>NC_052060.1:38853172-39508797 GCF_903992535.2 Arvicola amphibius | reverse complement strand
ACATTAGTCACACTCACTCCAATACTCTAGGTTAAAATCTGGGAGCCAAATTGACTCTGACCCAAATCACCTCAGTTATCAAAATTTCTCACCGTGTGTACTTTTCAAAGATACCAATACCTGCCATCTCTAACAATGTCCTGCATTAGATCTCACTACATTTCAACCAGCCTTATCGCTGGGCTTGTTGGTGCACGGTGTGATATTTATAAAATGCAAATCCTTTACAGATTTTACCACTTGAACTTCTGTGGTTCCAATAGCTACCATTTATCAAGCCTAGGCCAGAACCATTTGATGAATATCTCATGTAAAAATTAACTTCTCATAACCGCCATGCAAGGGGATACTCACAGTATTTATAACTAGATAACAAGAACATGCACAGAAAGCTAGCATTACTAGCCCAAGGCCATAGAGCTAGTATCAAGCCTCAAATACAAAGTCAGAGAGTTTGCCTCCAGGCCCCACCTTCTTAATCTCTACTTATTAGTTGTTTTTATTTTTCTCTTTGTAGTCAGTGCACAGAACTGATTGTTACCATTTAATTCAGGGTAAATTTCAGAGGTGTGCAAGGCTTTTTTGTAATACGTCTCATTCTTCTCTCTTGCATCTCTCACTCTGGATTGGGCTCAGTCTTATCCAACCGTTTATATCTGCTACATGAATCATGCTCTCTTAGGTTCTCCAATACCCTTGTGGCATTATTTATATGGGTCTTTCTCTTTTTGTATACTGCTCATGTCTTCTGATTAGGTTCAGATCTGACCTCTTCAGCAGATGTTCCTGTCCCAAGTACCAACTGCCTTCTGGTTGGCATTGAGGCCCATTCCCCACGAAGGAATTCATATTGGGTAATAGTAAATCCTGTCATAAGCCAGTGGCTGAAAGTTTATAGTAGGGAAGCTGTACTTATTGTTTTGATAAATGGCATGATGTACCTTTCAAACTGCCATATTTATCCCCATAGATTAGTGTTGCTATCAGCTTTGGTCAGAGAGGTTCTCTTTTTCAGTGAGTAGAGCAACAAAGACTCAACTGCTCAAAGTTCTGGAAATAACTGTTGAATACTCAGCCATGAATGGGCCGTCCTTATCAAGGATAGATAGATAGCCCCTCCAAGGCTCAAAGAACATTCCAGAAAAGAACGTAGGAAGAACTGGAGAATGGGACTGGAGAGATGGTTCAGAGGTTAAGTGCACCAGCAGCTCTTCCAGAGGTCCAGGGTTCAATTTCCAGCAACCCCATGGTACCTCACAACCAACTGAAATGAGATCGGGTGCCCCCTTCTGGCATGCTGGAATATATGCAGACAGAACATACATAATATATACATAATAAATAAATAAATCTTAAAGAAAAAACTGGGAATGAAGAAGGAGTGTTGTGAAATGGTGTCCTTTTTTTTTTTTTTTTTTTTCCGAGACAGGGTTTCCCTGTAGTTTCTAGAGCCTGTCCTGGAGCTAGCTCTTATAGACCAGGCTGGCCTCGAACTCAGAGATCCGCCTGAAATGCTGTCTTTGATAGATGACATCGCTATGGTACTCTCAAACTCACGGCAGCTGTAATTCCTGGATAAGACATGTACAAGAACTGGGCTGTCAACATCCTGTTACAGAAGGGGAGAGACTTATAGGCTCCTACACCTACTTGAAGATTTACATGTAATTAGTGGTTGCGGGGGACTGAGACATTTCTTCAGTGGTATAGACACTGGTAAGATGCCTATATTCTTATAAATAACCTCACACCCATGTTCCCATAATCAACCCTAATGAAATCCATTAGGTCACTAAAAAAAAAAAAAAATAGAAATAAAAGCAGAGGGAGGACTGGCTGGGAAGAGCAATGGAGGGTAAATTTGATCAAAAAAATTACATGTATGTATTAAAATGTCATAATAAAACATTATGATATGCAATTAAAATTTGCAAATAACAAAAACTGTAGCTATTTTAAATCAAAACATGCAAGTATATATATTAAAATATGCACTGTGTTTTCAAAACAGTGTAGACAAAGTATTACACATTTAATAAATACTTTTTATAAATATGTTAAAATAATAATTGTTTATATATACTTGTGTAAACAGGGCATTACACTAAAATTTATTTGCTTATTTTTACTTAGCTACATATGTAATGCATTATCATTGTATTGGGCAATGCAGTATTCATGATATTGATAGCTGATGTGGGTAAGCAAAACTAGTTATGTTCAATGGTTAAAAAAATCCCAGCAGGCTGGGAAGATGACTTGATGAGTAAAGTACTTGCTGTACAAACATAGGGACCTGAGTTCAAATCCCTAGAACTCACATAAAGTCAGTCATGGTCACATGTGTCTGTAATCCCAATGTTCCCATAGCAAGAAGGGAAATAGACAAAAGAAAATCCCTAGAAGTTCCTGTGCTAACTAGCCTGGCATATGCTGCAATGACTAACAAATAGACTCTCAAAGTAGAAAAAAAAGAATGATCCCCGAGATTGTCATCTGACATCTACATACATGCTGTGGTACACAAGGTCCATCAGAAACACATGTGCACACACATACACACACATGCACACACGTATAACATATGTACATGGAGATGATAGATAATAGACAGAGATACATAGATAGACAGATAGAAGATAGATGATAGATAGATAGATAGATAGATAGATAGATAGATAGATAGATGAAAGATAGATAGATAGATAGATAGATAGATAGATGATAGATAGATAGATAGACAGACAGACAGACAGACAGACAGACAGATAAATAGATAGATAGATTAGATGAAAGGAAGGAAAGCTATGTCTTAACAGCAATCTAATCAATGCTCAATGCTCAAAATTGTCCTGAGCTCATATTTGTCAAGACCACTACTCATTTGGAAGGTATATGATGACACACCTAAGAAAATTATAGGTTCAGTTTATAAGAACTCCATGAACAATGGAGAAGCAGACAAATGGAATAAAGACTGTCTGATGATTTGTTTTTCTATGAAAAATACCTATTAAAAACTGAACTCTTGGGGAAACCATAGGAAGAGGAAGAGTCTACTTGGCAGTGAAAGATACAGTAGTCAGTAAACAATCTACAGTCATGAAGATGTTCTTACCACAGTGATTGACATATAGTAGGTATTCAGATATACAGAATAGATGGATGCATGGATGCATGGATGCATGGATGCATGGATGCATGGGTGCATGGATGATGGATGGATGCATCAGTGCATGGATGATAGAGTATGCATGGGTCGATGAATGGATGTGTGGGTGGATGATATAGGGATGAATGGATATGAGTCAAAACATCTTACCAAGGAGTCAAAGGAACAACTGGGCTTCATTAGTTAGCTAGCAATGATTAATTATAATTGATCTAAATTTAGCCTTTTAATTCTTTCTTTTGTGGTTCTTTAAAAAGACATTGTATTGGTAGTCCAGATTTAAAAAAAAAAAAAGTTTTGTTTTTGATACAATGTTTTCCTGGAAAAAAGTGATCTAAGCAAGTAAATCTCCAATCTCCCTCTCTAAACTCTTATTTTATTAGTTTAAGTTGTTTGTAGTTGGGTTTGAATGGTTTTGTTTGTGTTGTTTAGTGCTTCCTTGTTTAGTTTATATGTGGAGCTCAAATTAAAATCAGACTTTTCATGGTCATGGTACCTGAACAGGAAGTCTTGAATCTAATAAAATCTTGGGTTCATGGTACTGTAGTTTGACTATTTTAAACATCCAGGAGCCAGGAAGTAATCAATTAGTGTGTCAATTCATCTATCTAAATACCTCAAAACTCAAAGCTTCAGGGCTCACTTGTCTAACACATAGAAATAAGTTTGGCACAAGATAACGTATATATTCATTATATGTGATAATATGCATGGAAACATCAGTAAAAAATAAAATAAAATTTACATCATGCATAGTAACTGCCAAGGGGAATACACTGTCCAAGGAGAAAGGACATAGGTGAAAGAAAGCCTAGAAACGTGAGTCAATGTCATATGATGGTGCCCTTCACACCCTACGCTATATATAAATAGAATTAAGGATGTGGGCTGTGGAGATGTCTCAATGGGTAAAGTGCTTGCTGTACAAGAATGAGGATTAGAGTTTGGTCCCTACAATCCATGTCAAAAAGCTGGATGCAATGGCTCTTATTTGTAATCTTAACTGGGGAAGTAGAAGCAGGCAGAGCCCTGGGCTTGTTAACCAACCAGGCTAATCAGCAAATTACAGACAAAATAAGAGACTCTGTCTCAAGAAACAAGGCAGGTGGAATCTGAGCAACAACCCTCAAAGTTGACCTCTATACATACATGTGGTGTGTATGTGTGTGTGTGTGTCTGTGTATACATTCATATATTTAGGTGCACATAACATACAAACATACAATAAATAAGTAAATAAGTTAGGAATAAAACATTGCATTAAGTGACATCATTAGTTTTATATTTGTGAAAGACTGCTGTCAACACTGTGGGAAACAAGAGACGTCACGGACTGACAGAAGAAGTCTTGGCAGTAACCAGGCAAAAAATTTAAGGGGTCATCCAAAACCATTGCCAGAAGCATGGAGAGATATGGGTGCATCTGAATGCCATCAGAGATGGTGAAATCCAACGCCTTGTTATTACTATCTGAATGTAAGTCATAAATGAGGATGATGTCTTAAATGATACCAGAATTTCTGAAGCAGGGTAAGGGATTCTGATCTTAGCCAATGAAAAGGACACCTGAGCAGCAGAGTAAGGAGAGTAATACATCAAGATGGGTTTAAGCTTCTTAGCAGAATTTGGAGTGGTCACAAAAGGAACACATGCTACAGATTAACCAATGAGAAAAATTCAGTGGAAAGGAGATCTGGTGAACCAAAGGATTGCATCTCCAAGAATTTTTTTAAACAACTTTACTACACATGAAGTCCTATGTCACAAGGCACTCACCAAAACACCAACTCATCTGACTCAGTGAATCTCTCAGGGAAAGAATGTGTTAATAGTCTCATGTCACAGATTGGAAAACTGGGGTTCCATTTAGCTGGAGGCTTGCCAAATGCTGTCTGGTTAATGGGTTGTAGAGCCAAGTCCAAGTCATGATTCTCAGACTTTGGTGGGGTCTTTTTTCACTGCTATATGGTACAAACACCAAGGCAGAACGAGTATAAATTCGGACTGGACTTGTTGAGCTGAGTCATGGAAATGAACTTCAAATGTATCCACATCTAAAAATACCCAGGGTTTGGAATAGTGCTGGCGACGTCTCCCTGGACTTTTTAACCTTCTCCAGTACTAAAAACTAAAAGTGTTTCTACAGCTCAGCAGTCTGTAAATGAATAGGCCAGCCTGGGAATGAGCCAACATGGCCAGCCTTCCAGGCTTTGTGACATTAAAGTCTTCAGATCTTTTCTAACAAAACCCTCTAAAAGGGTCTCAAGCCTTGAGGCTGAAAACACGTGTATCGCAGCCCCACATCAAATAATTATTTGCTTCTAAGCATTTGTTCACCATTATTTTCTACAACCCCTTCATAGGATTTGTGTATTGTGCAGGGCTTCCCCTATTAACAGGCCAAAACAAATTGATTATGAGTTGTTTGATGGATGATTAATACCTTTCTGAATAAAATTTCACATAGGGAGGGATAGATATAGAAACAAAATGGAAAAGTTACATTCAATTAAACCATACTTTCTGTCCATATGTAATTAGAAGTATAAAAAGCACCAAAGCAAATCTAACCCAGTAAGAAAAGAACCAATCACAGGTATTGTTTATTATTTATTACTATTATTATTATTATTATTATTATTATTATCCGAATGCCTTTTATTTTCCAAAATTAATGTGCAATGAGCACTATAGTATGAACTCAAGAAAGTAGGCTACAGAACATTATACAAATAACAAGTTATTTGTGGCTGGACTTGTATTATAATCAATGTTCCCATATGCTCTGATTGTTTATGGCTATACCATCTTGAATGTGCCCAACCTCCTCAGATATCCCCTGAAAAATGGCTTTAAACAGCTAAGTATTTCAAACTTGCCCACACAAAGAAGCTCCACCCTAGCTCTTCCCTTGTCTTAGACCTAACAATAACAAATGCTATTACAGTGAACTTCTGCTATATAACAACTCACCCCAAAACATAGTAGATCTAAGCAAATGTGCCATTAGCTTGACATTCTGTCCCTCTTCCCTGGCACTCCACTAGTCCTTCTTTCATGAGTCATTGGTCCCGCTGGTGACTGCATAACTCAAAAAAGTCTTTCATTCTTGTTTGATAATTGACTTGCTACTATCCAGTACACCGGGGTAATGGGTTGTTAGACAACTTTTGCTACTATAACAAATACATAAAAAGAATCAACTGGTAGACATAGGTTTATCCTGGTTCATTGTGACACTGTGGCTTTGGGGTAAGGCAGTGTACCATGGACAGGACACATGTCATGGAGCTAGCTCTTCACATCGTGATGACAGAAAGCAGAGACAGAAAGATAAAGGGCTGGGTTCCAAAATCTCTAAGGCCTACTGTTTTTCCATGAAAAATATATATTATATATATTATATATATATTTAAGTAATATATATATATATAAATATATATTATTTTTAAGATTTACTTTTATTTTTAATTACATATATGTCTGTACATGGTTGTGTGCATCTGAATATACATGCCCAGAGAGAACATATCAGATCCCCTCAAATCAAGAGTTGCAGATGGTCATGAGCTGCCTGACATGGGTGCTGGGAATAGAAGTCAGACCTTTAAAACACAGGTCTTTGGGGAATATCCAGGATTCAAACTATCGCAGTGGGTTGCATGTCACTCATGCCGGAGCAGAACAGCCTAGAACTGTACACAAATAAGACAGAGAGCTCTGAGATAAATGAGGACAGACCTTAAGGCTCAAGCACATTTTATGGTCATTTGCCTGACTTACTAAAGTAAATACATAAAATTTCCTACCCACATTCAATGGATAAATAAATGGATATCACCTTCTAACTAGGAAGAGTGTAAGGTCACACTGGAAAGATACTCACTTACAGGGAGGGATGAATTTGTGGTAAGTTTTCCAATCTACTGCAAAAGCAAAGCCTAACAACAAAATCTTTAAAATTTAGTTACCAAAATGGAAACAAAATGTGCTTTACCAGGGTTCAGCAACTGCACTCACCAACTACCAGATTTCACACTATTGAGAAGTCAAGTCAAAAATATTTTATTTCCTTAAGTTTGGGTATAAGATCGTAACCTTCTGTAGCTTTTCTTCCTGAAATGTAAGGACTCGCAGACAGTTCAAAATGTCTTGTCGTTATAGATCGAGAGTTCTGAAATTGCTCTCTGAGAGGAAACAATCTGAAGGTTCAGAACATCTCAGGGTCAGCATCCAAGTTGTCTAGCAGATGCTGAACACTTACCACACAAAGAGCATGACAATGTTGAGAAGAGTCAGAGTCACCTCTTCCAGACAATAGCAACTTAACGTGTAGACAAAGACACCCAATCAAACCAGGGGTGGGCACTTACCTTGCATGTGTGAGGATCTGGGTTCAAACCCCTGCTATTATAAGGAATAGAATAAAATGTGTAATTAATTTTTAAATTCTGTGAGAGGTCGGATTCCTGAAAGAAAAGAAAGGGTGTTGTATGTTTGCACAGAGAAGAAAACGGAAAGAAATGGAGATGCCATCAGTTCTCAGCCGTGTATTTAACTGAAGAGAAGCGACTGTTTATTTAAGTTAAAGCAAATAGCTAAATTCAAATGTAAAAACCTAAAACACAAACTTTGGTGGCTTGAGAGACAGCTCCATGGTTACAAGCATGTCCTGTTCTTGCACGGGGACCAAGTTTGCTTTCCAGAACTGACCCTGAGTGGCTCACATCTGTATTTAACTCCAGATTCAATGAATGACTTTTCTGACCTCCACAGTCAATAACATCCATGTGCATGTGTGTGTGTGTTACAGTCCTAGCCTAACTGTCCTAGAACTAGCTATTGTAGACCAGATTGGCCACAAACTCACAGAGATCTACCTGCCTCTGCCTCCAGAGTGCTGGGATTAAAGGCGTGTGCCACCACCACCCTGCTAATGGTGAACTCTTAATCATAACACTTGGGAAGAAGAGGCATGGGAGTGGGGAACTCATCTTTGGATGCATGGGGAATTTGAGCCCAGCCTCAGCTGCATGTGGTCCTGCCTCAAAGAAAGCAGCAAAGTAGAATAAAAGAAAGAAAACAAGAGAGAGAAAGAAAAAGAAAGAGTGGGAGGGAGGGAGAAAGGGAGTGAGGGAGGAAGGAAGGCAGGCAGGCAGATGCGCTGGAACGACACATGCTGCGGGTTTATCCTTGCTGGTAGGAAAATTAATGATGATTATATTACATTTATTACATCACACATTCTATGCTGTATTGTGATTTGAACTTTAAATTTTTTAAATGTTTGTGTGTTTTATGTCTGCACACCACTTGTGTGCCTAGTGCACATGGAGGCAAAAAAAGGGCTTTGGATCCCCAGAATCTGGAGTTACAGACGATTGTGAGTTGCCATGTGGTTTGCTGGAAATCAAACTCTGGTCCTCTGAAAGAGTAGACTTTTAACCTCTGAGCCATCTCTTCATTCGAGAAATTTAAAATTTTTTATAAAATTAATTTCTATTTCAATTTGAAGGAAAAAATGGAAAATGACAAAAGCTAATTCTGTAGATATTTTACAGAAAAAGGACAAACTTTGTTCTAGTCTGCTATAGTACGCATCTCCAGTAAGAGTTGCGTTCAGGTACAATGCCATCATAAGCACCTCTGGCAAGATGGGGAAGGGACAGAATTACATTAAAAAAAAAAACATAAACAGAAAATCAACACTAATTGTTCTGTTATTGAAGTTAGTAAGGGAGATGGAATAAAAGCTCCATCTGGAGCCACGGGCGACACCAGGAGAAAGCAACAGTGATCTGGGGAGAGGCGGCTGTGGAAATCCTCTGCTCTCTGCTGCCTCTGGCCTCAGCTACTCTGAGCCTCAGGTGCTCCGCTAGAGAACCATTGACTAAGAAACAGAAGCACAAACTCAACCAACTGCAGAAACCATATCTTTGAATCAGGAAATACCCTAGGAAATCTTTAAGAAAGTCAAGGAGCCCTAACCAGAACCCACCCGCAAAGTAAAAAAGTACTATGTGCAGTAAGAAACTAGAGAGGCAAATCACAAACTAGCCAACATATTATACATTTTCCAAAGACAACTTAGGTAAATTTCCTAGTGATACCCTTTGTTTTATTTGGTAATAAAAAAAACTGACTGTTTTCCCAACAGGCACTGCACAGAGAAAGCCTCACTTGGTGGGGAGCTGACTAATTGGGGCTCATGGAGGAATTAGAGACGTATAGAGAAGTGAAGTAGTCTGCCTAAAGCAACCCAAGCAGGACGGCATTGGGATCCAAACACAAACAACTCCACTGCCTTGCTCTTCCCACTGCCCTGCTCTTCCAGCCTCCCAGCATCAGAAGCAGAGCTACTTAATTCTGAGCACAAAAACTGCATGTCATTAATGGCGTGATAAAAATAAAAAGCTTTGGTGTAGAAGCTCAGAGCAATGTCAAGGATT
Organism: Arvicola amphibius; assembly: GCF_903992535.2. NCBI lineage: Eukaryota > Metazoa > Chordata > Mammalia > Rodentia > Cricetidae > Arvicola > Arvicola amphibius. The sequence continues at coordinate 39,499,176 of NC_052060.1, read as the reverse complement.
TTTTTAATTATAATTTTAAATTAGGCTCAATTCTAATTTTAAGGTTAGGCATTTAAGAGAATGATTCAAAAAATCATTAAATTGTAATTTTGGGAAAACAATTAATTTTGCCAAGGCAGGGGCAGATTCTAATGATAAAAGATTGAGCCGGGTGAAATGAAGTTTTGTTGTTAAAGGCATGTTGGTGAAACCCAGATTGACCTTGACAAAGAGTCTTTAAACATATCTAATGTTTGTTATAACATTATAATCTAAGTATCAACACATTCCCTTTAAAGTTCTTCCAGATAGCCTATTTAGAAAGACATGTTTTCAAAAGAAAGCAAAAAGACTCACTGTACAGCCAAGCTGTAAACAACCACATATTGGTCCAATCTACCATGGAAATACTAGAAATACTTCTGAAAATCATTCATTTCTGTAGTTGTGAAAACATTTCATCCACAAAAACTGTTTCTAAGGATCCAGCATCTTTGAAGACATTTTTTCTTTTCTTTTAAATTTCTCAGATTTTAAAATAAGTCCGAGGTCTCTAAACAATCATAGTTCAAGGATAATGTTCCACACCTTAATGCCGCCTTCTTTTTACCATGATTCTTAATTATGAACACTTTTCTTAGCTACTTTTGTCTTCGTCACATAGCTTTCAGCCTCCATTCTGCTCAGAAAGGTTCAGGCATAAGAAAGTCGTGAAATGTCTTGGAAGATTATAGGGTGTGAAGTTAAAAGAAACAGGACTTGGAATTTGAATCAAGTTCCTTAATAGTAAAACCAACAAAGATTCTCCATGGAGGAAAGACTGGTCAGTTCCCTGAGCTTCATGACTAGAACACTGTAGACACGTGATTAATATTTACCATTGAAAGGATTCCTTATTAATAAGATGCTTGTCTCTAACTAGTGAAGTTCGCTGTTTGTGACAGTGACAGGTTCACAGAAAAACTAAGCACAAAGTCCAGAGTTCCTCATGAATCTGTCTCCTCTCAAGTGGTGTCCCCTTAAAAGTAGGTATCTCCCTCACCTACTTTTGACATCCTGTACCACTAAGATCTATTTGTTACAATCCCGTCACAGTTAGGTCAGTGTTGCACATCGTCCTAATCTAAAGCAGGGTTTACTTGTGTCACACATTGTCTGGGCTCAACAATTATGTATGCCATGTTCCACCCCTGAAGGACAGTTGAGAACGTGGTAAGTGCCCTGCCAGTTCACGGTGCACCATTGCTGCATCCCTAACCATTAGAAACTGCTGGTCTTTTAACTCATAGTTTTGCCCTTCTCAAGATTATCACATAGGACCACACCGTCTCCACTCTCTCTAGTTTGGCTTCTTACACTAGGAAATATACTTATAACTTCTCAAGTGCCTTTTCGTGGCTGAAGAACTCATCTGGTTTTAGCACTGAATAATTTTCCAGCTTATTTAGAGGAAATATTTTATAATATATGGCAATAGCTTTTATTATGCAAGATAATGATTGTTGAAATGACATTTCAACATTCTTAGCTTGACTATGTCTCAGCTCTGGTTTGGGGATCATGGAGACCTACCGACTTCTCATTATTTAACAGCTCAAAGGGGCTATTAAAATACATTTGAGACGTTGGCTGAGGCACATTCAAATATCACACCCACGAAGCCGTCGGCTTGCAATTACTCAAGTGCTAACGTGACTTGAACACACATCTTCTCCTAGAGACCATGACTAAGAGAATTTCCAGACAAATTAATGTTTCTCTTCTCACCTCAAAAGACCAGCACAGTGTCAAACCCATCCCTTCCACTCTAATTAAAAAGGGAGCTATGAGGTGTCAACTTTAATGGTCTTTGATGTAGTCCCAAACCCAAACTGTGGGTATCCTTAAGTAGCACCAAGCCCAGACTTTGAGCCTGCAATGACAGCAGTCTGTCTATGACCTTCTGAGCCAAGAATGACTGAACAGCAGTGAAGGATTAATCCCTTCCAGAGTGCAAGACAGAAAGTTCGTGTATCAAATGGAGTGAAACATGCGGTCCACATTGTCACTTCCCCCGTGACATTTTTCTCGTACCATTGGGGGCCAATCCATAATATTATATAATGCATTATACGATAAGTTCTTATTTAACCCACAGGTTGAGAACTAAAGAATTTGAACCAATTTTAATCTTTAGACCTAGTTCTACGCCCACAACATCAGACTAAGATGAGCTGAATATAAGAAACACAGGGTTTGTTTTATACAAATTAACCAAAGCGCTTTCACATTTCCGTTTGCTTCTAAAACAAGTTTCATGTATATCAACATCTAATTTCCTTACATTGTTTGAACTTCCAGATTTCTCTAATATATAATATATTACAATATTATATTAATGTCGTCTAGATTCCTAGGACAGTAAAGTTTCTTCTAGCATCGGCATTCCTAGGGAATGAAGCTTAATTTTATTCTTGCCATTTTCAGCTGTTTTACAGTCATCAACAGCTTCTACTCATTAGGCTACTAGAACATGTGCAGGGTTCTAGCTGAGTAGGTCCTAAACCAAATGTTTACATCCTTTCTATTTCAGAAGTGGGCTTTTGGAACAAATAATAAGTCATTATAGACCAATTAAAGAAGTTGGATGGAATGCCATTATGTGACAGAAAAGAAATTTCCTAGGATGGAGTTTTCTTGTTGTTCAACCATTTTCAGCATTAGTACTTCTCGTAGCCTCCTTTTTATTCTCTTTAATAAACAAACAGAGCTGGGCATGATGGTACATGCCTTTAATCCCAACACTTGGGAAGCAGAGGCAGAAGGATCTCTGTGAGTTCGAGGCCAGCCTGATCTACAAAGTGAGTTCTAGGTCAGTCAAGGCTGTTACACGGAGAAACCATGTCTAAGAAAGAAAGAAAAAAAGAAAGAAAGGTAGGAAGGAAGGAAGGGAAAGAGTGGGAGGGAAGGAGAGAGGAAGTAAGAATCTTACTTGATATAAAATATACCTTATCAAAAATTCTCCTCTAAATAATAAATAAGAAATACTGAAGGCCATGGTTAAATAAAGACAAAAATAAATAAATAAATCAAAGGAAAAGATTTGGGTAAAAATTACACATGAAAGTGTGATATTGGGCTGTGGAGATGCCTCAGTCAGTAAAGTATTTGTCATTTGAACATGAAGGCCTAAATGGGATTAATAACGACCACACAAACCCTCAGCATAGTGGTACGCACTTATAATTCCAGCTCTGGGAAGACTGAGACGGGGATCTCTGGCCAGCCCATCTAGCAGAATCCATAAAGTTCAGGTTGAGTGAGAGAACCTTCCTCAAACACTAACGTGGAGAGTGATCAAAAATGACATTCAGTGTTGATCCCTGGCACTCATGAACACAAACATGAACATGCATGTTCGTTCACTCCACACAGCACAAAAAGGCAATGTCACTGGAATTTTTAGGGCAAAATTTTTTTCTTGAGTAAAAGCTAGCTGTAAGTTTGCTGACCTCATTTCTACAGAACAGTTTTTGTCATGTTTATAGGAAAATCACCAGAAATAAGATTTTTTTTCCCCAATCATTACAACCTTTTGTGGTTTCTTCTCAGAAAAGGTTTTTAGTGGCAAATGGTCAGTCTTAAGTACAGATTAATCCAACACCAAAGGTGAACCTGAGGTCAATATCTCCAGGTCCTAGAAGTTTCCCCTCCTACAGCTTATTCTCTTTTCTAATTTTCTGATTTATAAGGAAACAGTAGATCAACAGCTCTGAGAATTCAGACAAGAGAAAGTGCAAGAGAACAGAACAAAGGCCACATTATTGAACCAAACAGGTTCTTTTTCACTTATGTACTGTTTCAACCTTTATCAATATTGTTGCCAAACAGAGTGATTTGGGTCAAAAACAAGCCAAAGGCCAAAAATTGTATCCTTCTACTCTAATCTGTGTATATGTTAATGATTTCATTCATTATTTGTTATTGTTTTATGCATGCACATGTACTCCACAACCCGTGAGCAGAGGCCGGAAGACATCTTTGTCGAGTCCTGTTCTCTCCTTCCACCTGCTCACGAGTTCCAAGTACAAGACTCAGGTCTCCAGGCTCGTACAGGCTCGTACGGCACCTTCAACTGACAAGCCATCCTCTCTCTGGCCCTGGATGTTCCCATTACGAAAGATGATCAAGAATAATAAGAGAAGCATCCACTGACACTCGAAGCATTTGGAGTCACCTAAAGCTTTTCACTTCTGCGAAAGGGACTTGGCTCAGAAAGCACTCTATCGCCGCGAAAATAAATGAGAGGATTGTGCGTAATACTGCAGACGTCCAAGTTCCTGGTGCGCCGAGAGGGATCTGCTTTCCGGCTCCCAGCTGACTGAATTAAGACACAAACTGCAGGGAATACTTTCAAAATAACTCTGTTCATTATAGATGCTTTGGGGGGGAAGAATCCAAAGTGCTCTGGGTCCCAGGGGCCGTTCTGTTACACTGAGTGGCCTTTGGATTGACATCCACACTAGTCTATTTAAAACAAGCCATAACTCAAATCCCACCACAGCTCTGCTGGCCAGAGTATTTTATCATAGAGCAGATCAAGAATGTGGCTTGAAATTGGCTTATGATATATTAGAGTTTCATAAGGTTGGACATTAAAAAAAAATCTGTGAATGAAATGTGCGTCCAATCAGGAGTCAATGTATCTCTTTGTTGAGGTGTAGAATATAGGAAACACTGCCGACAAGTGGACAAATACTCTAGTCCCAAGGTCCAGTCCACACCTAATAGGTATAAAAGAAGTACACAGTTAAGGGGAAATGGGGGCTCAGATAAAATTGTAATTTCATAGACGCAACAATTAATATTGCTTGGGAACCATTTGACTTTGAACATGATACAAGGCTTGCCAAAGAAACCCTATCTCTAATTTCTGCATTAATATATAAAATAAATGTATTTCTGTGGAGAAGATGATATATCCTAAAGGTTATGAATCATCTATATACGCTAGAAACTTAAAATTTATTATTTGTACTTTTAGTTGTGACCCTCACCTTCTGTATCTGCCCATAGAAAGTTTGTTCCACCTTGACCGATGTTTCTTGTAGTATAATTCTACCTTCCTTCTTTCTTGCTCCATTTAATAAAATGCATACATCTTCATCGTGACAATTTCAGAAGAACACACAGGCACAATTCGCTTGCTTCCATTATTCACTGATACTTCTTCCCAGAAATGGTGCCTATCAAAACTTAAATCCTCTTACTGAACTCCCCAGTCACCTTCCACAGCCATGAAGGTAACACAGCCTCAAGCTGTGGAGCCCCACGCTAGCATGGCTATATGGAGCTGTTTCAAGCTCTCGAGATATATTCACATTTCCATTCTTTTACAGACAACATAGGAGCCGTAAAAAACTGGAAAGAAAATAAAGAGTATCCCCTGCATGGGTATCTATACTAGCAGAGACACTCATTAATAGCAGAGGTAGGTCCATAAAAATAATTAGCCTTTAAAAGGAATGGTCATATCCTAAAACATAGTGTGATTTTTTTACCCAGCCTCACCTCCTGTTACTTGGGCAAGGACTCTGCACTAAGACTGAAAACCCACAAACCTCCAGGGAAGGAAAATGAAGTTAGAGTCTCGATGCCTAAAAGCCACTTACTCTAGTTAGCTGCTTTAAGGGTGATTAAAAAAGATTTTGGTGGCAAAAGGAAGAGGATTACTTTGTTTTCAATCACACAACTTCTTTTTGTCTCTCAGTCTTTTCCGGATTTTCCTACCTTTTAAATACTATTAAGTCATTGTTTCTCCATTCATAGTTGCACAAAAGAAATTACACTCTCTGACAGTAAAGCAGCAAGTCTCAGGAGACGGAGACAGCAGAGTCCTGCAACCCAACCAGCATGTCTGCCTGCCTCCAAGCTTGAACGCAGGAAGTCGAGTCTGTTTCTTCTCCTTTACTTAACAGAGAGGTAAACACACTGTCAACACCCAATTCATAAACAGCGATGCGCAGTCCTGAGAGGCAATCTGTGGTCCTCCTCTGGACATCCTTCCCTTTGGCATGACTTTCTGTACAATGATAGTTCTGGCTGTTACTCTTTACAAAATGATGGAAAATGTCTGACCTGCACTCCAATGAGGGCCAGGGAAAACTACAGGAGAAGCCACCACTGCCCCAGGAGGAGAGCCTTGAGGGGAACAACTTCTCACTGCTTGTCACAGACACTAAAACCATGCATAATTTTGATAAAAGCTTGAGAGTTGCATCAAGAAGGATTGATGGTCTCTTACATCCAAGTCAATCCCTCCAAGGGATTGGATGCTCCTTGGAAAAGTAGACTTTGTAGTGATCAGTACGGAGTGTGGCGTTTCATGACATTCATTCTCTTTCTGAATACAACAGTACATGCTACCCTATGCAATCTATAAAATACACTACATACTATAAAATTTGTAACCACAAAATGTGTACTTTTAAACCGAACCATCTTTTTTTAAAAAAAAAAAGTAATAATTTATTTAGCTTTATTTTATGTGCATTGGTGTGAAGGTGTCAGATCCCCTGGAACTGGAGTTAACAGAGAGTTTTAAGCTGCCATGAAGGTGCCGGGAATTGAACCCGGGTCCTCTGAAAGAGCAGCCAGTCTTCTTAACCACTGAACCATCTCTCCAGCCCCCAAAATGTGTCTTTTCAAATGCACAGGCAACACGGACAACTTTTCCCTCAAAACAGAGTTATCTCTTACTTTTGATATTGTGTTGCTCAATAAGATTTAAGAAGACCTTTAAAACAGAGACATACATGGCAAACTTTCACTGTCCGGGCTTACCCTTCAGTTGCAGTGAAAAGGATCAGTCCTACTAGATTAATCCGTAACAGAGATTACAAGTTGTGAATACAACAAGATAAGACCATGAATTTACCTGAGTTCATAGCAGCATCTTCATAGCAACGTCTTTGTTGTTGTTGTTTGTTTGTTTGTTTGTTTTTGTTTTTCGAGACAGGGCTTCTCTATGTATCTCTGGCTGTCCTGGAACTCACTTTGTATACCAGACTGGTCTTAAACTCACAGAGATCTGCCTACCTCTGCCTCCCTTAACGCTGGGATTAAAGGCCTGCATCATCACTGCCCCGCTAGCAGCATTTTCTTAAGCTGGGTTTAAGAAATCGGCTCTAACCACCGTGAAATGGTTTTGGTAGTGTCGTCTGAGTTCAGTGAGAAGACTAAAGGAAGACGCAGCTTCATTCGCCCCTGTACTCTCATTAACTGAGAGAGGCGGCAAGAATGCCTATTTTGGGCAATTGACTCTAAACACCATATTGCTGCCTACCCGAGTAGTCACTTCCTGTCACAGAGGGAGAAAACACAGCAGGAAGACCGGGAACAAAGAAATGAGGAAGGGTTGGAAAGCAGTGCCACACAAGAAGCCCTGCAGCTCCGGAGAGAGTCTGTGTGGTCACCGTGCTTTCTGGCACCCTTCCAGTTTCTCACTCCGTGCCCTTCAGTTGCTTGACTTCCTGACAATAGCAGCTTCGCTTCTGCTTTAAGACTCCTCTGAGTGAACTTCTTAACCACATTTTTAAAGTGCCTTTTGAAGTAAAATGTGGCGCATTCAGTTCCATCAGGACACGGCCCACAAGGGTATCACTGATGTCTGACCTGTTGGTGCAGGTATGTGACTGTACCTGGCTGACAGCATCAGCCGTGAGCCTGTGAGCTCTAAAGCTGTGTTGAGGATGGACATCCACCCCTTAGGAAGGGTATAGCAAATGCTAGCTGCTACAATGTCAGAGACGTAAAGACTGTGATGTCGAGGAAGTTGGGATGAGAGGTCACCAAGGACGGCACTCAAGCCGAATATTTAAGGGTGCAAATAATTTCAGAATAAGAAAATCTATCAAGGCAGGGAACAATGAAGAAGCAAAGACACTGATATTAAATTGCATATTTCCATATTACCTAACACAGAGAGTTGCAGAATTATGATGGGGTTCTAATAAAATAAGTACAAATACATCATGAAGAGGAATGGAAACTGAGCACCATGCAAATGTCAAAGAGTAATCTTCTTAAATTAGAAAGATCAAAATATTAGAGTGTGAAAATATTGAGAACAGAAGGAAAACAATGAGGTCAGCTGGAGTGCTGTTGCTATGGCCTCAGCATCCCCTTAACTACGTGATGTTTCTTACATCAAGAGGAACAGAAAGTTGATTTCTGCATTTGAGGACCAGATGTTTAAAATACCTAGGCTTACCCAAAGGCCATTTTATTCATGAATTTCTACATCTAAAACACATGTTCCACTCTTTAACACCCAGTTCAAGATACCCAGGGGGAAGAAACCATTCAAAAGTGGGCTTCCTATATCCAGGCCCAACTAATAGATAACAGATCTGCCTTAATGCCCCATATCCAGGATTTACCAGAAGTCCCTTAAGCCACACCTGGCATATCAAAGACTGGTACAGAAGGATACTTTCTTCTTTTATTATTTATCCTTTGCTTTTTCCCAGGATAGCTTTTAAGGCAATGTACCCTGAGGTATAAATGAATACAGCCTACGATTCTCTTGAGAAATAAAGAACTACCACAAAGAAAGCAACTCTAAGTTATAGACCCATCCTAGATTCCTGGAGTCAGGAAGTTGTCCTCTGGGAAACACACAGACTTACCTTTTGTTCTTTATAATGAGGAATAGCAAAAGAATAAAGTAAAGGATTAGACTGAAGGAGATTTGAGCTTGGCTAAACAAAGATGAAAAAGACCAAGATACGGTCCTGTGCCCAGGGATGGAGTGGAAGACAGGAAGCAATCCAGTGAGCATAAGGGAGAGATATGCAAAAAAAAGAAGTAAACTTTTTAAAAAACTAAATAAGTATATAAAAATAAAAAGGCACACATGAAATATAAAATGAATTAAATCCAAATTCCCTCATTTATATAGAAGCTGAGGTTCTGGCTGTAAAATGCTTTGAATGGTGTAGGATACATAGTAAAAAAATATATATATAAAAAATATATATATAAAAACCCATGTACAAAGTATTGAGGTTATATTACCTGGTTTCAATATTGATTAGTAAGCTATTATACTATAAGGCATACAATGTTATGTATCCTAGAAGTAAATATAAAAGTTAAACAGAAAGAAGTTCATACTGTCAACTGGTTAAATTTTAAATCAAATAAAAATTGGTAAACACTTTCAACAATCTACACATGTATATTGTTAGAAGAAAAAATTAATTTTGAAAACATTGTAACAATTTTTTTTACATTTTAAAATATGTAGATACTGGAGAAGTGGCTCTGTATTTAAGAATATCTTTTGCACGTCCAGAAGATTTAGGTCTCATTCCTACAAGGTGATTCACAGTGGACATCTCAGTTGTCCCAAAAATGCTTAATTAGGAAGTAGAAAGCTAAAGAAAACTTGAACAAAACAAAAACCACAGAAATGATACAATTTTGTGGGGTTATTATTGTTATTGTTAAGGGGTAAATTATGATTTACTACATCTAAAGAAATGAAAATGAATCTATGACTAGTGATAAGCATGATAGGATAATTTGATTACAGCTATATTTTGAAAGACATTGCTTGGAAATTCCATGAATTTTCATGTGTCCTAAGGCCAATATATTCACTAAAGCTGGTTGTTTATCAAGGAAGTTACATTGCAATCAGTGCTTGTCCTTGTCAGTTGGAATAGAACAAAGAAACTATCAAGAAAGTCACTCAGGAAACATACTCGGTAGAAAAGAGGAACAAAATAACAAAACTAGGAAAAGATGAAGCCAAAGATATTTCAAATAAAAAAAAACTGTATAAAATTGTTCTAATAAAGCAAACTGACACAATCCCAGAGAACCTAGACAACAAAGAGGACCCCAAGGGAGACATATATGGGTCTAATCTACAGGAGATGTAGAAAAAGGCAAGCTCTCCTGAGTAAATTGGCAGCATGGGGACCATGGGAGAGGATAGAAGGGGAAGGGAAAAGATGGGAAGGGAGCAGAGAAAAATATATAGTTCAATAAAAACAATAAAAAATTAAAAACTAAAATGTTTATTGTATTATTTTTTATTTACTATTTCTCCAAAATGACTTTCAAACGAGACCAAGCCGGGATTAAACCCAGCATTTCTAAAACTACTGAAGTAGAGCAAACCTCAAATATCCTAATAGTCACTAAAACAACTTAAGGTGGTATGTGTCTCAGGCATCTATCTAGTTGCCAAGCTTTGGGTATCTGCTGTGTTCAATGTGCTGTATTAGGTCCTTTGTCCCTCTTGACAGGGAAATTATTGGTCACCTGTTCCTTATCAATTAGCATCTAACGCCTAATTGGAAGTTAAAGGAGAAGACAGAGAAAGAAACTTTCTATAATGGTCACAGTCTTAAGGGGGATAAAAAAACAATAATAAGGGGGGGCTTTTATCTCCATTCTTTAGTATTTTAACTGCTAATAGTCTATAGTCAATCTGTTCAGAGGGAGAGTGGTAAGGCAAAAGTTGCATGCCATGGTAAACAAAGAAACCTCCTCAAGGCTATGTTGATCTCCTCAGTTTTCATTCCTTCATCGGCTGCATAATTTATTCCAGAAAATCAGTCTCAAAAGCAAATGGGAAAAATTCAGAAACAGCCTCAAAATATTCTTTACTCAAAATGAGTAGAATTTTTTTAATGAAACAACATGTGGGAAGACACGATTACTATGTTCTCTATCGTTAAATTTCTTCAAGAAATAAACAGATAACACACCCACTACAACCACTGCTAGAGGTTGTAGCACACTAGAGTTAACCCTGTTGTTAGGGTGCAGCTGACCCAGTCCTGAGGACCTGAGAGCAACAGAACTGACCCCCCCTCCTCGATTGCCAGAAGGTAGCCTGGGTGAGGGAAAGATGACCTCCCCACTCTGCCCTTTGCTACCTGAGAGAAATGGCCTCAAGGTCATAAGAGAGAACTAGTACTGCCTCTCAACAGCTACAGCACACAGGAGAGTGGGCCCTGCACCCTGTCTTGGAACTCACGAGAGCTGACCCTCTTGTCCGGATCACAGGTGAGCCATCCCTGAGCGCTTGAGAACAGGAGAGCTGACCCCATCATTGCCTTGTATGACCCTTACAGCAATCAAGAGAGAGGACCCTGCACCTTGCCAGGACCAAATAGTGGAGCTGGTCCTAGAGATATGAGTGAGGGGGACCCAGATCTGGGAGCCCTAGAGCAGGAGAGCTGGCCCTGCTCCTTCTAATAGGCTGCACTGGGTGAGCAGTCGAGGCAGGGCTAGAGAGAGAGCTCACACAGGCAGTGATGATGAGAGAAAGTTAGTGAGCAGACCAACCTAGCTACCACCTGGGCCTAGAACCTGAGTTAGTCTACACCAACATCCATTGGATCTATGAACTGCTGGAGCACGTGAAAGGGATGAACCCACAGATCCAAAACCAGCAGGATCTCCATGACATGGGACAACAACAGGCTAACCAAGAGGAGCCCCAGTGAGAGTCCTTTATCTGTAGTGTAGCAGAAACCAGGAGCCTGGAACCATTACAATGACAATGGTAATGAGCACTTGCAAGTTGAACAGACTATAAGACAAATTGTGTGTTTCAACGGACCACACTACAGCCTCCACTCCAAGATTCCTCTCTTGCATTTTGTTTTTCTGTTGTTGCTGTTGTTTGTTTGTATTTCTGTTTTACTTCTTTGTTTTGTTTGGTTTGCCTTTTACATTTGGTTTTGTTTCCAGGAGGGGATTGTAAGGGCAGAGGTTGGATGCGAGGGGACAGGGAGATAAGTGGGGTAACATCATGGAATGCACGAAGCAAAATCTACAAAGAATCAATAAAAGAGAGGGAAAAAATAGATAGAAGCAATCACTTGCTTTTGCAATCAAATGAGACCCCCCCCCAAAAAAAAACCCATCAGAGAATAAAGAATTTCTCTATTGCAGTGGAAACCAGGGTGAAGAATTCTTAGATATCCTAACCATAAAATACAAAGGAATCAAAGTTTGACACAGATAAACAGATTCTGTTAAAAATCAAAGATCTGGCCTCCTACCCAGTAAGTCAAGCACTAAAAATTCTGATGAAGTTGTGAAGTGTAAATATATCTGCCTTCCAAAATGCTACATCTTACACTCCTGAAGGTTTTAGTTAGTGTTCAGTGTGGCAAAGCCCACTGGAAAAAATAACTTCTAAGACTTGGTTATGAAGATGAGTTTATGACTGAATGTGTATTTTCCAACCCCAACTAAAGAGGTTTCTTTTTCAAGAGTTATCAGCTACCTGAGCCAAAACCAGTGGTCCTCATAATGGCTAATTCTGACTGAAAACTAACTGAATTGAGAGGGACCTCAGATTAGTGAGTCACGCCTCCATGTGGGTCTGTGATGGTGTTTCCAGAGACAATTGACTTATGGGACGGCAACTTGAGAAGAAAGTCCCACTCTGAAAGTGGGCAAAGCATCCAATAGACTGGCATGAAAGGAATGGCAAAGCCATCAGTGCGTACAAGTCCCATTCTTGCTGAGCAGACATGTCCATTATAGCTACAACCTATGAGCATAGCCAACTTTTTTATTTAGATTCCCAGTAGCTTGCATCCAGGGAACTTCCAGGACATCAGCTTCAGAGGCCTACAATTCCTTGGACCTAGCAACTATTAGGTCTTTGGCTCTTCAGCACGAAGATGCTGTTGTTGGCCAAGCCAGTTTCCAATCATGTAAACCAGTCCTATGAATCCTCTATTGTAATTACAATTATGGACATATAGTCTGTTGTTACATTTCTCTAAGGATGCCTAATAGTTTTGAACTTGATTCTAAAGGCTTTACTGTAGAAATTTTACATCCTATTTATTCCCTTAAGCTCGTGTTCAAAAATGAAAATCTATTCTGAATCCACAGGCTAAGAAACAGAAACTATTAGATGGTTACAGTCAATTTTATAATTACAGCTATTTTATTAGCTAATGCTGACTTCATCGCCAACCTCCATTATTCCTGACCTCAAAGTCTCTCAAGGTACTCACAATTTTCTTTCTAGCAAAATATTGGGTACATGTGGAAATGGCAATGGATTCCTTCTTATAGGATATGGTAAAGGAACGGGTTTTTGTTTAACTAATGGATTGGGTTTTCAAAGCATTGCAAAAGCTGCCAAGAAATGCAGTGATCTGAAGTATCCATCAGACTCTGGAAGAGTGGAGGGCATTCGCGCTGCAGTGAGTACACAGTCAGAAGACTGGGTATATTGTGGGTGCGTGATCAAAACTTAGGCGAAAGCTCATTCACTGTCCTTGCCTATACCTACTTCAGGAAATGGCCCGATCCCTTCCTTCCAGAAGAGCTCCTAAAGCCAGGGCATCCCCAGGTTTTATAGGTTGGTACTCACTGTTAAGACTGCTTGGTCGTAGAGCTTCCAAACTTGTACTTGATGTTTTCCTAGGCTAACATGAAGCCCAGAATTAGGACAACGTGATTCCCTTGCCAGCTTTCTCTAAGCCATGAAGAGAGATTTGTCATTTGATGGGAGAGGCTGTTTTCATGTAATTTCCCAGTCAAACAATTCCCAGAGGTCCAGAATGACTAGGGTGTACTCACTGGAAGACATAGGTTGGAAAGACTACCTGTATAGGCTGATTTTCCAATGCTACTAAACAAAGATCTCAATTGGTTTTCTCCAAGTTTCTCTCCCTTCACTCCTCTTGGTTTTCAATTAAATAATTTATTTACAGTTTATAATTTTTATATGTAAAAGTTTTAGAGTGTTTTGATTTTAAGCACCGATTCCTAAATTTCATGTTATCGTTGCTTAGTATCTTAGTTCAATTGATTTTTTTAATCACTCTCTAGTACATAATAGATTGTTTTCTCATCCTTCAAAGCTCTTGTTAAGGGTTTTTCTTCCCTGTTGGCAGTAGCATTCCTCTGTGTCAGAACACTCCTTTGTCCTGGTTCTGTGCACTCGACACAAAGCTGTTTCCCACTCACTCCTGCCGAGCTCTATACTTGCCCGATACAGGAGCCACTCGCCACGTGTGAACTTCTAAATTTAAATTCATTCTTTTCTTTTATTGAAAATAGGTTTTTTTCATACACTCTACCCTGAGTATGGCTTTCCCTCCCCCTTATTCCTCCCAGTTCCTAGAACCTTCCTTACTGTTCATATCCACCCCCTTTGCATCTCTCATTAGAAAACAGACTTCTAAGGGATAACAATAAATTATAAAAAGGTGAAACAAAACAAACCCATTTGAATTGGATAAAACAAACAGAAGGAGAAGAGCCCAAGAAAAGGCACACAAACCAGATATAGACATAGAGACCCACTTGTTTGCACACTCGGGAATCTCACAAACACACAAAACTGGAAGCCATATGAAGGAGCTGTAGGGTGAAATGGAAGGGAAAAAAATTTTTAAAAAGATGAAATTTTACAATATATATTTTTTAAAGAAGGAGGAGGAGGAGGAGGAAGAAGAAGGAGAAGGAGGAGAAGGAGGAGGAGTAGGAGGAAGAAGAAGGAGGAGGAGGAGAAGGAGGAGGAGGAGGAGGAGGAGGAGGAGGAGGAGGAGGAGGAGGAGGAGGAGAAGGAGAAGGAGAAGGAGAAGGAGAAGAGAAGAAGAAGAAGAAGAAGAAGAAGAAGAAGAAGAAGAAGAAGAAGAAGAAGAAGAAGAAGAAGAAGAAGAAGAAGAAGAAGAAGAAGAAGAAGAAGAAGAAGAAGAAGAAGAAGAAGAAGAAGAAGAAGAAGAAATAAAAACGATTCCTGGCACAACATCAAGGGACAAGGAACTGCCAAAGATGCAGTCTACCCTTAAGAATTGTTTGTTTCCCCAGTGAGACTCCCTTGGAGGAAATCAAATTTTCTTTCGCAAGTGGTTATCAACTGGAGATAACATCTAGGTTAGTGGAAGGGCCTGCACAGGCCGCCTGAGTCCTTGTGAGTTCCTGTGTGTGTTGGCCCTGCTGGGTTTAGAAGGCCTGGTTTCCTTGGTATCCTCCACACCCTCCGGCATTTACACTCTCTCTGCCTTCCCTTCTGCAGGGCTCCCTGAGACCTGAAAGGAGACATCCTGTTTCAAACTAAGTGTCCCAAGGTCTCTCACTCTCTGCATACTGTCCAGTTGTGGGTCTCTGTATTTGTTCCCATCTGCTACAGAAGGAAGCTTCTCTGATGATGACCAAACAGAATATAGCAGAATGTCATTCAGAATCATTTTACTGGTACATCCTTTAGAGTAACAGCACTACTATTTGATTTTCCCTTAGGCCTATGGGCTATCCAGTGCCAGGCTCTCCATCACTCAAGCAGCATGGGGTATGGATTCCATCTCGTGAAGGGGACCTTCAGTCCAACCAGATGTAGGTGATTATTCCTACAAGATGATGACACCACTGAACCAGCATATCTTGCAGGCAGGACACCATTGTAGATGGAAGATTGTATAGCTGGGCTGGCATTTATGTTTCCACTTTGGTAACACACAGAGTACCTTGTGGTACCAAGAACATTAGTCTATAAGGGTGAAGGGTGTAGCTATGCACCCTCAACTTCTCCATGTTTCATAAGATGAGTCGCGCAGGTGTTATCATCATTAAAATTGGGTAATTTTAAAATCTATTTCTTTTTTTCCTACCAGCCACATCAAGCACACATGTGGCCTGTGGCTTCTATAATGAGTTATACAGATAGGAAACATTTCCATTCCACAAAGCCTTACGCAGTTACTCTTGAGTGTCCCTGGCCCTGCATTAGCGCTTGCATTAATTTCTTGGCTTAGTTTCCTAAACCATGAAGACAGTTACATTTTAACCCTTTTGAGAATCACAAGTATAAAACTTTGATGCTGAGTGACACGCCTTTCCATTCGTGATCCCGAGCCCAATCGAATGGCCTTTTTTGTGTCTCTGGGGCCATTAAGCAAGTGCATTTAGGTTGTTTTCAATACGTACCTTGAGTAACTGACCCTTCTCGACTTCATTTTACTTCATACTGTGAACATACTGGTGGCCATCTTTCTTTTTTCTCTTGTGACTCTGGAGTTCCATTAGTGTCTCCTCATCTGGTAATCCCGAGCAGCCAAAGAGACCACGTGTCCTTCCTTTTCAGGATATGTATCTCCCCTTTCTATTCTGTCTCCTAGGATTTTTTTTCCTCTCTGTTTTTGAAGTTCATTTATGTTCCTTGCAGATAAAACTATTCCAATTTTGAACAGTATTTCCATCATGCTTGTAGATGGTAAATGACCACTTGAGTTATTTAACATGTGATACACTGATTGTAATGCTGGTTTCAATCTGTTAAGGAAGCACTAAAAAAGGTGAGTCTCCAAAATGTTTTTTTTTTTTTTATCCTATGGTACATGAAGTTCTATAAGTTAATCTTCAAGGATTTTTTTTCTTATTAGAGTGCCACATATCCAGTTACACACAAAAACATTGTTCATGTTTAACCCTAAGATTCCATATAAAAACCCATAGCTTTTCCATACACTGATAACGTGCTGAGAAGGAATTCAGAACAGTCCCATTCACAGTAGGCTTTGGAAAATTAAACACTAAAAACAAACCTGTCACACAGTGGTATAATGTCCTTTATTTTGCTTGAACTGTGACAATTCCAAATAGTGATATGCTTTGCAGAAAGAACTTGTTTCTCTAGATTCTTTCCTTTCCTGCCCCATGTAATGGCCAATCAAGAAAGATGTCTATCAGTCTCCAGCATTCTTTACCTGACTACACATTGGTGACCACTAGGGATGGCCAACTGTGTGCCAAAAAGGGAAAGTCTTCAATGGCCTTCTTAGCCGCTTCTTCTGTCTTATAACTCCCCAGCTTGTAATCAGATAGTGGGCTCGAACGCTTACATAAACACAACTCCACACTAGTTCATCCCCTGCCTTCCTTTCCTTCCTAATGACCTTTCAAAACCTACTAAAGAAAATGAAGTCGCCTACAACAAAAACTATAAGTAAGATGCTGAAGAGAAAAGCTTGAAGGGTACTGAAAGATAAAAAGACCTCCCAAACTCATGGGTGTTGTTGGGGTTATGGGTTCACAGAATATGTAAAAATAGTCATATGGCCAATAGGAATCTGCAGTTTCTACACAATCTGCATCAGAATTCAGACAACATTTTTCTTCACAGAACTAGAAAAGACAGTCGTGAAGCGTGTGTGGAAACACACAAGTTCCTGAGTAGCCAGAGCAGGTGCTAAGCATGATGTAAACAAAGTTACAGGGACAAAACAACATGATATTTGCACAGAAACAGACACAGGCTCATGCTATAAAATAGAAGGCCCAGAAGTAAAGCCCAGCAGACTCAGCCTTCTGAACCTCACCTAGGGTACCCAGCACGGGGACTGAATGGAAGACAACCCCTTTGATAGACAGTAAGCCGAGGATCCGCATGTAAGGATCTGAAAGGAGGAGCCTGTCTCTCCCTCTCTATAAAAATCTATCCAAATGGATCAAAGCCTTAAGACCTGACACATTGAAATAATGCATGGAGAAAATAAGAGAAAAACACTTTTGAAATTCACATCAGTATGGAAGTTCTTCAAAACCTTGAAAATTTAATCACTATGCGATTTCAGTCTACCTCCAGAGTGTGGAAGAGAAACTACAGAACACTTACCAATGGCACACTATACAGAAACTGGCCAGAGCATTAATTAATTACAGAGCACTCTTGCTTCACAGCGTTCAATGAAAGCTGTTGACTAGGTCTCCAAAGGATACACAATGAGGAAAAACATGAAATGGTGGGGCAGACACATAAATTAGAACATGCTTGTGCCCCAAACCCTAATGAAAATCAGTCCCACTGTGAAGGAAATCCAGCAGTGGCCCTAAAAGGAATCAATTAGACATGTCCCTTCCACTATCTCCTCCGTAAACTATCCGGTGGCGTGTCATTTCAGAAAGAACACTGTCTAGACGAAGCTGGCTTGGGTTGTTTGTCAAGCTAGAACCTGCAGTGACTTTTGGCAGGGACATTTATCTCCACTCCAGAGGAGGAGGGGAACCAAGCACTCTGCAGAAGTGCTGTGGGGCAGAAATTAACAACAGTTACCGTTTGTTTACCGAGTACCAACTTCACAAACTAGAGAGCTTAAAGTTTAAGGCAATTATGTAATTTATACAATAAATGAAGACTCTTAAAACATCGTCTGAATTATAAACCAGTTTGGTTTGACCCCAAAATCTTTACTCTCTGTGCTATAATTTTGTCACAAATCCTGTCCTGATCACTTGCTAAGTGGACACTGGCAATAGGACCCATCTTGATGGATGAAGATCTTCAGAGCTAGGCAGATGGCTAGTACCCACTGTCTGAGGCTTTAATGGGAACATTTTTTCTAGCCTAGGAAGTAACAGGAGAGCCATCCTAAAGATTCTATAGGCCAGCAGGGACTTGGCAGTGACAAGACTGCAGGTGTCCTAATCCCAACCTGATTTTTTCCAACCTCAATGGTGACTGATGGAAAGAGAGTCGAGGCATGGAGTTGCTGGGTCCTGTCATTGAAGAGTTTGGCTGCCTGGAGGCCACTCCTATACTTTTCTCTTACAGCAGGGATTTGTAAGTAAGTGGGACTATCCATGAGCCAAACTATAGAAAGAACAAGATAAACAAACCAGACATTAAATAAATGTGTAAGAGTGGACCACTTTGATTGTTTAACCCCGTTTGGAAAACGGTAGTAATAAAGGTGATCCCAAGGCATACAATAGCAAATGACCCATTTTTATAAACTAATCTCATGTTAGTTATATCACTGTCCGGGAGGGTGGTAAGCTCCGGGTTGAGCAAGAGAATTATCAAACTGGAGAACAACAGAGGAAGAAGACATGTGATGCCCACCTCTGCCCTCTACATATGCCTGTGTACACTCACATGTACCCACATGCACATGGACACATGATGGAGGTGGGTCTTCTATCAATCTGTTGATTTCATTGGTTAATTAATAAAGAAAACTGCTTGGCCTAATAGGTTAGAAAATAGGTGGGTGGAGTAGACAGAACAGGAAGAAGGAAGTGAGGTAGATGGCTCAGACAATTGCCCTGCCTCTACAACGAGATGCGATGAAGCCAGCTGCCAGGTCAGACATGCTGAATCTTTCCTGGTAAGACACCACTCATGGTGTTACAAAGATTATTCGATATGGGTTAGTCAAGATGTGAGAAAGAGGCTGAAAATAATGGGCCAGGCAGTGTTTAAAAGAATACAGTTTCTGTGTAATTATTTTGGATAAAGCTAGCCAGGTGGCGGGAAGCTGGCCCAGGGCTCCCTGCTACAGACACAACATTTGCATAAATACAAATACCACATGCATACACAAAGTTTATTTTAAAGAGAAACGATGTTCAATATCATACACCATCAGGGAAATACAAGCTAAAAGAGCAATGGATAGCACATACAGCTAAGAGAATGACCAAAATCTATACCACTTATCACATCCAATATATTGACAAGGGCATTGGACAAAGAAATAATCACTTATTGCTATAGGGACTATTAAATGCTGTAACCATTTCTAAGATCTTGAAGCTTCTAACAAAGCTAAACACATTCTTATGATAAAAAGCTATCATTTTGGAATTTATGGAAGGCACTGAAGTATTATTTCCTCACCAAGAAAAATGTTGCACTAGGAATGTACAGTTGTTGTTGTATTCATAACTGGCAGAACTTAAAGCATCAAGACTCTCTTCAATCAATGTGTGAATACATAAACTGTGCCCCCTCCAGACAACAGGATATTTTTCAGTACTGAAAAGAAGTAAAAGACATCAAGCCATGGAAAGATATGGGGGGGGGGGAACTGATGTATGGAAAACTTCTGACTTTTTCTGTCAACTTTATTTGAAATCTACAGCTACCGTGTTAAAAAAAAAGTTTTCTTTGAAAGCTAAAATTTTATTTTAATAAAAAAGCCTTTCAGGGTATATGTAAGCCTATCTCTATGTCACTATACAGTTTGGAAAGGATGCCAAGTCTCCCGCCTAGAGAATAAAGGCTGTACTAGACCAAAAGCTGAGCAAAATGAGCTGGGGGAAAATGTCTCTGTGCCTTCTTCATGGCTTCACTGGTGAATGAAGGTTTTGTGCTCCAGAAACTGAGAAGGTGGCAAAAGGTGAGATCAAACAAGTTTTACTAACTATATGTCTCTCTAAACAACAAAATCCCCACTAGTAAGTACATTGTGGAAAAAAGAAAATTCAAGTCCAAATTGGGGATTTCAGAGTTAATGCGGAAAGAATTGACTCTGGAACCCACTAATGCCAGAATTGTAACATGGAATCAGAGAGACGGGGAACCAGCGATGATTGACTGAAGTTTCCTTTTCTACCTTTTCTATGTAAAACCATGTTTCTGGTGTGAGAAAGTCAGTTTTCCAAATTACAACACCAGCAGCAAGCCCCAGAGAGACCGTCAAAACACAGATTCCTTTCTAGGTCTGTCCAAATTTCTCCCTGTGGTGTCAGTATAATCTGGCATCCTGGGGGGATATTATGCAATTAAGTACACAAATAAAATTAACTTGCTCTATCCACATAGAAGGACCGTGTGTTTACTCACTGTGAAAGACTGTCAGTTAAAGACTCATAAATCATAAGATGAAGATGAACTCTGAAAGTGTGCACTTTCAATCCCCTTGCCTATTCAGACACGGGCGCTTTAATGGTTTTCCACTTGGGGCATAAAATAATTAGTGAACCTAGCCTGAACAAAATAGGGAAAATGCAGAAATAACACAGAATGGTTGAGCTGATTCTCAACATAATCATCTTGATTGACTCATAGGTAGGTTTTCATGTAGCTAATGTGCAAAGGTCAGTTATTTGAACTTTAGCCCTTAAGTGTGTGTGTGTGTGTGTGTGTGTGTGTGTGTGTGTGTGTGTGTGTAAGAGCCTCCTGTGGAATGTTGTGTAAATGCCTGGATTCATCTCTGCTAAAATTCCTGAGTTCAGCTTCATTTATGGTCACTGTTCATCACAGTATAATTTTTTTTAAAAAGGCTTTTATGATCTCCTCAATTGGTCTGCAAAGTCTCCAAACATCTCCCCAAGTTTTGGCTATTTGGTGAGGCCTCCCATAAGTTTATCTACACTTTTACCCCTCTCAATTTAGGAAAAAAAAATCATCCTGTATCATACAGAATCTTCCCCACAAATGATCATTTCTGAAATTCATTGAATCTCATTCCCAAACTATTTGTTATATAAATCTCTGGGGGTAGAAGGTATGGGAGGATTAAACAGTAAGGGGAAGAGAGAGAGACAGGGTAAGAAAGGGAATACAGCAAGAGACAGCTACAACAAAAAGAGGCACTGTATGGAAACCTACCATAGTAGACATTTCTCAGAATATATACATAGATGAAAGAAATAGAAATAAATCACAAAGTAACAAGGAAAGACAAGGCCCTTCCTAGACATCTCTTGCCAGCAAATGAAACTTCCTGTGCCAAGAATGGATTATATCTAATTGAATTGGTCTAAGAGCTCCAAGGAAACCCCCAAATAACTCAGGCTATTTCCAAGGCGATTTCTTGCTCTCTACAATCTGATGGTAAGGCCTTATGGCTAAAGTCAATACCTATATTAAACATGGAGAAGTCAAGCTGTTGCCTACCTAGAGCTTTCAGCCCTCCTGACTAATGTCCATGGTACTAAAAGGTATTCCGCATGCTCCAGAAGAGAGGAAACAGCAAGACATGCTTACTGCAATAGTGGCATAAATGTTGTGTGATTAACCAACCTCTCTGATTGGGTGTAAGACCCACTCCATGAGATTGAACCCATGCCTGGCTCTGCTCAGGTATCCAAGTACCTGAGACTAGAATGGTCAGGCACCTAAGGAAAACCAAATACTACTGGTCTGTAAAGGATCGTAGAAACAAATAGACTCCTTAACATTCTATATTCATAGATCAGTGTCTTGCTCAGTCATCACCCAAGCAGATAGGAACAAATACAGAGACCCACAATTGGACAGTGTGCAAAGAGAGACCTTAGAACACTCGGTCCTAAATGGGATGTCTCCATCGCATCCCTCCCTTCGGGGCTCACTCAGAAAACCCTGCAGAAGAGGAGCAGAAAGACCGTAGGAGTCAGTGGACTACACCATGGAAACAAGGCCTTCTATACAACAGGGTCAACACCCACATAAAATCACAGAGACTGGCAGCATGTCCGTAATGGGGCCTGCACAGGTCTAACCCAGATGGGGTGGCGGCACTAAGAGGAGACGTGAACACAAGTCCCATCCATAACCTAGGAGGGATCTCACCTGAAAACCACTCCCAAAGGAAACATTCATTTTCTCCAACAGAGTCTCGCCTGGTATAAACCGCACATAAGAGCAAGCCCTAATCCCGGCAGCAGATGACAAACACGTACCAACCTCCATGCTGTTTTGGAATGGTTGTTGGTCTAGATTTTTTTTTTTAACCTTCCACATCTTCTGCTTCTATATTATGGTTATAGTTTTGGATATTTATGGAATGCACGTGTATGTGAGCGAGTGTCTCTGCATGTGTTTCATGTATTTTTTCTTGAGCTTTTTCATTTCCCCATTTGCTTGTTTTGTCTTATTCTGGTTTGTTTGTTTTTATTTCATCATATTTTTTTTCTAGATGCCTGTTTGTTTCCTAATGAGAGAGCAAAAAAAAAACAGTGTGGTTTTGGGTGGTGGGAAGGTGCAGAGGATCTGAGAGGAGTTGGGAAAGTGTGATCAGAATATATTTTGTGAAAAAAAAAATCTATCTTCAAATGAAAGAAAAGAAAAGAAAAGAAAAGAAATCTTTCCTGAGAGCACTTTTTGTAATGACTTTGTTATCCCTTGCCCACACTGAGGCAGTCCTTATCTGAGTACTGATAACCAGATCCTTAGGTTCAGAGTCTCATGTCCCGGCCTTTAGCATGCACTGTATTGAAGGCTCTTCTGCACCTGTCTGCTCATATACACTCTCTATATAACAGAGACTGGTATAGAAGATGCAACAGTAAACAAATGAGTTAGCTGAAATGAACTGAGATCAGTGTTCTTGGGGGGCAGTCTCTAGTGCTTTCAGCTCCTGCAAGTGGAGAAAAGATGCAATAATCCCAAGGATGTGAATGCTGATGTTTCCCTGACCATAGCGTTTAGATATGTAGGATAAAAAAAATTAAGCTAGTATGAAATACTCCCAAATCCTTAAGACTGCAAGGTAGGAGGCACTGCTTGTAGCCCAGTGAGTTGTGAAAATGTCAGGTTTTCATGCTCCATCTGCTGGTTAAGTAGTATAAAAACCTAGAAGCCTCTTTGAAATGGCCAAGTAAAGGTATTTGATAACAGCATGCATGACCGTTGAAGAAAATAACTGAAAAAAAAAATACTACCTGTAAAAAGATGAATCATCTAAAAGACAGAAAAATGAGAACTAAAAATAGATATTGACAATAGGGTCCAACAGCATGGTTCGGCAGGTAAGGGCACGAATTTCCAAGCCTGACAACCTGAGTTTGATCTTTAACATTCCCATGTGGAAGGAGAGATCCAGCTCCCAAAGTTTTCCTCTGATCTCCACATTCATGCTGTGGTCCATGCATGCCCACACACATATACACATGTGCACACATTACACACAAAATAAAGAAACCTAACCTTTTTGTAGGATATTGCAGGTGCATGGCTGCAGTGGGAAAGCATGCCATGCATTTTGGACCTGCGTGCATGGACACCGTGGAAACAAGCTCCAATGCACGAATACCATGGAAACCAAGACCAATTATTCACACCTGCTGGTGCCTACATACACCCTCCCATGTATCTATCCCAGGGTTGGTTACTCCAACCAATGGTATACTGTAAAGTCATGTATCGCTTCCTAGACTGGAGTACAAAAACTAGAACTTTTGCTTAAGGCATTCTCTCTTGAATATGTTTTTTTCTCCCCCACCCCTGATAAAGACAGCTCCCTATGTACCTATCATGGTATAAGATTATTCAGGCAGCCTAACAGACAGGGCTTGGAAGAAACCTATGTTCTAGTCAAGTCTTCAAAGGACAGCCTCCAGCACTGAGTAGACCCATGCCAGAGAAGACCAACAGCTCTCATCATACATAGAAACATAGAAACCATAATATATTCAAGGCTTGGTCTTTTCAGCTGTTAGAATTTGGCATTGTTTACTATGTTGCATAGATAGCTAATGCATCTGCATATATACACATACTTCTTGGATGTGTTCAAAGATCTGTCAACCCTCAGTGTACTCGTCAAATCCAGAAGAACTTTGTAAACCGTATGGAGCCACCTCAACTATTTTTCACAGGTCACTGGTATTTTCACATTACTTTCCTCTGATGCACACACTTCACTGGACTAAAACTCCAATGCGGGGCTGGGAAAATGGCTCAGTCCTTACAGACATCATTGGCTGCACAATCGTGAGGACCAAGTCCTATCCCAAGCATCCACGTAAAGCTAGGCATGCCAGTATGTGCTGACAATCTCAACTCTCCTTAGGCAGGAACAAGAGGATGCCTGGAGCCTGATGGACAGCTGGACTAGCCAATCAAACTCCAGGGTCAGCAAGAGATCCCATTCCAACAAATGGGATGAAGAGTGATGGAAGAAAACACTTAATGTTGACCTCTGACCTCCATATACACATGCATCCACATACAAATGTGCGCACACACATGCAAACATATACACATGTACACCATTTATACATGAGAAAATTTCACAAATAAATTCGGATTATCAAATGTATTTGAAAGAGTTTGAGGATATTGTTTGAAGGAGAGTATAGGCCTTAAAACACCGTGGTCTACATTAATTTAGAGTAAATGAGGGATGTAAGCCTTGTCGGAGATCACAAGTAAATATTATTTTTATAATAAGTTAGCCATTAATAAAGTTCCGCGACTCTGGGAAATAATCATAGACATTTTATTTTATTCTCTTTCTGACCATAAGGGATTTTCCAGACATAGGGGTTGAAATGTTATCTTAACTTTGTTAAAAGGTAATTTAAGATAACATTTTCTGGTAAGATTTGATTTAATGCTCAAAATCTTAAAAACATCAAACTAATCTAAAAATACACTCATCTTGACCTAATTAAAAGTTTGAGAACCATATAATGGTCTCCATTCCAAATCCAGTTGATAACTTTTAATAAATTGAAATATGGAGACACCCTGAGAATAAAACAGTTTTTATGAACCATCTGCTTCATCTTAGCAGGATGGGAAACATTATTTGAAATGGGGAAAGGTGGAGCCAATTGTTTCCTAAGCATCTAGGGCTTCATTAACGTGTGTGACCGCATCCTTCACATACCGCTGTTTGAATGGTTCTTTAAACAAAAAATAATGAAATCTGTCTACCGGGGGCTACCAGCTGAAAAATGAAGAGGAAGGTGAGGATGGAGAAGAGGCTAGAGATGGTGAGACTATAAAGTCCTGTGGGAAATTCCCTTGGATGTTCTGATGGTCACGAAGTTTTGACGTTCTCTTATTTGGTTCTAGAATGTCTCACCATGTGCAAGTAGCTCATCCCAGGATATTTACCGTAGACCAAACATCAGATAAAACCCAGTTTTCATACCCCAATTGGTCAGACCTTTTAGACCTGAATCCTATTCCACAGACCCATAAACCTAGGGAGTTGTAAGATTCTTTTGAAAAACTAAAAATCATGCAACACACACCCTCACACACACACATACCCCCATTCCCTCTCCCTCCTTCTCTCTCCCTTTCTCTCTCTCTCTCTCTCTCTCTCTCTCTCTCTCTCTCTCTCTCTCTCTCTCTCTCTCTCTCTCACACACACACACACACACACACACACAGAGACACACACTTCAAAAAGAGAATCCCTACAATACCAGGTTTGACATTTGTTCCTAAGCTTTGTAAATGGAGTGTTTTTTATAACTACGACAAAATACCTGAGAAAATGGCTTAAAGGAGAAAAGATTTATTTCAGGTTTCAGATGCTTCAGTACATGGATGGTTGGCACCATTGCTAAGGGTATATAGGGGACAGAATACCTGTGCATGGTAGGAGACAGCTATGAAGAGACTAAGATATCCTTCAAAGTCATCATCCCCCCACCCCCCGAGACCTACCCTCTCACACTAGGAGCCTCTTAGGTTTTCGTTATGCCATCAACTTATGACTCCACTCATATCTAATGCATGAAAGTCAGACTCCCAGAGTCAGATCCAAAGAGCATGGTATCTGGTAACCAAGTCTTTAATACATGAGGTTTTAAGGAACATTTTATTCCAACCACAGCATATATGCAGTTCTTAAGAGCACAAACGAGAACTTGTTTGTGCTGTGATCATCAGTCCCCAAGTGTAGTCTGTGAGAATAAAGGGACTATTTCAGCATGGTCGACTTCTTACCATCTGTCCCTTACACGAGCTTATCACTTTTTAGCGGCATGATTCCTATGACTTGAAATTGGGAACTTGGAAGGGTAGCATGGTAAAGAGCCAAGTTTCAAGTGAAGGAGAGAGACATGTTTCCCTTTGTGACATTATCCTGGAATGAATTTACTGCCTTCAGACACAATAGCTCACACAGACCACTTGCTTATGAATGAAATGCATGTGTTTCTTTTTCTATAGATTGGCATCAAGAAAGTATATCCAACATAAACACCATATGAATAAAAATTTCATGAACCACAGGAGGGGAAATAAGGGCTTATTTATAATCTTAGGCAAATGTCTAAAATGAAAACAAAATCACAAAATACTAGTAGTTACCTACTATGCATTTATATTAAACTGGCTACCACCAGACATACCTAAAGGGCAAAGTTTCCAGTCCTGGCAATATTCTGCATGGCACCTTATACATAAAAGGCACACAAAAAACATATTTGGAAGGGGGAAGAAGGGAAAGAGGAAGGAAGTGGGAGGAAGAGGGGAAGAGAAATGGAGGTGGGAAGGAAGGAAGACAGGAAGGCATATGTAGCAAGGCACAATCCATTCAAAAGACACATGGAAGAAAGCAGTGCATTCTTTTGGGCTATTAGTCAATTCAAATCAAAAGGGGTTGATTAATGTTCCCCTTTGGGCTCTGGATGTTCAGCACAATGTGAATTTGTCAACTCTGAAACACATTGTGTCAAAATTCTACGACTCCTCAAGGTGAGGAATTACTCACTCCCCTGTGTGGTGGGAGATAAAGATGACGTGGGGGATGAAGAGAATGGGAAAGGATAGCTTCTCGGCCAAGAAATCCAAAGGCCTGAGCCACTCAGCAAAGCCCCTGACGTGGGCCCAATCCTAGAAGAACAAGAGACGAAAGTGGATAATTCGACTTCTTCGTTTTGGGTACTTGTAGAAAAAAAAACACTAAATATTTTCCCTGAATGTTTTGCATTCAGTTATACCCAACCACAATGTGCCAAGCCTTTTTTCCCTTAATTTTCCAAACCCATATGTATTCTAAGGAAAATCTAATCCATGTGTCTCTGATTTGCTTACATTTAAATCACTTTAAAATGTTAACTTTGTAAAAGGGCATCCAAGATATCTTTTATGTCGTCCTGGTGATCCTCCTACAGGATTCTTAAGAATGTGGCGTTGTGAGGTAACAATGGAAACAAGGCCGCCCATCCTGGTGCAGATTTTGACTGTGTGCCACATGATCTGCTCTATCACTGAGAATAAAAGAGCAAGTAGATGACTTTTTTTCTTCTTCTTCTTCTTCTTTTCTTCTTTTTCTTCTTTCTTCTTCTTCTTCTTCTTCTTTTCTTCTTTTGTTTTTTTTTTTTTTAGACAGAGTTTCTCTGTAGCTTTGGAGCCTGTCATGGAACTCATTCTTGTAGACCAGGTTGGTCTCAAACTCACAGAGATCCACCTGCCTCTGCCTCCCAAGTGCTGGGATTAAAGGCATATGCCACCGCTGCCTGGCTTGTTTTTTTTCTTTTGGGGGGAGTTAGAATTCTTAAGGTATATTTGCTAACTTGAACTGCTATCCATCGGGCTTGGGGATTAAGCCTGACTTCCTTCAGCTACCTTCCTCAGATTACTCCAGTGAGATTCCTGAAATGGTACACATGAGATGACCCCTTCTTGAGGAGATATTAAGACAAGGAAAAGGAGGTAAACAGCCCAGGTCAGAGAAGAATTAGGCCAACAATCTCTTCAAAGCCTTCTAATACCATGACAAGTAAGCAATCGTCTTCCATTAATGGGATAGGTGGGCCATCATAGCAAAGGGCCTGAAAGCAGATAACGGAGGCTCAGTCTGTTAAGTTTTGGGGCTGTAGACTTAATGCCTATGAATCAGTGGTTGTAAATAATGAAGACAACATACTTCCAACAATCCTTTCTTCTTTTGTTACAAGTTCTCTCAATGGCGGTAGAGGACACTCCAGAAAGGAGAGCGCCACAGTGAGTCTACATGTTTAAAACAAATACTTATAAAACACAGAAAGGAAAAAGTTTGTGCTCATTATCCCACACAGAGAATAACAAAGCAATAACGCAAATGCTTGTCGACTCCATCTATAATTTTAAAAAGAAGACAAAGAATCAAAACTAAAGAGCTCAACAGCTCTGGCCACACAGCTCCCAGGAAGGAGGCTATGTCCTTCAAAGCGAGAGTAGACGGTGAGCTTGATGTCAAAGTAGAAAGTCCAGAAAGAAAAGAACATTAAAAACTTCGGGAATGGTGCTCATTTATGCTACTTTGACATTTCACACTCCCAACATCCGGTAAATGTATTGCCTCAGTTTATGCACAGGTGTGACAGTCCTGTCTTCATAGGGCAGGGTGCCCTTCCACCTGTCTTTCTCCCCAGTTGTCGAGGAGGTGAGTCTCCTGAAGGCTGCAGGAGAGCCTAGCCCCTAGTTATCCCAGGAGGAGAAGGCCTGAAGGAGCAGCTGCACAGATTGGCAACCATCTGGTCTGAGTCGACTGGATTCTGGCGGCTAATGCAAAGAGGAAGCTGCAGAGACATCCGGGACGCCCTGTCGTAAACCTAGTTTCTGACCCAGACTTGTGACACTGGATTTATTTCGCCAGGAAAAGAAGGTCTTGATTTATTCTCAATTGTGCTGATGGCTATCGGGGTAAAAGCCTCAGATACACTCTCGCATATTTGGAGGAGACTTCAGGGGTGAACCCTAAAAGTTGAGCAAATTCTTTGCAATGAAACAAGACAGCAACACATCGACCAGCGATGTTTAACATAGCTGGAGATGGCCCAGCTGAGGTCCAGCCAAATGTTCCGTCCAGTCTAGTGGAACCTGAGAGAAGAGGGTGTTTTGTGTAGACTTCACTCTTACTTTGCACTTGAAGCTAAATAAATCCAAACTCAATGAGCAGGAAACAGACTTCAACAAGGCAAAATCTGTTTCTTTTAAAGGAAAAAAAAGAGCAAAGAAACTAACAAAAGCCCTATTCATGGTTGTTCACTCCAACATCTTTTTGTGTTTGTAGCAGGCACGCCTCCCCCATAGGTTTGAGCCCCGGGTGCCTTTTACCTCCCTTGTTTTTCTCCTCAGAGGTCTTCCCTCCAGTGGAATAGCCAGATCTATGGCCTCTCTCTATTTACAGAGACCCACACCTACTCAGAGCAAATAGCTGAGTCCCACCCAGCCAGTCTGTGTGCCTACCCTGGAAAATGCATTGGTTCTCTAAGCTCTGACGGTTTGGGGTGCTACCTAAGACCTCCATTTCAGCACCATGATCTTCTCTCTAGGTGTATGTTTGTCAGGGTTCCTACATTCTCTCTGTGTCTACTAGCCCTGCATCATGGGCTACCCTCAAAGCAGACACTCAGAAAGCAACTTCAGTTTTCCTTCAGTATGGCTTTTGAATACTGTCTATGATGGTACTTCAGCCCAAAGCGGCAATGCCAAGCAGCAGCAGAAGGGTCCCTACCCAGAAGAAACAGCACCAGCGTTTCATCCCCACTCTCCCAGCATATGTAAACTACTGTAGTCCGGCATGAGGGCTCGAATGGACTGGTTACATTAAGTCCCCCGGGTTAGTCCCAGTTCAGAGGGACATGGCTGTTGTCTGTTTGAAGGTGTATTTCATTGGGTTAGTTGGTTGGCTGGTTTGTTAACTTGGTTAGGTATAGTTTTTTGAGGCAGGATCTTACTGTGTATCCCTGGCAATCCTTGGACATGTGGCAGTGATATCTCAGCCTCCAAATACTTAGGTTAGAGGCATGCAACATCACACTCAAGGCAGGTGATCTTCTAAGAAGATGGTCACACACAAGTGCAAAGGGAACAGACTGTGGGAAGAACCAAGAAGGTGGCCACCTATAATCCATAGAGAGCCCTCCAAAGAAACCCTGCTTACACCTTAGTTTTGGATAGCCACCCTCCAGAAGTTAATATATATATTAGGATAATGCATGTTAGAGCTGTCTTTAGAATGTAGCATTGAAATACCATATTAATACCAGTTATTTTCATCACTATGTGGGGCCAGCAACATGGAGGTATAGGCAATTGCATATAGACCTGGAAACATGGCTTGGAGAGAGAGAGAACTGACTCCCCAGAGCTGTCTTCTTATCTTTTCACATACTCCATGGCAGAGGTACATTGCTCTCAAACACACACACACACACACACACACACACACACACACACACACTCAAGATGCACACACACAATCAAACATATCACATACGCATTTATTTACTTAAATAAGTAAATAAAGAAAAAATTTAAATCTAATTATCGCTGTTCTTTAAATGTGGTGGCATAATTTTTCAGCCACTTAAAAATGAAAAAGACACTCATTTTTATATTTTAAAAAGTTCAGTGAAAACGTCAAGCATTTCATCACACTCCATGTTGGTTTTTCTTCTGTGTCCAGGCCAGATCTAGACTGCAGTGTGTGTGTGTGTGTGTGTGTGTGTGTGTGTGTGTGTGGTGTGTGTGTGTGTGTGTGTGTGTGTGTGTGTGTGTGGTATGATGGGCATGTTCATGGATCCATGTACATGTGTGAAGGTGTGTGTTTACATGCATGTGCACATGTGCGGAGGCAGAGGTTGACCTCTGGCGTCTTTCCTCAACCACTCTTCACCTAATTCAGATCTGCACTTTTGAAAACTGCACTGGGGACGTCAGACTCACTCTGTTCCCTAACATTGCTAGCTTCCTCTCCAATATCCTCTCCTAGGCAGTATGTTACTGTTATAGCCTCTAGAATCCAGAAGGAATTATAAAAGAAAAAGGGGCAGAAGCCATTCCTTTTTTGGCCGATACAAACTTTTTGTTTGGCTTCAAAAATGTCCCAGAAACCCCTGCATTAGCTCAATCTGAATAACCACTCTAGAGACACCCACCGTCCACGGGGTAACCATGTGGCAAAGTCTTGGTGCATGCTGTTCTCTGGCATGACTTCTGTCCTTGATGGCCTTTGGAAGACCTCACTTTCATAGCATGCAACTCCAGATATTTTCTGTAACAAAGCTTCCCATTTAAAGATCGTCCTATGAAGAAGGTGGCTGGAGCTGGGAGGCAAGGTGCTGGAGTCCTGGCTCTGCAGGGCACTTAACTGTGTGACCTTAGGCAAGTCACTTAATCTCTCTGTGCTTCAGTCTCCCTTTTAAAATATGAGAGTAATGCCTACCTCACAAGACTGTTGTGGGGATTAATTGGAGCCAATCTAATGTCTGCAGATACTTAAGGTTCTTAAAGAAGACACTATATAAACACAAAATAACATCTATTAAAGTTGGCTTATTTGTGAAAAATAAGACTCTTTGATCAAATAGAATCCCATTCTGAGGTCCTTGGAATTAAAATTTTGAACTTGTGAATTTGTGGAGGTCTTCAATTCCACTTACAAAAAAAAAAAGAAATAAAGGAAGAAAGAAAAGAAAATAAAGAAGAAAGAAAGAAAGAAAGAGAACTCTAGCAAACCCCTTGAGTTCTTCTGCATACTGTCTTTTTTTAATTTTTTATGGTTTATTTTTTTATATTTAAAAATTTCCATCTCCTCCCCTCCTCCTCCCCCTTCCCTCCCCTCCCCTCCACCCATACCCACCCCCTCCCTCTCCAGGCCAAGGAGCCATCAGGGTTCCCTACTCTATGTTAAGACCAAGGTCCTCCAAGCTGAGAAGGCTCCCACAGAGCCCGTCCATGCAGAAGAATCAAAGCCCAGCGCCATTGTCCTTGGCTTCTCAGTCAGCCCCCTCTGTCGGCCACATTCAGAGAGTCTGGTTTGGTCGCATGTTCCATCAGTCCCATTCCAACTGTAGTTAGTGATCTCCTGTTAGTTCTGTCCCACCGTCTCCATGGGTGAACACACCCCTCACGGTCCTGACTTTCTTTCTCATGTTCTCCCTCCTCCTGCTCCTTATCAGGACCTTGAGCGCTCAGTCCAGTACTCCAATGTGGGGCTCTGTCATTTTCTTCATCTATCGCCAGGTGGAGGTTCTATGGTGATATGCAAGAAATTCATCAGTATGGCTATAGGAACTGGCCTTTTCGGGCTCCCTCTCCTCAGCTGCCCAAGGAACTAGCTGGGGGCATCTCCCTGGAAACCCGGGAACCCCTCTAGAGTCAAGTTTCTTGACAACCCTCAGATGGCTCCCTTAATTAAGATATATGCTTCCCTGCTCCCATATCCACCCTTCCTGTATCCCAAGCATCCCATTCCTTCGAGCTCCCCCCCATTCTCCCCTTCACGCTTTTCTCTCCCCATCTTCCCTTGGCCCCATCTCACCCCACCCTCAAGTTCCCAATTTTTGCCTGGCGATCGTGTCTACTTCCAATATCCAGGAGGATTACTATATCTTTTTCTTTGGGTTCACCTTCTTTTTTTTTTTTTAAACCTCTTATTTATTTATTTATTTATTTATTTATTTATTTATTTATTTATTTATTTATTATGTATACAATATTCTGTTTGTATATATGCCTTCAGGCCAGAAGAGGGTACCAGACCCCATTACAGATGGTTGTGAGCCACCATGTGGTTGCTGGGAATTGAACTCAGGACCTTTGGAAGAGCAGGCAATGCTCTTAACCGCTGAGCCATCTCTCCAGCCCTGGGTTCACCTTCTTATTATCTTCTCAGGGATCCCGAATTATAGGCTCGATGTCCTTTAATTATGGCTAGAAACCGATTATGAGTGAGTACATCCCATGTTCATTTTTTTGGGTCTGGGTTACCTCACTCAGAATAGTGTTTTCTATTGTCCCACTGGGTAGTCACTCAAAATACAAGTTCAAAAGGTCAGTAATTGCAACATTTAGCCCTTTATACATCACAAGGAAGGAGAGAGACAACACGTATGGGTTCTAAAGATTTTAATAACTCATCTCATGAGCTGGTCAATGCCCGATCAGTGCTGCAGATCAAGGATTCGGGAGCCTTGTTTCTCCTGACAGCCCCAAGCAGGGACAAAACTAGAGTTTATGAGGACAAAAATCACAAACAGTTGTTGCCAAGTTACAGTTACAATCTCCACCAACCAGGATCTAGAGATTAGGGGCTTTCTGGAATGTTCCATCATTGTCAATTGATCAGATCCATTTGTTCCTTCCATTGTTGGCAGCAGCCACCACTTTTCTAGAAACTAAAGATGCATAACAACTATTTCTATGCTTTAGAGAGGAGGTGGATCAGTCATTGGAAAGTTCTCAGCTCCCCGAGGGTTTGGGAACCTGAACTATATTTCCCCCTGCATGTAAGATGGAGTCTGAAATTGAAATGGCAGTCCTTGAGCCAAGGAGCTTCTGTCTGCTCCCTTCAGAAACACCAACTATGACATAAAAGCTAAATGGGAGGATTGCCCAGTGGTTATGACCCTTGGTGCTCTTGCAGAAGGCTGGAGTTTGAATCCCAGCATCCATATCACGGTGGATTAAAGCAAAATCAAGACTTGAAATAATTATACTCTAAATGAGTATAATAATCAAAGAAAGTAGTGTGTGTCTGTGTGTTTGTGTGTGTGTATGCTATAGTGCATGTGCATGTGCACAGATGCTAGTACCTCCAGCACAAATACATAAAAGTCATCCTTAACATGGATGAGTAAAAGTGTTTGGGAATGTTGTCTGAACTGCTTTTTTGGATTTCTAGAGCAGCTACCCAATTGTTCACATTTAAAGGTTCTAATGATTCTGTTTCCAGCAGTAAAGAAAGCATTACTAACAGTCAGGGTTTGATTTAGCAACAGACGTATAAAAAAAATCATTGGCTTTCCCTAGACAACTCCTTTTATGGAGCAAGAAACCAGGAGACCCTCTCTATGACATGTTTAAATAGTTTCAGAATAGAGAATGAATATAATGACATTAGCTGCTTACTCAAGATGTCACCCAAAGCAGTGCAGGTAAAAGAAGAGCTGAAGAGTTCGAATTCCTAGATCAAGCTTCACATAGGAGTTGCTTGATGTGCTCATTAGACACAAAAGCAAAGGGCAGCATTGCCTATCATTCAAGGCTGAAATAACTAAAAATCAAATTGGCAAGTTCTTACTCACAGCTGGTTGAATTACAATGTTAGTAAAACTTTGAATCTCTGCTGTGTTTTCACTGTTCAAGCAAGAACACTGATTGAGAAAAAAACAGGATGCTATAGATTGGGGTATGGACATAGGAAATGCCTCAACAAAGGTGGGGTTTCTAATAACTCCTCCTACCAGTGGAAAGATCCTTCTTCTCCAAGCTGAAAAAGCTACAAACCCAGAGGCAGTGGCAACTGTATCCCTTCTTCCAGGATCAGCTGCAATTTCTCTGTCACTCTGGAATCAGTGTTTTTTACCTTAGTCTAAGAGGATCCACCCAGCATGGCCTGAAGAAACAAAGATGGCCTCCCCAGAAGCTCTTGCCATGCTTCTCCTCAGAACTCCCTCAACATTGCTTTCTGATTCTGCAGCTGTAATGAGATTCAAGTCACAGAATGTCCCTAAGCATGAGGTACAATGTGTTGTCCCTGAGGAGGTACAGCAAACTCCTGAATCCTCTTGGGTCAGAACATCTGAGATCTCAGGTGCTACTCATTGCTCTACAGCAGATTCATAAATGGTTTCTTGTCATTCAACATCCATTTCATTCCCCTTCTTAACCCAGAAACCCAATATTTAAGGCATTTGAGGTTGGAATAGAGATGCATAGCTTCACCAAAATCCCAAGTCCTTAAATAGAAAAGAATAGAAGGCAGAATTGTTTGGGCAAAATCAATGATATGCTGTTCTCTCTCAGTTACAGTGGGTGTCTGCTAATTTAACACTTTCTTTTTTTTGCAAAGGTTCTTTCCCTCCTCTACAGTCTTCTTCAACCCTTGCTCCTGCCTCTTGGAGAATAGCCATCTCAAGGAACGTGCCATCTGTAGAAATTGCATTCTACCAACAAAACATTGGGGCTCCAGTGTTTGCATTGCCACCATCAATTAAAGGCTTTCTAGATTACTGCCTCATTGGGGCTGAGGATTAGCTCCTTCAAATACTGAGTGGATTCGAATACTTTTTCTAGTCAGCTGTGTTCCATGTAACCACACCCCAAATTATTTCTTAGACATCGTAAGAAGTGGCATTCTTTTTTAAAAGACTTTGAAGAATAAGACCAGTAAAATTCCTTTGTTGAACAAAGTGACTCATGGGAAAGATCAAATTAAGGGAGTGGTCCTGCCATTCAAACCAGTTAGCTTCAAGGTAGCCAACACTGAGCGAGGTGTGGAGACCAGAAAGGGAATGAATATGGTCAACAAGAGGCTTAATTAACTCAAGCTGCTTTAACAAATATTCACTTAAAATAGACTCTTTTCATTCCCTCAGACTTGTTTTCTGCTACACCCTATCTGTCTCATCCTTACCAAACACAGGGTTGGTTTTCTCTTGACATAGCACAGCTGCTATTCACACACGCAGGGTAGCAATTCTGAGTCTTTAATTTTGTTTGTTAATGACTGACGGTTGGTTGTCACAGATCTGATTTCTGTGTATTTAGTAATACAGAGAACATGTGAGGTCCTTCCATGAGGAAATCAACAGTAACAATCAGTATTTGCCATCCTGCCTATTTTCTATAGAGTTTGAATTGGGAAACATTGTTAAATGTTTAAACTTAAGTGAAGTAGCCTTTTTATTGAAATATCAGAGTCAGACAATATAACTACATAATATTTAGTATATAACCAAATCTTAAAGTTATTAAAAATAAGCTCTATTAAACCTTACCTTGTAATATGGAATAAGGCAGATAATTTGTAATTAGAAAATTCTGATAAGATAATTTAAATTTCTGATTCCATGGGAGATCTTTAATGGATTGAAATAAAGTGTAAAATGCCACTAAGAAAAATGTTTACAATAGTGCCACATACACACACTCCCAAGGGATACATTAATTACAAAAAATTGTGGATACTATAAAATCTAAGTTTTTTCTTTACAGAGTTCCTGAGATAAAGTTTAACTTACGAATAAAGCACAGTAAGAGGTTAACAATAACTAATAATAAAAATAGAACAATATAGCAATGTACTGAAATAAGAGTTCTGGCAGCAGTATTCTTGGGCCTTCATAAGACTTAACAAGTGACTCATGCTCACAAGCATCATGCTACAGGGACAGACAATCTGATAAGTAACATGGTAACTGAGAGCAAAACAGGCGGAGTGATTCACATCCTGGGCAGGATGGAGAAGGCCACTGTGAGATTTTTATCACGCTGCTCAAAACTGCATGCAATTTAAGACTTATGAATTGTTTATTTCTGGAATTTTCCTTTGAGCAATTTTGAACCATCTTTGAGTGAAGCCACAGTTGGGAGGGATTAGTGAATAATGGCTAAACAATGGATAAACAATGCTGATTTATCCAATCAGGTATAACAAGGTAGTTGACTAAAGTAATTCTTATTAGGTTAAACAAGCAGAGAGGAAGGCAGAATTTAAAAAAATGGAGAAAATAATCACAGGAAGATAGCTTTATTACCTCCTTTATGTGGCAAACAATATTTCAATGGAATTCATGAAATTAGCATTTGAAGAAAAACTAGGTGCTAATATTTCAACAAGGCTAACTTGACTTGTGATTCCTATGGGTTTCAACTTACAATTGCCTAGTGGGGAAGAGAACTTTATCACATTAAGGCAGGACATAGCAAATGCCAGACACTATTCTACATGTCTATGTATTTCACTAATGGCCATTGTATTTCATTAAAAATCATAGAAAAGTCAATGCCACCTCACTTAAATATAGTAGAACACTGGCAAAGAGGAATAAAAATGGATTTGCACATTCAACCAAGGAATTATAATAAAGCACATTTGGAATAGTATCTTGGGAACTTTTATTCATTGTAAACAATCATGGGAATTTCATTATGACATTTTCATACATATGGATCATGGTTCTGATCATACTTATTCTCTTTTCTCTATTTCCCTATCTTGTCCCCCTCCCCACTCCCAGGAAAACCTTTCTGCTTGGGAAATGGCTGTGGGGGGTCTCTCAGACAGTTCTGAAAGGCCACTGTACAACTACTGAGAAAAGTTTTGCAGGTATATTGGATCCACTGGGTGTGCTCAGTAGACAAAGGGGCTCCCATCCCAAGCGGTATTGAGAAATGGACAAGAAAGACCCTGAGGTCATAGAGAATGATTCAGGCTGATTGGTGAGGCTGTGGAGAGATGCATCTGGAACCAGGCCTCAGTAATGTACTGACGATACTATAAGTGGCTCTGGGTGATCCATAAACCAGTAGTAAGTAATCTTTATCTACCAATTAACGATAGAGATTCAAGAGTGATAGGCAGGTAACTAGATGCAATAGTGTAGGTGCTCGTTTACTGAAGCAGAGGCTGGAGGCATAGAAATTCTATTGCTCATTTGTGGGCAAGAGAAGATGAATGCTGGAATCAAAGCAATGGGCAGAGACAAGGAAGAAAAGAGTCTTTAGATACTTTCAGGCGGCTGGAAGAACTCCAATTTAAATAAAAATAGTAAAGCAGGAGAAAAAAAAACCTATGAGTTTGGGAAGGCCCAACACATTTGAGCTTGATGAATGGGGGAACGGTGGTGACATTGAGGGATGTGGAAAGTGAGCTCAAAAGGAGAAAATGACAAATTTGTTTGGAACAAGCTGACTAGATGCCTGCCAGTGGAGTTCGGTATATATCCCGTTCGACTGTGAGTATGCTATTAGGTCACTGGAAATGAGTACTGGGAGCTCAAGGAATAGATGTGATAGAAGAAAAGAACTCGGGAGTACGGTTGAATCTAAGTATGGAAAGATCTAAGAATTTCTATAAGATTAGGTAACAGCTGGTATCAAGGTACAGACGGAACATTCCTGGAACATTACAAAAGAGCTGGTTTTCTGATGTGCTGGTTGAAAAAAGTGTTTTCCTGGTTCTCTGCCTCCCTCTCCTTCCTTCTGCTATCTTCCTGTACTTTGTGCACATAACAGGAATAAAAGAAAAAGGCTGATGAGCTTTACTGGTAAAGGATTTGTTTAAAAAAAAGAAAATTAAGCCGGGCGGTGGTGGCGCACGCCTTTAATCCCAGCACTCGGGAGGCAGAGGCAGGAGGATCTCTGTGATTTCGAGACCAGCCTGGTCTACAAGAGCTAGTTCCAGGACAGGCTCCAAAGCTACAGAGAAACCCTGTCTCGAAAAACAAAAAAAAAAGAAAAGAAAAAGAAAAGAAAATTAAAGTTATTAGTTAACTATAGAATTCTACTCTTTATTTTTTGTACATATGTGTGTGTATTTTCCTGTGGATGGATATGCATGTGTGTGTGTGTGTATGGATGGGTATATGGGTGTATGCATGTGGGTGTGGCTGTGGATGCATGTGTACACACACACACACACACACACACACACGTGTGTGTGTGTGTGTGCATGTAGAAGCCAGAGGTTAACTTCAGATGCTCCTCAGAAGTTGCCCTCCTTATTTTTGTGAGACAGGGTCTCTCATTGTCCTGGAACTCAATAACTAGACTAGGCTAGATGGTCATCAAGCCTTGGAAATCCACATGTCTCTGCCTTGCCAGCACTTGGATTACAAAGCTACCCTATCACACCTCATTTTTCTTTGTGGGAACTCTGAGAATCCAACTCAGGTTCTCACCCTTGTGCAACAAGCACTTTCCTGACTGAGCCATCTCCTCAGGCCAATCAATACTATTATTTTTACATTAGTTACTGGGGCTTTCTTATGTGGAAAAATATGAATAGTGAAATAAATACATATAAATGTATTCAAATCCCTAATTTTCTTGAACAAAAGAATGGGTTTTCTGAATTTTCATAGCATACACATTATTGTTTAGATTAAGGTGACCTAAATACCAACTTCTTTCAACTAAGAAATATAAAGCAAGAAATAGTTTTTGGTGTATGTCAAACTTCAAAATCATATTAGCTATCAAATCTTTTTGTTCCAAGCCTTGAGTTAAGCCCTGTACCCTCCCACAGATGACAGTGAAATTCTCTCTTCCTGGAGATCAGCCTATTGTCCTGAATACAATGGATATACAATAAATATTTTAAAAATATTTTTATCTGCTATACATAAAGACCATGCCTATACTCATAAAACTAGTTCTGCAGATTTTGCAGACTAGGCATCCCCTT
Source organism: Arvicola amphibius (assembly GCF_903992535.2). Lineage (NCBI taxonomy): Eukaryota > Metazoa > Chordata > Mammalia > Rodentia > Cricetidae > Arvicola > Arvicola amphibius. Next base: position 39,459,586 of record NC_052060.1, on the reverse strand, counting down.
TCCATTTCAGAGTAAGTTGCCCATCTGAATTCTCTGACAGATAAAAGGTAGTATGAATCACGCTGTACATCAAGAGATTGTGGTTCATGTTTTTGTCTGTTTGGAATGATCTTGAAAACCAGCCACTGTGTAGAAAGTACAACTTTCAAGACAGAGCAGAGGAAGATCACATGGACAGAAGCCTGAAGGCATTTCAGATGCTGTGATACCCCATACACAAATGCATATTTACTATCTGTATCTTGACAATTAAGGGGTATGAAACACGAAGAATACAAACCACACACGCAAATATATTTAAGCAAGCATTTTGTGATAATATATGTGATAAAGGAATTCATATAAATGTTTGTTCATTTTTAAGACCATATGTAGTATATATTTTAAAAGCAATAAATCGTATAATGAATATTCTACAATCTATCACTTGAGTCATAAGTTGATAACCTAGTGTGAATGGTGAGCTACTTTCATAAATAGTCTTCAAAGTTTAACAATGCAAAGCTAAAAAATATATTTGAATTTCTATATAAAAAAACTTGGTTTTCATAGTGGTACTTCACTGGCCCCTATAATAAATTCCAAAATGATAAACCCCTCAAATTTTAAATCATATCCAGAAAGAGCATTATTCTTACATTATCCCTGCAGACAACTTGCTTTTGACATGACTCAACTTGTTTTGTTTTCTGGTGTTGAAAGGAGTGGAAAAAATGATCCATTTAATAAACGTTTCTGAAAAACATTAGCATATAACAAGTGAAAAGGGACATGCTTTTAAAGCTAAGAGGAAACAAAGCCAGCTGTTCAGAGAAAAATATGAATCAACTGAAATAAATGAGCATGGTTTTATTTTCAAACGCAGCCTCAAAGACCATTCATGAACAATAGAAGCCACTTTGGAAAATATCTGATTTGAAAAATTACAAAAATAAGTTCTGTAAAAGGGAATATGAAGACAAAAACAGATCATAGCAAGAATAATGGTCACCATCAAGAGGCCTAATGTGTATGGTGCTGGGAACTCAACGAAAATGAGTCCGAAGAATGGTGCGGAGGTCACTAGAAAGCAGCAGTAAAGTAATCTAGATCAAACGCAGCAGAGCGGAGTCCTCCCAGGTCTACTGCTACCTAACAGGGATTGGGATTTCCATTTTCAGTCCCAGACGCAGGCTGAAACATTGGTTGACCCCTATGGTAAGACTTGCTTCCCGCCTATCATATTATGAGAAAAGGAGCACAGAAGATCATTAAGATAAAGTTATCACCCACTAATTATCACAGTCTATAATTTGGATAACTTCCTGTTGAACACTAAAAACTTCTTCAGTCTCCCATATAAGAACTTTTATGGAATGATTAACATTTAAGTCTCTATTTCTAGCCATGATTAATTTGCTGCCAGAAAACGTGGTCCCTGTCCCATGCCTGCATCACTCTTGAGATATCCCAGAGGGACTAGAACTCCACAGGAAGGTGCTGCCACTTTCCACATATTTTCTCTCTCAACAGTCCTGGAGGGTACTGTCACCTCCCTCATGCAGATGAAGAAGCCAGACCTAGCAAACTGACACCGCTCATGCGTCAGGATCTTTGCCCAATTCCAAAGGTCATATGTTTTCCCCATATCATTTAATATCATGATAAAACCTTAAAATATCAGTTAATGAAATATACCTGATGATATATGTATGATTAAAATGATAGAATCTTCAAAAACATGTAAGAACATCTTTTTTAAAATTTATTAAATTTTTTTTAAAAAAATCCCAATCCAAATTCCCACTCTATTCCCTCCTCCCACTGCCTCCCCAAATGTTTTAATTCCTTGTTAGTCTACCTCCGCTCCCCAGCATGAAGTTATCTATATCACTCTCTGCTTCTCTAGGTCGGGAGGCTGGCAAGAGCAGGATTTCGCACACCATGCCAACCTAGCCTCTGCCAGGATGATAGTAGCACTTTATAAAAATAAACCCAGTTTGGAACATTCAAGATAAATTTATAGAAGGAAAACAATACAAAGAAAGTTCTAGCCATAGTGTTAGCCCGATTCACACATTTTTCTTCTACTACTTTTGCTTACTCATTGTAACTTAGAGAAAAGCATTTTTGATTTTAATGAAAAGTCAAGTTGCTTTTACACCAGCATTCTTTGATAGCACAGTATGAATAGCAAGTCGAAGATAAAGCTATCCCTTGGGTTTGTTACCCTAACTCAGGTTCAAATAGATCCTAGCTCAGAGTAGGGTCTCCCTAAGGCATGCTGCCCTCTGCATTTTGTTCTTGATGCTGCTAGTTTGTTGGCTTGGTTCATTTTCATACAATAGGAACAATTCAAAGTTCTAGACATGGCTTTTCAGGGTCCCCCTCCTTCCTAATTTTCAGTCCTCTATTTCATCCCAAAACTGAAGAAAGGTATCTCTTCAACTGCCTCCCACATCCCATACCCACAGAGACACACTGGTAATTCTTGAAAGTATGATATTGGAAAGCTGGCTGCTGATTTCTGGGTAGAATAGTTAAACAGCTTCTCTGATAATGAGCTCATCTCTCTCAAGTCCTCAAGATTCTAGAAGATCTGCAGATTTGACAGAGGTGTTTCCTTCTTCTTCAGTCTCTAAAGTCAACCATGTCCCCAAATCTCCTATACAATACAACCATGCACTTTTAGAATGTAAAGTGCCAGCCAGGTCCCCATCACACACGATGTTGCCATTCACTCTTAGAATGTAGGGTACCAGGCAGGTCTCCATCCTACACAACGTGCCCATGTACTCTTAGAATGTAGGGTACCAGGAAAGTCTCCATCCTATACAATGTGCCCATGCACTCTTAGAATGTAGGGTGCCAGGAAGGTCTCCATCCTACACAGTGTGACCATGTACTCTTAGAATATAGGGTACCAGAAAGGTTTCCATCCTAGACAATGTGGCCATGTACTCTTAGAATTTAGGGTACCAGGCAGGTCTCTATCCTACACAGTGTGCCCATGTACTCTTAGAATGTAGGGTACCAGGAAGGTCTTCAACCTACACAGTGTGACCATGTACTCTTAGAATATAGGGTACCAGAAAAATCTCCATCCTACACAGTGTGACCATGTACTCTTAGAATATAAGGTACCAGAAAGGTCTCCATCCTAGACAATGTGGCCATGTACTCTTAGAATTTAGGGTACCAGGCAGGTCTCCATCCTATGCAATGTGCCCATGTACTCTTAGAATGTAGGGTACCAGGCAGGTCTCCATCCTATACAGTGTGCCCATGCACTCTTAGAATATAGGGTACCAGGAAGGTCTCCATCCTATGCAATGTGCCCATGCACTCTTAGAATGTAGGGTACCAGGAAGGTCTCCATCCTACACAGTGTGGCCATTCACTCTTAGAATGTTGGTTACCAGGAAGGTCCCCATCCTACACAGTGTGGCCATGCACTCTTAGATTGTAGGGTACCAGGAGAAAGACATCCAGAAGCCTTCTGCTATCTCCTGCCTCCTCTCAACTGTCATTGCGCCACTGTCACTGCAAATGGTCTTGCTGAAGGGACTGTCTGCTGAAGAAAAATGAAGAAACGGGGGATTTATGCCAAGATCAAGCTTTTTCTAGATGAAGATAAAATCTTATGCTAAGTTGCACTGATCCTGAAAGAGATAACTTGACAGTTCCAAAGACCTTTTCTCTCTGTTCACATGAACAGCATTTGCTTAGAGGAAAATTGTCAAAACAATCTATGAAATGTCCCTGAAACAATTATTTCTTGCTCCACAAGTTCTCTCTCTCTGTGAAAACTCACATATGCTAGTTCTCAGATCATGAACACATCATAGGGACTGAGGTACAGTGAGAAGCTTTCCTAATGGTAGAATGGAACCAATGAAACAGCTTTCCAAGATGGGTTCATATAACCTCATGAGAAATTTAGTGGTATCACTGCTAACTTAGAATGTATATACATATGGTATATGCATATGTAGATGTATATACCTATCTGATATAAATACATATTCATTTTTATCATGGGTATTTATTCAACATAAGCACATAAACATATATCCATTTTAAATCTGGAAATTGAAAGTTCTGTGTTCAAATCCCAATACTTTCTCACCAATTTTTACAATTTTCTGGGTGGCTTTGCCCTGATTTGATGGAAACAGCCTCATGCTCCTACATTTTATATTTATCTTCAAAGAATACTCTTCAAAAACTGTATTACAGCCGGGCGGTGGTGGCGCACGCCTTTAATCCCAGCACTCGGGAGGCAGAGGCAGGCGGATCTCTGTGAGTTCGAGGCCAGCCTGGTCTACAAGAGCTAGGTCCAGGACAGGCTCTAAAAAAGCTACAGAGAAACCCTGTCTTGAAAAAAAAACTGTATTACCATAATGTTCAAATCAAGAAACAAGTGCTATTTCCATGTGTGGCTTAAAGATTACACAACTATGAAAGTTGTGTCTAGCAGAATATTCCCATTTTGATAGGCACCCTAAAGAAAATACAAACCAAGTATACACCACATGCAGCCAGATAAGTTTCTAGTAACCAAAGTAGTTCCTCAAGTCTTTAGATTGTATCCCGCTTTGGGGTTATATGTCCAATGACTTCCAGTCTTGACATTGCTGTGAATTTCCAAACGTTTAAAGTATTGTAAAAATTTCAAACAAAGTATGAAATTATTTTTACAAATAGAATAAGCATGCTACAGATCCTTATTGGGAAAAGGTTTGCAGTGTTAGACAATTCCTAGAGAGTAGGAGACACTGGACTAGAGACTAGGGTTGTGTACCTTTTAAGTCAACCAAAACACAAAAGAAAAAAATCCATTCATAAGATTGCTTCGTAGGCAAACAAAAGCTTATTATTTTAGGACAAAATACTTTCAGTTTTGAATATAACTCCTAATCCAGTCTCCATTTTTCTTTAAGTAGAGCAATTTCCTTTCAAGTGAAAGCAGTTGCATCTTCACATCTATTTGAAATGTAATTAGATAGAAACATAATACACTCCAGCTGGAAAATGAACAATCCATTTTTCCTCTTCCTAGACAAGGTCACACTGCTGAGCACACTCAAGTTAAGCATGATACAGAAGTCAAGCCATAAATCCAATAAGATGGAAGTCTCTGGCAGCCCAGACACAAGTAAGACCCAGTGTCAAAGGGGCTCACACTCAATTATCTCTGTTTCGTTTAAAAACTCTCAATCCTTATTAACAAATAGTTCCTCCCTTAGAAAAAAAAGTGTAGTGTTTTAGAGACCAGATCAACAAAAGACACTGTCATTTTTTTTTATAAAAACCAAAACATATTTGGGGGGAGAATGTAAGTGAAACTAATTTGCTACATATGTTTTATACATACAGTACATAAGGGGGTTTCTCCAACGCCATATGGAACGCATCTGAACTTGTAAGACAATGACCTTCATAAATCACTCTAGGCTCCAACTCCAAATTATGTCTTGTTCCCCCACTCATGGGATAGTCACTATATCTCATATAAATTCATTATGTTATATGTGCACAATAATCTATCTCTACCTTTATAAGGAATGATGTCATAACATACAGGCAAGGCTTTCCAGAGGAGAGCAAGCTCTCCCACCAGATGTGCCAGCACACGATACAGCTTCTCTACTCTAGCGGTCCACAATAGCTCCTGTACACTGCTAGAAGAAAAGAAAATTCATGGAGATATCAATGCACGATGTAATAACCAAATTGTTTCTATGCTGTTTTAACTTTGTTTTCCTTCTGAGGTTAAAATGTAAACTAAAACTATCTTACATTTCCCAATTATACCCATATATCTGCCTACTTATTTTTAATCTACGCTAAACCACTAGCCATGTTCTACAAGGGTTTTCCCTTAACAGCTGAATTGCTGAGACAAAGGTTTAAATTAAAGGGGTAGCAATGTTTGGCAGTGGTGAATGGAGAAGATAAAAGGAATACAGATATTCCAGCCCAGCATCTTTTTCCATGAAAAATTGTCTTCTACCACCTTCCTTCCTGATGTAATTTTCCTTCCACATTCTATAGTTCAGAAGAACAACTTTGTCCTCTTGCTCACCTGGAACCACTTGAGGAAATGAGCACTGAGATAAGATAGATCAAACTTCCTGATCCTTCTCCCTTACCAACCTCAAACTTCTTAAATCCATAACGTGACATGAAAACCACTGAGAACAGCTCATGCGCAAACCTGCATGAGGACTGCTTTTTGGCCCTCTGATATCATCCCCTTTCCTTAGTTCTAGTGTTTTCTTTCACTCTGGGTCAAAGATCAAGCATGTAACATCAGGTAACAAAAGGGACATAGTAAACACACATTGAATGAGTTAAATAAACATTAACGGCTAGAATGAGAGGTTGTTATGAATATGACAGCCTCAAGAGATTATGCCCTATGGAAAGCAGGAAGCTCTGAATAAAAACACTGCACTTAAAATTTCTAGGGAGGATGGGACACGTAAGGGCCAAGCATGTATGAGCTAAGACTTATCTACGGGCTAGCTCACATCTAAAATATAGAACATGTGTAACTTCCAACCAAGAATGGAAAATTCATTGGAGAAAGAAAAGACACTAGAAGCTTCCTTTTTGTCTTATTGACTGTGTCCTTTTCAGAAGCTTCTCATTTTCAGAAGATCCCATTTATTTATCATTGTTCTTAGTGTCTTACATTTAGGAAGTGGTCTCCCAATGTGCTCAAGTGTGCTTCCCACTTTCTCTTCTATGAGGTTCAGTGTGGCTGGATTTATATTGAGGTTTTTGATCCATTTGGACTTGAGTTTTGTGCATGGCAATAGATATGGATCTATTTGCTTTCTTCCACATGTTGACATTCAAACCAGCACTATTTGTTGAAGATGCTTTCTTTGTTCCCTTGTATAATTTCAACTTCTTTGTCAAAATCAGTTCATAGGTGTGTGGATTAATATTCGAATCTTCAATTCGATTCCATTGGTCAACCTATCTGTTTTTATGCCAATACCAAACTGTTTTGATTACTGTAGCTCTATATTAGAGGCTGATGTCAGGGATAGCAATGCTTCTGAAAATTCCTTTATTGTACAGGACTGTTTTGGCTTGCCTGGGTTGTTTTTCCATATGAAGATGAATATTGTTCTGTTGAGGTCTGTGAAGGATTGTGTTGAGATTTTGATAGGGATCACATTGAATTTGTAAATTACTTTTGGTAGGATTGATTGCCAATTTTCTTATGTTGATCCTGTCTATCCAAGATCATGGGAGATCTTTCTGTTTTCTGATATCTTCCCCAATTTCTTTCTTCAAAGACTTAAGGTTCTTGTCATCAGGTTTTTCACTTATTTGGTTAGTGTTACTCCAAGATATCTTATGTTATTTGTGGCTATTATAAATGGTGATGTTTCTCTGATTTTTTGTCAGCTCCTTTATCATTTATATATAGGAGAGCTACTGATTTTTCTGAGTTGATCTTGTATTTTGCCATATTACTGAAGGTGCTTATCAGCTGTAGGAGTTTTCTTGTCAAATTTTGGCGATCACATAATTGAGAGTCCAGATCAACTCTAGCTACTTTCTAATTTGAGCTGGAGAAAGGAGTACCAAGAAAGAGTGCCAGTAAAGAGTACCAAAGCAGTGACCTATAAGAACATCAAAAATAAGAAATACTCATCTTTAATGCCCCAACTTTGCATGAGATTATCAGGATATCTTAGTTGATCGCTGTTGCTGAAATGAACACCTTGTCCAAAACCAATCTAGGAAGAAAAAGTATTATTTTAGCTTTACAGTTTATAGCCCATTATGGAGGGAAGTCTGAGCAGAACTAGAGGCTAGAACTGAAACAGAGGCCATGGAGAAATGGTACTTACTGACTTGTTCATCTTGCTCTTACACAACGTAGAACCACCTGTCCAAGGGTGGCACCACTGCACAGTGAGCCAGTACCTCACACCTCAGTCATTAAGAAAATGCCTATAGATATGTCTAGAGACCAATCCAATGGAGGTTTTCTCTTCCCAGGTTACACTTGTTTGTGGTATCATGGCAAAGACCAACCAGCACATCAGAATAGAATATTTGATAGTAAAATTTATGCCTGAACTAACATTCCAGCTTTTTTTAAAAAAAATAATGATTAAAGCTTTTAGAATGTCTAGTTCCTGTAAGTGTTCTGAAAAGCCTACAAACTCATATAACTAATTGTACCCACATTTACATACCTGCGCATATATACTCACAGATGACCGTGGGCACCAAGCACAGAAATGGTGCACAAACATGCATGCAAACAAAACACCCATATACATAGTTTTTAATGATCTTTTTAAGAATAAAAAGGATAGAAAGGATCAATATTACCCACAAGTAACTTGACTGACAATCAGAACAAAATCTAAAAATAATGTTTAAAAATTGTAACAAAACTAAGCACTCAATAAAAATTTCACAAAGCCGGGAATTTAAAAAAAAAATGTTCTAGGTGAATAAAATATTCTAGGACTGTGATGACAGAGAAAAAATTAATCAACATAAATAGATATCACAGAATTAGGAGATGATACAAGTGAAAATGGCTGTTTTCAGTACTCGGTGAGTTCAAAGACTTAAAGGAAATCAGGAGTGCAATGAGGAAAGAGATGTAACATGTAAAATCAGGGCTTGTGTCCATTTGGATAGGCACAAAAGCATAGCATCCATAACAAAAACCACTGTCCCCTGCTGTGGGATAATTGTCTTTTATCCTGTCACTAGTATTTTAAATAAACACTGATTGGCCAGTAGCCAGGCAGAAAGTGTAGGCGGGGTGACCAGGCAGGAAAAAGAGGTGGGACAAGGAGAACAGGAGAACTCTGGGAAGAGGAAAGAGGCAGTCTGCAGTCGTCACAGAGGAAGCCAGACACAGAGCAAGCAAGACGTGACTGCCTCGCTGAATAAGGTACCAAGCCACGTGGCTAACACAGAAGAGAATTATGGGCTAATATAAGTTATAAGAGTTAATAAAAAGCCTGAGCTACTAGGCCAACCAGTTTATGATTAATGTAGACCACTGTGTGTTTCATTGGGACTGAATAGCTGAGGAATCAGGAGGGACAGAAACATCAGTCAACAACACTAGACCAGATTAAAAATAAATCACTTATTTGCAGAAATATAAGGAATTTGAAAATATGACAGAACATATGCTGATGAAATACAAACAGGTAACTGAAAAGGAAAACAAATAAAAATACGGTCACCCAGGGTCAGATGAACCATTCCAACCTCTGTGATTATAGGAACCCAAAACGAGGGGGGGGAGAACACTGAAAAAAATAATGGCTAAAAGATGTTTGTTGTTTCGGGTTTTATGGGGGTTTTTTGCTTCTCAAATTTGATTAAAGTTGCAAATGTACAAATTCTTATAAACAGAGACATAGTTAAAATAATAGCATACATCTTGTCATAAACTATGGACAGTAAAGACCAATTAAAAATTGAAACACATATTTAAAGTGTCAGGCGTGGGAAATTCAATCTGGGATTATATGCTGAGCAAATAAAAACTAATCAAATTTGGTACTATAAAGTCTATACTGAAAGAAACTGCCAATGATCAGAAGTTCTTTAGACAGAAGAAAAATGATTCAAATTGGAAACTTTGACCTAGATGAATGAAGAATTTTAAAAATAACATGAATTTTGGTAAATGACTTTTTTTAGTTTTTAAGATTTTTTATAAGTTGCCTTATTATAGAAAAAAACATTAACAATGTACTATAGGGTTTACAGTATATAGCAAAATAAAATGATGGGGTTATAGCATAAAGGATGGTGTTGACAGTGAAGTACAGTGTTGAAGTTCTTCCCATCATACATGAATTGAAGAAAAACTTGAATAAGTCAAAGGTACATAATATAAACCTTTGAACAACTACTGAAAATTTGACAATAATGATAGTTAATACAAAAATAATGGAAGTGAACAAAACAATTGTATCAAAGTAAGTGGAATACTGAAGGCACTGAAGCCAAGAAAAATCAAAGGAATTAACAGAAAGCAACAAAGAATATAGAAAATTTGAATGAATGTTTTTTAAAAAACATAGCATCAATAATTCCATTAAATATAAATTGTCTAAACCATTCAACTGAAAGGCAAAGATGTTCCAATTTAATTTTTTAAAGATTCAGCTATATGCTATCTACAAGAGAAACCAACTTGAAATATAAACACACATACAATCTTAAAGAAATACACAATGTACACATAAGAATGCTATAGTAAGTGCTTCATATTTGTAAAATATACTTTCAACAAGTCATATTATTAGCAGGAATAAAGAAGAACATTTCATTATGAATAAGAAGTCTATTTACCTAGATGACTTTACAATTGATTGAAAGAAGTAGAAATTCAACAATGTGTTATTTTGCAGGAAGAGCATTTAAGAACTATAAACAAGACAAACTGATTTGCGTATATGATCCATTTGAATTTAGATGAATATGTGGTGTATAAAGTTGACAGTCGCTTTGATATATTCCTAGAAAGATTGCATAGATTTCCAAAATGCCCATGATCACTCCAAACCCAAGGTGAATGAAGTTTGCTAGGGAAGAATTATGGATGCAGACAGTAGTCTTAGTTAATCAGATAATTTCACAATTTAAAAATAGAATTAAACACATTACTAGGACCCCTTCCAGGGCCTAATCTCTGATGGATATGGTATCTCCTAAGAAAAAAGTCTCCAGGAACCCCTGTGAAGGATTATCTTATTTGGGCTAACTAATGTGGGAAGATTCACCCAAAAGATGGATGGCTCTGTTCCTCAGACTGGGTATGTGCAAAGAAAGAGAAAGCTAACTGAGCGTCAACAATCATTGTTCTCTTCTTGATAGTGGATGCAGTGAGACCAGATGCTTCAAGGTCCCTCTGCCTTGACATCCTGATACAATGAAGGACACTTAGAACTGTAAACCTAAACAAACCCTGCCTCCCTTAAGTTAATTTGTCAGACTATCACAGCAAGAAGAAAAGGAACTAAGATAATACTCATATACTCACGTATGTAAATGTCCACCTGAATGTTCTGCAGAGCTCAAAACATCCAGCCTGCTCAATCTTTCAGTTCCCTCAATTACTTTATAAATAGGGAAAGTCCACATGTTAAAGTCCTTCCATAACCAAAATGTAGCAGAATTCAGAGATATCTAAAATTCAGCCACATCTCTGTAGTTTCATATCAGAAATCTAAATCTTCTCAACCAAATCGTTGCAATTAGCTTCCTATTTAAGGTCCCTCTTAATTATATTTCTTTAGCAGGTTTCTACTAAGGAGCTTTGTCCTATTTAATTTGAATGAAATGCCTTAAAGGAACCCCAGGAGCTTTAAAAAATTGGGAAGATGATACACATACACACCTATATACACACATACACATGATTAAATATAAATGATTTTTTTAAAGAGCAAAGTTGGTTACACATGATATTAGAACACCCAAACAAAAACAATTGAATGAGTTCTTAAAAAGAAAATAAGACCAAGGAATACAATATTTTACCCATGTTTCTGGCCAAGCAAACAGCAAGAAAAGCCTTGAAGCAAAACAAGAATGGGAGAAATGCACTGAGGTCAGTGTGGTGTGTATGTTGTGAAAAGGAGAGGTAGGAAATCTCACTAAAGGAGTGAAATCACAGAGGACTTCCTACATCAGGCTGTGCAGTTAAAACACAGTAAGTGCTGGGTGGATCACTGAAGAGAATTAAGCAAGCAGGTCCACAAGCAAACTTCCCCTTAGAACATTCATCCTGAAGCAATGTTGGGTGTTAACTGAGTAACAAGTCTCCTCACAGACAAAGTAGCTCAATTGCAACAGTAAGTGGGAACTGTAAACAGTGTGGTAACAAAGAATCTACTTTCTCCTTTTAAAAATACTTCCAAACCACAAATAGAAATAGATATATCATTTCAATAAAACTCATTATATAACCACAGTGGAAGGTATTCTCCCAGATGCATGATTGTCTAGGTCTTTCCAAGTAGACAGCTAATCAGAAAAGTGTCACAGAGGAACCATTGAGTGATATGGCCCCAAATAAGGGGTGTTCCCTATGAGGACCTGTACCATGTCTTTCTCTGTCCCACCAGCTAGCTCCAAAGTAATGAATGACATGGAGACTTCTTATTAATTATAAAAGCTCAGCCTATGGCTTAAGCTTGTTCATAACTAGCTCTTATAACTTAAATTAACCTATGTTTTTATTAATCTACTTTCTATCACATGGCTTTTACTTCTATCCCATTCTGTGTATGACCATTCCCCACTTGGCTGGCTTCTCTTCCAGGCCTCAATTACCTTCCCTTCCTCTCTCTGTCTGGAAGTCCCACCTATATCTCCTACCTAGCTATTGGCCATTCAGCTTTTTATTACACTAATCACAACAATACACCCTCACACAGTGTACAAATATTCTACAGTGCTTCCCAGTTTTTGTTTAAATAAAAATAGTTTTAATTCTACATAGTAAAATACATACAATAAGAATAATTATCAAGTAAGGATTATATTTACAATGTTCAGTTCATTTGTATTTGGCAAATTTAAAGAAATTTTTCTATTATCTATTATATCCTGATGAATCTAATGTTTTATATCTGAACAATTTTTATCATAACTTGTATTACCATCCTAACAATATCCTTTTTGGCATTAAGTCATTTTTTTAGATAGACAATTTAAGCTTTTATGTCCCTTAACCATTATAAACTTTAAATATCTTATGTGAGCTTCTTTTCTGAATTTGGTAACAAGGAAAACTATAACTATATATATATGTATATATATATATATATATATATAGTTACATATATATATATGTAACTATAACTATCTCATCTTCAACCCCATCAGAGACCCCAGAAGTATGATATTCCATTAATAAACAGGAAGTGCAGAGCAAGAAACTTCCAAAACTATAGAAATGATAGAGACATCTGTCTGCCTGGACAGTCTCCCAAGGTTCCTCTACAATGTTGAAATATCCATCTTCAGCCTGCAGGCCTAGAATATCTGACAGACTTTTCAGTAAAAGAGGAATTTTGAAGGACTATCCTACTTTGTTTTGGAAAAGTTCAACAGTTGCATTCTTTTGTGCCCTGCTCATTCAATTTGGACAGCATTCTGTCAGCAGTCAAGGCAAGGGAAGTTTCTTGCTCAGTGGTAAACTTTGGATCTGGCTTTCTGTGCATGTGAAACATTTTTGACCCCATCAGTCAAATCTTAAACTGCTAGGTTGTCACTGTGCAGTTCCACTCCATGGATCACTGACAGCTAGTACTTCCCATCTAGGATCCACAGACAGCAGAAGGATCCATACCTAAGTCTAACCATCACAGTGGCACCTAATGTCCAGCTCTGGGAAGCTGCTGTGTACAGAATGCAGCAGGCCTTTTTCAGGCTCCAGTAGAACACAGGCTTCTCAAGTGGTTGGCTGTATTTAAGAGGCAGCACCTCTGTATACTGCAAGTATAGTATCCAGCCTACTTGAGAGACCCAGGTTGCCTGGCAGTCACATTTGAATCCATGTTCAGTTATTTTTTCTACAGATTTTTTTCAGGCCCTATATGGATTTACATGCCAGACATCGGGTACCATTTGTAAAGTCTCTTTCTCTGTCCCACCAGCCAGTTCCCAAATAATGACACAGAGATTCCTTATTAATTATGAAATCTCAGCCTACAGTTTAGGCTTGCTCTTAACTATCTCTTATAACTTAAATTAACCCATATTTTTATTAATCTATGTGCCATTCTGTGCATCTGACTCATTCTGCATGGGGCTGGCGTCTCTTCTCTTCTGTGCCTCAATTATCTCCTCTTCCTCTCTCTGGACAGAAATCCTACCTATTTCTCCTGCCTAGTTATTGACCGTTCAGCTTTTTATTACACCAAACCACAGCAACAAATCTTTACACAATGTACAAATATCCCACAACAGGGCCCCCAATAGCAGTTCATCTTGATACCCATAGTCACTGGTGTAAAGGCAAAACCCACACAATTGCTCCAAGTTCCAGGGAAAGGGCCGTGGGTCAGGAAGGGAGTGAGTCAGACTCTCCTTGAGGAAGTACCTGCAGGGATGGTGCCAGATCAGAGAGAAGAAGACAGAACTCCCATGGCCAATCACAGGAACTGCCAATAAGCACTGATGCTCAAAAGGGAAAATAAAATTAATACAAAAAAAAGAAAATAGAAAATCAATCCAAATTTCATCTTAGCCTCTCTCTGCTCCTGAAAGACCAGTGGACAGAAAAAGCACAGATAGACTGGAATAACCTATATAACAGAATTATTCAGGCAATATTATTATATAATTGATAGGTATCTAGTTACATGCCATAAAATATTTAGGTTTTTTAACACTAGTAGTGCATCTCAAAAACCATCTTTATATTATGTCGTTAGGAAAACCTTAATAAAATTTTAAAAATAGAAGTAGTAAATTTGATAATCTCTTGCCCAAAGCAGTAGAGCCAAAAAAATATCTAGACTAGAAATTATAACACTTGTTTGTTCAGTGTGCAGGAAGAGGGTGTAGTAGCCTGGAGTAAAAACATGGAGAAATAACCCATTGTCAGAACTCTGCTTATTTGAGATGTCTGAGGGAGACATGTGTGCTTTGAGAAGTCAGTGGATGACAAAATCATTTTAACATGCAGAGTAGAAGACCAAAGTAGCCAGCACAAAGCTCTTTGTTCAGTCCCTGCAGTGTGGAGAGATGCAGGGCAGGGAGAGGAAGGAAGGCTGGAAGGAAAGAAGAAAAGTCTAAAGACACCATTTGAGAAAAAAACCAAGTTCGTTTCCCATCAATTTCAGAACACTGAGATGACTCTATCCAGATAAGTCTCAGAACAGAGATGGAACAAGATGGGCATATTTGGAAACACTGGCTTACTGACTGTGGTGAGATAATACTCTGAAGAGACCCTTTGAAGGAGGAGGCAAGGGAGTCTGGGATCCACAGATTTTTTTAAGTGGGTGACCCCCATATTGTATACATGAATCAAAATGTCACACTATATTATATAAATATATATATAACTATAAAGTGGTACAAATTAATTTTTAGTTAATAAATAAATATTTGACAACACACAAAAGCAATATGTGCGGGGAAAAGCTTTAAGGAAGGCGACCCAAACGCACGCCGCTCCTTGTCACTTTAATCACATTTGTAATTATGGTTTTTACAGCCACACTTCCTGCTACACGCTCAGCTGCATGAGATTAGGATCCGTGTCTGTAGTGCTCAAAGCTTTATCACTGAACATAGTGTGAGCCATCAATATTAGCATCAAGAATGAATAAAAAAAAAATGAATCGATCCATTTCAGCCCCTTGGTTAAAACCCCCATTTCCTATTCTGCTCTTGAAAGATCTCATCTCACTGTGTCCTACCAAACACTGGAACACAACATTTTGCTCTAAGTGTGCATAGTCTCTCATCTTTTACAATGCATATGTGCAAAATGTTGTTTGGTATGGTTTCCAACTGGGGAAATGCTAGATCAATTGTGAAGAAAGCAATGGAAAGGAAATATATAATGCATAAATAAAATTTACTGTAATCTTCATACTAATTATGTTCATAAATCTAAAAATATAATTCTACAATTATGTAGGAAGGAAGGTGGTTACTAATTCTCTACTCAACAAAACTGTGTATCATAAAGACTTGAAAAATGTGCTTTGATAATACAGGCACTGCTCAATTATTGCTACAACTTTTACTAGAGTGTTTGTCTCTACTGCCTTATTCTTAAGTCTATAACTTATAAATTAAATAACCTAAAATTCAACAAAGTACCATAAGGTTCATCAAACTCAGATGGTAGCTAATAATCACTCAAGTAATCCAGACAGACCCTAAAATAGTCTGTTTTCGGGATCTAAAGGAAAAGGAAAAAGCTCTCAGATTAAGATTGATTGTGTAGCTGTATCCTTTGTATGGAACAATTTGATACAGGACCATGGACAGTCCTAAAAAAAATCTTAAGACAAAAGAAGAAATCATCAGCTTAGACAAAGTCAGAGAGTGCAGTGGACTGGACACATGTCATTAAAGACTAAACTAAGACCCTATGCCAACACATGCCAATAAAGACTAATTTAGGTCCCTATGCCAACACATGCCAATAAGGACTAAAGTAGGACCCTATGTCAAATACCCTTCAGCATTGTCTTTTTGGAAACAATTAAGTTCAGGAACCCAACTTTACTTGCGTAGTCTGAGCAAAGAAAACTCAACTAGGAAATCCCACCTAGAAAAATTACACTGAAATCTTACTAATTTTTGTTGATAGTGTCATAAGATTAAAGCCTATGGTGCTGATATGAACAGGTGTAAAATGTTAAGTATTTTTTCTGGAGCAAGTATGCAACAATCTTTTTTATTTATTTATTTATTTATTTATTTATTTATTATGTATACAATATTCTGTCTGTGTGTATGCCTGCAGGCCAGAAGAGGGCACCAGACCTCATTACAGATGGTTGTGAGCCACCATGTGGTTGCTGGGAATTGAACTCAGGACCTTCGGAAGAGCAGGCAATGCTCTTAACCTCTGAGCCATCTCTCCAGCCCCCTGCAACAATCTTTTTAAGGTGACATTTTAGTGCTAATGGGTAAATTTTAGCTCTCCCCTTATTTAAATGAAGATAAAGCTGTATGGGAAATAATAAGGAAGAAAATTTTTGAAAGGATATGAGGGAGCTATGGGGGGAGTTATGCAAAAAAAGAACAAAAGTAGTTATGACTTATTGAAAAAGTGCATCTATCATGTAGGAGAAGGAAATGAAGGAAAGGTAGTTAAAAGAAATTTTAAGGAGAAAAATCAATAATTTTGGGAGACCATATGCAGGTCACTAAGACCTCATATACAGTCAAACTAATAAGGAGCCAAGAAAGCTTGGATCTTTGCCATGACCACAATGGGGTGAGCCAAGAACATCCCAGAATAAAACCGAGACAGAATTATGCATGCATCCCTCCTAATTCCTAGCTGATGCACTAGCCCAAACTAATTACAACGTAATGAAAAAAATTCACTAGCAGATGAATAACCTTCCTTACCCTCAACCTCAAATTCGCTCCCTCTGCAGTCCTTCCTAGTACAGAAAGGAGCTGTTCCATTCCTTCCCAGATGTGCAGAACAAATACTTGCAGTCAAACTTTATCCCTCCCATTCCTTTATGCCCAGTATCTAATTAAAAAAACTGTATATTCACCTTCAAACTACATCCAAAACCCCACCTCTTCTTGTTGCTTCCTCTGGAAACCTGGTCTGTACAATTTCTCAACATCCATATCTTCTGAACACATCTTTCTACTACATTTCTCCCACCCCTGCCACCTTCCCGATCCACTCTCAACCTCTCAACACAGGAGGAAAAGTAACACTGGTAACACTTAAAGCGACCTTCCAGGCAAAATTTTCTAAGATTCCTTTGCTTCGCCAAAATGTGTAGGGTGTGTGTGTGTGTGTGTGTGTGTGTGGTGTGTGTGTGTGTATGTGTGTGTGTGGGGGTGGGGGGGGTGGGGGCTCACTGTATAGTCCTAGCTAGCCTAAAAAATGTTTCATAGACCATGCTGGCCTCGAACTTAGATCCACCTACCTCTGCCTCCCAAGTGCTGGGATTTAAGACGTGTGCCACCATATACCGTTGCCAAATTCTTGCAGTGACCTGGCTGGCTCCCTCCATGGTTGACCACCTTGCCATCACTATCTCTGTTCCCATTACTTTCTTTTGGGCTCAGTATTTACCCCCACAGTGGCCTCCTTGTCTCAAACCCAGGGGATGGTCTCATAGGTCAACTCCCCAGTACTATTGATCCCATTTACCTTTGCTTTCATTTTCCTGTTCTTCAAAATGTTTGTTCATCTCTAACAAAAGATTTTTTCTGTCTTTTTCTTAAAATGCAAGTGGCATGTGTCTTTTATCATCCATTTACTAGCAATTTTGAGTGCAAGCAAAATATTTTAAATGGTGTCATACAAATCCAATGCTCAAAATATCCATTAAACAAAAGAGATCATCTGTAATAACACACCAGGAAATGTGTGGAGCAGCAATTTCTCACTTGCAGCACTGTGTGAGAATAAACTGGGGTGTTGTTTGCAAACTGGGGAGACAGAAAAGGACACGGCTTTAATTCCACACAGGTGTACCTGTTACGGATAAACTAACACAGGGGATAATTAATGTAAGGAGATTCAACTGCTAAAAACCCAGATAGACATTCCCTCACTAGAAACCTGTATCTCTGAACATCAGAATGTATAATACTGCAGAAGAATCTGATTCTGTTCCCTGTGTAGGAATTCATGTCACTCAATACCAGGAAAATTCAAGAGTTAGGCCTTGGAGGAAAACACATGGCAGAGATATATGTCTACCTCGTTACCCAAGTTCCAGCCTCTGCCTCAGTTTAAGAATTTGAAGATAAAATGGAAAGGAGATAGAGAGCAATTTCCCCAACAGGACAGGCTTTAAGGGTCCAAGACATGGCATTGTTTCTTGAAAAGATGGTGGCAGTGGTAGGTGACTTTTGTTTTAAAAAACCAAACAAACAAACCTGTGTCTTTAGCACCACCCAGCCACCTAGTCATGTCAGATGCCAGAAATCAAAGAAAATATTAGAATTTGAAAGGTTTTAACTCTGCTGGGTGGGATAGGTGAATCAAATAAAAAAGCACCATGGGAATATGACTTGTTCAGAGGAATGTAGAGTACTTTAAATTTCTCTCTTGAAAAAGTGTGAAGAAGTTTAGCCACAGTGAAATTTGGAGCGACTTTTACGGGCTGGTGTTTCACCCAGACGTTATTATGTTGTGAAATTCTACTCAAAGCCTCTGTTAAGTGATATAAGTGGGCCTAAGTCAATATCAAGATAAAACAGGGGCTCAATTCCTAATCTTCATTTATTATTGTGGAGATTCACCGCTGAATGGAAAAAAATGAAATAATAAAGCAATAACAAGACTGTTCCTAGGTATGGTGAAGAAGAGAGTTTATTGCAAATAAAAGGGAGAGCAGTAGGCATGACCCTGAGTCTAGTGAGGAGAGGGGAGAGGGAGGTGACAAAGGGGAAACAGATGCAGCAACCGAGAGGATAAAAGGTTTAAAGAGGGGGTAACCAGAATGGCTGGATTACAAAGGGAAGAGCCTCTGGGAAAAGCCCCTGGGCTGGAGAGTTCAGGGTAGGAGATGGGGTATACCAGCCCTACCTTGGAACAGGCAAGGACTGAGGGACTTTAGAGAACCTGGCTGGCCAGGTCTGCTTTGATATGTTAAACAGGCACCTTGACCATTTGTCCCAGGGTTTGAGACTAGCCAACCACTGCTCAGCTTACCCAGGAAGACATCTAAAGAAATCTAATGGTACACTAGGGTCACGAATCTCTTTCAAATGATGTAATCTCACCTGTTACAAGTTTTAGTTTAAAAATCGCAAAACTAAGGGCAAGGTTAAGATGTCGAGGAGACAACACATCCTTAGTGTTTCCACATAAAGAAATTCTGCTAGAGCCATGTGCTTTATATCTTTCAAACAGATGAATACAGAAGTAAGATGAAGTAGATTTGTCCCATCTGTTAAGAGCTGTACCTGCAGATCAGGAGTATCCAGTCTACCTTCCCTACCACGGTGAGGAGGAGGCTGGTACGCGATAGGAGCATCTGCAGACAACTCAACCTCAGAAGGAGTTATACAGTCCCTTTGTCCATTGCTCTGTGTTAATTAGATTGTCCTG
Source organism: Arvicola amphibius (assembly GCF_903992535.2). Lineage (NCBI taxonomy): Eukaryota > Metazoa > Chordata > Mammalia > Rodentia > Cricetidae > Arvicola > Arvicola amphibius. Next base: position 39,439,800 of record NC_052060.1, on the reverse strand, counting down.
ACATTAAGGTATATGTTGATTGTTCAAATCTATCCCTCAGGCGATCATCGATTTAATAGGAAGAATACATTACATTTATAACAACCAGTGATGTTATTGACTTTGACCAATATAATTAGCAAGGTAAATACTGCTCACTCCAGTGGTTCTCCCCCAACCTCACCCTGGTCCCTGTATGTGAGGCACTTAAATGTAACTGGGCGCTCAACATGACTGCTCATGTCCCTGGCAGGTGTCCTATATCCAGAACATCCCAAACCTCACTTTGAATCTTTTAACTTGATTTCTCTGTCTCTCCTCTCTCAGTCGGTGATTGTTTCATCCTTCCAGGTCTTTAGGCAATGAGAGTAGCGAGTTCCCTCAGTTTCTCTCACACCACCAGTTCCACAAAAGACATTCTCAGCTCCGTCTCTGGCCTATCCATACGGAACACGCCTGCATGGTGTCCTCAACACGTACCACCCTCCACAGACATCACTTGCACTGGAGATACCATCACAGTCCTCCAATACTTCTGCAGTGAGCCTCGGGAGCGGGTCGAATAATATAATCCCCAAACTCACATCCACCACCTGACTCAGTGTGCATACATTTGAGAATCGTCCATAGATGTAATTAACTGCAATCTGGTCCTACCTGATTTGGGTGGTTCATAGCCCAGTGGCTAGTGCCCCTCTAAGCAAAGCAACCAGAGAAATAAAGGCAGCGATACAGGAAGATGTCACATGGTCGTGGAAACAGAGTAGAGTGTGACATCTGCAAGCCAGGGACAGCAAGGCTTGGGAGCAGCCAGCAGAAGCTGGGGAGAGGCAGCCAAGCACCCTTGGAAACTCTCAGAGGAAACACAGCCCTGTTGACACTTTGATTTCAGACCCCAAGCCTCTACTGTGTGAAGAGAATAAATCTCTGGTGTTTTCAGCCAGTTTGTGGTTCTTCGCTATGGCTGTCCTAGGAAGTCGCTCTGCTCTCCCCCTCTGCCATCATAGTAGCTTCAGCTCAGCATCCAGCGTGGCCTTCAATGTGTGGCCTTAGGTCGCTGGCTAAGCCGACCCCTAATGGCTTTCACTTTCCCTTGATAAAAACAGGGACTCATGGTGCTTCCTGGACACCAGGTAATTTGCTCCCTCTTCCCTTTTACTCTCCCTCCACCCAGCTTATATCATCCCAGTCTTTTTGCTCATCCCCAAATATACCAGGTGTGATTCCAGATTAGGAACTTCGACCTAGCTGTACCTCCAAGGGAATATGCTTCTCTGAGCTCTGCCTCAACTTTGACCCCCTACAAGATGCCTAACATCCCCCTGAACACTACAGCCTTTACCCTACCCCCAAACTCCTTCACCTGCTCTTCTCTCTATATACACTGCAGTCATGCCAGATGCTGTGTGTGCTGAACTTACTAAAAAATGCTTAATTTTTCTCATCTTCTTTATTCTGCTAGAAAGTGGTCTCTTCACAAGAAGGATTTTTTTTCTCTTGGTCACTGATGTAATCCACAGTCCTAAGACAGGCCTCGTCAAAAGATAAATGAAAGCTGTGTGTGTGTATAATTGCAAACTTTCCAGTAGTCTTGCTACACCAACAGAAAAGAATGAAGCAACTGAAATTGATTTTAATGACATAGTTGGTTTAAATCAGGAGATACGAAATATTTATCATTTAATATGTAATCATGAAACAAATTTTATACACTATTTCAACTTCATTACAACTGCAAAACACTTTATGTGTTTTGCATTAACAGCACATGACAATTCAGGCCAGTCCTGTTTCAAAGTCTCCTGGGCACATGCGTATGCTCTGAGTGGCTTTCCTACCAGAGAATGTAACCCTGGAGCCATGCTGAGCATGACCCATACTGAGCAGATATTATTGAATTAATAAATGATTGAACAAAATGTCAGTTTTGGTTCTTCAATGGAACAGGAAAGGTAAGTTGAAGAGAGGATAGGGGCTAGACAGACAGACAACAAACAAACACATAATACAGATATGTAAGTAAATAAATAAATGGTTTGTATCGGGAGCTTGGGAGATAGCTGAATTGGTAAAGTGCTTACTAGGTAAATTAATTTACCAATTACCTAGTACTTGAAATTTACCAAATTTACCTAGTAAATTACTAACTCATTTACCGAAATTACTTAGTAATTAATTCAGGATTAAACCTGAGGTTAATTCCTAAAGTTGGAAAAAAAACAGTTAGGCATAATAGTACATTCTTTTAACTCAAGTTCTGTGAATATAATGACAGGTACTGATCCCTAGGATCCATTAGCCAGTCAGCCTAGCCTGCCATGGAAATTTCCAGGCCAGTAAGAGACCCTGTGTCAGAAAATAAGGTGGACAGAATCTGGGAAACAGCATGTGAAGTTTATCTCTAGTATCATGCAAACACAAACATGTGTATACGCATATACACAAATGTGCACACACACACTTGCACATACACACACATACACAAACATACACTCTCTCTCTCTCTCTCTCACACACACACACACACACACACACACACACACACACACGACTCCTGCCATAGCTATCTCATAACAAAGCCTAGACATCAGCTTACGCAGGACACTTGGGCAAATTTCTTGAGCACCACCTCCTCAGATGGGCAGACCAGACACAGTGTGACAGTAGTGGCTCGGAATTCAATACATCCTTCATAGATTTCGTACTCAAAGACTAACCCAATTCTTGCCCTAAAATTTCTTGTTGAGTCTGAAGTTGACTCCAACATATCTACAGTCTTGAAAACAAGGAGAGCCTTTGCAGCCCAGCTAAGACTGCAGCCCAGCTGCTGGGCAGGTCTTTTTGCTTTACAACTTTCTTATGTGCTTAAAAAAAAAAAAAGAAAAAGAAAAAGAAAAAACCCAACCAAACAAAACAAAACACATGGGTTTGTCTGGCAGATGCTAAGCAACAGCTTCTGCTCTTGAACCTCAAATGCACTGGTGCAAATTAAAACATGAAAGGTAGTCCATGTCCCCACAGCCTCCGTCACCACCATGCTGGCCCCCTGGGTCCACGGATGGCCACTTCAGAGTTTCCTAGGGCTGGTGTGTTTACTTAGTGCCGGGAATGTGATTGCGTAAGTTAGGAGTTCTGACACAAACACCCCATTAGCTCACTGTAAATCGCATGATCACTAATCTCTCATAACTTACTGTGCATGAATGCTATAGCGCTTCTTGAAGTGCCAAAACAAACTGTCAACAGCTTCGAAATACAGCAGCCATCAATCTGCTCAGAGTGGGGCCCTGGATCTTCCTCTAGTTACCAGTAGGCAGGAAAAAGCCTCTTCACTTCTTAAATATTCATTCCCAGACCTTACTGCTCCCTCCAAACACGTGTTCAACCTGCTTCTTCTTCCAAAATGATATTTGGGCCACAACTGCTCACCTAACCACGTCCAGCAATGTCCCCCATGACACATCCTTCATAGAACGCATTTTGAAGAAATTTCTGATGTTTAAAATTGCAGGCCTCTCTTATGAGTAATTTCCTTATGAAACTAGATTAAGGCTACAGTATAGAAATATGAACTACACAAATGATTGAGCAATAACCCATGAATAGCCCTGGCAAGTGGCTTACTGAAACTTAAATTTGATTTGCATGGCTTAATTTCTCATCTCTTTAGCAATGAGGATTTGTGGTTCTCAGAGCTGTTAGAACAGCCCTCTCCTCTACCCTCCTAAACTTCCCTTTGGATGACAGATTTGAGAATGTGAAATACTAAACTACACCAGAAAGCTGGCATCCCGGTGTAGTTAGTACACCTGTGTCTCCCCCGACCTACAAGACTGGAGGAGTCCAGGGCAAGCAGGCCAGATCCCCGAAAACAAACGCCCCAGACAGCAGGGAACTTCCAGGGTTCTAGAGTTTTCCTTTCCTTTCTTTTACTTTTATTTTTCTTTACTTTCTAGATTTTCCTGTAGTCAGAGTCAAGGTTCATCAAAAAAACATGTGCAGCTTTTACCGTCTGGAAGGCAGAATGAGAGGTGCGTCATCTGATTTGCGGGAAATTTTCCTTTAAAATGATGGCATAGCCCAAACTACCATAGCCTTGATTCAGCTTCTGTAGAAATAAATTTACCCGTGGAGTGGCAGGATGAGATAAAGCCATGGGAAATGATACATTTTGAATATAACCATTTTGTGGTTAACTTTACATTTTATTCCGTGTCTCTTAAAAATACTTTTGCCGGAATGAAGATAAAGTTCAATGGTAGTGCTTGCCTAATGTGAGGCCTTGAGTTCAGTCTGCATCACTGCAAACAGTGTGTTTCCCTTGCAGACAACCATGGAAAATGCAAATGATTTTCTATATATTTTTAACATCTATATAGTGCTTGTAGTCTGAATAGTTGTAGTTTATTACTAAAAAGTATTTTCTAAAAAGAAGTGTCTTGCTAGTAGCTTTTCAATAACGGAAAGTTCTATTATGGGCTATTGCCTAGAGGCAGATCTACCATGAGGGTAGAAAAAGATACTTTATAACAAAGAGGATGTTTTACAACTTTTAAAAAATGCTACTGAATCAAATTTGTGTCTCTATGTATATTTTATGAATTAAATTTTGAGATATAACATTAAATTTTTAGCTTGGTATTTTACTGATTTTCCTCTAGAGATAAAGTATATTTCTCAGAGTATCGTGCACTAATGATAATGTACACATGCACGCACGCACGCACACTAATGATAATGTACACACACACGCACACACACACGCACGCACGCACCCACGCACACGCGCATGCCATCACAGATACCAAGGCTCTCAGCAGATTCTGTCCCCTCCTTTCTTTGGCATCCACGCGCCATCTTCCTCTATCCCTATCCTAGTCTTTTTCAACTCCTCACCATGCAGATTGTTTAAACCTGTAAGCCTCTAGTGGTGCCCACCACTTTCTCGCATACTTTGTCTCATAATTCCTAAGATCCAATCCAGAATTAAGAAGGTTGCAAAATTACTGATTGCTTGTACTTGCCAGTGGAAGAAGAGTGTAGTGTGTAAAGATTATGATAATTATACCAGTAATATATAGTCCATGAAATTAGCAAATTGTTAGAACTATAAAAGTTTTGATTAGTTTCACCTCAGTGTGTGTGTGTGTGTTTATATGAATATGTGTGCATGCTTGTGTGTGTGTGTGTGTGTGTGTGTGTATGTGTGTGTGTGTGCATCTGTCTGTCTGTCTGTCCTGCTGTGTGGCTCTGGTTGGTCTGCAACTCTCCATGTAGACCAGTCTGGCCTCAAACTTGAACTCACAGAGATCTCCTGCCTCTGCTCCATATTGTACTGCTGGTATAGTCATGCATCATAATAGCTGCATGACTAAGAATGTGTTTTCAGAGGAGTATAAGGCAGGAAATCTAAGAACTCTCTTTTGAAGAAGTTAAATTGTAAATAAGTGGAAAGAAAATAATTTCTTCTTTCAGCAGTTGTAGAATACACCTGTAAGCCCAGCCATCGTAGAATACATCTATAAGCCCAGCAGTTGTAGAATACACATATAAGCCCAGGGGTTGCAGAATGCACTTATAAAGTCCAGGGGTTGTAGAATATACCTATAAGCCCAGAGGTTGTAGAGTATACCTATAAGCCCAGCAGTTGGTAAAACTGGCCTTTGGGCATGGAACTGCCCATGCATCAACCACTGACAAAATGCACAATATCCAGACAGGACAAGCAGGATACAAGAAATAAGACTGTCAAATCTTGCCAAGACAGGGTAAGACAGTTTTGCCTCTGAAAATGGTCTGTTAGTTACTATAGGCCTTAGCCAAAATTGTAGCTTCAAATGTGCTAGCTAAACCCACATAAAACCTGAGAGAGTTTTGAAAGGAATTCCAGGCACTAAAAAACAAAATTTAGCTGCATTTTTTCCCCAGATGGGCTCTGCTTGCTTGCAGCATGCTGCAGCTCCTTAATAGAGGTTTTCCTATTCAGCAGTAGCAAATTAAAAAAAAAAAGTGTGGTTTCACAATGGCAGCACAAACAGCTCTAACTCTCAGGAAGTCTGGCTATGGAGCATTTAAATGGGTTCTGTGATCAGGGTGCTACAACTTGCTTAATGGCAGCATAGACCCACTATGAACCTAAATATGGGGCAATGTACATGGCTCTCAGAGGCAGCAAACAGCTCCACCATTCTGGACTGGGTGAAGCAAGCAGGCAGGGCTGTTGGCCCTAGCCATACCCACTTAACATTTTAAGAAGTGGTCCTGGTCAGAAAATAATTACAGATACACAATAAATACAGATTCAGATGAAAAAGACCTCTAAAAGGGCATATTTTAAAAATGTATGTAGGCTTGGGAGAGAGAAGAAAAAGAATATAAAGAGTTATAAAAAGAAGCAGATTTTTTTTAAAAAAAAATAAAACAAAGTCTTTAAAAAGGCAGAGTACAGATTAAAAGGAGTAAAGAAAAATGAGCCACATAAAGATGGAATATACAGAGAGAGTCTGAATTATGTATATTATTGTGTTTTCTTTGAATTTTTTGTCTGTGAAGGAGCTAAGTACAGAGAGACATTTTATTGCATGGATTGCCTAGCTAAACCAACATATATGTTTTAAAGCTTTCTTGACTTCAAAATTTGAGTCTAAGGATAGGTTGCTTTGGAAAAGAGTTTCTTCTTTTCTTTCCACTGAAGATGAGAACCTGTGGATCTCTTCCAGACCAATATGATTTGATGGAACAAGACTCCCTGAAAGGTCACCATGAACACGCCCCAAAATTACTTCACGCAACAAAAAGAAGGAAGCAGTTTAGAGAGAACTGCACTCTAAATGATTGTTTATAAATGTTTGTTTACATTTATAGAGAGATATGATATAAATATGAATACTTTGCATTGGATCTTGGCTTATTGATACAAATTTAAGGTCAATTTTGTTATATGTATATTTTTGTTCTTGATTAAGGTATTGTGTTTGTGCAGCTCATTTAAAATTGTAATGTATAATTAAGAAATATATGTTAATAGATAATCATCTATAATAGTCAAGTGTGTAGTCATGTTAGTTAGGTTCTAGAAATATAGAGATACATTTCAGTTAGATAGGTCTTCTTCAAATCTTTCAAAGACCTTCAGAATATGGCATTTAAAATGTTTTAATAACTTAGGACTTTTCATGACACTGAGACACATCTGCTCCTGGTAGCTCCAAGGTACTTCAAGAAGATGATAGGCACTGAAGAAACTCCTTATGGAGTTTGTTAGCCATTTGGGCAAGAAATTGCTCTTGCCTGGACTGCTTGATGCTATGCTGTATGAATTGGACATGCAGGACCCACAGAGAAATGATTGCTAAATGTGCCTAAAGGTAAGATGGTTCCTTCGACATTCCTGCTACATGAAAGAGTCTGCCAGACATTCTGCAGGACACAGAAGAAAGCAACTGGTGAACTTCGCCATTACAAGTCAGAACAGAGCTTCAAATTTCCTGCTTCATGTAAAAGTCTGCTGGATACTGTGGGTCTACAGGCTGAAGATGGGTGCCCCAGCAGTACAGAAGAACTTCGGGTGACTGTCCAGCCAGCGAGATGTCTCTGTCAATTCTAGAGTTTTGAAAGTTGCTTACAATGTACTTTTGTTTACTTAGGTAACATTATATCCTTTTGGAGTCTTTGATGGAGTTAAAGTTATATTTATAGTTTTTATTATATTTACAGTTTTTGTTAGTTATGATAAAAATAAAGTAAATATAAATATTATCACTAATTCTTGCTTGATACCTGTTTTGTTATATGTAATTTTATTATGTTAAAGTTAAAACCTTCCTTTTTATTTAAACAGAAAAGAAGAGGTGATGTGGGATTCCTCTCTGTATGCTGTGAATCCATTGACTATTAAAGTATCTGTCTTGGGCCTGGAAGGGCAGAATAGAGATAGGCAGGGAAAACTAAACTGAATGCTGGGAGAAAGAAGGTGGATTCAGGAGAAGACATGTAGCCCTGCCAAAGACAGGCCCCAGACAAAACCTTGCTGGTAAGCTACAGCCACATGACATATATTAATATATACAGATTAATATTAATATATCATTATATTACATGTATATTAATATATACAGATTAATAGAAATGGGTTAAATTAAGATGTAAGAGCTAGCCAATAATAAGCTAGAGCTAATAGACTAAGCAGTGATTTAATTAATACAGTTCCTGAGTGGTTATTTCGGGGCTGAGGAGTCAGGAACAAACAAGAAGCCTCCTACAATGGGGCAAGGAGGGTGTCCTTGGTCCTTGTAGTCTGGCTCTATCTCTTTCTTGTTCTTGCCCTCCTTTCTGATTTTGGATACAATATGACCAGCAAACCTCCTGTTCTTCCTGCTATGTCTTCCCTGCCTGGTGCCATGTCTTCCTCATCATAACTGTGTGCTTAAATAAACACTTTCTCCTTTAAGTTACTTTTTTAAAGGGTATTTTTCATCCCAGCAACAAGGCAATAAATGGGAAAGACAGAAGATGAAGCTCTAGATCAGAGCTTCCTGGGGCCATGATGTATGTAAGCCAGAACAAGGTCTGTACTGAGCAGAATGGAAGCTGGTGGGTTCTGAACAGACTAAACACAGGACAGGAAATCAAGCGACTGGAATGCTGAGAACACTTTAAAATGCCAGAACTGCTAGGCTTTCGGGGATTAAGCTCTTATTCTGTTGCCTTGGAGCATTTTAAAACCAAGAAGCAATATTTGTTTGAGGAAAGTAGCTCTTACTAGCCATTCCCATAAAACACAAGGTCCAAATTCCTCCTCGGCACTGTTTCCAGGTTCTAAAAGTCTTTGCATCTCTTTGATGATCAAGATCTAGTGGCTAGTTCCTTTTATGCTACAGTCACCAGACAAAAAGGGTGATTTCAGTCTGGACAGACACACTTTTTCAGCTAAATTGAAGCAGAACAAGACTCAATGGGACCATTATCCACTGCTGTGTTTGTTCTGGTAATTGTAATTAAAGTTAGCATGAACTACAACAGGTAATTTGCTTGCACGTTACAAATATTAACTCACTTTATTTCTCGAGTTTGCGGTATCAATGTTCCTCTTTCACACATGGAAAAAAAAACTTTTAAAAAAGAATTAACTTTACTTAGTTGTAACACAACTAAGTAATAAAGTAAGAGCATCGAACCACATTTTAGAGTGCCTCTTATATAAAATATGTTTTTATTGAACAGCTACTATGTATTAGTTATTGATCCTTTAATACTGATTCCATATAATACTTTAATAGCCTTATTTTAATGATCAGAAAACTAAGAAGACCAATAATTTACCAAAAGTCACACTTGCAAACAAGAAAATAGAAGAGACTTGATCTAAACTGAAGCCTGAACTTTCGGCAAGCTCCTGATACTTCTTTCAGACTACAGTAACTTTGAATAGTGTAGAGGGACCAATATCTGAAGCCCATGGGCCTTCATTTCCATCATCCCTCCCCATCTCAGCCCTATTCTCCGTCACTCATTAGCACATTCAGCTACTTCCAGGCTGACACTCCTCCTCAGCCCCTTGATGTGATTATGTATCCCCTGCAAGCACTGTAAGCAGCACTGATATGCAGTGAGCTACACTTGGGACCACATTTCAATCTACTGAAATCTTTCCAAATGCCCTAGGACTTAAGCTCCCACGTTTAAGTCTCACATCATTAATGATTATTAATGAGAGAGCCAGAGTGAGAGTTTCAATGTAAACAGTTTGAATGACTAAGAAATTGTTAGAGCAAATGCTCGGACTCCTGCTACGAGAGCAGACTTGGGCTCTGCTAAGAATAGTTCCAATCACAGCCTAAGAGTATCCCTAGAGAATCAAGAATGGGACATGTAATAAGGCAGTTTAAGATGCTCAATTTTTGAGACTCAACTTATTTATCTCTTCCATGTTCCAAATTTAACTTCTGGTTTTAATTTAAAATCACCATAAACTATTTATTACTTATCAGTAAAATGTACATTTACAGAAAGTCATTCCTAGGTCACAGAAAAATTCTTTGGTCTTGAGAGAAGAAATGAGTCCAGAACATCAATGTTAAAGTCTGTTAAATATGAGCACATGTCTCTCCATCCCAGAATCCCAAAGTGAGAGTGTTCATTCTCTCCTCCGTTTGTATATCTTATAGCAGATCCAAGTTTGGGTTAAGGTTTTGCAAAGACTTACTGGCTTTCATAGACTTTGTCTGGTGGTCAAGTTACATCCTTACTGGAACTTGAATGTGAATCACTTCCCATCCGTGGCCTGCAGTCAACTGCTGTCTTCAATAAAGCTATGTGAAATAGTGACATTTTAAACTTGAACTCGGTATATGACTAGTTGTGAAATAAAGTTTCTTGATCATTCTTGTTTATCCTGAAACTGACAGACAGGTGTTCAGTATTCTTCCAGAGGCTTCCAATGAGGTCAGAGAGAAAATACAATATACATTCCACGAACACTGAACAGTGAATTCTGGTAACAGACAGCTGTTCTCAATTTCTAAAACCAAAGTCCTTTAGTCAAGATCACAGAGCTGTGGCTTTTAAATTCAGAAACGAATTAAGATGAGAAGCCCAAGTCGGGAGAGCAGAGCCCAGCACAGCTCAGTCTTACCACCGTCAATTTTTTTCTAGCTGGAGATACAGGTTTCACAACTTTCCTAAATTGTTCATTTAGATAGCAGCAAACAAGGTGGGTAAGAAGTGTATATTTATAAATGGACAATTTCTGGGACCACATTTGAGAAGCATTGCTAAAAAAACAAAACAGAAAGAGGAAATTCTGTAGTAAACACAACAAAATTATTTCTAGCCCAAATAAATTCTATAGACTATTAGGTAACACAGGCATTAACAATATACTAATATTGTTTATTAGTTCTGTATACTAATGCCTCAGTATCACCCAGACATGATCAATGTTAGGATGATTAAATCCAAAGTTGCTCAAGTCCCCTATATAAAAGTGTATTGTCAGCCAGGCAGTGGTAGCGCATGCCTTTGATCCCAGTACTCAGGAGGCAGAGGCACGTGGATCTCTGTGAGTTCGAGACCAGCCTGATCTATAACAGCTAGTTCCAGGACAGGTTCCAAAGCCACAGAGAAACCCTGTCTCAGAAAACCAAAAAAAAAAGCGTATTGTATTTACATATAGAATATGTGATATTTACATATCAATATGTACACTATATATACAAAATATATCTGTATTTCTATTTAGTAATATAATACAATTTAGTAACATAAATATATATTTATAACATGTCTACATATAATATATATGTAAGGGTATATATATTTATAATATGTGTCTATATATTATGTCTCTATATAGTATAATACATATTATGTATAGACACATATTATAAGTATATCTATGTTACATGCACATATATATATCTTACATTTTAAATCCTTTTTGGGTTATTTATAATAACTGATACAATGTAAATGCTATGCAAATAGTTGCTATAATGCATTGTTTAGGGAAGAGTGACATAAATAACACATTTAATTTTCCAAATATTTTGAACCCACCCTTGGCTGAGAGTGGAGAAATACATTCTCTCTCCAAATGTCATGTCTTAAACTATTACGTTATATGTCATATCAATGTCCTCCAAGACACAAAATTTACAGATGTAGCTGTAATTACAAAACCAATATTAGAATACCACCAAAACAAAACAAAACAAACAAAAAACAGAAGCAACTGGGAGAACAGAGAGACAAAATGTCGCAACTAGGTTTGGAACAGGGTCCTCTGAAGAGACCCAAGGGTAAAAGAGTGGCAAGCCATGCCACAGGACAGAAGAGTCACAGAGCACTTGCCCCAGATACTTTGTGACATGCTGGCAAAAAATAAAGAAAAGGAATAAGAGACAAAGAAAAAGCTGCATGAATTGCACATATGCCTCCTTTGCATATGTGGTGAGAATCAGTACACAGACACCAGGGTGGAAAAGAATCAACTTGTCCTCTGTTCATTTCATTGCCACATCTTAACCCTGGGCACACGGTTTACCATCCATGCCACGGGGGCTCATTTACCTTGGAAGATGGGAGCTCACTTGTATGTTTCTTCTCCCTGCAGAGGGCACAGCCCATTCCCTCATTCGGATTATTCTACCATCTCTCCCACACTCTGCCCATCCCAAAACAACATGAGATCCAAAGGACAAATAGGGTTGAGGAAGTAGGTTCCTATCACATTTTATGTTCCAAGACAATTAATTAGGTTGGGATCCTCCAATATAAATACACATCTTATTAAACTGGAAACAGAGCCCCGATCATGATTCCTGGGCCCCAGTATGACAACAAGGATTATATGTTCCTGTCTGTGAGAGAAATAATAAAAAAAAATGATTACAAAAAAATCTATAAACATTGCAAAACATTCTTTTGGCCTAAAGCGGGAACTCAAATAATGAAGATTTATTTGGGAGCACTGAGGCTGGCATATTCAATATTTACTTGTTTCTGCATCCATCTTTTTGAGCATGTTAGAAAGCAGACTATGAATATCGCTCACTGTCCTCATTTCCCTATCCAGGAGAATGAATAGCAAAATTCCCTCTCAGTCTAGGGCAGGGCGAGAGTCACGGAGCATGATCCAGCTACTTTTCTGCTTACTTGAGGCTGGAATAGAGAAGATAAGCAGACAGTATATCTCCATGATTTTAAGTGACAAACTAGATAAGAACATATGATTTGGACACTTACTCAGACTACTGTGTGTGGCCAAACAATTGAAAACCGCCGCTGCCGTGCTGTGACTCTCTTCTGGACAGCCCCCGAGTCGCTGATAAAGACCGTGACCCCTTTCCTATGTTTCCTGGAAATCCTTTTACTTTATCTGCATCGTTTTAAAGAGTGTGACCACATTTGAGATCTTTACTTCGTTTCCAACCGTTTTTGCCCTCCAAATCCCTAACACAAATCAACTCCTTGAAAATAAGTTTCATAGGCACTTTGTGCAAAGCCTGCGGAATCCACCAATGTGTCTAGGTGCCAGGAGGCGGGAGAGCAACTGCCTGAAGCCAGCTGTCCTGTGGATTTGTAGATCCTGATGTTGCTTAAATCTTGAAAGAGCTCAACCATCCCTAAGGTTGCTCATTTTTTCAGAGGGAGTCTTTTGAATTTCTGTATTTCATATATATTGTTTTTCCTGAAGCTGGGACAATGTGTGAAAATACAACCATAAACAGTTGTTGTTGTTGTTGTTGTTGTTTGCTGTTGGCAGGAGAAGGTAGAGACACAGCAAAGGAAAACCTATTCGTAGTAGACCTCCAGGACAGCTCTACATGCCTCAGAAAAGCCCTAGACTACGGTACTGTGTTCCATCACTTCTGATTCAGTAAAGATGAGATGAACATCTTACAATGGGTAGCATCTAGAGCCATTCCAAACAGATGCCAGAGAAATGACCCAGTAGTTAAGAGTGAGTTCTGCCCTCAAAGGGGGCCTGAGTTCAGCTCAGAGCACCCACGTCAGATGGCTCACAACTGCCTGCAACTCCAGTTCCAGAGTACGCAACACCTTCTGGCATCTGCAAGGTACCTGCTCTCATGTACAAATAACCCATGCAGCCATACAGTCATACAAATAACCAAAATTAAAGCAAATCTTAAAGGAAAGAATCATTTCAAACAAAAGATAAAATGGGTTTTTAAATGCAGCACATAGCCAAACCAAGTCAGCTGAAAAGGCTGTGGTACTCAAAGTGTGGTTGGGGTTGCAAGGCACACAAAGATGGCTTTGATCCCCTGCTGGAAATAAACATCTCCCCTTTAAAAGAGATGTAGTGCCTTCTCCTGCTCCTCAATAATTTGATTTGGCAATAGGCTCCATCTAAAGCAGGGGCACAAAACTGAGATTTTATTGATTTGGGAACTTTCTCTCAAAGAAACCCCCAAGGTTTGAGTCTATACATGAGGATGGCTTTTCTTTATTCGGGATTCGTAAGGACTGACTATTCTTCACTGTTAAAAGTACCAGCCTCAGCCAGGCGGTGGTGGCGCATGCCTTTAATCCCAGCACTCGGGAGGCAGAGGCAGGCGGATCTCTGAGTTCGAGGCCAGCCTGGTCTACAAGAGCTAGTTCCAGGACAGGCTCTAGAAACTACAGGGAAACCCTGTCTCGAAAAACCAAAAAAAAAAAAAAAAAAAAAAGAAAAAAAAGAAAAAAAAAAAAAGTACCAGCCCCCAACAGCCAGGAACTGTCAGTTATAGCTCATTAGCCCAATGGAAGTCTAAGGTTTTATATCCTCAAGCTGCTCTTGGAGGCAGTGAGGATGCTGGAACACTGTCATGCATTCACTAATTCAGTCCCTACTGTGTGCTGGGAGCTGTCTGCCACCTTATAATAGACTCACTACATAGGAAAGACTGATTGATGTGCCACGCTGCCGTTAAATGGAGCAAGACATTCAGGTGTGGCATTGCACAGTAAGTTGGCTATGGGTAATAACAGTACACTGCACAGCTCGCAAAACAGACCTTGAAAGCTTCTACCATAAAGGAAATGGGAAATCCAGGGCTGGAAAGATAGCTCAGTGGATAAAAATGCTTGCTGAATAAACATGAGGAACTGAGTTGAATTCCAGGAATGATGGTGCAGGCCTTTTAAGCCAGAACGGGGGAGGTAGAAGCAGGTGGAGCCTCCAGGGCTCAAGAGCTGCCTAGCCAGTGTAATCAGTCGGTGAGTGCTTGATTCAACGGGAGATGCTGAGCCAAAAAATAAGGTGAATAGGGATCGAGAAAGATACCTAACATTGACCTCTGACGTGTACACTCATGGGTTCACACACACCTTTGTAAGCATACACAAAAATGAAATTAATAGTTCCAGCACTCAGAAGACAAGAGGACCAGGAGTTCACAAACAGTATCATGTAACCTGAGCTCCGTAAGACCGTGCCTTAAAAAGCATGATTTTACAAAGAAAAATGAAAAATATTTGAGAAAACAGGCATGTTCATCCTGGCTTGAACATTATAACAAAATGCATATATAAATAAAAGAACATATGCTATAGCATAGCTGTTACTATAAATGCTTTTTAAGTTGTTTAGTATATCAGTTAAAAATACATTTAAAAGCCAAGCATGGTACTGCACATCTAGAATTCAAACACTTGGGAAGCTGAGGGAGGAGGGTTGCCAAGAGTTTGAGGACTGAGCTAAAAAGACAGAATCTGTCTCCAAAGCAGACTTGCTAAACCCTAGCTTTGGAGCACAGACCTTCAGCCCCAGCCCCACTCTTGTAGCCTCTGTGTCGTACTCAAGATTGAAAACTGTCTGTCTAGGGTTACTCAAGGCCAGGAATTCTCTTCATGCCCTTTCCCCTCTCATCCTTCACCCCTTCTCTGAAATTGTGAGGTTGAGAATAGAGAGGGCCAGCAAATGAACAATGAGTGGCAAAGACTCAGGCCATTTAAAAAGTGAATTCATATATAAAGAGATTAAGATGGTTTCTAGGAAAACATAGAGCAGCCTGTGCTGAAGCCATGAGTAAAGGAATAATGTCTGCAAACACAGGCACTGTAGAATGCTTATCCAGTGGCTCATGCTTTAGAGCTGAGTCCTCCTGAATGTCTTTTGAGGTTCTCATGGAACTTCACTAAGTCATCTTTCGCAGATGGGTAGAAATATTTCTGCCCTGCTCTGGCTTGCTTTGAAGTAAACGATCCAACACAGGCTTCACCATATTTGAGAGTAGCAGGCAAATGAATTTAAGAGTTCTCCTCTAGGTTCTTGCCTTTCATTTGGAAAACCTTAGAGTAATATTAGGATGCCCCCACTCCGAGATTTAGAACACATGAATTCATTTGCTAAGGCTCATCATATCCTCCCTTCATATTAACAGGAAGCAGGACTCAGAATCTCTGATCCCTCTGATCTTATTATGACCACAGAAGATACCTTGGAAAACAGTGCTTCACCCTGCAGCTGCTGGGCCATGTATTTTATCCTGAAAACACTGACAGCCCATTCTGTTAACCTTTTCCGTTGTTGTGCACTGAAGCCACAGTGCTAGTGATGGGCAGCTGTGGCTTCCTCTGAAGGATCTTATCCCTTAACCTCTTTGTTACATGATCTTGGCCATCTCAGTTTTCAGTTTTGTACCTGTATCAGCACCATCTTTTCCTGCCCACCAAGTTTGTAATCTCTCTCTCTCTCTCTCTCTCTCTCTCTCTCTCTCTCTCTCTCTCTCTCTCTCTCTCCATGAAATGACTAATTTATCTATTTTTTTGGTTTTTTCGAGACAGGGTTTTCCTGTAGTTTCTAGAGCCTGTCCTGGAACTATCTCTTGTAGACCAGGCTGGCCTCGAACTCAGAGATCTGCCTGCCTCTGCCTCCTGAGTGCTGGGATTAAAGGCGTGCGCCACCACTGCCTGGCTTAATTTATCTATTTTTGATGTATCTGTGAGCACCCGTGTGTGTGTGTGTGTGTGTGTGTGTGTGTGTGTGTGGTGAGTAGTAGTGGTTTTTGGAATATTAAATAGGCAAAAGATAACTCATCTAATTCTCCCATTTAAAATACTACTTCAAAATACATAAAGTCATTGGAACTTGGTTGGGATACTGGATTGAGGAAGAGGCTCAGCTATGAAGCTAGAGTCTCACTGCTAAATGAATACTTGCACTTTGACACAGTGACAACTGGTCTCCTGAAACAAAAGTGATCACAAGAGTTAGCAAATGCTTACTGTGTTAAGAGGTGATACTATAAAGATCCACTGTTTTCAGCTTTTCAGCTAATGTTGGCTTGCAATACATAGGTGCATATGTTTGTGCATATATGTACATATACAACACACACGTGTATGCATATGTCATATAGACATATACTTCACTTTTAAACTTATCAGGCTGATGAGCTGTGCTAATTCTTTGTATGAGGGGTGCAGAGTGAATGGGAGTGTGGGTACATGGGGGTGAATACTGCAGGTGTGGGGTGCATGGGGTGTGTGCACATGAGCGTATAGGCACACCAAGTGGTTGTGCATGTAGAGGCCAAGGAAAGCTTCAAATGAATTCCTTCACTATTCTATGCCTATTGCCTGAAGACAGAGTCTCTACCTGAACTGGAAACTGGCTATTTTTTTTTTTAGTCTGTCTGATTAGCAAGCTTATGAAACTGACCTGTCCCCACCCCCCAGCACAGGCCTGATGCCTTTTTATGTAGGCACTGGGTAATTAAACTTGGGCCACCTTACTCATAAGACAAGCGCTCTTAGCCATCGTGCCATCTCCCAGCCTACATAATACTTTTTAATGTTAAGCTGTTTTTACTCTGTAAAATATTTTGTTCCTGGGGATAGTGGAATTCAGACTCAGAGATGTCAATGTCTAAGTCTTCGGCTCATCTTACAGGAAGGACACCTTCATACAGAAAAGGTTTTACTTGGATCGTAGAGATTGTATTCTAAGTCACAGACTCAGAGAGAAGATATTGTGGCAGAGGAATCCAGTGGGCATGAAGGGCAAAACTTCTAAAATAAAATGGGGGGCGGCAAGAGTAAGAAATGGAAGAGGACAGACAGCTAATGCCATTTTTTTTTCTGAAATACAAATCAAAATGAACTTTTCCTGCCAGACCTTGATCTTACCATCTATCATGATTGGTTTTATTGTCAACTTGCCAAAAATTAAAATTGCTTCACTAGGGAACCCCACCTAAAAAACTGTCCTGCTTACCCTTATTGGTGTGGAAGGGCCATCCTGATTGTGTGCTGGACCTTCAAGTAGCAGCACAGTTATAAAGCGGGGAGGGATATTTCAGAAGGGGTTTAATCTGCCTTTGACTTGGGTGGCCTTTCCTCTGGCCACAGAAGTGATTTGTCCTACTCTTGGTCGACTGCTGATTCCTGATCTGATAGCAGAATCAGCATTTCCTAGTTCTCACAGTTGAACAAGGACTCCCAACTCTCCAGGAAATTTCTGGGCTTCTGGTGCCACTTTGGGACTACTGAGGCACTGTGTCTTGTGAGCTGAGTGACTACAGGTCACAGACACTTAGGGAAAGACAGATATTCTAGGACTACTTCAACAACTCAGCACCCAGTATTGTGACTCAGGTGTGATTTGGCTATTATCATTTTAAAGTAAACTCTCTTTATACACACACACACACACACACACACACACACACCCATACCCTCTTCATGCTGTCCCTCTGGAAAACCTGACTAAAATACATCACATCATAAGAAAACTAAAGTAATCTGCCACTACTAAAAAGTAAATAATGCCAGATCAGATATTTTATTAACATAAAAATGTTAAGAACTCAGAAGTGACATGATTTTTTATGTCTAAACAGAAGCCAATGAAGAATTGCTGGAGTGAAGAAAATCACAGACAATAATCAAGGTGGAAACACAACATCTGTGACCTTGACTGTCCCCGAACGTCTGGAGGACCAGCGTGGCCTAGAGAAATGACAGCCATTAACACACAGAGCTTCCCAGACTTGTCCAACGTGTTGCATATTCATGATCAAAGCTTTACAGCAAACTCCAAGGAAGATGGACAAGCCGCCTGCAGCCATAGGTGAGTATCCCGAGGGCTCTAGCTGCCTCTCAACTCTCCTGAAGGCTAAGATCAACTATAGCCTACAACCTGTACCCTCTCCTCCTAGCTGGTGTTCTCTGGAGCAAAGGGTAACGGAGCTTTAAGGAATGAGACCTGACTTCAAACTTCAAAATACGAATGGAACATCTTTCATAACATCAAACATATTGCAAAAGCCCTCATAAAAGGCAAATAGCCCCCACCTCTCAACTATCATTTATATGCACTACCTGATTAAATTTTTCATCTATACTTACGAGCTTTTTTTCTATCACTTTAGCCCCGAATCTTTCACCTCATAAAGTGGGCTGTGTCCCATATGCGTACTTTGTAGTCACATGGAGGGACATTCCTGGGCCAGTCTGAACCCACAGGTAACAGTGAGCAATGAATACACTTGGCTCAGATACACATATCCCATGGCAGGCTTTTATTTTGCAAGATGTCTGTACTGTAGTGTGAAAATTCCTATCAGACTCCCCAGAGCCTTGAAGAAGATAAAAGATTTTAGCAGCCTTCCACATGTGACAGTCCACAGAAATATGGATTCAGCTACAGGAAATAATAGAGACTTGCCATTGTAAACTATTTGTGCCTGGGGCCAACCCACAGAATAATGCAATAACAGAGACTCTACGCTGGAGCTGGATATTACTACCCAGGTCAAGCTGCTCCCAGGAGCCCAGCTAGGATTACTTTGGGTGCATTCTAGAAGGCTGCAGCTGGCCCACGCTTTCTTGTCACACATAACGAACTTTCACTATTTCCTTTAATAATCCTCAATCCCTGCCTTGGAGAGTCAGCTAGAATTTATCCTTTCCTAATTTCAGCGTTTTATCCCTTCCAGTGCCTATTTCAGACAAAGCTAAGATATAAATAAATAAAAATCCCATATCCTTATGAAATTACACCTAGATTTTCTTACATAGCTTTTACCTTTCCTTTGATAATGCCAGACACTTTTCTCTGAAACCCTGCCAACTTGTCAAATGCCCTCTGGGATTTCTGAGATCCAAAATAGACACATTGTAATAGAAAAACCAGATGATTGAACCGGGTGCTAGAGCTTAAGCCTGGCTCGATTCTACTGTCCACATATTTATTAAGAAGGAAGGGAGGAGTCCACTCCTTTGTCCTGCTTTCTCCATTCAAAAATATCTAAGCAAATATTTCTGTGGCTTCTACTCGCCTTCTGTAAAATGATTCACCTTAAATCCACTGTAGAAATTCAAACCTATTTTTCAGTCCTTACCCAGCATGCTCTTTTGTCAGAACAAATGAAGCCCGTGGCACGGTTTCATCCTTATACGATCCTTTAATTCCACAAGCCCACATGCCTTCACATCAATATTAAAGAGTGTGTTCCCAGTGTCAGGAATTGCTCTGAAGCAATTATTGGTCCAGCTGATACAAACCAGATTCTCCTTACACGTGGAGAGATGAATTGCAGCCTTTTAGACCTAGCTAAGTGAAGAAAGTGCCAGCCTTGCCTACATGGCTTCTGTTTGAACTCTACCCCATTATAGTTGCCATCATTGAAGCAGAGTTTATTAATTAGTGTGTAAGTTGCCTGCTCTTGCCCAAAGCTAGAAATGAAGTATCCCCCGAAAGCTGTAATTACCAAAGAAATTATTTTGACAGTAAAGGTAAGAGAATGCCTAATCTCATTCAAAATGTTGCTTTAAAATTCTCTCTCTTCGGGCACATGGAAATAGAAATAGACAAGGCCAGAGCCCTTGGGCTATTCATCACCTCTCCATTTGTACATACAAGAACTGCAGACTAATGGAATCCAACCTTAGAAATCTGACTTTTGTAAAGGTGGAGGCAGGTATAAACCAACTATAAGCACCTGAGCTTCAGCTAGGGATAGACAGCTAAATAAGGAGACTGTGTTCAAATTGGGAAAATGTCTGTTATCAAAATTTTGCCACACTTTCTATCAGTATCTGCCCGTACTTACCGCCCAGACAGGCGGAGAGGAACTCTAAACTCATCTCTATCTCTGAGTGCTACCTGGATCGTGAACTACTTCGTCTGACTCAGTTTTATTTGCTGTTATTGATGGCTGACGAAGGGGAAGCTCAGATAAATTCTGTTCAATTTGTCAAAATACATTTTTTTCATCTTTCAACGAAGCTCTTTTTTCTGTTAATAAAGATACTTGTTAGGTTAAAGTATCTTAATAAACAACACTATTTCTTACAAATTGCCTTTGTTTTTAAAGATATTGGAGTCCTCCGACAGGCAGATATCAAGATGGCATTAGAGGTATACAGTCGCTAGTTTCTAAGACCACTGCCAACTGCCCTTTCTTCCTGCTACCAAACTCTTGCGTAATCTCCTCTACCTATATTCAGGCTTGCCAAATGACTTTCTCTTGACAAGTAAAATATGAAAAAGTAAATGAGTTTTCATTTCTGTGATTAAACTAGAAAATGTTGAAACCTTGCCAGAAAAGCCTTTTGACTTACGTTGCTAAAGTAAACCACTGCAGTGGGAGAACCTTGCAGCAGAGGACTAAGCAATGCCTCCAGTCAAGAGTCAGCAAGCCACTAAGGACCCAGGAAATCAGTGCATAAAATGCTAAATCCTCTAGGTCCTTCTGCATATGAGCCTTCGATGAGACCCAATAACTAGCTGGCCTTGATTATCAGCTTAGAAGAGACTCCAAGCAGAGGGATAAAAACACTAACCAAAAGCAGTGAAGAAAGGGTGTATTTGGCTTGTAAGTCCCAGTGACTGAAATCTATCACTGAGGAAATCAGGGAAAGAACTCATCAGGAGCAGGGGCAGGAACTATGGAGGAATGCTTCCAGGCTCCTTTTCTGCTACCTTTCTTATACCTTCTAAGACCATCTCTTAGTGGGCTGGGTCCTCCCACACCAGTAACAATCAAGAAAATGTCGTACAGACATGCCAAGAAGACAATCTGAGGGAGACATTTTCTCAACTGAACTTTCCTCCTCCCAGGTAACTCTAGTTTGTGTCAACTTGACGAAAAAAAAAATAATAACTGCCACATTGACCCCCTCATAATTTGACACACAAACACATCACTATTAAACCATAACCTTCCCTTTCTTGTTTATCCCATACAGTTCATATTAATATCACAATATAAGCTGTGGTTTAGCTATAAAAGTCCCAGTCTTTAAAAATTCTAATACCTAAAAATTTCAATGTTTCTTTAAAATATCCAAAATCTCTGAACTGTGAGTTTCTATGATATTAAAATTGAGTTACTTTCTTACTCTAAGACGAAAGAAACAAGGCACAGTTGCAGTCAAAGAAACATCAAGCATGACAGTGTAAATAACTCAATGCCTAAAGTTTAGGACTCACTTAAGATCTTCTGAGCTCCAAAGACTTGAGCAGCTCTGCTTCCATGACACCTTCAATACTGGTATGGGAGGTCCTTCTGTCTATGTGTTGCTTTCATTGGTTAATAAAAAAAATTGTTTTGAGCCTATGGCAGGGAGGAACAGAACTAGGAGGGAAAAGCTAGACTGTATGCTGGGATGAAGAAGGGCCGAGTCAGGGGACACCATGGAGCCGCCAGAGTCAGACATGCCGAGTCTTTGCTGGCAGGCCACAACTTCGTGGTAATAGACATATTAATATAAATCTGATAAATTAAGATGTAAGAGTTAGACAATAAGAAGTTAGAGCCAATGGGCCAAGCAGTGATTTGATTAATACAGTTCCTGTGTGATGATTTTGATTCTGGGAGGCGGGGACGAACAGGCAGCTCCTCCTCCTACACAATACTGGGTTTCCACTCCAACTAAAGTTGCACTTTCAATAATGGCTCTCCTAGCTTTGCTGCCTCATAGTGACAAGTCTCCGCTACTCTCCATGACCCCTTCATGCCTTCAAAGGTCGTGCCATGTGGGAGACTCTCATACACTTCCTAGTTTCTGCTTCCAGTGTGATGTGCAGCCTGGCCCAGTCCCCAACCTGTACCATAGCTTCTGTGTTCTGACTCTGAAAAAAAACACTTCCCAGAAGATTTCATCCCAATGACACCTGTCTCATAAACATGACTCTGTAGCCCCATCTAATCAGCACTAATTACCCAAGTAAAGTTCCACTTCCGTGCTGGTCCTTCTGGGAATCACCGTTGATTCTTTAGCCCCAGCTGACCAGAAACTAAAGATTCTTAATTCAAAGATATTCACATGAACAGCCCAAATAGAAGGCCTCACTTCCCTCTGAAACTTCACAAGTCAAGTCTCCCTTGTCATTGCTTCTCACAAGACTCTTATCTTCTAAGTTCCCACAGAAGAGCCCTTTGAGAACTAATGACTTTTCCAGCCCATTTCCAAACTTGTCCACACTTCTCACAAAAACAGTACGGTCAGGATTGTCACTGCGATAGCTCACTCTCTGGTACCAATTTCTGCCCAGTTTTCTTCTCTATTGCTGTGATAAAACACTGACCAAATGCAATTGGGGAAAGAGGGGGCTTAGTGGACTTTCAAGTCCAGATCACAGCTGATCCATGAAGGAAGTCAGAAAAATAACTCAAATAGGAACAGAAGCAGGAATCATGCAGGAAAGGTGTTAACTGCCTGAGTTGTAGGCTCACCTTCAACTTCCTTTCTTATACTCCCGGGACTACCTGCCCAGGGCTGGCATTAGCCACAGTGGGCTGGACCTGCCCACATCAATCAACAACCAAGACAATGCCACTCTTCTAGAGGCACATTTTCAAAGTTCCCTCATCCAACAGTGACTCTAGTTTGTGTCAAGCTGACAAATACTAATCAGCATATCATAATTACTGACAGATAATAAAAATTATTGTAAGACGCTCAATTATAGCAACTGAGAGATGGTGAAAATGTATTATAAGATGCTAGGTTATAGAAACTGGGAGATGATAAAAAAATGTATTGTAAATGCTCAATTTTGTACAGAAAGTAGATAAAGTTCTGAGTAGATTGTGTTTTTGACATAAACACAGTCTTGTCAAGAGGTCAAAGCCTCAGATCAATGAGAATGGCAAGACTTTTCCCGGATCAGGTACAAAGGAATAACAAACCCTTCCTCTGGTCAAGTGATGTTACAAGTGATTGCCCGCTAGCTAAAACCAGTGTGTGAAGAAACTATAAACCACAACGTCCTCTTCCTGGTTGACTTCAACCTGAAACTGATTCCCTGCAGATACCTCCTACATACCTAGATTAGCTAATCCAATTTCTCCTAGTTCAACTGCACATAATAAGCCTACCTTCTCACTCAGTGGGATATAATAAACAAACACACTGATGTTCCAGCATCCTGCTGCATCTCCATCAGAGCCCACAGCCCGCCCGATCCCAGCTTTGTTGCATGTCTATCTCTTCATCATCCCCTCCTCTCACAAGTCAGGTCAAGTTCAAGGCCATGCAGGGCCTGGCACACTGGAGAAGATAACTTCTTCATGCATAGCTTCTTTAACAACAATACATAACAAACACAATATGTAAATAAATGTATTGGGGAAGGAAATAGTGCTAGAAAGGCTTCTACCTGATGGGAGTCAGGTACCTGATAAAGAAGAAACACAGGAAGAAAATTTTGGCTGAACAGGTATCGGACCATGGTAAAAACCTAAGTGAACAGCCCCACATCTTATAAGAATGAGCCTTGCCATGCTTACTCACCAGCTGAGATCAATGTGGAGGATCCAGAGTCTTGGCACAAATGCAATGGTGAATCCCAAGAGGACCAGCTAGAGTTCCACAGTATGAGACATGACTGGTGCATCTCCAGTCATGTTAAAGAGAAGCAAGCCAATATTGCAATGCTAGAAAGGAAGCAGAAAATATGTTTCTAAAAATGATATTGCTTGGGAGTGGGAAGATAATTCACCCACTTTAATATTTAATAATTTAAGCACTTTATGTGCTTACCTTGCAAGCATGAAGATGAGTTCAATCCCCATAACCCATGTAAAATAGCCAGGTGTGGTGGGATCTTTAATCCATGTGTTGGGCTGGGGGGAGAAGATGTGAAGACAAGCAAACCCGTGTAGTTTGTTGGCCAGCAAGTTCCAGACCAATGAGAGACCTGTTAATATCTCTCTCTCTCTCTCTCTCTCTCCGTGTGTCTGTCTGTCTGTCTGTCTGTCTGTCTAAGATTGCTTACGCCTCTGAAACAACACCTAAGGTCATTCTCTCTGGCTTCCATACATGTGTATATATTATACACATGAGTGCACACACGCATGATCACATACACACAAGCACATGAATCTACACAACACACACAAGTCATATTGCTTAGGATTTGATTGAAAGTTTTTCTTGGATGTTAATTCCATTCTTGGTCAGGTTAACCACAATGGGCAGAGAAGCAGCCGTCCACAAGGGAGGGGGACATGAGAAGGCCAGAGGGCATGTTCTATCAGTTTCTCTGTACAGCCTCACAGACACCTCATGTTTTGGAATAGCACCCTCAATTATGCAACTCCTACATTATTAAGCAAGGACTGAACGTTTACTGCTTCCTTACACAAAAGCACCCTTTCTTGAGAAAACAGTCACTACTTAAGAACAAAAAGGGCCAGAATGAAACCATTGTCAGGCATATTTAGACAAATATAATAGTGCCCTCATAATCTGTGACAAGGCTGAAAGAATCCGTGTATGTGATGGAGGAAATCCTATCATCACCTTTTCAATTAATTTATAAATATTTATACTTTTTAGCTCAAATTGAAGACTTCAATAATATAATTCACAGTCAAATGAAGCTTTAGACTCAATTGTGCCAGACTGATTGTAGAAGAATGAACCAGAATTTCCAATTAGGTGGATTGGAGTTGAATTACATGAGGCTGGGAGCCAACATGCTGGATTTGTTTCCATGGTAAGGAATGAAGGGCATGCCTACACTGAAGTAATAAGTAGTTGCTCTGGTCCATTGGGAAACTTGGGGAGGCTGTTTGCTATATGATGGGGATGCTTTCAGGAGCGCAAACTTCTGGATGTCTGTATAGATGACATGACTTTAGACAAGCAAAGGACAGGTGACAGAGTTGCTCTCTAGAGTCAGTGTAAATACATTCCCTGTTAGAAATAAGGCCAAAGTGATCAGGAAGGGCCTCTGCCCATGGAATTCTGTATCAGTGGCTAATAGACAGTCTTATTCCTAAAGGCAAGTGACAATTGGTCAGCTAATGGGAATGATAGCTGACCTAAGCAATGATGAAAATTCCTAAGCTGGTGAAGAGAAGACCTATTTCAAGCATCATATTAGAACATGGTAACTTAATATTAAACTGGCTATACTCAGTTCCCAGAACCAGAGGCAGTCAACAGACAAGACAGAATAGCACAGAGACAAGAACACCCAGTATATATTAGGTTGCACACAAAGGGACCTGCAGGGGTTTTCTGAGGTTACATGGGAAAAATACAATACCCAGCTCCTTTGAAAGTTGGATGGAGTATCAGAATAATACTGACAATAGTGTATAATGATACTGACAATGGAAATGCAGATTTCTATTGATTGGAATGGGAACATAATTGCTCCATGGTGTCTGTGGATCCACTCCTGTTTATTTTCTCAATCAAAGTGAATATATAATCACAAAAAAATATGCCTAGCAACTATCAGAGGCTTCACATTTATTTGTTTTGTCTTAAGAAATAGCCATCATGGTGGGAAGGATTGAGAGAAGTTCTTCTAACTGTTCTCCAAAGCCAAACACAGTAAATCAAAAGCTATGCTACATTCTCTTGGAATCATAGATACACTGCTTCCCTCCAGGCCCAAAGAGACATGGATACTGGTCCCTGCTTTTTTTCCACTCCATAGTCAGGCAAGCCTTCCAACAAGAGAAAGGAAACAGTAACTCATGAGACCACTCTGAAGAATGAAAGACAAGGATATCTGGGGAAGAAGTACAAGAATACAGCTGTGACAGAGGAGACGACCTACTCGAAAGTTTAAGTCACATTCAATGCACACCACATAGAAAACAACAGAGGAGATACTGGCAAATTCAACGAGCAAACCTACTCATCAAATGCACCTAAACTACTAATTTCTACTTTTTCCAAGCTCGACATCACCATAATGGATCCATAAACAGAGTGGTCATAATATAAGCCATGCACAGCTCCATCACCTGGGCACAAGTGTCAATGGGAGAGGGAACATAACTCATATCGCTAAAACTCCCAGCGAAATTGTTACCAGTTAACTTTCTGGGGTCCTTTTATACAACTCAAATAGAAATTGTAAATCAAGGATAAATTCGCCCAGCACTAATCCTTTGGCAATTTTCAACACTCTTGACTTCTAGCTATCACAAGAAGCGGCAATAAACAGACCACAAGGGGAGGCAGCAGGTAGTACTTCACCCCACCCCCACCCAGAGCAGACCTCTTTGGACCTTTACCCCAGCAGCAACAAGCGTTAAAGCTCCTATATAAGCCTACTACAGTAGACATTATATTAGTAAATTTTCATTTGCTGTTTAAGTCTCTTGAAAGTAAACTCCGGAAGTGAGGAGGCCCTCCCACATCTCAGAATCAAGCACATTTATTTCAAGTAACTTCTCAAACTTTCTATCCTGGGGTAGGCTGGACCCTTACTCTGTAATAAAGCAGGAAAAACAGCAAGTAGCTAAGGATATTAAAAATACTGTGTCCTTGAAAACATGGTATCAGAGTTTATCCCATGCTCTAAAGATGCCTGCAGTGGGGATAGGAAACTTATAGTCTCTCAGCTGGGAGTTCAGTTGACTCACTCAATGAGGAGGGAGGAATGGAATCCATTGGGGAGTGGACGTCTGCTAGATGTTATAATCCACCAATTTAATTAGATCACCTGTAGTGGTTTGAATGTCCCCCATATTCTCACACATTTGAATACTTGGCCCCAGTTGGTGACACTGTATGAGGAGGCTCCAGAGTTGTGGCCTTGCTGGGGAAAGCAGGACACCGTGAGCAGGATTTGAGAGTAAAGACTCGCCCCCCCCACCCCTTGCAATTCAAGATGTGAGTTCTCAATTGCTCTCCTGCTCCAGCCATCAGTTACTGGCTGCCTCTGCTCCACTGTCATGGACTCTGAAGCCATCAGCTTCAAATAAACTCTCTTTTCTATAATTTGCTTTGGTCGTGATGCCTTATCACAGCAACAGAAAATGAACCAATACATAATGTTTGTTCTATCAGGCTACTTCTATTGAAGGCTGTAAGTGCTTGATTAATACATAATGTTTGTTCTATCAGGCTACTTCTAGTGAGGGCTGTAAGTGCTTGATTAATACATAATGTTTGTTCTATCAAGCTACTTCTAGTGAAGGCTGTAAGTGCTTGATTAATACATAATGTTTCTTCTATCAGGCTACTTCTAGTGAAGGCTGTAAGTGCTTGATTTGATGATGTTTTACTATCTGTTGCCGTCCATCTACTACTTGCTCTTTGTTCTTACTTTGGATATGTACTTAATAAACTCACTCATTTAAAACCAAAAGTATGGCTGTCATAAAGCCAGAATTACTCAGTCCTTGATAGTTGCTAGTGTCTCCACTCCCCTACCTGTGGCGTCTAAGAACCTTGGTCAATCAGGCCCCAGTTGCCATTGTTTCTGTTGTCATCGCCAATGCCAGTCCACTGTAAACTCTGACCATACTGTCACTGATGTTTCTCTGCTGCCACTGCTCCACTCCTCTTGTCACTACTACAAACCTCCTGGCGCCAAGGCCACCAGCTCCTCCTATAGCTCCACTTCCTGGGTGGCTCTGCCACCTCTTCCTGCATGGCAAGCTCACCCTGGCTCTATGAAAACTCATCAGGAAAAGGACACTCAAGGGAAAACTTGCCTTGGATCTAATGCTGTCCGTTGTTTTCTTTTTTTCATTGTTGCCTGCCTTTTAAGCTATGGCTATCTTCCTACACAGCAAAAGCAACTCTGGCCACAACACAGCCCTCGGGCTCTGACTCTTTCAAAGCTAAAAAAAAATAGGAACTTATCTCTATCTCTGCCCCTCTAAAGAACTCAAGATTCAAAGGTTGAAGCCGAATTCTGTTCCCCAGAGAGACTGAAAGGCAAGCAGCCCACCAAGCTTACCTCCAAAGAAGGCGGCTTGCTTCTCTCCTTATAAACCCTTCTCCACCTGGCTCCTCCCTACCACGTCAGGTCAGCTGATTGCTGACGCTGCCTCCCCACCGCAGATGAAGTTCATTTAATCAGACACATCTTTGCGTCGCTAAACAAATATTCCAGGGCATAAACAAAATTAACACACCTTAAAATAATATTCTACAACAGTGGTTAACACCAGGGTGGGTGGTGGGCAAAGGAAGGTGTTTCCTAGCCAGCTCACGAAGTAAAGCGAACAGCTGCTTAGGTAACCGGGAAAGTTATGCTTGCCCCAATCAGAGAAGAGTTTTATACAAAGAAAGAATTGTGTTTCTTGGAGGGACCTGCAGAGCGCTCAAAGTGTGTGGTGCTGAAATAAAGCCACTGTAGCCAGCTGCTTGACTGACAGTCCTTTCTTTAATCAATACAAGTGTGCCAGGGAGCCGTGTCACAAATGTCCGAAGCCCAGGTCACACCAAACTCTGACATGCCTGCTCATAGGACAACAACCAAACCAGAAGGAACACTTACATCTAGAACTTATTATTAGCAGTAATACTGATTTTAGCAATGTCCAACACCCTACAAGTGTTCCCTGAGAGGCAGGTCCTCCTAATTTGCCTCAAAAGGAGAAAAGCTGTCTTCATCTTTGTTTTGGCTCACTTTTTAGAAGCTGAGGACAGCTACAAACTGAACATACAACATACAACATACAAGACCTGAACACATCCGTATGTTCTATATAACAGATGTTCTTAGCCATCCTGGTTTGTTTTCAGTTGCTGTGATAAGCAATATAATCCAAACCAACTTGGGAAGGGAAGGGCTCGTCCTTATGTCCCAACCAAAATCCGTCTCTGAAGGAAATGGTCACAGGAACTCAAACAGGAACGTTGGCAGCAGCCACAGAAGAACACTGCATACTGGATTGCTCCATGGCTCGCTCAGCCTGCTTCCTTACATAAGCCAGATCGATCTTCGCAGGGTGGCATGGCCACAGTAAATTGGGCCCTCCCGGTTACTAGAAAATGGCCCCACCGTCTTGCCTGCAGGCCAATCTGATGTAGGCATTTGCTCAGCTGAGGCTTCCTTTCCCCCAGATGACTCTAGCTTGAACAATGCTAACAACAACAAAAATTAGCCAGTACGCAACTGATTCTCCCAGGCATGTCCCAAGCAACAGCCATTGCAGATACTTTCTGGTATAGCCGTGGCTTTGAAGACATTTGGCTTTTCTTCTCTGGCCATGGGCTTTCTCTGACACCTTTGAAGTACACTCAGCTTTAAGAAGGTAAAGCACAGAAATGGGTATCCAGCATCGCCGTGTAGATCTCACCCAGTCCATTCCCCTCCCTTCTCTAATTTATTGCTGTATTTGCTGGGGTCACTCCCAATACACAGCCTGCTTCCAAATCCTCTTGTCGGGTCTTACTTTTGAAAAACAAGTCAAAAGCATTTATGGCATAAAACTATAATACTAATGCCTTGTGCATGTATGAAAATAAAATGCATAACAACAGTATAAGCTTAGGTGGATTGACAATAGTCTATGAACTTCCTATTATCCAAGAAACAATGTAAGTATCAACTAACTTTAGACTTTGGTAAGTCAAAATTCTTTACTGTAATCTCCAAAATGTCCATTAAAATTTAATCGCTGCATGTTTTCACTTGTTTCGAGGAACCAAAATAAATTCCTCTCACAGGAGAAAGTGAAATAGTGACCAGAAGAGAAGAGGAAATAGAAAAAGACAGGGTTCAGAGATGTTAAACACTGCATGAAAAAACACAGTTGGAAAGGAGAAATGAGTTCTGGCTCATTAAGGTACAAAAGAATAATGGTAGTCAACAGCAGTTTCTGACATATATATGAGAGAAGATTATGAGGAGTCATGACACATAGAAATGACAAATGGGAGAGAGACGTGCTAATTCTTCTGGCTTAATCATTACACATAGAATGTATCAAGTTATCACACCCCATCTCATAAAGATATATGAATGCTGTGTCAACTATCATTTTTTTAAAAAACAAAGATGTGCATAGATGTAGATTTCCTAAGCTAAAATATGAAGTATAATCTAATATGGACAGCAAGGATATAAAAGAGACATATAACAAGCAAAAAGATTTGAAAGTCTTCTTAAAACTTAGAACATAAATATATAAGTAATAACATTAAGTGAAAATGATCTTAAAAACAAATTAAATGGAAGAAACAGACTAGGAAAGGAAGATATAGTGATTTGCTCAACACTAAGTGTGTTGCCTTTGCCTGGTTTCCAGAGAAGACAAAGCTGAATGAGAAACATGTGTACAGTTCCAATGAGCAGGAATGAAAGGCAAGTGGTGTGATGCAGAGAGGAGAAACAGTAAAGGGTGGGCTAGGAAGACGCTGCCATTGTCTTAGGGAAGGGGAAATTAGTGGTTGCAGAATGCACTAACCAGAAAGGTAAAACGTGACCAACTGTCTCATATTAGCACTAAATCTGAAATGTTTGTTTACTAAAATGTAGCCTTCAAGAATAAAATAGCAGAGCATGGGGTGAGAAAGGAGACTTTAAACATATACACAGTTGTCAAAAGTTTCATTATATAACAAACACACTTATACATGTGTGTGGAACTCCTTAGTATGAATGAGAAAATAACAGCAGACAGCTCAAGGCAAACATAACTGAGAGAGCTGAAGAAGAGCTTTAGAAGATACCAAACGGTCAATAACAAATACATTTGACCATCAAAACTAAACCAAAGCACAAGAATTATCAGGACTCAGTGTTCTTGTATCCCAAATGTATATTTCTGACAACTTTGAGGTTTGACACACACACACAGATCAACAATTCTTTCCTGCTGCCCTTGAAAGTACAGGTTTGTCTGTAACATCACATCACCCACTACAGCTGTAAATCTGCATTCTTCATTCCTACTCAAGAGAAGCACATGCACATGTGACCCAAAAGACACAGACCAAAAGCATACCAGAGCTGTGTTCACAAATTATGGAATGCAAAAACCAATTATCTTCCAGTGCTGACTTGACACAGGCCGGAGTCATCTGAAGGGAGGGAACCTCAGCTGAAAGGATACTTGCAGATCAGGCTATAAAACATCTTTTTAAATTGATGATTGATGGGGAAGAGCCCAGCCTATTGTGGGGTGATGGAGGAGTGTCTATGTGTTACTTTTATTACTAATAAAAAAAACTGCCTTGGCCCTTTAAGAGAACAGAAAATTAGGTAGGCGGAGTAGACAAAACAGAATTGTGGGAACAAGGAAGCAGAGTTGGGGAGACGCTTTAGGCATTCGCCATAGTGAGTCTCCATGTTGTTCCTCTTCAAGATGGACGCAGGGTAAGATCTCTCCTGGTAAGCCACACCTCGTGGTGCTACCCAAATTACTAAATATGGGTTAAAAAAAGATGTGAGAGTTAACCAATAAGAGGCTGAAACTATGGGCCAGGCAGTGTTTTAAAAAAATACAGTTTCCGTGTAATTATTTCGGGTGTAAAGCTAGCCGGAGGCCGGGTGGCAGGAACAGCCCGCCGCTTCACACTACAGATTGGCGCTCCAACGTGCTGACTAAATCCACTTAAAAACCCGAGAGGGCTTTAAATAAAGGAGAGAGAGAGTTTAACACAGCTTTTTGCTGAACTGCGCCCATTTTCCCAAATATTGTTTATAAATGTTCTTTTACATTTAAAGGGGGATATGATATAGAGATGAATAATTTGCAATGGTATGGATTTTAAGGTCAATTTGTTATATGTATATGTATTTCTGATCTAGATTAAGCTATTTTGATTGTGTAGTTCATTTTAAAAACTGTAATGTATAATTAAAAAATATAGGTTGTTAATGGATAATCATTGATAATAGTTAAGCTTGTAGTCATGTTATTAGATTTTCTAGATATGTAGAGATATATTTCAGTTAGATAGACATTCTTCATATCTTTCAAAGACTACAAAATATGGCA
This sequence comes from Arvicola amphibius, assembly GCF_903992535.2. Classification (NCBI taxonomy): domain Eukaryota; kingdom Metazoa; phylum Chordata; class Mammalia; order Rodentia; family Cricetidae; genus Arvicola; species Arvicola amphibius. The sequence continues at coordinate 39,407,155 of NC_052060.1, read as the reverse complement.
TTTAATGTTTTTAATAACTTAGGGTTTTTCATGACAATGAGACATGTCTGCTCCTGACAGCACCAGTCTACTTCGAGAGAAAGATGGGCATCAAAGAGGCTACTTATGGAGTTTGTTAGCCATTTGGACAAAAAACTGCTCTTTGCTGGACTGTTCCATAAACTGGACACAAAAAACCCACAAAAAAAGGACTGCTAAACTTGCCTAAAGGTGAGATGGCCTTTTGGGGTTCCTGATTCATTAAAGAGTCTACAAGACGTTCTGCAGGACACAGCAGAAAATGACTAAACTGTCTTTAAAATTTCCTGCTTCATGGAAATGTCTGCTGGATACTTATGGGCCTGTAGGCTAAAGATGGATGCCCCAACGGTACAGAGGAACTTTGGGTGACTGTCCAGGCAGCGAGTTGTCTCTGTCATTTCTAGAGTTTAAAAGTTACTTACTTCTTGTTTACTTAGGTAGTCTTATATCCTTCTGGAGTCTTTGATGGAGTTAAAAAATGGTTCAATAGTTATAGTTTTCCTTAGTTATGATAAAAGATAAAATAGATTTAAATATTATAACTGTAATTCTTGCTTGATAACTGTTTTGTTACATGTAATTTTGCTATGTTAAAGTTAAAGCCTTTCTTTTCTGTTTAAACAAAAAAAGGAAAAATGATGGAGGAGTGTCTATGTGTTACTTTCATTACTAATAAAAAAAACTGCCTTGGCCCTTTAAGAGAACAGAAAATTAGGTAGGCGGAGTAGACAAAACAGAATTGTGGGAACAAGGAAGCAGAGTTGGGGAGACGCTTCAGGCATTCGCCATAGTGAGTCTCCATGCTGCTCCTCTCCGAGATGGACGCAGGGTAAGATCTCTCCTGGTAAGCCACACCTCGTGGTGCTACCCAAATTACTAAATATGGGTTAAAAAAAAGATGTGAGAGTTAACCAATAAGAGGCTGAAACTATGGGCCAGGCAGTGTTTTAAAAAAATACAGTTTCCGTGTAATTATTTCGGGTGTAAAGCTAGCCGGAGGCCGGGTGGCAGGAACAGCCCGCCGCTTCCCTCTACAGTGGGGGGTGCCATCCCTGGCCTGGTGGTCCTGGGTTCTAGAAGAAAGCAGGCTGAGCAGGTCATAATAAACAAGTCAGTAAGCAGCACCCCTCCCTGGCCTCTGCTTGAGCTCCTGCCTCCAGGTCTCTGCCCTGCTTGAGCAGAGCCTGTCCTTCATCATTTCCTCCAATGATTGACAGTGACGTGGTAGCTTAAGCCAAGGAAACCCTTTTCTCCGCACTTTGCTTTTGGTAATTCTGTTTCATAAGAGCAAAATGACCCCAAGACAGTTTCTAAATGAGATAATGTGGTCACTATATTCAACAATGTGAAATAATCCATAAGACATACAAAAACAGGTAAATTCGTTATTATATTACTTAGGGAATCATTTTGTATCATGCTCTACAAAGAAAATCAAAGACCAAGTTTCCATTAAGGTAATGATATAAGTTCTCTTTTGGGAAGAGACCATCATTTAACAAGATAGAAGGTTTTAGAGAATGTAGGGGTGGAGAACAATTCAGAACAAAATGTCCTTGCAGGAATCATGTCGTTCTTTCCTTTATCCACCTTGGGTTAGTAGTCCTAGACTCTCTTCCCAGTGCTAAGTTGCCAGTGCATCAGACATTTGTTTAGAGCACTGGTTCATGACCTTCCTAACCCTGCAACACGGCAGCTTTCTTTATAATACAGAACTTTAATGCTGTGGCGACCCCAACCATAAAATTATTTCATTGCTACCTCATAACTGTCATTTTGCTACTGCTATGAAGTTTAATGTGAGTATTCGATATAGAGAATATCTGATACGCGACCCTCGTGGAACGGTCATTCGACCCTAAGGGGTCACAGCCCACAGGCTGAGAACCACTGGGTTAGAGAGATGTCTCCTTTGTTGCTGTAGGAGAATTGCAACTTCAAGGATGTATAAATTATGCGCAAGTCCTCTGTCCCAGCTCTGACTCCATGTGCTGTCACTGTACCATCAAGTGTAATCGGGAGCCTAATAAACACTTCCATTCTCTTTATCTTCATTGCTTCGTTTCAAACAGTATCTTCCTAGCAGACAATAGCCCATGAATAGTGCGGCTATTGTTTTTCATGGCCACAAGGCATGGTTTGAAGCTTCTTTTCAATATTCCTAATGACCTCATAGTGGTGATGATCACTTGCATGCCCATGACACTGTCCATATACTGCTTTCTTAAAAGTCATGATATCCAACAGCTCCGAGTCCAATTATCCTTTGAGGAGTTTTTGTATTTTTCATTCTCAATCTCTCTGTAGAGACAATACTTTTCTTTTTTCATGTTCAGGCTCCAAAGAACAAATCAAATTATCTTTTCTTGTTCATAAACTCTAATAGTTTCCCTATGGAATGAAGAACAAATGTCATAAGCATGTGTTCAAGGAACTCCAAAGGCCAGCTTTACTCTTTTTCTCTCGGCTTCATTTTCAAAGACAATTAACCTCTTTCAGAACCAAGCCTTCCCTGACTGAGAGGCAATGCTGTTTTCCTACATATTTGACTAGTTTTTCATAAACTTATGCTAAGCTAACCAATTGATCTAATACATGTAGCAAGACAAATGGAAACTGAGTCAAACCTCATTTAAAAATCCAGATGCGAAGTAATAGATAATATTGGCTAATGTAAAAGAATAGTATTTTCTGAGATCAGAAGTTTTTAATCCAAAAAATTAGAAAACAAGCATTTGAATCATATTGGTATAATTTACAACCACAACAAAAGGAAGTTGCTATTAATTTTGTGAAGGATATTTACCAACAAATTCTGATGAGCATCAATAAAAATATATGACAGCGGTGTCTACAATACTACCAATGTTTAAATCCATGATGACTATATTACCAATGGAATAAGATCAGGACAATGAAGTTGTACAACCACTTGCAGAGGAAATCTTAGCTTTCTCCAATGGAGTCTCATTGGATACATAAACCACATTGAATGACCCATACTCTACTCAACAACAGAGGGTCAACAAAATTACCTCAATGATATTTCTTGGGATTTTTTTTATTCACATTGCTTTGTTTGGTCAGTTTTTACCTTACTAGTCTTTGGCTTACATGTTAGAGTTTCCAATTTTTGTGCTGTCATGGTGTGTGTGTGTGTGTGTGTGTGTGTGAGAGAGAGAGAGAGAGAGAGAGAGAGAGAGAGAGAGATTTTGTTTTGTTTATACTCTCATTTGTTTACTTGTTCATTTGCTTATTTGGTTTTTAAAGAGAGACAGAAAGAAGGCATGAAATTGGATGGCTGGAAAGATGAGGAAGATCTGAGACGTGAGGGAGGATAAATCATGATCAAAATATAGTGTATGGCAAAGTTGTTTTCAATAAAAAAGAATGCAGTCAGGTATTAAAAACAAAAATACAAGACTTCTTAGTTTATACATAATATAGTTGCCTGTCAAAGATTAGAATCAGTTGAAAAGACATAATTAACTAGCAAAGTGGTCATGTGACCAAACAAAAAATCAATATATAGATATATTAATACTTTTGTATGGGTCAATTTTAAAATAAAATAAAAAATTATTGGTAACAGCAGTAAAAAGTCCAATCTTTAGAAATGCATATATATCAAATATATCAAATATAATATATATATCACAATTGGGGGGAAATTTTTATGAAACTCTTGAAAATCTTTCAGAGAGATTCTGAATATGTGACACACCATGCTCTGGAAGTCACTCTATAATTTTAAAGATGACACAAAAAGCAGAAGCAATGACAGAAATCAGGCGTGCTATATCAAATGATGAAAAGTCTGTGTGATAAAGGAAATATTCAAAATAGTAGATAGACAATCTACAGAATAGGAGAAAGTTCTCTGCACATTATTTGTCCAACCAAAGATTAATCAATATGGAGCTCAAGAGATTCAATGATGAAAAGTGAATGATCCAACTTAAAATAGTAAAGAGTGCCAAATAGATATTTCTTAATGAAAAAAATGTGAATGGCCAATAACTGTGGAAAACAGCCAGTATTATTATCTCTCATGGAAATGCACACTTAAAGCACAATGAGACATCAACTTGCCCCAATTAGAATGGCTGTTATCATTGGCTCTAGAAAAGAAACAAAGATTGGTGAATATTCAGAGCAAAAAGAGAACCTTATAGAGTCTTTGGCAAGGATGTCTCAGGATACCCACGTTCACAACCACAGATTCATAGCTGCTAAGATAGGAAATCAGCCTAGGTACTCACAAATGGAAGAACGTGCAAAGAAAGTGTGGGAGAAATCCCCAACTGAGCACTGTTACATCATGAAAAATAAAATCCCACCATGTTCAATGAAGCATATGAAAGTAGAGGACACTGAGTTAGATCAACTGAGATAGATCAGACACATGCAGGATACCCTTTCTCAAATGCAGACTTTAAAGTTCTCATAAATGCAGAGTAAAGAATTCCAGATAAATCAAAGGACGTTATCAGAAATTCTCATTTTAATAATTGGGAAAGATATTGGAGAATATCTCTCTAGACTCTTAGAGGAAGAAGGAAGCCTGTTCTAAAAAAGAAAGAGTCATAAAAGAAAAAATAAACTTGTCTATTTAAAACTGATTTTTAAAAATCAGTTTCTAAGTTAAAAAGGCATTATAAGTAAAGTTGATAGGCAAGAAACTAACTAAGAAGTAGCTGTAAAACAGACAGAATGACCTGATTGATTACTATTTAGTTTTTAAAGTTGCACCAAGTCAACAGTCAACAGATTAACTGGTTTGTCCCTGAAGCGGACCGCTATCCGTGGGTCCTCCAACAGCAAAATCCTTCCAAAAATATATAAAATAACAACAAGATCAAGGTTTTAACATATCTGTTCTTTGAGAGAAATGAAAGTTAACAAAATTTGACATTTTTCAGAATGTTAAATTGAGAAATGGGCAAATCTATACTAAACATGCACTTTTTTTCTTACTAAGGACTGGAATTCATATTTATCAAGATCCACAAACATTTAAACAAACAAAATGGGTTTTACATGAAAAGTATTTGTGAAAAATGCAGGAAGCAAAGTTTAGGAGTAGGACCTTGGGGACAAGGGAACTCTCTGCACATGAACTTCCTTGTAGAGCAGACACTCAATAAGGCTGTTTTTGAGACCATGATATCCTTTTAGAGTGGTCGGTCAAAGTGACACTAACTGAAAGAGGTCCCCTGCAGTACGTGTCTTCAAAATAATTTAAGTTCTTATCTGATTTCCAAATAAATTTTAGTAGCTTTCCAAAATATAAAAATTTTAGGGGAGGTTCATGAAAATCGTTATCAAAAGCACTGATCCTAGTACTTGGGAGAGGGGTCACAGCTATAACCACAAATCATATTATTTTACTCTGCCAAACCTTAATGAAATCATTCAAGCCATGAAAGGAAAAAATGAATGTTGTAACATTTATTTTCTTGGAAATTATTATTCTGGTCACTAAAGTACTCTAATTTGTAACAGGATATTTATTGAAAAGACCAACAATGAGATACATGGTCCTCTGTAGTTCTTGAATGCCTCGCTTTTCTACCCTATAAAATTTTAAACACAATTATACTCGTTTCTAAAGTTGTAATGGTTTTAGGCAGTCTCATAAACAAACTTACTAGTTTGCACTGACTATTTCTAAGTTAACTTTAATAAGATGATTGTGTAAGTACAGGTCTAGAGAAAAAAAGTGGTTGAAAAGTTAGAACAGAAAAAAATAAGTAAATGACTTCTTCCTACAACATCTTTTGACCAAGTATGTTCTAGCTTCCTTATTCTCATTGATCTGACATCTTCCTTATTCTCATTAATCTGACAGCTTCTTTGATGGCATGTGACATTGGTGCCACATTCGTTAAACTATTAGTAAGTATTTATTAAGTACTATACTATTGATAACAACATAATACACTAGCAGAAGATATAACAGTGATAAGTCTAGAAAGTCCATAAAATACAAAAAAAATAGTTTTATTAGAAGACAATGAACAAGCAAGCAGAAGATAAAAAAGCAGTAACATTCACTTAGACAATACAGGCTGTTATGAGCTGTGCTGTAAGTTGAGTGGCTTATGGATCGCAGATGTTTATCCTGTAGTTCCAGAAATGAGAAAGTCTAAGGTCGAGGCCTGCATAGATATGTCTGGTAACGATCCTATGATTACATAAGCAATGACTTCTCATATTATATTTACATAGTCAAAGATGCGTTAACATAGGCATGTGTCACTTGGCCGTGTCTACTGAGAGATGTGAAGTAGTCTGCACCAAGCTAGTCCAATCCAGTACTTTCTCTGTAAGTCTGAAATTAAATTGTTAAGGTGACTGGCTGTTGGGGGTGGGGAAGCTAAGAGCCAAAGTTAGGCTCATTCACAGACAAAAACTTCCACACTGTAAAACAGGAGCAGAATCCATTGGCATGTGTGTCCACCTGGCAAAGTCACTATCAGAGACAGAGTGAAGAGAACTACTACCTACCGTAACATCCTCCCCTGTGACTTCTGTTCCCATAACACCTTGCCGTGACTCATCCTAAGATATCTTCATCTTTCATAATGATCCATTCTTTTAGCATAACAAGAAGTAAACTTGGTTTGTTCTCCACAAACCAAGACTCTAGGCTCCTGATGAAAGAATAATTCAGTGGAAGATAGTGTCTAGAACGCTACCACCCAGTGGGTCATAAATGTAAGCCATAGATGCCATTTAAAAAATTTGGGCCACATTTGAAAATGGAAGAAGTGAGTGAAAATAATTTGAGTTGATTTTATTTATTTATTTAAATTTAACATATGAGCACTTCAGTAGGCAATTTTGGTCACGATTTTGGTTATTACGACAGAAACATCTTACAAGAAACAATTTAAAAGAGGGAAGGGCTCATTCAACTCAGAGTTTAAGAATGGATACAGTCTATCATGGAGACAGGAGCCAAATATATTTCAGTTGTGAGCCTAGTCTTTAATGGCTCTAGCCATATCTCCAGCCTAGGAGCCAAATATATATATATTTGGCTATATATATATATATACTATATATATACTACAAATATACTATATATATATATATATATATATATATATATATATATATAGTCACATTGTGTCTGCAATCAAGAAGCGGAGAGCAAATAGGAAGTGGAATCTGTCAATCAAACAAACCTCTAGCCCCATCTTCCATTGGTCCACTTTCTCCCAAAAGGCTGCTTCATTTTAGTTTTTTGGGTTTGTTTTTTGTTTTGTTTTGAGGACTCTCTAAGATGATTTACATAGTAACTGCACTAAATTGCATTCCAACCTGCAGTATACACGGGACAGAGAGAAAATGCTTCCTTTTGTCCTCATCCCTACCAGCATTTTTATTTAGTATTTTGTTTTTGTTTTTAATGATTGCCATTATTCTGACTAGGATGAGATGAATCTCCCTGCAGTTTTGATTTGCATTTTCCTGACAGCTGGTGGTGTTGGACTTTTTTCCATGATTATTAGCTATTTGTGTTTCATCTTTTGAGAAGCTAATCGGTGCATTTACTGAATTATTTGAGCTATTGTTCATATTGGTGTACATGTGTGGTAAGGTACATATGTACTGTGTGCACACATGAACAGAAGCCCGAGGTTCACCCAAGTGTCAATTTTCAATTGCTACCCAACCTGGTCTTTTTAAAGACAGGGTCTCTCCCTGACCTGGAGTTCGCCAAGTAGGGTAGGCTGACTGGCAGGCAAAACCCAGGCTCCCCCTCTCTACTTCCCTAGCACTGAGCATACAAGCATTCACCACAATGCTTGTCTTTTTACATGGATTCGGGGGGCTGAACTCAGGAACCCGTGCTTGCAAGGCTATCACATAACTGACTGAGCCATCTTTCCAGGCCTTATTTAGTTTTATTTTAGCTCTTGGTATATTCCAGATATTAATCCCATCTCAGATGTACAGCTAGCAAAGTATTTTTACCAATTTTGCAGACTGCCTCTTCAGTTGATTGCTTTTTATGCTCTATGGAAGTTTTTTAATTTCATGCAACCCCATCTGTCAATCTTAGTGTTGTTTCCTGATTGAATGCAGCCTTTTACATAATGTCCTTGTCTCTACCTATACCTTAAAGTGTTTTCCCTATGTTTATATCAACTGTTTTAGAGTTTCACTTCCTTTATTATTTATAAAAATCTTCTGTTATAATTTATTATGGAAGTATTTTAATTTAGTTATTTTATTTTTATTTATTGTTAAATTATTTAATTAATTAAATAATTAGCTGTTATTTTTATTATTTATGAAGATCTTTGATTCATTCAAAATTTAGTTTTATTACAGGGTAAAATTTAGTGATCTAGTTCCATTCTTCTGCAAAGGACATCCAGTTTTGCCATGAATCAAAATGGGGTGACCACTTCTAATTTTAGTTTGAAGTCTGTGGCAGCCCCTCATTTTCTACATCTTTTCGGTTTGAATGCTCTCTCCCATACTTTCACCCTGAGGGTATATTTGGCTTTGAGGACAAAATGAGTTTCAAGGAAGCAATGAATAGATGGGTCTTGTTTTTCAATCCACTTTGTTTATCTGCTTTTTGAATGGAGAGTAGAGAACATGGACATTCAGAGGTATTCTTGGGAGGTGTGGATTAATGCCAGTCGTTTTGTTGACTTTGTAATGGTCGGTGTCTTCCTATTTCTAGTTTGTTTACCTATCGTTCTAGTGTGGTGTTCACTAGTGTGGTCCTAGAGTTCTTACACAGTCTGTTTGTTCTTCCTATTTTCATCAGCATCTGAATGTTTAAATTCATCTATCTTGTCTGTCATTCCCGACATCCCATCCTTTACCTGATCCATTCTGTTGATAAGGCTTTCTACTGAGTTTAGATTTGACTTAATTAGATTTCCACTTCTAAAAGTGTGAAGTGGAGGATGGGAAGAGCTTGGGGGAATAGGGTGGTTGGGATATAGGAAGGGTGGATATGGGAACAAGGAATTATATATCTTACTTAAGGGAGCCATTCTAGGGTTGGCAGAGGCTTGACTCTAGAGGGGTTCCCAGGTGTCCAGGAAGACGCCCCCAGCTAGGTCCTTGGGCAGCTGAGGAGAGGGTGCCAGAAATGTCCAGATCCTATTGCCATACTCATGAATATCTTGCATATCACCATAGAACCTTCACCTGGCATTGGATGGAGAAAATGACAGAGCCCCACATAGGAGCACCGGACTGAGCTCCCAAGGTCCCGATGAGGAGCAAAAGGAGGGAGATCATGAGCAAGGAAGTCAGGACCGTGAGGGACGCGTTCACCCACTGAGACGGCAGGACAGAACTAATGGGAGACCACCAAGTCCACTTGGAATGGGACTGATGGAACATGCGACCAAATCGGACTCTCTGAGGGTGGCTGATGGTGGAGGCTGACCGAGGAGCCAAGGACAATGGCGATGGGCTTGGTCTCTACGACATGGACGGGCTCTGTGTGAGCCTTGTCAGTTCGGTTGCTCACCTTCCTGGACCTGGGGGGAGTTGGGAGGACCTTGGACTCAACATAGTGTAGAGAACCCTGATGGCTGTTTGGCCTCAAGAGGGAGGGAGTGGGGGTGTGGAGGGGAGGGGAGGGAAGGGGGAGGAGGAGGGGAGGAGATGGCAATTTTTAATAAAAAATAAATAAACTGGAAAAAAATTTCAATTTGAATTTTTCAGTATTCTTAAGTATATCTATTTGGTCCTGAATTTACTTCCATATTTTTTTTCAGTTGTCTGTGTTTTCCCTAACCATTCCATTTGCCTGTACCCTCTTTGACTTTGTTAAACATTCTTAGAACTATTCTTTTGCATTCCTTCTGCAATTTCGACTAATTTACTCTCACTGGAATCCATGGCCATGGAATTTGTAGTCTTCACAGGCATAGATAGTTATAGTTTTTGTTAGTTATGATAAAAGGTAAATATAAATATTATAACTGTAAATCTTGCTTGTTACCTGTTTTGTTATATGTAATTTTACTATATTAAAGTTAAAACCTTCCTTTTTATTTAAATAGAAATGGGGAAATGGTGTGGGAAGTCCTTATGTCTATGTGTTGCTTTTATTGGTTAATGAATAAATCTGGTTCAAAATGTGGTTTAGCAGAATAGAGTTAGGCAGGAAAACCAAACTGAATGCTGGGAGAAAGGAGGAATTAGTGAGAAGCCATGTAACTACCACCAGAGACAGACACACTGGAACTTTGCCAGTAAGCTACAGCCACATGACAATACACAGATTAATAGAAATTGGTTAACCAAAGATATAAGGGCTAGCTGGCAATACACTTAAGTGACTGGCCAAGCAGTGATTTAAATAATATAGTTTCTGTGTGATTATTTCAAGTCTGGGCAGCTGGGAACCGACAAGTGGCCTCCATCTACACACTAGCTCAGAATGGAGTATAATAAATGGTTTTTTATTTAGGGGTAGACACACAGATCAGCAGTTCTCTGCATGTGTGGGGAACAGGAACCGAATCCAACAGCCAAGGGGCTTGCCCACACCCCTACCTCTGCATATATAGTACCCAAGACCATGCCCAAATTAGATCAGCACATCAAAGGCCATTGGCTGAAGGAGTTCCCACAACACCCCACACACCTAACACACACACATAACACACCCATCTGTGGTCCAGGGACTATCTCAGTATCGCTACCATGGGAATCACGCCTTTAGACATAGCTTTGGGAACAGCTCACTTACCACCATGTTTCTGGGAGAGAGGTAAAAAAGAACTCTGTTTAGATCTTACAAGCAGTAATCTCTCTAAATGGTGTTCTCTAATCTGATGGCTCAATGTGAACCCTCAGGAGGTGCCTGTCTGTTTTTGCAAAGTTTAACAAACATCAGTTAAGCTTTACTATTTAATGAGTAATTTAGACTTTTAGACAGTGTCTGCATAAGAGGGCTGAGGTGCATAGAAAATCTTTCACATCTTGGGAGGAATCGTTGCTGCCTGAAGCTAGTAGAAAGAATTGTGTAGTTTCAGCTTGCTGTTGACTTCAGCGAGTATGGGGATGAGAACGGGCCTTAGTTCTGAGGTATTCCCACTGTCAGATTTGATACCTTTTCCAATTAAGTGATGGATAAAAACAGAAGAAATGAGTAAATCCCTGGTGATTACACGGTACCATCTGCTGTCTGACCATTTTTTCTATCATACTGTTTGAGGGGAACAGTGGTAGGACAGAAACACACATATACAGCAAACCATATATTTTGAGACCTGTCATCACCAAGGGCACTTGAACAAAACTCAAAACAATACAGTCCACTGCCTTCCATCTCAGATTGAGGCAGGTCGGCTGGAAGCTAACTCTCGTTCATCACCTTGCTTGCCCATGATGCTGATTCTAGCAGTCACAGAGGCATTAAAATGCAGTCCCATTCTTGACCTTCTCCGTTTCTTAAGTAACCAAAACCCACTCTTCCTACTGTCTGCCTTTGCTATTGGTCCTCCAAGATTGAGCATCTGAGAATACGAGTCCTTATCCCATACAATTCAGCACTGTGAAGTACACTTGCGTTCATCTTTCTACCCAGTTCTAGGTCACATCTGTTACTATGTCTTTGGGGTGTCCCTTTGTAATCCATTCATCCTCGTACTCCCCAGAAGTTCAGCAAGAACACCCGGAAAGCTATTGCCTTGGAGAACTTGTCCCTCTTCAGGCACCCACTCTGAAGATCTACTGCTGAGGGACTTGCCTAGCGTTTGGATAAACTGCCTGCCTCCTCGTGAGATGCTTTTGAGGTAGACTTTAAGACAGTGGGACCCAGAATATTAAATACCACATTTGCTCACCAACCCCGGTTCTGTTTCCAGGAAGCAAGTTGGACCAAAGTCCCATGACTCGCCCCATCTTGAAGTTCAAGCAATGTGCCCGTTGCACGAATGAGTTGAATATAAATGGTCTGCAGAACTCTTGATGCTCTGCTCAGAAACCTGCCAAGCCAATGAGGCATTGCCATCTGCTGGGGCACAGAACACCAATTTTATTGCGGGTGCGTTTCTTGCTATTTTGTTCTGCCCTCTGTGTTCTGAGGCATCTGCAACCGCGTGATTTATAGGCTGGATTCCGAGCACAGCTTGCCGTTCCTGGTGTGGTAGCGATTTGGCTCTTTGCTGGCACCGCTGCCTGAGAGAAGGCTGCTGCGCGTGTTTTGTTTCTTCTTTCATACCGACTGAAGGCATGCTGACCAATACTTATTCACTCTTTGATCTTTTTTATTTCTGAACATATGGTCAGGACCTCACCAGCGTCCAGAATGGCAGGCTGAAACTTTAGGAGGCTCAGGCCCATGTGATAAACGGCTTTGCTCTGGAGAAAAGTGAGTGGTGAGCAAAGCGAAGGCTGGTGAGCATTAAACACCCTCATCAGCTGTAGAGAATGTTCCTGCTGGAGCATCTGTTAACCCAGGGCCACTGCCTTCCTGGCTTCAAGGGCCTTCGGTGAAGGGCTCTGTCCCATGGGAGGCTTGCTTGCAACTTCCCAGTGCCGCAATAACAGACTTGAAAAGCTGCATTGACTTAAGGCAATCTAATTCCGAATGAAAGTGTTTACATTAAACCTGCTCTTTGTTCTTACTTTTCGCTCTTGTCCCTTGCCTGCTCTGAAACAGTAATCTTATTCCATGAGGAAGCACATCATCTCTGGACACCCCCTACATTTCAACAGGCAGTTTCTCCACTTGACGTGTAATAGCCATAATAGACACCTATGAAAAAAATCTCCAAGGACTTTATTGAGCAAGAGTAGTGTGTGTGGTGGGCTTTCATAGGACGCTCTTCAAGATTCTGTAGTGCTGCCGGGCGTGGAGGAGCACACCTTTAATCCTATCACTCAGGAGGCAGAGGCAGGCAGTTCTCTGTGAGTTCGAGGCCAGCCTGCTCTACAGAGTGAGTTCCAGGACAGCCAGAGCTGTTACACAGGGAAACCCTGTCTTGGGGGGGGGGGGGAGAGAAGACTCTGTAGTGCTAATTGGACAAGGCTCTGGCACTCTGTCTCCCAAGCTAAGAATGAGGTTCCTGGTGTCAGTGTCAAGCAGTACTGACCCTTGGCAAACAACAGACATGTCTATGATAGCTGATCAAAGGTAATTAGAGCCGGGCGGTGGTGGCGCACGCCTTTAATCCCAGCACTCGGGAGGCAGAGGCAGGCGGATCTCTGAGTTCGAGGCCAGCCTGGTCTACAAGAGCTAGTTCCAGGACAGGCTCTAGAAACTACAGGGAAACCCTGTCTCGAAAAACCAAAAAAAAAAAAAAAAAAAAAAAAAAAGGTAATTAGACAGCCAAGGGGACCCTGGCCTACAGCCAAAGGATTCACATCTGAACCTGCCCTTGCTGACTTCCGATAGGCCATTCCTCTCCTCCAAACCTTATTTCTTCATCTGAGAAATAGAAAAATAGGCCTATCTCATAGAATTGTATGATTATAAGAAAATGTAGACATGCATAGCTAATTGCATAAGGAAATTTAAATACTGAATACCATTGACTCCAACAGGAAATAAAGAAGCAGGAAGGGGCTTCGGTGAACTCTTACTGCTCGCATGCTTTGAATTAAGGCTCTCCATTGCCTCTCCTTGGATCCACAAACAAATCTGTGGTCTCAGAAGGAAAAGATGTTTTCATTGATTCACACCGGTGTGAACTCTGTAACTTAATCAGGTTAGTCTTTCTCTCATGGTACAGTTTATCAGGCTACCCCCAGGCCTGTGCAAAACATTTATGTACCTCTTCCTCCCTTTTTATCCTCTTCTCCCTCCCTTTTGCCCTCCTCTTCCTGCTCCTCCTCAACACTCCCCCATTGGTCTCTGCCAGAGCCACCACAAACAACCACAGCACTTGGCACTGGAGGTTCCTCCTGCTTCTCCCCCTGACACCCGTGTGCTGTCTGTCATCTCTTGACTCTACCACTGGAATCCTTCCACATTGCCCAACCTTCCCTTCTGCTATTTAGAACTATGGAAAAAGTAAACAAGCAGACCTCTGACCTCAAGCTTTCTGTTTTCTTTTCTTTTTTAATTTATTAGATTAAAAAAAAATACCAATTCAAGTTACCACTCCCCTCCGTCCTCCCATTCCCTCCACATACCCTCCCACCCCACCCCCTCCAATCCTAAGAGAGGGTAAAGCACATTGCTTTGTCGAAGGTCCAAGACCCTCCCTACTATATCTAGGCTGTAAAAGGCATCCATCCAAAGATAATAGAATCCCAAAAAGCCACTACAAGCAGTAGGGATAAATCCTTGTGCCACTGCCAGTGGCCCCTCAGTCTGCCCCAGCCACTGTCATCCACATTCAGAGGGACTAGTTTGGTCCTATGCTTGTTCCTTCCCTGTCTTGCTGGAGTTGGTGAGCTCCCATTAGCTCAGGTAAACTGTTTCAGTGGGTGAAGCCATCATGGTCTTGACCTCTTTGCTTATATTCCCATTCCTCCCACTCTTCAACTGGACTTTGAAAGCTCAGTCCAGTGCTTCAATGTGGGTTTCTGCCTCTGTTTCCAACAGTTGTTGGATGAAGGTTCTATGGTAATATTTAAGATAATCATCAGTCTGACTATAGGGTAAGTCAAGATCGGGCCCCCTCTCCTCTATTGCTTAGGGTCTTAGGCAGGGTCATCCTTGTGGATTCCTGGGAATTTCTCTAGAGCCTGGTTTCTGCTAACCCTATTATGGCTCCCTCAATCAAGATATCTCTTTCCTTGCTTTCATCTCTGTCCTTCCTCCATCTTGACCCTCCCATTCCCTCAATGTCTCCTCAACCTTCCCCTTCTCCTCTTCTCTTCCCCATCTACCCTCCCTTCTCCCCCAACCCCCATGCTTCCAATTTTGTCAGGCGATTTTGTCTGTTTCCAATTTCCAGGTGGGTCTATATAAGTTTTTCTTTGGGTTCACCTTATTACTTAGCTTCTCTAGGATCATGAACTATAGGCTCAATGACCTTTGTTTATATCTAGTATCCACTTATGAGTGAGTACATACCATATTCTTCTTTTTGGGTCTGGGTTATCTCACTCAGGATAGTGTTTTCTATTTCCATCCATTTGCATGCAAAATTCAAGATGTCATTGTTTTTTTAGCACTGAGTAGTACTCTAATGGATTCTGCTGCCAGGCACCATGGTCCAGATGACCACTCTCCACCCCCGGTGTCATTTAAATTTTCTCCAACAATTTATACCTTATCTTTCACAAAGACATAGGAATATATATAGGGTCACAGCATTCTGGTTCTCTAATTCAATGGTGACAGACATATCTAAATTCAGAGATGGGACCATTTCTGAATGGAACCTAAAGTTAAGTTTGTAAAAGCATTAAAAACTAGACCTTTCTGTCTATTCTTTTTTAATTCTAGGGAATACAGCATGGTTTTAGAATACCACAATGATGATTTTTGTGACTCGTTTGCCTGAGAAAACTCCATTTTCAAGCTTAAACTTTTTGTGACCACACCAGGCAGGCCACATGAGATGTGTATTTTAGCTAATCTGTTCATGTAGAAAAAAATGATTTTGTCTGTTTAATGGAGTTACAGATTTGTTGTGTTGGCATTCACAGAGTACACTTAAATCCTTGAATTAAAGATTGTAGGATCCTACCCTACAATCTTTCAGGTAGAAACAGTCTACCTGAGCTAATGGGAGCTCACCACCACCAGCCGGACTGGGAAGGAACAAGCATAGGACCAAACTAGTCCCTCTGAATGTAGTTGACAGTTGCATGGCTGGGGCAGACTGAGGGGCCACTGGCAGTGGCACAAGGATTTATCCCTACTGATTGTATTGGCATTTGGGGATCCTATTCTCTTTGGATGGGTGCTTTGCTCAGCCTAGATATAGTAGGGAGGGTCTTGGACCTTCCACAAAGCAATGTGCCTTACCCTCTCTGAGGAGTGAATGGGGGTGGGATGGAGGGTATGGGGAGGGAATGGGAGGAGGGGAGGGAGTAGGAACTGGGATTGTTAATGTATAATGAAAAATGTTTGTTTTCTTTTTTAAAAAAATTCAATAAATAAGAAAGCACCCTCGGTGGAGGAAGGTAAGATTGTATGATCCTGGCAGCTTCCACAGGCAGACCAACCCTGGCTGTGCTTATACCCCAGTGTTCAGGTCACAACAGCAGGAATCCAAACACCCAAAGATCCTTACACTCAGGCAGGTGAGGGTCCATCTCTTCCTTGTAGAAATATCATGTTGGCCCTAGAAAAATCCTAGGACCATGTTCTGATACTGCCACAATAGAAACGCAGGGAGAGAGATAGATAGTTTACCTACAAGAGCTTGGAGAGTTTGCTAAACTGCTTAAGGAGATTAGTATCACCGCCTTGTCAAACGAGTTGTGTTACTGCACTTGACAGTGAGCCTGAGAGATGATTACTACTGACTGTGACCCACCTGAGACAGCCTCCCGCTCTGAGTGTCCACTAGACCGATGTTAAATGTATTCACACTGCTTCTCACTGACAGCAACAGGGGCTGCCTGGTATCCAGTAATCATCTGGGTAAGGTGTTAGTCTCTCTCTCTCTCTCTCTCTCTCTCTCTCTCTCAATTTCTCTCAATCTCTCTCTTTCTCTCAGTCTCTCTCTCAATCTCTCAATCTCTCTCAATCTCTTTTTCTCTCAATCTCTCTCCCTCTCTCTCTCTCTCTCTCTCTCTCTCTCTCTCTCTCTCTCTCTCTCTCACCCTGCTTCCTGTTTTTTCCTTCCTTCTCTCCCTGCTCTTCCCTCTGCTAAATTCCCTAACAGCTCACCCCCAAGCCCCCAGTGATTCCATCCTCTAGGCCTGGAATGTGCTCTCTCTTGTTGTATTCACACTACTGGGTTAAGAGAGTGATAAGTGTCTGTTGCTGAGAGGGCTTGAAAGAAAAAAATTTCCCAGGTTGGACTGAAGGACGTGCTAGGCATCTCTTGAGACTTCACAAGTGTTCATCACTTGCTGCTGCTCCATTTTGCCTAATGGTGTAAAAGCTCCTATATTCAGGAGCTTTGTCTTCCTTAGAGTGATACCTATGGGGGGGGGGAGTGACACACAAACATGTAGAGTCCCTGTCTGAATATATTTATGGCAAGCCACATTTTCTTCTTTAACAACATTGATATCAGAAAAAAGTGAACATAATTTTGGGGATCAGACGAGAGTGACTTCTCGTGTTTCTTTTTCTTGGATATCTTTGATTTCATGGCTACTCCAAAGAAAATTACGGGTTTTGGAAGCATACCATTACCATGAACAAAGGGGTGCATTTGAGCCTGATACTCAGTCTTGGTATATACCTTTCCTGGACACCATTCCTAGACACTGTGTGGAAAAGTCCAAGTTACTAAACAAGGTTGTTTCATTGAAATTCTAGGAGCCTTGAGAACCTTTTCGTTGTTCTGTCAAAAGGTAAGCATTTTCTATCCCTCCCTTTTTTCTCCCTTTCTCCTCTATTCCCCCCTCCATCTCCCTGGTGTGTGTCGGGGGGGGGGGCTTGTACATGCTAGGCAAGCCCCCTACCACTGAGCTGTATCCACAATCATCTTGAAGGAGACAGTCTCACTATGTGGCCCAGGCTAGCCTGAAACTTGATATGTAGCCAAGGCTGGCATTGGACTCATCTGCTTGCCTCAAGTGTTTCAAATGTTACAATTACAGGTGTGCACCACCATGCCTGGCATCTGACTTTTATTTAACAGATACACAATGGTATGTATTAACTATGTATTTATTGGGTACCATGTGATGATTTGTTACAAGTATACCATGTAAAAATCATGAGGCATTTGACATATCTACCACTTCACACATGTACTAATTTACTTTCACTCTTTAGAGTACTGGGCTTACATCAGATATGGGAGAAATAAATACTCAGGCCCTTCTCAAAAATTAGTCTTGAGTCAAGCATGATACACGCCTATATTCCCAATGCTCAGGAGATGAAACAAAAGAATCACAAATTCAAATCCAGCCTAGACTACTTAGCAAGATCTTGTCTTAGAAACACCAACCTCTGTCCAAAAACTACTTTATGATTACAAATTCTCTGAGCCAAGGTCTTCAGGAAACAGGAAGTGAGTGCCTTGCCAAGGTCCCTGCCTCTCCAAGGCAAAGCTCAAACAAGGCCAGTATTGTTCATTCCTGGTTCTTTCAAACTATTTCAGTACAAAGCAGGATGTGATGGGTCAGGACTGTAGTCCTAGCACTCGGGAGATAGAGGCAAGAGGCTCAGATATTCCAGGTCCTCCAAGACTACATACTGAGTTTGAGGCCAGCCTGGGCCACGTGAGGCCCTCCCTCCCTACACACACACACACACACACACACACACACACACACACACAGAGTATATTATTTCAGGAGAGCAGAGCAAGTAAGACTGAGAAATGGATAAGGAGGCAGACAAACATGGACTTCTCCCAAGCCTGGGACATTACCTACCTAGAGTGCTGTCAGTATTTTTCTTTGATTTTTAAATTCTAAATTTATGGTTTCTATTTCCTCACAGAACACATTTAGAAAGAGACTAACAAGAAATTTCAATACAGAAATCAGACAAAAGCATGATTTCTTGAGTATATTAATTTTTATTTAAATTTTTAAAACTTCCATTTATTTTGTGGTTGCAGGTATTTTGCCTACGTGCCTGTCTGTGTATCACATGCATGCAGGAATGGTGGAGGACAGATGAGAGCATTGGATTCCCTGCAACTGAGGTTACAATTGTGAACGGACATGTGGGTTCTAGGAATCAAAACTGGGACCTCTGCAAGAGTAGTCAGGGCTCCTAGCCTCTCTCCACCCCTTAATTTAAAATTTATTTTTAATATGACTGTCTGCCAAAGTTAAGAATATGTTGTTGGATTTTGCTATGCTAAGCTTTGGTAATGAACATATTAAGTGTTAATATTACTTTTTACAAAGTTAAAATTCAGTTTTGTCGAGGTATTCAAAACACAATTTTTATCTTAAATATTTCCTTTAAAAATATTTGCCTAATGAATTGAGTCAATCTTTGCTAGAGAGATTCACATACTGAGTTCTACATACTGAGAACTCTGAGAAAGAGCACTCCCATGGTCTAAAAAGGCAAAGCTCTCTACATAAAAAGATTTTCTCAAATTGACACAAAGTCCCACCCCAAGAGCTATTTTGGAAAACTGAGGCTGGGATATAAAACAATAATAATAACAAATTATTTTTGAAAGAAACTTTTTGAAACTGATAATTGTTGAAAAATCAGTTTTCTGCAGTGGAGTAATGCTGGGTATATCAACCACACTCCAGAGCAGGCCCCGCAACCAAGAGAAGCTGGCCAACAGAAAACAGACTCCATGGGAGTTTTGTGGGGGTTTTTACTTCATTTTGCTTTGTTTGGTTAAATTTTTGTCTTATTGGCTTTCTGGTTTATTTGCTTTGATTTTTGTTGTTTCGTTGTGAGAGACAGAGGACATGAAATTGGGTGAGCAGGACAACCAGGAGGATGGGAGGGGGATTTAGGGGAGGTAAAAACATGATCAAAATATATCATACGAAATAAAATTTTAATAAAAAGGAAAAAGGAAGAGGGGTGGTGGTGGCATATGCTTTTGGAGGTAGAATCTCTGAGTTTAAGGCCAGCCTGATCTACAGAGCGAGTTCCAAGACAGCCAGGGCTCCACGGAGAAACCCTGTCTCAACATAACAATAGAAAATAAGAAAGTTTTCCCCAACAAAATAAAATCAAATAAATAGCCAAATTCTCATCATAAAAATATTTCCTATAATACAAAAGGATTAGCACACCTTTGGGCAGATTTCTTTAGTTAGGGGGGGCGGGTGCCGAGGGACAAACGTAGGGCTTTGCACCTACTAGACAAAAACTCAACCACTGCCCTACAACCGCAGCCATTCATGTAACATTTTCTCAGTGTGCCCATTACCCAAAGGAGGTTATAATTCAACAGGAATCACAGCAGATCTTAGGGCAGCGGGTAGAGTCACTGAATGGTATATCCTAACAGGAAGTGTGCACTGAATGACTGTATTTTACATATTGCTTGCTGGTTTGGTTTTAAGTGTGCAAGCACCCAGTGGGGGCAGGGATCGGAGGGGGAAGACTTGGTGTCTGACCTGTGCTGAGATGTGCTTGCGAAATGCAGCAAGCTTGTGTCTCGGGGGAGAAGGGCGTTCCGCCACAGCTCAGCACTTGTTACGGACAAATGTGCTGCTTGCGATATCCATTTGCAACGTGACCTTAGCAAAGGAGGCCGCCATGTGTGATACGCAGGGTGCATGCTTGGTGCGCAGGCCTGCTCAGCACCTGTGGCTCTGCCTTATGCTCTGCCTTAGATCTCCAAGGTGAAGACAGATCTCCGCAGCACTCGAGGGAGCCACCGTGATCTGATGGTGGATTTGGGCCTCTTCCGAGTCAAATGTCACTTACCGTTCACCTGGAGCAATCGTGGGCTGTGTATATCAAATTGGACACTGAATAACTTTTGTGTCCACAAACTGGGTTTTGACAATGAATATTTTTTTTCAAATTATACTTATCTGTCAACTGCTTTGATGTGGTAATAAACAGAAAGCAATCTAAAAACGTAGACCAATCGGTTCAACTTAATCACGTATTTAAAACTGGCGAGAGCAAATCACACAGACCGAGAAACGTGCCTTTGGAGAGTAATTCTACTTCTTTGCTGTTTAAGCTTTCAAAATAAGCCTTTAGTGGGATGAGTGACTATGAAATCTCTCTCGTGTGTTAAGCTTTCAACGAATCGAAAGAAAGGGACTCCAAAATACATTTCTGGTTTTGTAGTTTCTGATGACCTTAGAGAAGTAGGGGGAAACGGGGTTACAGGGAACATTGGAAGAGCCAAGTGAACTTCCCAAGGACGAGGCTACTGTGAGGAGAGAACACCCTGCTGGGGTCTGCCTGTCACTAAATCATCATTGCCACGCCTCCTTTGTCACACATAGGCCTTAACACAAGGGCTGCATGTTATACTTATCCTATGCATGGTCACAGAGGGAATCCTTGTTACTAGGGTACCTGTGAGTCCTCTTGCAGCCAGCTTCTTTGAGTTCCTCCCTATCTGGGACCAATTTCCCGTGTCTCCACTCACTTAACCTTAGGAAACACTTGACAGTAATTGCAGTACAGGAAGCATTTCCCTCTGTGCCCCCACGAACGTAGTGATGATTTCATTTCATCCTTCAAAGCACACGAAGACGTATGTGCTTTTCCTCTGACATCTCTTTTTCCCCAGAAGTGCTTCACCCCTTGGTGTGGCCGCTTCACACTCCTGGAACGGGAAGTACCACCCAGGTAGGCATAGCATTCTGCCCAGTGGAAAGGCATGCTGTGAGACCCGCCATCTCTTCTCAGCTGTTCTCTGGGCACTCTGAATAGGGATGCTCAGAAGAATGACTCTTGGGTCAGATAAATTAGAAAAACGCCAACATACTCTTTTTCTCTTAAGGCACAAGGCGCACTAAAGCTTTAAAGATGCTGCAAAGCCCTTCTTTAAAAAAGCATAATAATGAAAGAAAGAAAGAAAACCTACTTAATTTTATGTAATATAATGTTTCCGAAATCTGTTTGAAGAAAGAGCCCACAAAGCGTAGTTAGCAAAATAATGATCTAAAACAATTAAATTAAGAGTGTTTGTAGAAGTCTCGCTGAAACTTCTTCCCCTAATCTTTTGTAACCGAATTTCCATGGCATTGTCCTAGCCTGTCTGTGGTTACGAAAACAATATAGCTGGGGCACGCAAGCAAGCTGAGAATACGCAGCCCTGAGTTGGACTCCAGGTTCCAATCCACCTTGCTCCGTTTCCGTCCCCCTCTGGAGCTCTCCACAGCGAGAGGGTTACCAGACACCGTGGTGACTACTAAATCCAAAAATGAGTTCCATGTGACTCCATAGACAAATCCATGATTGCAATTGCTTAATTTTTTTGTATTTATAAAGATAATTAAAAAAAAAACAACAAATATACCTAATAGGTAATGCATGCATTCTGAAAATAAACTCTTCGGTGCCAATACTGTTTCTCTCTCAGAGGTAACACAACTAGATGGTTCTTCAAAGCGGGCTTCCAGGTAAGATGGCAAACTGGAAGCTGTGAGGGAATGGCTGACTGACTGTAGTTTGGAAAATAAAGATATCAAGAATGTTTTTTTACACTCCATCAGCAACTTCTCTGATCCCAAAACCTCCCCCAACCAACAAACTTCTTCTACCATCGGATCCACAAACTTCCTCCCATTAGAATGGACTTCCTACTGTGCCAGCAGCCAGTACCACCATAGCAGTGTTTTTGCCGCAAGCAAACTGTCTAAAATACATCTATTCAAAAATCTACAAAAGAGATTCGGGAGAGGATTTCATAGTAGGGGTTACCCATGACTGCTGCCAGGGCCACCATCAGCATGCAAACTGGAGAGGCGAGTTAGCTACAAGGACTACGTGAAAGCACTTTGGAGACCTCATAGCTGCCGGCCGCTCCTCACACCGTGGGGCCTCCACAACCTCAACTTGTCAGTTTGCTTGTGCTGGCACATATCACAGAACAGTCCAGAGAACCCTAAATGCCAAGGGTGCTGACAGCCACAGGAGAAGACAGGGCCAGAGAGGCAACAACTGATCCATGAGTCAAAATCAGCATTCAGAGCAACAACATTACTTTCTTATATCTCCCCTACTCTTGTCTCCCCCTGGGACTATTCTTCATCTTCCCGGAGTCCATTATCTTCTGCCTCCACCCAGCTGCCCCTCTCCCCGCTGCTAAGTCTAATCCAGACAGTACAGTGGGGCACAGGAGGCCAATGCTGTTCCCTACTGTTAGCTCCTTTCTAATGATTCTCTTCTTTCTCTCCCTTTCTCCCTTCTCTTTCTCATACCCATGCCTCTCACTATCACATCTCTCAAAGCCCAGAGGCTGACACGGTTTATTTACAACATCTGGGCACAAATCTCTACCTCCCTTTAAAAGTCTGCTGCTAACCGAAGCTCCCACACATCCATCCACTTTTTCTTAGACCTCAGTCACCGCCACGCCTACGAATGTGCCTCCTCTACTTCTCATCTACAAGGCCACTCTATCACCAGACTCGCGATCGCTCACCCTTCCTTTCCCTCATACTAATGTCTCAGCACAGGCTGTGCCAGGAGGGGCTTTGCTTCCCGAACGAACCTGTACTCAGCAAGTGCCTGCTCCCCAGACATCTGCTCCTCTGTTCAGTCAGAGTGGGCTCACTACTGGGAGAGACTGCTGCTGAGAAAGCGCTCGCCCCACGGGGCAGACTGGAGACAGAGCCTGCGGACAGGGGCACCAGTCTACCAGACGAAGACGTCACCACAACTGTACTCCCAGTCTCCCCTGAACGCTATAAACACATGCACTGAAAGAAGACAGACAACTTGAATCAAAAGAACAAGAACAACAGCAACAAATCCTAAGCAATGATAGAACCCAGATCCCAGAGCAAAAGCATGGAAACCAAGAAAACCCGTCTCCTCCAAAAATTAGCAATCCCATACTAATGAGCACTAATTAAAATAACTTACACAAAATTCTAGATGCAGAAGTCAAAAGAAGAATTATAAATGTTTCAAAAAAAACAGCTCAAAGAAGGCTCCAATATTTTCCAAGAGAACACAAACAGCTAAGTGAAATGGGGGAGGCAGTCCATGAAATGCAAATACAATTTTAGAAAGAGATAGAAATACTGAAGAAAGCCGGGTGGCAGTGGCCAGTGGTGCACACCTTCAACCCCAGCACTCTGGAGGCAGAGGCCAGTGGATCTCTGTAAGTTTGAGGTCAGTTTGGTCTACAAGAGCTGGTCCCAGGACAGCTCCAAAGCTACAGAGAAACCCTATCTTGAAAAACCAAAAAGAAAGAAAGGAAGGAAGGAAGGAAGGAAGGAAAAAAGGAAAGGAAAAAAAGGAAGGAAGGCTTAAGAAAACCCAAATCAAAGTGATGATGAAAATATGTTAAAGTAAATAAAAAGTTCAGTGGAAAGCCTCCCCAATAAACACATCATATAGAAGACAGAATATCAGGCTATATTCTATATGAAAATATATTTCTATATGAAAATAGAAGAACTGATCATTAGTAAAGGTCAATCGTAAACTTTATTTAAATGTATGAATATGACATGAAAAAACCCTGGGACCCCACAAAAAGGCAAAGCTTATGTGTTGCAGAATTAAATCCAGATATATAAGAAGAGGAGGCTGGAGAGAGTGCCCAGTGGTTATGGGCACTGTTGTTCTTTCCAAAGATAGAGAGAGGTTCTATTCCCAGCACCCACAACCATGTGTAACTCTAGCTCCAGGGGATCCCATGCTCTCTTGTGACTTCCTTGAGCACCAAGTACACATGTGTGTGTACTACATATGCAGGAAAAATACTCACATATAAATGAATAATTCTAATTGAAAATATTAAAAAAGAAGGGGAAAGATTTCATTCAAAAATACTCTTCATAAAATCATAGAAGACCCAGGGTTTAGAGACCATGATGGAAGAAGAGGTAGAAATACTGTAAGAGCCAGAGTTAAGTGGAGATCCATAGAAAAGGTGTCTTCTGGATATGTCAGGACCTCTGAACTCATGGACTCACAGTAGCTGTGAATAAGTATATGTAGCCTGAATAAGACCTCACAAGATCAAGGAGTAGGAAGGATTCATGAGCCCCACACTTAACTGAGAAGCTATGGACAATTATGGCTGATAGGGTAGGGAAAGTTAGTTTTCTTCAAAAGTATGGCTCTTTGTAGGTTAATCATACTACAGCCAATGGCTCATACTCAAAAGTATATATATACAGCCAGTACAAATTGGAGTTTATAAGTTATAAATTTAAAAACAAAATGGAATAAAACTTCAGGAATAAGGAGGTTGGGATTGACCTGGGATGCTTTAAGGGAGTGAGTTGGGATGAATATAATCAAAATATATCACATAAAATTCTCAAAAATTTCAAAAAATAAGTTTTAAATCATAGAAGAAAACTTTCCAAATCTAAGGAAAGAGAAGAGAATCCAGCTACAAGAGGCACCCAGAACACCAAACAGCCAGAACCAGGAAAGAAACTTTGTGTCATCTTATAGTGTTGGGAGCAGTGAGCCCCCAGATCCTGAATTTCTTGTAATCCCCTGATCTGAGTGCCTACAGCTGTTCTGAGCACGAGACCTTCAGGAGTTCCTGATGGCAGGAGAGTGGTTTCTGGTGGGTTTGGCTGGGGCATTGCTATCTCTATATAATCTGCCCCTAAACACAATAAAGGGGGCATTCTTGGGGAATTCAAGGATGACCTGTGTCTCTGTCTTTCTGTCTGTGTGTCTCTGTATTTTAACCTCCAGCCCCCTTGCCCAAAGCTCGGTAACTGGGTAATAGCGCATAAAACACAGACACGGGGGTATGGTGCGCGACATTATAGCTAAAACATTAAATGTATAGAGCAAAGAAGATGTATTGAAAGTTGAGAAAAGTAGGCCAAGTCATGTACAAAGGTAGGCTCATCAAGACAAATGCTGACACTTCAACTCAAGCCAAGAAAACAAGAAGGGCTTTGGGTGATATCTTCCAATTTCTAAAAGAACACAGTCACCAAGCCAGTCTAACTTACCCAGCAAACCTCTATGTCACAATTACGTTTAAAAAAGAAACTTTACACAATAAAAATGAACTGATGGAATTCATGACCACCAAGCCAGTCCTACAGTAGATATCGGAAGAACTTTGTCCAAAGAGAAGGAGAAACAAAATGAGTCTATGATACTAAATAGACTAAAGAAGACAATATAAGTACCTAATAGCACAAAATCAATAAACTAACAGACAACAATACATGTCTTTCAGTCATCAATATCTTTCACCCATCAAATGGCACAGGCTAGCAGACTAGATTAGAAAACAGAATGCTTATTTTTGATGACTCCAGGAAACACACCTTAGGACTAAAGATAAACACTATCTTTAGGTAAAGTGGTGGAAAAGGAGTATTCCAATCAAATAAAATTAGAAAATAAGCAAGCCCTGATGCTCTAATATCTGATAAAAGAGGCTTCAAACCAATTTTGTCTGAAGTAAAGAGAGTTAATTTATACTGGTCAAGGAAGTTCTAAATATATGCATTCAAAATAGAGGCTCATGCAATTTCATAAAATAAACACTAATAAAATTAAAATCACTGATTAACCCTGCCATAGTAACAATCAATAACTTCAGTATCTCATCTCACAATTAGACTGATAAACTATAAAAAAGTAATATACAAAAATAAACACTGGAATTATGTAACATCATAAAAAAGTATACTTTGACAGTTACAGAATGCTTCACCCAAACACCAAAAATACACATTCTTCTCAGCACCCCATGAAACCTTCTCTAAAATAGATTACATATTAATTAACAAATGCAGGGGCCGTGAAACAATGTCCTGTGTTCTAGCTGACCACTATGGGATATCCAGCAAGAAATCAACAGCAAGAGAACCTGAAGAAAACTTATAGAGAGTAAACAGAAAGCTATTCAATGAGAAATGGATCATTGAAGAAATCAAGAAGAAAAAATTTAAATTCCCAGAATTAATTGAAAATAAAAACACAATATACCCCCAAAGTATCTGATGCAGTGAAAGTAGACATAAGAGAGAATTTTATAGTTCTAACTTCATACATTTAAAAGAAGAGTGAGGTCCCAAATAAACAACCTAATTATTAGACCTAAGGTCTTGGAGAAACAGAAGAATCTAATCCCAAATCAGTAGATAGAAAGAGATGATAAGAGCAGAAATTAATGAAACAGCAGAACTGGGACACAAACCCAACCACAAAACCATTGACCTACAACCTTTCCTGCCTTAAGATATACTTGAGCAACCAACAAGTGGTCCATGCTTGAGGTCCATGCCATGAGGGAGAGCCCATGCTTGACATTACCTGAATAGCCAGGAAACAGAAGCTGGATGGCCCAGAGGCCTGGGGTAGAGCCAAACAAGAAAGTCAATAAAAAGATTCCTAATGATATTTTATTATACTCATAGATCAGTGCTTAGCCCAATCATTATTAAAGAGCCTTCCCTGGCAGCTGATGGGAGCAGATACAGAGACCCATAGCCAATCTTCATGCAGATCAAGCTCGGAGAACCCTTCAAAAGAGTGGGAGGAAGGACTGTAGAATTCAGAGGGGTTGAGGACACAAAAAGAACACATCCCACAGAATCAACTAAACAGGGCTCATAGGGGCTCACAGAGACTGTAGTAGCAATCACGGAGCCTACATGGGTCTGTGCTAGGTCCTCTGCATATATGTTATGGTTGTTTAACTTGGAGTTTCTGAGGTGCCCCTAACACTGAAAGCAGGGGTGTCTCTGACTCTTTTGTCCACTCTTGAGACCCTTTTTTCTTTTTTTTTCTTGATTGCCTTGCCCAGCCTTTATATGAGGATTTGTGCCTAGTCCTATTGCACCTTGTTATGCCAAATTAGCTAAAAGAGAAAGAAGACCCAATTAATAAAACTAGGGATTAAAGGGGAGATATTACTGCAGATACAGAGGAAAATTTAGAGAATCAAGGAGAGATACTCTAAGTTTTGATATTCCACTAAATTAAAAATTCTAAGAGAAGTGATTGAATTTCTAGAAGCATGTGACCTACCAAAGTAAAACCAACATGAACTAAATAATTTAAGTACCTCTACTATAAAGGTCAATGAGATACAGTGGTAATTAAAATACTTTCCAACTAAAAAAATTTCAAGAATGCCAGATGGCCAGGGCGGTGGTGGTACATGCCTTTGATCTAAGCACTTGGGAAACAGAGGTAGGTAGATTTCTGAATTCGAGGTGAGCCTGGTCTACAGATGAGTTCTAGGACAGCCAGGGCTACATAGAGAAACCTCCTCTCAAAAAAAAAAAAAAAACCAATAAATATATAAATAAATAAATATTTTCTTAAAGCTCAGGGTTTCAGTGAAGAATTCTACCAGACTTTAAAGAATATAAAGAAACACAATATAGTTATTCTGTCAAGTAGTAACAAAAAGAACACTTCAAAAGTCTTTTTATGAAGCAAATGTTCTCACAATATCAAAGCCAATTAAGTTCAACAACAACAAAAAAGAGAATTCTAAGATAATGAACATAGATGCAAAAATTTGCAATACAAATTTGCATACCAAATTTAAGAATGTATCCAAAGGATCATTCTCCATGATAAAGCTGGCTTCTTTCCAAGGATGCAGAGATGGTTCAACATACATAAATCAATAAATTTAACTCATCATCTAAATGGACTCAAGGACAGAAATCACATACTTTCAATTAATGCATAAATGACCTTTGGCAAAATACAATACTCCTTCATGAGAAAAACCCAGAAGAGACTAGGGGTGGAGGAAACATAGCTCAACATAATAAAGGCTATTTATGACGGACCAATAACTACTATCTTGTTAAATGGAAAAAAAATTTGTTTCCTTCCCACTGTGATTGAGCACAACACAAGGTTGCTAGATTTCACCACACCTGCTCCGTATAGCAGTGAAGTCTTAGCTGTGGCAATAAGAGAAGGAAATAAAAAAGATTCAAATAGGAAAGAAAGAAATCAAAGTATCCCTATTTGAAGATGATACAATCTTCTACATAAGAGATCCTTAAGACTCTACTAGGAAACTGCTAGAGTTGATAAACAATTTAGCAAAATGACAGGTTATAAAATTAATATGCCAAAATCAGTAGCCTATCCACATACTTTGGGTGCTGTTGGTAGGAGCGAAAACTGATACAGCCACTATGGAAATCAATATGAAGTTTCCTCAAAAAGCTAGAAATAGATCTACCCTATGACTTAGGTATATCATTCCTGGACATATTCCCAGGAACTCTGCTTCCTACTGCAGAGACACAGGCTCATCCATCTCTGTAGTGACTCTCTTCACAATAGTTAGAACACGCAAATAGTCTGGATGCCCGTTAACTAGTGGACAGATCATAAAAACATGGTACCAATATACCATGGTATTTTATTCAGCTGCAAAGAAAAAATATGAAATTTGCAGGTAAATAGATAGAACTGGAAAACATTATACTGACTGAGGAAACCCAGACCCAGAAAGACAAATGTCTCACGTTCACAGTCATATGAGGATCCTCATGTCAAGTCTTTAGATTTGAGTATTTAACGTGGAGACTTGTAAAACATAGGAAAATTTAAAAGGAACTATTGGTGGAAATGGGGGAAAAAACATGGTAAAGGGAAGGGGGACAGTGAAACACTAGAGACGTGAAGGGAGAAAGGAGCCCAATGGGGAGAGAGGTTTAGTTGAGAGGGAGGGGCCTAACAAGGATGTGGTGGACGACAGGTGAGCAGAAGGGCAGGAAAAAGTAAAATGTCTCAAATGTCTTTTCTCCCTTGCACTGGAAATATGATTATAAAATGCCTTTACAAAATATTTTTAAAGACACTCAGCGTCTTGAAATTTGCAATATTCATTTAAAACTCAATCGCTTCTCTGTTATCTAAACCGCCTGAGAGATGGCCAGACCCTAAAAGTTTGGGAATGTTTCAATGATTACTTCACGTTCCGTGCCTTAGCCCAGTGTTTATAATGTAGCATGTGCTCATCAATCACTTTTAATTGAAGGGAGGGAAAATAAGGATTCAAGCACCTACAGAAACAGTTTTCTTCTTCTGAGAAAACCTTAATAAGCTGTCATGGCAGGAAAGATAGGGAAATGCCAACACAATGAAGACATAACTACTGTTATTTTCTGGGGGGTCATGTATGTGCATGTGTGCACATGTATAAAACAGGTACGTGTGTGTGTTTGAAGTCAGAGGTCAGCCTAGGGTATAAAATAGGACCCATCAGCCTTGTTTGTTGAAACTGGGAATAGGTGTTCCTGGGTTAGGCTGGGCTGGCCTCCCTGGGAGCTCCAGGCCCCCACCTGCCCACCCCGATCCCCAGCACCGGCCCAAGTACATACTGCCATACCTGACCTTTTACATGGGTGCCAGGGACCAACCCAAGGTCCTCTTGGGTTGATGTCAAGCAATTTACCAACTGAAATATCTCCTTGACTATCTTTTTGATAATTAATAAACATTTTACTTTAAATAGACTTTAGTAAAGTCTCCCAAAACAGATATTGACTGACAGCGACACAATGACCCACCATGACAGGAGACATAGCCTCAAAGCTAATTTTGTCATATCCTAGGCACTAAAATCCACCACCACCACCACCACCACCACTACCATCCCTGTCCACCACGAAGAGAAAAAACAAACTCCACAGAATTGGAACCTCCGGCTAGAGCTTAGATCTGGCAGCTTTCCGCTTTTTGGCTGGGATGAACCACTGCACTCAAAGAGGAAATTTTAAATGAATGGGTGCTCTAATGTGGCAATTAGGCAAAAGCAGGAAAAGAAAAAGAATAGATGGGAGTATAATAGACTAACTCTTCAAAACAGATGCAGCTGTAAAAACCAGCCATTGTTTGAGTGGCTAAGAGCCAGCAGCCTTGTTGGGGTCACTACACGAGCTCCAGTCCCCAAAACATGAGAACACTTACTTCCCGGTACTGAAGCACAAAAAAGCTTCCACAGCCAGATCCAGACGCCCACAACTACAGCATGCGTCCTTTGTCACATACATGAGAACTGAAACTTGAAGGGGATGTGTAGAGCCCAACAACCTTAAGTTCAACGTCCCGAAGCATTAGTGACTCGGCCGTTTACTCCTTAAAAGATATTAAAGCCAAAAGTTTAATATGCAAAGATATCAAGAGGAAATCTACTTTTAAATGTTTGTGGAAGTTTCTAAGCTGTGTACATGTTACATATATATATTTATTTCTAAAGTATGTACATGTGTGGCTGATCCAGATATTAAATGGAACGCTAGTAGGGAGGCAAAGGTGGTTGTTTCTTCCCTGATGTCTTAAGGTTTCTATTGCTGTGATAAAACACCAGGACCAAAAGCAAACTGGAAAGGAAAAGGTGAATTTGGCTTACAGGTTGCATTCCATCTTCATTGGAAGCCAAGGCAGGAATTCAAGGCAGAAAACCTGAAGCCAAGAACTTGGCAGGAACTGAAACAGAGGCCATGGGGGAGTGCTGAGTACTGGCTCGATCCCCTTGGCTTGCTCTGTTTCCTTTCTTTTCAACCCTGTTCCACCTGTCTAGGGTAGCATCACCCTCAATGGGCTGGACCTCTCCGACATCAATCATTAATCAAGAAAATGTTCCACAGTCTTGTCTACAGGTCAATATGATAGAGGTATTTTCTCAATAGAGGATCTCTCTTTCCAGATGATGCTAGCTTGTGTTGACATAAAAATTAGCCAGTGCAGCAAGTGACCCTTAGGTCTGGTCAAGTTAATAATAAAATTTAAACAGTACAGGGTAAGAGGGTGAATCCAAATAGCAGAAGCAAACGCTAAAGCTGTAAGGAAGGTTTTATACCAACACTGTGAGGTTCAAAGTTTTTATAAGAGGTTACCCTTTGGTGTATAGCCAAAAATAGTCATATGGCAAGTGTGTGCTTCAGTTCTGTATAAATCTCCATCTCTTCATGTGAATCTTTACAGTGTAATCTTCACAACTTTGACACAGCAGTGAATTCACCAAAGTAAATTCCCAATGACGGGGTGGGGAGGGTGAGACAAGTTTACGATTTCCCCTTAAGATCACAAATATGCTCCCATTTTTTGTCTGGCAATCTTGTCTACTTCCAGTATCCAGGAGGATAACTATATGTTTTTCTTTGGGTTCAATGCGTTCACCCACTGAGACGGCAGGACAGAACTAATGGGAGACCACCAAGTCCACTTAGAATGGGACTGATGGAACATGCGACCAAATCGGACTCTCTGAGTGTGGCTGATGGTGGAGGCTGACTGAGGAGCCAAGGACAATGGCGATGGGTTTGGTCTCTACGACATGGACGGGCTCTATGTGAGCCTTGGCAGTTTGGTTGCTCACCTTCCTGGACCTGGGGGGAGTTGGGAGGACCTTGGACTCAACATAGTGTAGAGAACCCTGATGGCTGTTTGGCCTCAAGAGGGAGGGAGTGGGGGTGTGGGTGAAGGGGAGGGGAGGGAAGGGGGAGGAAAGAAAAAAAAATAAAGAAAGAAAAAAAAATAAAAAAAAAAGATCACAAATATGCATCCAGCTTAAAACATTTGAAATTACAGGTGCTTTCTACTTTTGCATATGTGTGTGTGTGTGTGTATGTGTGTGTGTGTGTGTGTGTGTGTGTGTGTATGTATGCATGACTTGTCCACCACTGGACGTTACATGTTTTTCATAATGCTGTAAAATATCATTTTAATGAATTTAACTTTAAAGCAACACCAAGAACAAAACAAAAACTCTATTCCAATTATTCCCTGGATCCTCGGCAGCTGTTAGCTTTGACATCAAGGTCATCCTGTGGAGCTAAAATTCTATTTCTAACCTATTTCGTGGGTTTTCCCCACCTCTGGATGTTTTCTCCTCAATGTCCTTCTCCTTTTTTTCCC
This sequence comes from Arvicola amphibius, assembly GCF_903992535.2. Taxonomy (NCBI): domain Eukaryota; kingdom Metazoa; phylum Chordata; class Mammalia; order Rodentia; family Cricetidae; genus Arvicola; species Arvicola amphibius. Next base: position 39,374,586 of record NC_052060.1, on the reverse strand, counting down.
CCAAGAATCCTTTCACCTAGTCAGTGCCGATTCACTTTTCAGCAAGACCCTTATTCTCACGAGGCTGAAAGGAAAGCCTTTAGTTCCACCTGTTGAAGATTGTCAGTTTCTACAATGTCCCCTCAAAAAGATGTTTACCAGAATGATGGTAACTTGGAATGTGCCCTCCTTGGCTCTTTAGTTAATGCTAGGATAGCTTGCCACGGATGGATTATTTCTTTTGATATTTGTACATTCCAAGACCTTGCATTTTACTACTGCCAAATGGGATGCAGATGGTTTCCACGTAGAAGCCACAGTCTACCCTTGGTCTCCTTCCTGATCAGAATTCTTCATGAGGCTTTCATTTCAAGCTGTTTCTCCCAGGAATCTCTGGCCTTGTCTTTAATGACTTAATTTCCATATAAACCGTCATTCCCTCTTAAAAGGCCAAACACTGAGATTATTGCGAAATCAACCTTATACCATCCTCACGACCACTATGCTGCGCATGGCATCACCCGCCTCTCAAGTACCAGCCCCCAGGACATCAAGCAGACATCATCGGGCTGGGTAGAACATCACTTTTCAATCACTTACACTGCTTCCTCTCCCAACAAACCCCTGTCAACATTTCCCATCTGTGGATGAAATGTTGATTCAACCCCCCCCATTTTTTATTCTAAATTAGACCTGATCATAAACCACATCCTCAGCCTTCTTAGCTACAGAAGCACCAGAATATCCAACTCCAGAGCTATAGTGAGGAAACTGATCAGAGAAATGAACACTTCCCTACTGTAAATGCCAAACAGTTCCAAGAACTCCCTGTGGTGGAGGGTAACCCTCTAAGATATAGATCCACAATCCAGAACCCACTGGGGCAGAGGGTGGCCCTCCAAGACCTAGGTCCACAACTAGAACCCACGGGGGTGAAGGGTGGCCCTCCAAGATGTAAATCCACAACCCAGAACCTATGAGTGGTCTTCATTTGGAAAAGGAAAACTCTGGCTGCATGGATTTCAAATGTTTCTTTCAAGAATACCCCCAGCTACTATCTTTGCAAGGGACAGAAGATGGGGACAGCCTGAGAGGAGAGCGGCAGGGAACAAAATTATGCAGCCACAAGTCAAGGACTTGGGTCACCGGAAACTGTTAAGAAGTGAGGAAGAATCTCCTTTAGAGTCAGCAGAGAAAACACAGCTCTTGGTCTTAGATTTCTTAACTCTGGAGCTATGAAAGAATAAATTTCTATTGTGCTGACCTATCTAGATCAATGTAACAGCATTAGGAAGCTGAAAAACCCATTACAGCTCATATACTTTCCTAAGGAGGGAAGCAGCTCTTTTAACGTCAGGACTTGTGAGTGATAATTCCAGGATCACACACACCAGAGCCATCAGATGCTTCGTTCATCCCATAAATACAGAGTGCTCACTGCATGCCAAACCCCGTGTTAATGACTTGGAATACATGGTAATCAAACAACAGCTACACGCAGTGGCCTGGCTGGGGAGAGCCAGCATGGTTAGTGCCTCAGCTCAGAAGTAAATCCAAAGAAACTTCAGTTTCCAAAGGGAAGCAGATCTCTGAAATGCTTTTAACTTGTTGGAAGGCCTTAATTATGTGTACAGTAATTAATAGCATGTGGAATAAGTTTCTTCCAAACACGCAGCTTGAAACATGAAGCATTTGGCCAAATAGATTGGGGACATTGCTGGGTTTAAGTCTTTAGGCGAGCGGTTGGAAGTTCTGAGGACCCCGTAAGTGGTAATGGTGATGGACATGAATTGCAGCCATTTAGGTAAGGGGTTTTTTTTCCTTTTTTCTGAAGCCCTCAAGACAATTTACATGTATTATAGAAACCCTGTTCTTATTTGTTTTTTTTTTACAGTAGGCTGGACCCAGTTGAGAAATTCTTCAGATGAAACAAAGCATAGAGAAGCCCTCCTCTACCATGCCACGAGTATGAACAGCAGTAACTATTATTTATTGTGATTATTAATTACTATCCAAGCACATGGCTAAGTGGTTTACACACACTCAGATCAATCCCCCTTCCTCCCTCCAAAAAAAAAGAAACCCACAACCCTGAATGTTATGTTCCAGAACCCTACATTCTTTGAAGTCAACTGATGACCCGCATTTCTGAAAACTCTTGCATCTTTCTGGAGAGTAGTAGAGGGTTTAGAAGTTTCTGTAAGCATTGCTTTCCCAATTGTTCATCTTGTGCCTTCCCATAGTCTCCTCCCCTCACAGCCACCAAAATGATCGTCACAATTTTAGAAATAGGAATTAAAATGATTACTGACATGCACATGCCAACTCATGGTCATTCTGATCTTCTTCCCATCCCTTTATCCTCCACTTTTCTTCTATTGTGCCTTGCCCATGGCCCATAGAAGTATGCTGCATTGACCACATGGCAGAACTTACACAGATTTTTCCGTTTGTCTGGCGTGTAAAGATTGACTCGTGGTAAGGACCTAAAGAGTTTTGTAGTGGTGTGTTCATTAAGTGGCCTTAGTGAGTGTGGTGTTATGTGACTGTGCCTTAAAGTCTGACTGCATAGTCTCAGAATTCCCTACAGTGGTTTTCTGAGTATGGTAGTTGCTCTGTTTTGAGACAAAGTCTCCTATAGGCCAGGCTGACCTTCATTTCTCTGTAGTCAAGGAAGGCCTTGAATGCCTGGTCTTCCTGCCTCCACCTCCAAAGGACTGGGATTACAAATATGTTCTATCAGGCCGGAGAGCATTTTATAGTATTTGTGGAGCTTTATTTGTGGTTGGGGATTGATTGCATCCAAGGACTTGTGCATGCTATATGAGCACATTACCAGTGAGCCACATCCCCAGCCTTGCAACAGTGTTTTCAATGCAGCTTGCCCTCTGAAAAACTCAGCACAAACCTCTGAATAAAAAGGATATTCTGGAGGTCTGAGAACCTGCAATGCAGTGGTCCATTTCACTCAGTAGGCTGCAAAACATGGAAGCCAGAGCTGAGACGATGGCTCCATTCATAAAGTGCTTACTAACACACAAACATAAGGACCTGAGTTCAAATCCCTGAAACCCATGTAAGGTGCAGTAGCACTTGTCTCTATTCCCAGTGCTCCTATGGTGAGATAGGAGGCAGAGGCAGGACAATCTCCAGAGGCACACAGGCCAGCCAGCCTGGAGGAACAATAAAGAGACTCTGTCTCCAATAAGATAGAAGGCAAGGACCAACATCCGAGGTTGTCTTCTGATCTCTATGTGGTACACACATGAGCAGAAACATGGGTACACACACACACACACACACACACACACATTCACACACACAGGAAACCATCAGTTCTAGAAATCTCCCCAGATTTTTAGACAGTGCATTTCTACTAACAAGCATTGATGAGAAGGTCTTGCACAGGATGATGTACAGAAGAGAGGCACAGTGGCCTCAAGATATGAACACAAAGCCAGAAGAAAACTGCCTTGAAGGATAAAATGGAGATTTCCTTAGGTCTCCCAAGACCTGAGTTGCATGCTCAGTTCCACCATTCAAAGTCTATTCCTTAAGAATGAACTAATATATTGTTGAATAATACCTTTCTTTCCATTGTTTCTCTTATAAGCTATTAAAACATTAAACCCCACCTTCAGAATTCAGAAAAGCAAACCTCTGAACACTAATAGCTTGTGAGAGGAATGATGGAAATAAATAGATGTGCTATTCAACAATATAGAAGTACTCCGAAGAAAAGTCTCACCAAAACTAAAGAACGCTGTGCCAGATGAAGCGGGCATATCTTAGAAGGGACCAGCATGAGAGACTGAACCCTGTGCAGATTTAAATTAAAAGCACTTGAGCTGATGGAGCGGCAAGGAATGTGAAGGATAGGAGTGAGTTTGGTGATTGCAAGGGAGAGGAAGAAGCTAACGTGACTGGGGTAACGTGAGTGAGCACATTATAGTGGTTCTGGTGCAATTTATCTCATAAGCTCTGTTTCCTCAGCATACATTTATAGGTCAAATTTAATTTCCTGTCTTGTGACCCATAGCAGACTGGGTTTGTAACGTTCTGATTTAATTTCTCAACACAAGGGTGACTTGAGAAAGGTCCAAGGTTTTTTGTTTTGGTTTGTTTTTTTTAATAAACTGATCAGCTAGCTTCCTACCCAGCCTGGCAATTGTGCCTCTGTAGCTCTCCCCTGACATCTATTCCTGTAAAGTCAGCCTACTCAAACATGAAAACACCCAATGTATCTAAAAGTCTCTGATCTCTGAAACTCTGAAGCTTCAAGAATGGATTAGCATAGACTCGCTTACTCAGTTCGCCAAGAGTCGACAACCCAATGTCTTCTGTGGCACACAGCAGTTGGGGTGGAGTTAGGGTGAGGAAAATGAGCTGCCATGGCAAAGGGCTAAAGCAAGCTATAAAGATGTTGTGAGAGGCTGCTTGTTGGTTCCCAGCTGCTCAGCCCCGAAATAATCACGGCTTGGCCCATTAGCTCTAGCTTCTTACTGATTAACTCTTACATCTTTTTTTTTCTTTTTTTGGTTTTTCGAGACAGGGTTTCTCTGCAGCTTTTTTAGAGCCTGTCCTGGAACTAGCTCTTGTAGACCAGGCTGGCCTCGAACTCACAGAGATCCGCCTGCCTCTGCCTCCCGAGTGCTGGGATTAAAGGCGTGCGCCACCACCACCCGGCTAACTCTTACATCTTAATTTAACCCATCTCCATTATTCGGTACATCACCACGAGGTCGTGGCCTACCAGCAAAGTTTCAGTGCCTCTGTCTCTGGCAGCAGCTCCATGGCTTCTCTCTGACTCCGCCTCCTTTCTCCCAGCATTCAGTTTAGTTTTCCCCCAACCTACCTAAGTTCTGCCCTATCAACAGGCCAAGGCAATTTCTTTATTCACCAATGGTATTCACAGCATACAGCAGGGAATCCCACATCGTAAAGATGTCTTCCTGCCACCATGGCTCACACACAGAAGATGAAATCTCTAAGACCTCATAGCCATGTCAGGTTGGGACAAAGACTCGGAGGTCTTCAAGGTCATTAGATGATGGAACTTCTTAAGTGGACCTCAAGGATAAAAGTAGAAAAGGAGGAAAACCATAGATAAATACCTTTTTCGTTTTTACATGTCAAAACCGATGATCTTTTTCTCCATGCACTGATCCAGTCTCATTTATAATTCAGTTCTCTCTACACTTTTCTTACTCATTGCCCAGATGCCTCCTTTGCTTCCAATTCCTGACGAGGAGAATTACCCATCTCCTTAATCTCTAGCCACACAGAATCCACCCTTGTAGCAATATATATATATATATTTCCAGTGTTCATAGTTACATAGTTACTTTCATTGACCTTTGGATCTTCTGTTTTTATTGGATAAAATAAAAGGACATCCCTGTGATACCCATAGTAAGTCAGGACACTGATAAGACACTTGAAAAGAAATCAATTTAACAGAGGAAAGATTTACTGTGGCTCATGATGGATTCCATCCCAGTGTAGGGAAAAAGAAAGAGAAGTGGAGTTGATTCCACTTTGGCCTCCAGGAAAAGGAGGGACTGGCTATGCTGAAAGGGTTCATTTTCACCTCATTTATACAAGCCCAGTCACTTACATTCTAAATTTGTCTTCACCCATTAGCTAATCCTGCCTGAAGATGGCCTCCAGGCACAGCCACAGGTATACCTAACTAGCCTCCTAAATCAGTGGTTCTCAACCTGTGGGTCACAGCTCTTTGAGAGTCTAATAACCCTCTCACAGGGGTCGCCTAAGACCATCTGAAAACACAGATATTCACATTAAGATGCATAACAGTAGCAAAAATTTAAAGTTGTGAAGTAGCAAAACTAATTTTATGGCTGGGGGTGATCACAATATGAGGAACCGTACTAAAGGGTCGCAGCAATAGGAAGGCTGAGAACCACTGTCCTCGGTGTTTCTTAATTAATCAGGTTAAGATTAACTATTAGACTCCCAAAGAGGAAGTTGGATGAAAGTAGACCTGGTTTGAAAACAAACAACCAAACCAGGAATGAAGCTTTCATGGACAGTTCTGCCTGTGTAGAGAAGGACAATGAACACATAACCACAAAACGCAGCAGTCAAAGGGCAACTGCAAAGTATGGCCTAGTTTCTCTAGATGTGGGAGAGAACCTGTTCAGATACTGTTACGTTGAAAACAATATAATAGCTGGTATGGAGTTGAGGACCTGCAATCCCAGTAGTCAGGGGATACTGAGTCCAAAGTCAGCCAGGAAGATGTAGCAAGAAGATGTCTCAAAGGAAGGAGCAAGAGAAAGAGAAGAAAAGGGAGAAAGGGGACAGGAAGGAAACCAATATATTTTAATAACTCTTGAGCCCTTGTTGATATTGAGTTGCTTCAGAATTCAGCCATTGGCCTCTTCTTATCTTATTCTCCATTTATTCCCTGCAAAGTTCCATGCACTTCTGCAGCTGAAACAATTGTCTAAACCTTGACTGACTAAAAACCCATTTCCAACCCAGATTTCCATGCAATACCTGTTGAGCATCTGCAACATTTTATAGGGAAGAGAAACAGGTAACAAGACACTCATGGGCCATTCTATGAAGCTGCAGACACCTTGGATCTAGGCTGTCACCATATGTCATCCCAGGACTATATCTTATGGATACTTACTTCTTTTATGAGCAGCTCATCTTCCATTCAACAGCAGCAACAGGAAGAAATCCAAGAACACAAGAATCCTCACTCAGGCTAGACCACAGCCAACCAGCTACACTTTAGATTCTGCCTGGAAACAATGTTTAATATGGTCCTTTGTCTATATTGTTTCTGCCAATGTTCCAGTTCCTCACATGGATTTCTTTAAGAAATTCACCTCTTTTCTCCTACTTATTTGGTGGACATAATTATTAGAAATGCAAACAATCATGTTTTTTCTGTTAAAATCTAACTACTACCAGGTGGTAGTGGCACACATCTTTAATCCTAGCATTTGGGAGGCAGAGACAGGCAGATCTCCGTGAGTTCAAGGCCAGTTTGGTCTACAGAGTGAATTCCAGGACAGCCAGGGCTACACAGAGAAACCCTGTCTCTAAAAACAAAATGAAACAAACAACAAACAAATCTAACTATTATGAATTTTCTTTACAAAAGATCTAACCTCATGTGTGGCCAGGTGCCCAGCCCTAACACTGACCTGTACGCAGCTCCCAGGGTGGAGCTCTAAGAATAGAGGATGCTTTCCCGTGCTGCATGGTTTTCTCCAGAGTACTTTTCTGTCTCTTTCACTCAAAGACAATTGCTCATCCGCTAATCCCCAGCATCCAGCATAGCACCTGCAATAGTTTGAATTTAATTGCCTGCAAGGAAACGCTCCCCGAAAAGACAAGAATGAAACTGGTTTCAGCCCAGATTCTGTATCCGTGCTAGGCGAGGACTTCTAGAGTTTGACCACAGCTCGTCGACTTTTGCCATATTTAAGCAAAGCAAAACTTTGGGGAAGGGTTTGTAGATAGCAATAACTCCATCCCGTGAGTACAACAAAGCTCAAGCCATGTTTACACTGAAATTCTTTACAAAGTACATATGGCTTCATCCATAAGATGAGCTCTTGTTGACTTACAATGAGAGTGGCAAAGATAAACACAATGCCTGGCCCTAAGATCCCAGAAGTCACTTACCCTGTTATACAGTACAAATGACATCTCTCCCAAGGATGGGTTTTCTAGCCTAGAAGCCATGCTCAATGTTTCAGAGGGAAAGACCTGAGATAAATAAACCTAAATATTCTGGACAATATGGGCATGCCTGGCTCATCGGGCAGCAAGGGATCACAAGATGTAAACTACATTTGGGGGAGCACAGCTAAACATCTCTTTCCTTTGGGGTACGCTTGTGATCTTCACTTTCCTGGCTCCTCTAGAGCTTACCTGTGTGCACAAGCACTCTTTGCCCTCGCCAAATGTGTATGAAGAAATACAGTGTGAAATCCCTTTGTCAAGCACTACCACGTCTTCTATGCAGGAGCAGTGGTGTGGTGGAGAGGCACAGGGACACGCATGGACAGGCACTATGGGACACAGGAGCAAAGACTCACCTACAAAACAAGCATTGCATGCTCCTAACTGAACCCTTGCCAGTTTTCCCATTATCACATAGATAGAAAGGTCCTTCATCTTCCACACAAGCCTACTTCTACTGGAAAAGGCGAGAGCTGGTTGAGTTAAGTAGGTAAGTTTTACACATAAAGAAAAAGGGTCTGTGACAAAAATGTCTAGAGGAAGCTTTAAAAAAAATCCCAAGACTGAGGTAATCACCCAAAAGACCTTGGGAAATCCAGGAGAATGCTAATTTGGGGTTCATTCTCTAGCCCACACTGCCTCCCTGTGGGAAGTTTTCTAGGCAAGGATGTGCAGAAGGCAAGTCCACGTGTGCACACTATAAAATGATTGTAGCCAGGTATTGTGTTTATCCTTCAAGATCACTTCTGAACACGGGGTTGTGAATAGTGATCAAGAGTGGTTGATTTTCTGAAAGACCCATACCCATTGTGATGTTAGAATTTAAAAAAAAAAAATTAGTTAAAATAAGTAGCCCTGAGAAATGATTCTTGCAAATGTTAAGTTTAAGAAACAAAACAGCTACAGTGGAATCATTTTGTTTTTACTACTTTGAGTAATTATACCCTAAAGGCCTTCATTGTTTGTGTTATTTGTGCAGACTATTTTCAGCTAAGGTCCCAAAAAAATTCCCAGACTCAAAAGGCACCACTTCTGTTCGTTATGTGCTCATTATGACTTGTTAGTGCGATACTTAATTATGAGCACTGAAAAGCCAATACGTTGCTCCTGAGGCTAATGATTACTTCCTGCCTGAATATTCTTCCAGAACTAGGACTTTCAAAACCTAGATGAAGCCAGGTGTGTTTCTGAGCACTAAAATGTTTAGGAAATACCTGACGGAGGGGACTGAAGAGATTGGTTAGTGGTTAAGAGTTCTTGTTGCTCTTTAAGAAGACCTGGGTTTGGTTCCTAGCACCCACATGGAGGCTCACAACCATCTTTAAGTCCAGTTTCAGGGGATCCAGCACCCTCTTCTGGCTACTGAAGGCACCAAGTGCAGGTGTACCTGCAAGAGAAACACCCAAACACACACAATAAAGTAATAACAATAAAAATAAAATAAGTACTTCAAGGGGCTAGAGAAACAGCTCAGTGGTAGAGCCTTTGCCAGGTATGCACAAGGCTGTGGGTTCAATCCCACTATCATCAAAAGAGAAAAGAAATTGCTCAGGGTTGCTGTCTGTTCCCTGGTAGGGAAGGGAAGCCATGTAAGATTCTTTTCCAGGAAAAACATATTCTGTTTAAGGCACAACATACTCTTCTCAAGGCTTTGGGATTTATTCTTTTTAATTTGCCCCAAGGCCCAAACAGTACACACATCAAAAACAGAAGAAAATGCTTTTAAGTCTTTGGTTTCCATAAAAGACCGAGCTATTCCCAGAAGTGAAATAATTGCCCGTGATCTACCTTAATGCAGCTATCTGAAGCCTCCGCCTTTGAGTGCCGGGAATCTCAGAAGAATTCAAATTCATTACTTGTGTCCTTCCTGGCCAGCTCCCTTTGAAGTGGTTCTAGGATCCATGCTATTGTTTGAAACCCCTGGCTGTCAGTACATAGTTAGGATTTCCTTGGTGCCTGTCAAGTTGCTTTCTTTCTTGTGATCTTGACCTACAGTGTCCTGGATAAGACCCCATAACCATTTACTAGCCCAGCTGGCAAGTTCTGGCACATGTGTGCAATCCTCCTTAGTCCTTGGCTGTTCTATCTGCATAAGAAAGAAATCCCCACCCAATTATTGACGCTTAGTGGAAACTTCATTTCTACTTTCCAAGGGTCCAGTTGTTTTATTTACTATACACACATGCAAATAAAATCTTGAACAACTTTTTAGTTTTAACAATGGACAATGAAAGTCCACATGCCATACATATGACATTCACATGATTTCTGTCATTTTATGCTAGCATTATTGAAGTAAATACTACAAAGATTAATAAAAAAAAGGATAGAGGGCATGATGCTTTGTTATGGGCAATCAGAGGCACAGATCTAGGACTCGGGGAGAGACAGGTAGCCCGGGGGAGAGGAACAGGAGAAAGGAAGAGAGTTGCTGAGGGAATCTGCCTGGCTACATGTCATAATGGAAAGCAGAAACAGCCAAATCCCAAGTGTGGGCTGAAGAGGGAAAGGAGGTTGCGGCCCATGAGAAATGACAACTTGGAGTAAAGTGAGGGTCCTTTACCAGGGTCTAGGCAGACATGCACTAATAAAAGATGTCAACATACCCAGATCTTGTCCGCAGGAGTAAAATGTGAATCCTTCCATTTTCTCTTCCTGATTCAACTAGGCTGTAAAAGTCCAGAAGTAGCCACCCTGGCGGCATGGCCTGTAATATTAGCTACTCAAGAGGCCACAACAAGTGGATTACAAATTCAAGGCCAGTTTGTGCAACAAAGGGAGACTCTGTCTCAAAATAAAAAATAAGAAGCAATTGTCCAGCATATGTAAAGCTCTAACTTCAATACCACTAATAGCCTATGAAATCTTGGCCGTTTACTTCTCTAGGAGAGAGTTTCCTTATTCTTCAAACAGAGATAGTGCATTGGGTAATTGCAAAGGTGGTTTTGATTCTTAAACTGTGAAAATCAGGAGAGCATGGCCAGAAGAAGAACAGAAAGCATTTCAGAGACAATCAGGTGGATTCTTTGCCCTCCCCAATCAAATGCTGTTTGGTGTGAATGTTGTTGCTTTGGAAACTCTGAAATTTAATTACCACTGTAACAATATGGAGAAGTGAGACTTTTAAATTGTTTTTATTGAGCTATGTATTTTTCTCCGCTCCCCTCCTTTCCTCCCCTCTCTCCTTCCACCCTCTCCCATGATCCCCACGCTCCCAATTTACTCAGGAGATCTTGTCTTTTTCTATTTCCTGTGGAGATTAGATCCATGTATATGTCTCTCAGGGTGAAGAGGTGAGATTTTAAGAAATGCTTTGGCCATAGGGGCCATCCTTTTGTGCATGGGATTAATGGCATAAGATGGAGTGCAGAGGAATTCTCGCTGTTCCATCTCAAAGGAGAGGTGGACACTCCCAAATCAAACACAAACTGAATCAGAAAAGGAGATTGTTGGCCTCTCTTGAGCTCTAGGCATGTAGAAACAGGGCTTCTCCCCACCCAGAGAACACAGCAAAAGGACCAGATGCTGACGCGGTGTTCATTGGCACCCCATCCTCCGGAAATATGAGAGATAAATGCCTGTTCTCTACAAATGCCCTTTCTGTGCTGTTCCCTCACTGTAAGATCAATACTGTGCATGAGCTTCCCCTCTGATAGGAACTCATGTGCTGCTCCAGGGTACTCTGTAGAAGTAGAAAAGGAAGGAGTGGCCAAGAGGAACTGGATGCTAGCAGATGCTAGCAGAAAAATTAGCTCAGGAAAGAACCTTTCTTTCTTTATTTATTATATTATATTTTATTTGGTTTTTTGAGACAGGATTTCTCTGTGTAGCAGTCCTAGCTGTCCTGGGACTAGCTCTGCAGACCAGGCTGGCCTTGAACTCACAGAGATCCTCCTGCCTCTGCCTCCCAAGTGCTGGGATTAAAGGCATGGGTCACCACAGCCAGGCTAGGAAAGAACCTTTCTATGAGAAATAGTGGATGAAGAGAGGAGAAAGGGAAAGAGATCACCAGATAGATGGCGAAGGGAGTTGGCGGGGAGACCTAAGAAGATATTGTGGGCCTGTTCTGAGGGATAGGCATATATACATACATACATACATACATACATACATACATACATACATACATATATATATATGTATGTATGAGCATAGAGTACTGATAAATCTGGCACATCAAAAGATAGAGAGGAATGTGTTCTGAAACATTCCCTTTATCACGTGAAAACAAGATTTAAAAGAAAACTTTAAAAGGTACAACATTGGAGAAGCTAAAGTCAGACTCAAGGTCAAATCTCAGAGCTGGCATTTGTCATCTGAATGACATGAATAAGATATTTACCATCCTCTTGCCCCACTTTCCCCGTCTGTTGCGTGGGAATAATGACAATACTCATCTCACAAAGGCGTTTTGAAATTTGTGTGAGTTAACATCCACAAAGAACCCAGAAAGTGCCTAGCACAAGGAGAGCCCCCTGTACATGTTAGCTGTGGCCACCATGATCAAACTTCTAATTTAGACAGACAATTCTATATGCCTTCATGTCATATGGGCGACTCCTGTGAATTGAAACCTAAGTGTGAGGCAAGCGTTGCACTAAGTCTGAAGAATTTTCTATGACTACTTCTCCCCTCTTGAAGGAAGAAAGCAAAAATCACAATGACCTGTTGAAAACTAAGAGTGACTGTTTGAAGTTGAAATAGACAATGGATTAGAGAGCATTTAGACTGGTCAATGAGACCTAGCCAGAGAAATGTTGTATATCGTCCATCACTAATGCTAACTGCTTAAATTATCATAATTGGATTAAGAGAAAATTACTAATTCCCATTAATTCCCCTGTGTGAGTTCTAGGATAAAGAAGTCAGTGAAACACAGACTTTTCTTCTGATGCCCAGCTGCAGAACAGAAGGCCCAGTGAAAACTTAGCCTGGGGCCGTGAAGCCCAGCTAAAATTGAAGAGCCATGGGTGAGAACTGGTCCCCAATCAGCAAATGGGTCTCCTGTAAATGGTAGCATGGTCAGACCATTAGAGTGGCACCCCACCACTTAACCCCACGCCTCTTGATCTCCCTGGCCAAGAAATATGGGAACCTATACAGTGAAGCCATAGGCTACAAAGACTAAGACTATTCCAGCTAAGAAAAATTCTGTTGGGAGAAACACGGGTATACTAAAAGACTCAGTTGGGAATCACAGGGAAATGGTGATGGTATAAATTTAATGTCTTCCCATTTACTTGCTGAGTCCAGAAAACGCATTTCATTTTCATCTTTAAATTCCTGGAACAAAGTAAACCAGACTCAGTCAAATCATGCAGAAAGGCTAAAGAGAACGAAACCCAGTCCGGCCTCAATCATTCAAGTTCCACAGGGCCAGCTCCAGCAATACTAAGGACCACAGTTCTGACAGAAGCTATGCTAATGCAGAGACCACTTTTTTCTTTCTTAAATCACAGTAGCCCAAGAAAGAGTGACAATTTAAGTGCTAGAAATAAAAAAGGGACACTGAAGAGCAAAATAGCAGGAGATTGGCAAGGTGTGCTGAACCCTGGAGTCAGATGAAGAAACTCCTGATCTCAGCTCTGTCAAATAGCATTTATATAAACAAACTTGAAAATTCCTCGGTTTCTTTATCTATAAAATGGGTGTAACGAAAAGCAGAACTGGGGCTGGAGTTCTTAGAGTGAATTCTTCCTTCAATTCTGCCTATAGCTAGCTTCTCTTGATTACCCACTCCCCAGTCCATGCCCTAAGACAGGGGATCATCTTTACACTAAGATAGTAAGGATATGAAAAGTTTCTGTGATTACTGTATATATGTGAACAGTGTATATATGTGAATAGTGTATATATGTGAATATTGTATATATGCAAATAGTGTATATATGCGAATACTGTATATATGTGAATACTGTATACATAATAAGCACTAAATAACCGGTAGACATTCTTAAACAGATTTAAATGGTTAAGCAATAGAATTTTCATCCTTGTTTCTGACCAGGGTGAGGGATTAAATGTTGTGCCACCAAAGACAGAAGGTAAGAGGAAGAATAAGAACATGGGATTAGAAGAAAGAACTGAGGGGCTGGAGACATGACTCAGTGGTTAAGAGCACTGACTGTTCTTCCAGAGGACATGGATTCAATTTCCAGCAATCACATGGCAGCACACAACTGTCTGTTACCCCTGTTCCAGGGGATCTGACACCCTTTTCTACCCTTTGGGAGTACTGTGTACAAGTGGTGCACAGACTACATGCAAACAAAGCACCTGTACTAATAAAAGAAGTTTTTAAAAAATATATTTGAGGTTCTTAGGTGACATTTGGGTAGAGACATCCAGTATTGTGGTACATCTGTCCTAGGGTAGTTCTCCGGTATCTAGAAGTACAAATCAGAGATATACTGCCAAAGACAGCAGAAGACAGCAACAAGGCAATGTTTTAGCAACAAGGAAACCAAAACAGATGGCTAGTCCTCCTGGGGAAAAGACCCCTTGTAACTTCTGTGAAGTCACAAAGACAAACTCCCTTGGACTTAATATAGTTACTTTAATTTTATTGCTATGAAAAGAAACAATGACCAGGGCAATTTATAGAAGAAATTTATTTGGTTCTTACAGTTTTGGAGGATGAGGCTATGAGCATCATACAGGGAGCATGGCAACAGGTAGAGAGGCATAGTGCTGGGCAGTAGCTGGGAACTTATATCTGGATCCATAAGCATGAAGGAAAAAGGAAAGGAGATAGAAAGACTATGGATGATATGGGTTTTTTAAACCTTCAAGCCTGCCCCCAGCAATGCATCTCCTCCAAGACCATACCTCCTAATCCTTCCCAGCCAGTTCCACCAACTTATTCAAAACTGTGAACCTCTGGGGGGGGGGGAGGCAACATCATTCAAACCACTATCACTGTAATAAGACACCATAACCAAGACAGTTTAGAGAAGAAAAATGTATTCAACGCTTACAGTTTTGAAGGCCAAGACTATGACCAGCACAGAGGGGATCATGGCAACAGGCAGAAAGGCATGGTGCTGGGGTAGTAGCTGAGAGCTTACACCTTGATCCACAAGCAGAAAGCAGAGAAAGGGGGAAGGAAAAAAAGAGGGAGGAAGAAAAGGAAGGAGAGATAGGAAGGGATGAAGGGAGGGAGGAAGGAAAGGAGAGGAAAGAAAAGAGAGGGCGCGCGAGAGAGAGACTGAATGACATAGGCTTTTGAAATCTTTAAGTCAGTCTCCTCCAACAAGACCTCAGCTTGGTCGATCACCTTCCTGGACCTGGGGGGAGTTGGGAGGACCTTGGTCTTAGCATAGAGTGGGGAACCCTGATGGCTCCTTGGCCTTGAGAGGGAGGGAGGGGAGGTATGGGTGGAGGGGAGGGGAGGGAAGGGGGAGAAGGAGGAGAGGGAAGGGGGAGGAGGAGGGGAGGGAGGGGGGAGGAGGAGGGGAGGGAGGGGGGAGGAGGAGGGAAGGAGATGGAAATTTTTAAATATAAAAAAAATAAACCATGAGAAAAAAAAAAACAAAACAAAAAAAAAAAGACCATAAGTCCTAATCCTTTCCAAAATGTTCCAACGTATTCCAAACAATGAGCATATGGGGGCCAGAATCATTCATGTCTACTTACATTATACTCTACAGCCAAAACAGGCCCCCAAAACCTGACCTCCCTCTACCTGCTTGATCAAACGTCAGCACCATTCTTTCACCCTATGTACAAAAAAGAAAATAAGAAAGTTAACTCCTGAATGTTGCTTTGTAAAGGCCACTGAGCCATGGGTGCTTGCTCCCTCCACCAACTCATCATTTTTCCATAACAGAATGGAGAAAGCAACTTGCAAGAACCCACAGAGCTAAACGTCAAGGAAAATCATAATTGTGGGGCATGTTGGGAAGTGTATACCTCCATCACAGCTACCATGTTCTATTTACCTTCAGAGTGCTTAAGCTTAGTAGAAAATAATGTGTTTTCAGCAAAGCCAATTCGAGTCAAAAGATCAAAGCCTTAAAGTCTTGGTAAGTGGAATTAGCTAAGCATATTAATTTGCCTCCGTATATAAGAGGGGATTCTTCTAGAACCACTAGCCAGAGAATAGGACCAAAGGAAACTCACACAATTTACTTTACGAATGTTTGCTTTTTCCATTAGACAGAAAGGCCTATAAGGAAAATACTATACTTTGTGGGAAATGAGCTTTTCGATAATGACGCAGAAAAAAACCATACGGCAAGTATTTTCAAATAATTGTATATCCCTCATAGAGTATAAGTAGATGTGTGTCTTAACCAGGATTCCCAATGCTGTGAGAAAGCACCATAACTAAAGCAACTTGAAGAGAAAAGGGTTCGTTTGACATGCACTTTACATCACTGTTCACCAATCATTGAAGGAATCAGGACAGAAACTCAAACAGGGCAGAAACCCAGAGGCAGAAGTTGATGCAGAGGCCACGGAGGAGGGCTGCTTGCTGTTTGCTCCCCATGGCTTGCTCAGCCTGCTTTCTTATAGAACCACCAAGCCCATGGATGCCATCACTCACAATGGGCTGGCCATATTAATCACAAACTTTAAAAATGCCCCAACAGGCTTGCCTACAGCACGATTTTATGGAGGTGTTTTCTTAATTTAGGTTCCCTCCTCTCAGATGACTTTAGCCTTTATAAAGTTGACAAAAGAAAACTAGCCAGCACAATATCATTTCTACCAAACAAGAAAAAAAGGAGTTCAGATTAAAAAAAAAAACAAACAAACAAGAAAGTACATGTGAAGGATTAAAAAATTAAAATTCAATAATATAATTATAACCTCTTAAAACACAACAATACATCACTTATAAAAATCAAATCAGTCTTCTAGGGGACAAATTTAGAATGCTCTATCAGGGATTGAGTTTTTAAAAAGCAAAGAGATTAGAAAACCCGACGAAAACATTGAGGACTTATATTAAAAGTCCTCAACTTGTCATTAGACTTCAACTAAACACTAACTGCCAAAAGGGAGGCATAAAATTGTGAACGAGCTCAGCCAATTTGAAAAGCCAGCAAAATATACTTTAGTCTACAGGAGCTTAGAAACACACTGCTGAAAACCCTTTAATATTCAGCCAGTTTAAGCCAATAAAATATTTCAAGGACACAGAGCTTAGAAAAATAATTTCTGAAAATTATTTCTTGAAAAACCTTACTCAGAGAGTTTTTCCAAAGATCATAATTTGATCAAACACAAAAGCTTGTGGTTGTGTTCTTGCTCAACAGAACAGTTGGAGACACAGTGGCAGGGCTAATCTTTACTGTCAACTTAATTGAGTAACAAAGCACCTAGAACCTTCGTGAAGTACACCTTTGGTTCTGTCTATGAGGATGTTTCCAAAAGAGATTAACTAAAAAGAGCAAGTCCTATGCTGAATGTGGGCAGCATTAAGCTGATTCCTGGAGGTAATGAAGAGGGGAAACAAGAACCCTGAATGCCAGCACCCGTTTCTCTGCCGTCTGATCTATCTGGATGCTAACAAGCTTCCTTACACTCCTGACGCCATCACAGTAATGATAACAGATGGCAGCCCCAAACCATGTACCAAAATAAACTTCTTCACTTAAATTGCTCTTAATCAGATACTTTGTCACAATCAGGAGAAAAGTAGCTGATAGAGAACACTGGTATCAGGAGTGAGGTTGTTGTTGTAACTACCTAACTAGGGGGCTGCAGACATTCAGAACAGGTTTGTGGGAAGAATGTAGAAAGTTTGGAGCAGTGAGCTAGTTCTAGAATGTTGCAAACAGGGTGGAAGGGGTCATTGTGATGGGAGCTCAGAAGACCAGAATGCTAACAGAAATGCGGACTGTGGAGGCCATGCTAAGAGACTTTGGAAAGAAACAAGGACTCTATCAGGAAGTGAATTAAAAGTAATTTATGTAATATTTTCACTAAAATATGACTGCATTCTGTCTGTATTCTGAAATTCTGGGTGAACCCAAACCAGAAGTAATGGACTAAATTATTTAGCATAGGAAGTTTCAAGACAGTATAATATTACTTTTGTGTCGTGGTGGCTTGGGCTACCCTTATACATACCTTATTTATGATGTAAACAAGAAGCAAGCAGAGTAGAAAGATAGGGGAAAGTGTAAATTAATAAGGGAGGAGGCTTAAACAGGTTTAAAGCTGGGGGAAAGGTGAGGCAGCAAGCATTTATACTTCTTAAATATATTAGCATACTTAAAGGAGAAATTTCAATATTTGCACTGGGACCATGTTGTTGAACCTACTAGAAATCCCTGAGACCTAATGAACCATTAGAGTAAAGTTCCAGGATACAAAATCAGTGTGAGAGAGGAAAAACCTAACCTTCATTTATGGTAACAGTCTACTCTCTAAGAAAAAAATTAGGAAAAGCATTTCCTTCAAAATAACCCCCAATTAAATATTTCTGAATAAATCTAACTAAAACATTGAAAAACTTTTATAGTGAAAATTTTAAGATATTGAAAAAGGAGATCATAGAAGACCCATGTTTCTGGATAGGAAGATAATATTGTGAAAAATGTCTATACTACCAAAACTATTACATGGAATTAATTCAATACTGTTTTAGCTAATGTTTCTATTACTGTGAAGAGACACGATGACCACAGCAACTTGTATAAAGGAAAACATTTAATTGGGGCTGGCTTACAGTTTCGGAGGTTTAGTCCATTATCATCATAGCAGGAAGTATGCGGTCATGCAGGCAGACATGGTACTGGAGAAGGAGCTGAGTGTCTGTGTCACACTGAGCATACCATGAGCAAAGAACTCAAAGTCTGCCCCCACAGTGACACACTTCCTCCAACAAGGGCATAGCCACTCCAACAAAGCCATTACCTCATAGTGCCGTAAACAGAGACAGCAGATTCATTTCCCAGTCACCTAGACCTGAATAATCACATAAAAACTATATTAATTACAATACTGTTTGACCAATGGTTTAGGCATATTCCTAGCTAGTTCTTACATCTTAAATTAACCCAGTTTTATTAATCTGTGTATCACCACAAGGCTGTGGCCCTACCAGTAAAGTTCCAGTGTCCTTCTCTTTCAGCAGCTACATGGCATCTCCCTGACACCACCTTCTTTCTCCATGCCATAGGCCAAAGTAGATTCTTTACAAACCAATGGTAAAAAAAGCATATTTATGGCATACAAAGAGGAATCCCACATCATCTTTCCTTTTCTGTTTAAATAAAAAGGAAGGTTTTAACTTTAACATAATAAAATTACATATAGTAAAATAGGTAACAAGCAAGAATTACAGTTACAATATTTTTGTGAGTCTAATGTTTTATATCTAATTATCTTTTATCATAACTAAGGAAAACTATCTGTCTTCAACTCCATCAAAGACCCCAGAAGGATATAATATTACTTAAGTAAACAAGTGCATTGTAAGCAACTTCCAAAACTCTAGAATTGAAAAAGACATCTCGCTGCCTGAAAAGTCACCCAAAGTTCTTCTGTACAACTGGGGCATCCATATTCAGCCTACAGGCCCATAGTATCTGGCAGGATTTTCCATGGAGCAGGAAATCTGAAAGACTATTTTGCCACTATTGATAGTTTGTCAGTCACTTTCTACTGTGTCCTGAGGAATGTCTGACAGACTCTTTCATGAAACAGGAACTCTGAAGGACTGTACCATCTTTTGGAATATTCAGCAGTCACTTTTCTGTGGGTCCTGTATATTCAGTTCATACAGCATAGCATAAATCAGTGCCAACAAGAGCAGTTTCTAACCTAAATGGCTAGCCCTATCACATTGAAGACAAATTTCATAACCGTTTTTTTTTAATGCCCATCAACCTCCCTGAAGTAATCAGTGCTGCCAGAAGCAGACATGTCTCACTATCAAGAAAAGTCTAAGTTCTTAAAACATTTTAAATGCCATATTCTATGGGTCTTTGAAAGGTTTAAAGGTCTGTCCATCTGAAATATACCCATGTACATCTAGAAAACCTAACTAACTTGACTATTATACATGATTACCTATTAATCTGTATTCCTTAATTATACGTTACATTTTTAAATGAGCTTCACAAACACAGTCCCTTAAACAGAAGCAGAAATACATACATACATACATACATACATACATACATATAAACAAATCTACCTTAAATTTGTATCAATAGACCAAGATCCATACCAATGCAAAGTATTCATCTTTAGAATGAATACTTTTTTTAGAAAGAGATTAACTGTGAACATATAACCATTTATAATCAACCCCTTTTAAATGAAAACAAACATTTCTAAACAATTATTTTGGGAATTTGGGCATAGTTTTTTGCAAACTACTTTCTGCTGTTTGTTGGGCAAAGTATATTTAGGGTTCAAGGAGACCTTTGGGGGGGGGGTCTTGTTCCATCAAACCACATTAGCCTAGAAGGAATCCATAGGTTCCCATCCTCTGGGGAAATAAAAGAAGAATCTCTTTTCCAAAGCAACCTATCCTTAGACTCAAACTTTGAAGTCAAGAAATTTTTAAAATATATTATATGTTGGTTTAGCTTAGCAACCCCCAGAATCAAATATCTCTCTACAGTTGAAAAATTTCAAAGAAAACACAATAATATACATAATCCAGAATCTCTGTGCATATT
Source organism: Arvicola amphibius (assembly GCF_903992535.2). Classification (NCBI taxonomy): domain Eukaryota; kingdom Metazoa; phylum Chordata; class Mammalia; order Rodentia; family Cricetidae; genus Arvicola; species Arvicola amphibius. Next base: position 39,354,235 of record NC_052060.1, on the reverse strand, counting down.
CCATCTTTACATGGCTTATTTTTACTCTATTATTTTTAATATGTATTTTATTATCTTTACTCCTTTAATCTATGACTGTATGTACTCTTCTTCTCTCTCTCCTAAACCCATGTACATTTATCTAGCACTGTGACCAATTCAAAGGTCTTTTTCATTATAATGATGAAAAATTGCTCAAATATTATAAAACAATATAAATATTGCATGACATATAATCACCCTATAATTTTTAGAAAAAAACATTACTCATCTGAGTATGAAAACTGAGTATTTTTTAATATGAACTCATTGGAGAATATGTTAAGCACTTAAATAGCTATAAGTGGCTTTTCCAGAAGTCATCAGTGTAGATCATAACCAGACATGACTGTCAAAGGGAAATAGTATTCAAACTATCAAATACTACAGAGACAAAAAGCCCAGGATTTAGAAGCTTCCCATGTATTCAGGCAGATAAGAGTGGTTTTGGCAGAGTGGAAGTAAAAGTCACATCTCATAGAAGGTAAAGAAAGAAAAGAGAAAAAGAAACCTAGCTCTAGAAAAATTCCCAGGAATCCAAAAGATGACCCCAATTAAGACCCTAAGCAATAGAGGAAGAAAGCCTGAACTAGCCTTGTCCTGTAGTCAGATTGATGATTATCTTAAATATAATCATAGAACCTTCATCCAACAACAGATGGAAACAGAGGCAGAGACCCACATGGGAGCACTGGACTGAGCTCCCAAGATCCAGTTGAAGAGCAGAAGGAGGGAAGAGTATGAGCAAGGAAGTCAAGACCATGAGGGGTTCATCCACTGAGACAGTTTGCCTGATCTAATGGGAGCTCACCAACTCCAACTGAACTGAGAATGAATGAGCATGAGATCAAACTAGTCCCTCTGAAAGTGGTTGACAGGTGGAACAGACTGAGGGACCAATGGCAATGGCACTGGGATTTGTCTCCACTGCATGTACTGGCTTTTTGGGATCCTATTTTCTTTGGATGTTGCTCAACCTGGATGTAGTGGGGAGGGCCTTGGACTTTCCACAGGGCAGGCTGCCTTGCCCTCTTTGAAGATTGGAGGTGGTGGGGAGAAGGATATGTAGAGGGAGTGGGAGGGGAGTAGGAGGAAGGGAGGAAGTGGGAATTTGGATTGGTATTTTTTAAAGTAATAAAATAAAATAATAATTAAAAATAAAAATATTTAAAAAAAGAAAGAAGAGGAAGGGACCTTGGATGTCAGAGCAGCTGAATGTTCCCATCATCTGTTTGTCTGTTGGATAGCAAATGTTCACTGGGTGTGTTAGGGCAAACTTGGAATCTTCATACCTGGGAGGCAGCAGGCAGGATGCTTTCAAGTCCACCCTGGGTTCATAGTGAGGCCCTGTCTTGAGAAACATAAAACAAAACAAAAGCCAAGGAAGTTCCTGTCCCAAACATCTAACTGGGTTCTCTCTGCAGCTCTCATTCTTTATCTGCCTCTTTGAAATAATGATGGTTCCTGGGTAAGTACTTCCCAGACCTGACCAAGGCAGGCAGAGAAGAACAGCTGCTCTATGACCTCATTCACATCTGGAATCTGCAAACCTTGACCTCACAGGTGAAGTAGAGTGGAGCTTAGCAGAGGCTGGAGAGGGGTGGGACCACACATTCTAAATGACATTCGAAGAATGAAGATGTGGCATGGGGTACAGACACAACAGAGGGACTAGGGATAAAAATTCACCACGTATCTCCAAAGGCAAGAAGAAAAAGATTTTAAATATTCTTGCCACAAATGTATACTGGAACTGATGACTTGTTCCTTAATTTATGTAATTGTTCCTATTTGACCATTGTATAATATATCTGTGTATAAAAACAGCATACCCTGTAATCATGTAAAATCACATGCCAACAAGAAAATAAAACTTAAGGGAAAAATTTTTAAATTATAAATAACACCCAGTTTCTTTTAGAGACCCAAATTGTTGCCTCAAATCTGAGTCCCAGGTTTCTATACTAAACCAGTCAAAGCATTCTATTACCATGGCACAATGACTGTTTTGTAGGTGGCTGTTGGTCTTTTGCTGGACCAAACATGAAAATAATCCAGATAACTTTTGCTAGGAATCGAAATCAAACCTCACCTCAGCTGCTTCCATCCCGGAACTGTTTCAATAGCACAAGCCCTGCAACCGCTTTTGTTTACTAACCCTGTCAAAGCTGAGTTCTCTGTTATGACAGAAATCACTCCCAGGGCACAGCATCCTTGCTGTTGACATTCTGTACAAACGCTTGATTTCCTTTGTTCTTCTTCATTTCCTTCTTCCAGACAAGCCACCAAAGCTGCTGACATTCTCCAGAAGATGAAAGGTGAACTTAATAGGACAGTGCAGGAACTTGCCGTGACCTGGGCCAAGGAAGACGGCCAGGCAAAGTACAGAGGTCCTGCTGCTGTGACTGCAGAGGGGATCTAGCGAGGACACTGTCATTTTCACACTCTTTCATGCACAGAGTACCCTAGAATATTTTCGAATGTGAAGCCACTGCAAGTCCTGAGTTCCACACTTCTACCAAGGCGGGCACATGTTCACATGTCATCTTAGGGATTTCTTAGCTGACTATTAAATAGACTTTCCCTTTTTTATTCTGGACACACACTACTTCTGAGTATTACTTTACTCATCTAAATAATGGAAAATCTTGTAGGTTAATCTGAAAACAAGCTTCAACTCCCGGCTTCTTTCCATTACACCACCATGCACAGATGAATCTCTTTTCCACTGAACAGAATTTACTGGGGATGTCTCAGTTTGCAGAATTCAAAAAGAAAGGAAAATGCATGCTAAACCAAAAAGAATTCAACAAAAAGGCAAGTCTCAAACGGACAAATAAGGCTCCCTGTGCTGCATTCTGGAGGTCATTAACTTAAATCCCCTTTGCTCAGTTCATGCCTTTAATCATACTTGGTCTAATGTGAGGTTCGTTTCTCATGTGAAAGTTGTTAAGTACATACAAGGTAAAACCAGCCCACGGCTTTTTGTTTGTTTGTTTGATCTTAATACTTCCCAATAGACCAATTTGCAGAGACACAAGACCATATCCAACACAAACTTTAACAATTTCATCCCTCAAGAAGAATATACATATATATATGCATATATATATATTGAAGAAGTGTTTTTCTCAGAGAGAAGAGAAAGCATTAATTTTATTTTATTCATGGTTTATATGTCTGTGTAACACCAGATTGCCCTTCATCTAGACACATATGTACATACATACATACATACCCAACTACAAATCAATTCTACAAGAAATTTTACTCTGGACCCAGGAAAATATTAATTAAAAACATAAAGGATAAGAGAAGTAGGGAACATACTGTTCCAGACCTGCATTAAGGCAAACAGAAGTTCCCACTGCTCAATATCTCCTGTCATTACAAACTGGATGGGTTATTTTCTGTGGTCTTCAGAAACTCCATTAACAGATGGAGTGCTGGGGGTGTATTGCCTATTAGGTAAATCTCAGAAAAATGATCCAGATATAAAAGCACATAAGGAAGAATTTGGAAACTGTCGTTATTGAAAAAATGCAGAAACAACTAACTTGTGTATTATCCTGTGGTGGCTTGAATAAGAATGGATCATACATATCGATTTGTAGAACTGAATGCTTGGTCACCAAGGAGGGGCACTATTAGGATGTGTGGCCTTGAAGGAGTAGGTGTGGTCTTGTTGGAGGAGGAGTGTCACTGGGAGTGGACTTTAAGGTTTCAGATGCTCAAGTCAAGCCCAGTGTCTCTCCTCTCTTCCTTGATGTCTGCTGACCCAGTGTCTCAATTGACTTTCTCTTGTGTACAAGATGTAGTAGCTCTCTTAGCTACTTCTCCATCCTCTTGTTTGCCTTCATGCTATCATGCTTCCCACTACGATGATAACAGACTAAAGCTCTGAACTGTAAGTCAGTACAAATTAAATGCTTTCCTTTATAAGAATTGCTGTAGTCATTGTGTCTCTTCACAACAATAGAAACCCTCCCTGAGACACCTTCCTTCGATATCATTTTCTAAGTTATAAATAACCTTTAGAAAATTATAATGGTTGCTTCATGGTATATATACTATTCAGCTATTTACTGATGTTCATTTCAAAAGAACATTCTTCTATATAACCTTGAATATTATTTGAGAAAGGTCTATTAATTGTTTTGGACACACTTCCAAATTTATGAATGGATTACTCTAGATTCTATAAAATAAATTGATTCATTGCACTTGCAACCATTTAATTTATGAACATCTGGGTTAAGACCAATTATTTAAGAGATTGTTTTAAAATGTTATCAATTCTGTTTTGTGATAACATGGGGACTCTTTGACATTTTTTTTACACAAAAAGAATTACAAGTAACTGTTACTTTGAAAAGTGAGCCAGTGAATATTTACCAAGTCATCCAAAAGATTCTTCGTTATCCATTGAAAGCTTTAACACTGGGGATTGGGAGATGGCTCAGTGCGGTGGGAAACCTGCTGAAGAAGTGTGAGAGCCCAAGTTAGATACTCAGAGCCCACACACAGCTGGGAGTGGTGCTGCTCATCTGGAACCCCCATGCTCCTACAGTGAGATGAGAGATGCAAACAGCATCGTGGACCAGCTACCCCAGAGTAAACATGAGAAACAGCAAAGAGACCTTGACTCTTGAAAGGTGAAAGACAGGAACAGCCACCCCAATCCTCTGAACTCCACATACCCACCATGGCATGCACACACGTGCTCACACATTACACACATACACACACAGAGTTGCTTTTCTTTTTAAAGATTGAACATTAGATTTTTTGGTTTTGTTTTTGTTTTTGTTTTTGTTTTTGGAGACAAGGTTTCTCTGTAGCTTTGGCATCTGTCCTGGAACTTGCTCTTAAAGACCAGACTGTAGAGAAACCCTGTCTCGAAAAACCAAAAAAAAAAAAAAAAAAAAAAAAAAAAAAGACCAGACTGACCTTGAACTCACAGAGTTCCACCTGCCTCTGACTCCCAAATTCTGGGATTACAGCCCCTTTGGATATCAGTGTGGCAAATTCTCAGAAAATTGGGAAACAACCTTCCTCAAGACCCAGTAATACCACTTTGAGGTATATTTCTAAAGGATGTTCAATCATGCCACACGGACATGTGCTCAACTACATTCATAGCACCATTGTTTGTCATAGTCAGAACAACCTAAATGCCCCTTGACAGAAGAATGGATAAGAAAAATGTGGTACATTTACACAATGGAGTACTACACAGCAGAAAAAAAATAACGACATCTTGAATTTTGCAGGAAAATGGATGGAGCTAGAAAACATCATTTTGAGTGAGGTGACCCAGATTCAGAAAGACAATTATCACATTTTCTCACTCATAAGTGGTTTTTAAACATAAAACAAAGAAAACCAGCCCACAAATCACAATCCCAGAGAACCTAGACAACAATGAGGATCCTAAGAGAGACATACATAGATCTAATCTACATGGGTAGTAGAAAAAGACAAGATCTCCTGAGTAAATTGGGAGCATGGGGACCTTGGGAGAGGGTTGAAGGGGGGAGGGGACACGTGGCTTGCTGCCCGGGATCAGCCACCTTCTGAGACCTATGGCATGGTCTCATGCGACATCCCTGCCTGGGACTGGCTGCTCTGGAGACCCACTACCCCCTGCCTGCCACCACATGGTCTGATGCCCCACCACCCCCTGCCTGCCACCACATGGTCTGATGCCTGCCGCTACTTGGGGACCTGCAGTGTTTCTGCCACTGCAGCTACTCGGGGATCCGCAGCAATTTTATTTTTACCATTACATATGATGCCATGACTTGGATGACTATCTCACTCCGAGTCTCCCTCCCAGGGTCAAGATCCAGAACCAGGTATTTTTTTTTTTCTACAACAACCACGTGTTCCATATGCCTGCACGATTTCTACAGCTTCACCTGCTTCTTTTGGTGAGTTTCCCCCATTCTGTTCAGCTTAACCACTTCTCCGAACCCGAGGAATTGACCAGTAAGCTCCTAGAAACCTTCTAGTGTTCCTAGAAATGGGGAGACAGCCCCCAACCACAGACAGTTAAGCCCTTCACTGACATTCATCTCTGGATTGCTTCCCTTAGCTAAAATTGTGACCGGACTGACCCGGGGTCAGTCCTACCGCACTAGCACTGCACACTCTGCGGTGCATTTGACTGGGGGCCCAGGGTCCCTCAGTTTTTCTTTCTCTTTTTTTCTTTTTCTTTTATTTTCTTTTATCCCCCTGCCATGAAAGGCCGCTGGGAGCGACCTCTGGCCTCTCTGGCTTCCAAGTCTCCCCGATTGGATTCAGTCAGGCTGTAGCACCCTACCCATGGGTCCTACGGTGTTTGCACTGATTTGTACTCTACCTATAGGGGGAGATGTCCCATTATAGGCCTTTCGGTGTCACCGTTTTCACGGGTTTTCATGGTTTCAGCTATGGGTAGCAGCAAGCTATCCATGTCTGTCCCCTGTGATGGATGCTTTTAGAGACCCTAAAGCCCCAGGCCTTAATGCCCTACTTCTTCAGCTCCTACCCTTACTCCACTGGTGTCCCACCAGCTCCACTTTTACGGGAGCTTTCTAACTACAGTCAGCACACAGGCAAATGGACCCTGACACCGCTACTGCTGCCAACAAGAACTGGTGGGATCCATGAAGCGGCTTTTTTTTTTTTTTTTTTTTTTTTTTTTTTTTATTTTCGAGACAGGGTTTCTCTGTGGCTTTGGAGCCTGTCCTGGAACTAGCTCTTGAAGACCAGGCTGGTCTCGAACTCACAGAGATCCGCCTGCCTCTGCCTCCCGAGTGCTTTTTCAGTTCCAGCCTTTTGCACCCCACTGTAGCTTGTGGCATGGCAGCTCAGCAACAAGGCAGATCACACCTCTAGGTCTCTCTCCTTATTAACCTTAAAATACCTGCAGCTCAAAAATTGTGACTTTTCCATACAACATGTGACCGCTGCCATTTTGACTGAAGTCAGGTGACTTCACCACTATCTTAACTGAAAATGGCTTTTCCATACAACATGTGACCACTGCCATTTTGACTACAGTCAGATGACCTTACCACCATCTTAACTGAGGTCAGATGATTTCACCACCGTCTTAACTGAGTGGCTTTTCCATTAAACATGTGACTAGTTCCATTTTGACTGAGGTCAGGTGACTTCACCACCATCTTAATTGAGAGCCAAGTCAGTTGACCAAGTCCTGCCATCTTTACTGTGTACCCTGCCTGGTCCCCCAGTTTACTTATGTTTTTGTCTCTAAATTCCTCTTGCTGACTCTGTTGCATATGTGTTTTGTGCAGTGGCATGCCTTTGGTAGGGCCCACCAAGAACATCCACTTCACACAATTCCTGTTCACTCTGTGTGTGTGTTCATACATGTAAGTTAAATGCACCTATGCTTAATGTTATAATTGTTCATTGCATCTCATTTCAGACTACAAAAACAATAAGTCACATGTTTTAAACTGTTATGTACTTTTAAGTCTCTTACAAAAATACTTTATATTTAATCCAAACCTCATTTAAAATATATTAAGATGTTCTCTACTATTGTCAGTTCTGCCGTTAACCTTCTATTGCAAGCAGTTTTTTCTTCTGTCTTTTTACATGTGTAAATCTTACTTGTTAAGTTGAGAGCCAGTACAGTCAAGCTCAGACCCAGCTCTCCAGGCAGATTCTATACTGTAGTTACACCTAATAAACAGCTCTCAACTGCTCAGAGATCTGGAGAATATGGCATTTAAATATTTAATTATTTAAAAAAAAACTTTCCATAACAAAAAGAGCAGCACTCTACTTCCTCCAAAGAAGACAGAAGACAAATGGGCACAGAACAATGTCCATCTGCAATTTGCTTCAACTGCCAAGCACTGACCACTGGGAAAAACTACATTTCATATAAACTGAAGATCTCCAGCCATGGACAGAATCTCTGGAATCAACAGCCTAGCTGCTCAGGCCAAAGTAGGCTTGACTTCCTACAGATGTTTTGGCCCACAGGATCTTCTGGAGCCTGGCAGGCCCTGTGCTAAACAGCAAAAGGCAACTACGACCTTCAGTGACCATGGAGGACCCTGAGGAGTATAGGTGCCAATCAAGTAAGTTCTTGGTCATTTTTAAATCAGTAACTCAAGTAAAATTTCATCCTTCTCAAAGATCTCTGATGCAGTTTGACAGCTGAGAGGTTTTGTCAGTTTAAAAGGACAGCCTCACCAAACAAATTTTAGTAAATTACAAATATAAGTTATTACGATGTGTACCTACAAGTTATAAAGGTGTGAGGACTTCTGTTTTCACAAACTCAAAGCATTCTTGTGAGTTCCAGGAAGCTGAATTCAAGGATCCACCTTAAACAGGTCAGTTACACCCCTCTCAATTCCCTGGTCCTAAAAAATTTTCCCTTAAACTTAACTTTGTCCTCTGTTCTGCCAATACCTTAAACAGGTGTAAGAGACTAGACATTTCCATACCACAAACACCAGACAGGAACAAACAGACCAGCAACACCAGGATGTAACCAGCACCCAGCTCTCTCAGGTTCCCCCCAAAGATGACACCCAGAAGTAAGCAGGAAGCAGTTTTGAAAATCTGCCTCCCCAATTCCCTTAGCCTGTGGTGCCTAACTTGCAGCCTTTTTATTATAAAAGAGATGGGAATGTAATGATCTATTCTGTCACTTTAAGAGACAAGCCATGCCCACTCCCTCTCCTGCCCGTGAGGCAGGCAGGTCTTCCTTCCTGATTGCACTTCTTTCTCTTCTCTCTCTCTCTCTCTCTCTCTTTCTCTCTCTCTCTCTCTCTCTCTCTCTCTCTCTCTCTCTCTCTCTCTCTCTCTCTCTCTCTCACTCTTCACTCTCTTTCTCTCTGCCTCTCTGCTCTTCTCCCTTTCTCCATTCCCCCTTCATAACCCACTAAATAAATGTCCAACCTTGCTCTGCATGGTATGCCTATCCGTCTGTCTCTCATCCACTGTTGACATGTGGCTTGCTGCCCGGGACCAGCCACCTTTGGAGACCTGCAGCATGGTCTTGCACACTGTCCCTGCCTGGGACTGGCTGCTCTCAGGACCCACATTGCATTGAATCTGTAGATTGCTTGTGGTATGACTTCCATTTTCAATCTTAAGGCATGTAAAGTCAAGAAACTCAGACTATGGCCTCTGGTATCCTAGATGCGTAGAATTCCCCAAATTGAAAATAGCATTTAATTTGCCCAGCCACATGTCAAGTGGGCATCTCACTTCAATCCTTCCTATTAAATGCATTTACCAGGCATGTGCTATAAACTATGCACTGCTATGTGCCTGTGGAGGCAAGAAAGGCATAAGAAAGTGTGCTTTGCACAAGACAGTTTAGGAGAAAATATGTGCATCTATGACAGTCCTGACAGAGCTGTTTGACACAGCTGCACAAGGAAACAGCTGTGTCATGTAGGGGGCTTTGTAAACGGTCCCCAGAACAAACTGCCAGAGCTTCAGCTGTGTCTGTTAGTGGTAATGTGCGAAACAGACATCGTTTTCCCATTCTCAAGCCTCTGTGCAGCCTTAAAGCTCTCTGCTTCTAGCTCCCCACCCCTTGGGATAGCAAAGCTAGGACTAAGCAGGGGTCCAGAATGAGGCTGCATCAGGGAGGGGTGAGGATGAGGGATGGGATATAGGGAGGCATCATCTGGCAGACAAACTATACATGACCAGAAGTTATATGCTTCCCACGCTTACTCATCTTCGAGAGGACCATTCATCATCCTTCACAAAGTGCCTGTTCACTCTCTGAGAAGTCACTTACCTCCTAAATGGTCTGTGCTGTGGACAGGGGATACACTCCTTTGCGTTCCTGTAAACAGGAAAACTACTCCTCCCACTCGCTGGAACTGATAGGCCATGAGAAAACCTGTTATCTCTTAGATGGCAACTAATCATTCCTTCCAAAAGGAGGCTGAACCAGGGATTGAGTTCAGCTGGCACAGAGCTGGCCCGGCATGCAGGAAGCCCTTGGCTCAAATTGCCAGCACCACATAAACCAGATATGGCAGTGCATGCCTATAATTCTAGCCCTTGGTAGAGGAAGATTATGAATTCAAGGTCATCCTCAGCTACACAAGATCAAAACCAGCATGTGATTTGTGAGGCTAGCCTCCAAAACCAACAGACAAAAAGGAAGAAAAAAAGAAGGTACACAATGAACTTCCTATCAAAATAAAAATCTGGGAAATGGTTTAATACGAAACTTATCCTTTTTTAAAGATTCGAATGCCTTTGAAGCAGAAGTGTAAAATAAAATGTTCCAAGGTTGTTACTATGTCCCTAAGGCCATGCTATAGTCAAGGCTGGAGAGACAGTTTCCAAAGTGGATGGGGGCTCATTTCTTCCTTCAAGGCTGTCATCCTTTACCTGGTTACACAGGTAATAGATGGCACATGAGATAGCATCTGACGCGAGGACTCCTGCGCTAAAAACACATCTGGACTCATTGCACTCAATAAGAGTTAGTGGAGCTCCATTCATCTGTCGTCCTTCAAGTCCTTTCCATTGTCATTCTGCAAGTCAACAAGCTTGATTTGAATAATCGCCAAAACCGGACTGAAATGAAATTACAAACACAATGCAGCAGCCAAGTTGGAAGTGAAGCTCAGACTTGGTGAGACGAAGGAGAGGGCTGGCAGTTACTTCACATTTTTTATTCATGGACCCCTACCACCCCGGGGACACAGAGCAAACCTACCTGACTGTCAACATTACACACGGTACTGTATGCTAATGGGACTTTCTCCTATCCAGTCACGCCCAGTGTAAGGGTGAGCTAGAAAATTAACTCTAGGTTTCCGCTTTTCAAATGTCCATAACTCATCTGACCCTAGAGGAAAAATTCTTACACACTCTGTCAGGGTTAGGGCCATGTGATTTTCATCATCTTTAATAGAAATCACACTTCTGAAACCTTGAATAAAGCTTCAGCAATTTAGGTAGTCTTGTTTCCATAGCCAAATCTGTTGCTCTTAATTTCCACAGGAGTTTGTGTCCAGCATTAAAATCTTGGAGCATATTTATGGTATGTGTCAATGAACAAGATGCTATGGGCAGCTTCCCATTTCTTCCCTTTTGGTTTGTGCACAGAGTGCACAGTTTCAACCTTCTGGTAACACACATTTGGCAAGTGAAGTGTGCCCATGTACCAGTCAGCTTACTTGCACTAACATAGTTCTGCTAACTGTGGAGGCTTACAAGCCCACGTAATTCACTTACACCTAAATCTCTTCATATAATGTCAAAATTTATCATGCATTTTCACATTATAGTAACTGTGCTTTTGAAAACTGAGCACTGAGAAATGTGCATAATGATACATAATTGCTTGCATATCTCTATCAACAAGCTTACATCTTCTGAAATACAAGGATGGTTTTTTGTACGTCAGTCATAAAATATCTGAAAACGTTACATATTTCGTGTGAAGCAGACCAAGGCAAGGCTTAGCACACCACGAATTTGTGGAATGTCCACACTAACTCTGGCCTCTCCAAAATCCCCTAAATGTGGCAGACCATAATAGAACAAAGCATTCAGTATCCAAGATGAGCAAAATATGTTAAACTGTCAGGGTCCTGGAGAAACAGCTCAGTATCTAAGAGAGGACTGACGTTCAGTTCCCAGCATTCATTCAAAGATTTGCAACCCCTGTAACTCTAGCATCAGATGACTTGACACTCTCTTCTGAATTCCACATGGATGGTCATGTCCCCATGTATACTTACCCACACAATGACATGCTCGTACACACATTAGGAAAATTGGAATAATCTTTAAACCACATTTGGCTTCTTAGTAGCTAAACGAATGAACTTTACCAATGTAAATGGTTCCTAGTGTCCTTAGTTGATGGTTCTAACTTTTAGGATAAAGGTTTTATATAGTAAAATATTATAATGCTTAATATACAATGCAATAATGATAGATAATTGCTGAGTTACACACTTGGCTAAGTGCCATAGACTGTTTCTATATCTCTGTACTTACAGGATAAGGGATATAAACACAACCCAATAAAGTACATTGGGTAGTAAGGAGAACACATTCTAGTAAAGAGACTTTGGTAAATCCAATAACTCTGGGCTCTTGTACTTGCTATTACATGACCATGGCAAGTTACTTCACTTCCCCAATATTTTCCTCCTCCTTTGAAAAATAAGACAAGTCACTAATGTATGTTTTTTGCCTCCAGCAGCATACAGTGTTTCAGGACCACGCATGCTATGAAATAGAGTTAAAACTTCTAACTGGGCATCAGCTCAACTTCTTTGTGTTCTTGCAAGACTTACTGATGTGTAGTGGCAAAAATGTCATGGGAGTAACTGAGCACTTTATTTTTTATTGTCTGGAACCCAACCCGAACTGCTAAAGTGGCCAAAAACCTGATACTAAATAGGTCACGGACCCAAAGGGAAGCTTACTGTTATTCTATTAAAGGAACATAGCCATCAAATGATTCCTAATGACACATTGCTGTACCCAATGAGGAGAGAAATGTTCAACCCTCATCAGCTCAGCGAAGCTTCTTCTTTCAGCAAATGGCAATTAATACAGGTACTCACAGCTGGACAATAAGCAGAGAGCGAGAGCTTCTGTCCGGAATAGGCTGTCTTCATCAAACCCCTTTCCTCAAAGCTCAGGGATCTATGTAGAAGAGTCAGAAAGATTATAAGAATCAGAGGTAAGGGATAACTACAGAGAAACAATGTATTCCTGACACAAAACTGAGGCACACATGAACTCACAGAAACGGGGATAACATGTGTAAGACCTGCATTAACTTTAAACCAGACAAAACCTCCAGCAGGAAGAGCAGGAAGTGGACACAAAGCCCCACACCTATCCAAGGAGCTATTAATCAATTCCTACTGGGAAAAGAAAAATCAATTTTCTACAATGGAGTGTCACTAGGTATATCAATCACCCTTCAGGGAAGGCCCTGTGTCCAGCAATAGTTGGTCAACACCAAATGAACTGCATATTTTATTTTGTGGGATTTTGTTTCATTTTGATTTGTTTTGATATTTTTTGTCTTACTGGGGTTTTCTTTGTTTATTTTGATTTTCATTATTTTTGTTTTGCTAAGAGAAAGAATGTGAAGTTGGGAGGTGGGTAGGATCTGGATGGAGTTGGGGGAGGAGAATCATGACCAAAATATATTGTGTGTAAAAAAGGTTTTAAAGAAAAACAAGACAAGAGTACTAGTAATAATATCTGGCAAATTCTGAACACAGTATCTGGCACAGAGTGAGGGTATTTAGATAGATAATCTTATTTTACAGATAAGGTAACTGGGTTCAATAAATTTATTTTTCCAAGGTTGTATATTTGCTAAGTCTGAACTATGGTTACAATTCAAGGAGAACTTGAGCATATACTCAAAAGATTCCATAATATACAATCCAGATCCACACAGTATAATCTCTCATCTTCCTCCTCCTGAGTCACTTTTACTACATTTTCCCAAAGGCTGGACTACAGTTTGACCCTCCCATCTCACTAGTCGATGTGTCATTATGACAAAACATTTAAACTTGGCATGCTGAAGAGATCATTGTCCTCTATACTCAATGCAGCACTATTCACAATACCCAAAATATAGAAGCAACTCAAGTAGCCACTGGCAGGTGAATGGATGAAGAAAGGTGGTGCATATACACAACCAAATACTAACCAGCCATTACAGGGGACAAATTCCTATCCCTTGAAATGAATGGATGGAACTGGAGGAAAATATGTAAATGAATAAACAGAAGCATAAAGATCAATAAAACTCACTAACATGTTAGATTTTTAAAAAAGGGATCTCCTAGAAGTTAGGTGAGAATAGTGGTCACCAGAGGCTAGGAAGAGTATAAAGGAGGTGGCCTACGAAAAGGCTAGTCAATGGGTACTAAGTTTCAATTACACAGATGTTGATTTACAAACAATGTTGATTTATCATATGTTTCAAAAGGGCTAGAAAATAACTGGAGAGATGGCTCAGTGATTAAGATCACTGGCTGCTCTTTCTAAGGACCTGGGTTCAATTCCCAGCTCACCACCATCTGCAACTCCAGCCCCAAGAAATCCAGTGCCTTTGTTCTGGCCTCTGTGAGCACTGAACACACCTAATGCACACATACATACTCAGGCAAAACACCAATATACAAAAAAGGTATTAATAACTTTTAAAACTCTAAAGAGGCTAGAAGAGAGAATGTTTACTGTTTCTGCCACAAAAATACAAATATTTGAATAAATATATACACTGATTCATATTTGATTTAAATATTATATAAACACATATCAAAACATCACACAAATAATGAATAACACAATTTCATAACAATTTTTTCAAAGTTTTATTTAAGGTAGAGCTAATATATCTCCCCTTGTTTTCTTTCGTTTTTTTAAAAAAAAGAAAGCAAATTATCTTTTTTCATTATACATACCAACCGCAGTTCCTACTCCCTCCTCTCCTCCCATTCCCTCACCTGTCCTCCCACTCCAGCCCCCCCTCCACTCCTCAGAGAGGGTAAGGCACATTGCTTTGAGGAATGAACAAGGCCCTCCCTATTCTATCTAGGCTGAGCAAGGTATCCATCCAAAGAGAATGGGTGCCAAAAAAGCCAGTAAATGCAGTAGGGATAAATTCCGGTACCACTACTAGTGGCCTACAATCTCTCTAGTCACACAACGAGCTCCCATTAGCTCAGGTAGACTGGTTCAGTGGGTGTCCCCATCATGGTCTTGACCTCTTTGCTCATATTCTCACTCCTCCCACTCTTCATCTAAACTTTGGGAACTCAGCCCAATGCTCTGCTGCAGGTCTCTGCCTCTGTTTCCATCAGTAGCTGGATGAAGGCTCTATGGTAACATTTAGGATATTCATCAATCTGAATATAGGGCAAGGCCAGTTGGGGCATGCTCTCCTCTATTGCTTAGGGGTCTTATCTGGGGTCATCCTTGTGGATTCCTGGGAATTTCTTTAGTGCCAGGCTTCTTGCTAGCCCCCTAATGGCTCCCTCAATCAAAACATGTCTTTTCTTGTTCTCATCTCTGTCCTTCCTCCAGCTCGACTGTCCTGTTCTCTCAAGCTCCCCTGCTCCCTCCCCTTCTTTCTTCCTCCTCCCCTTCTTTCCTTCTCCTCCCCTTCTGCCCTCCCTTTGCTCCCTACCCCCATGCTCCCAATTTTCTCAGGAGATCTTGTCTATTTCCCCTCTTCCCAGGGAACTCTCTATATATTTCTCTTAGGGTTCTCCTTGTTACTTAGCTTCTCTAGGGTCATGGACTGTAGGTTTATTGTCCTTTGCTTTACAGCTAGTATCCACTTATGAGTGAGTACATATCATGTTCATCTTTCTGGGTCTTAGTTACCTTACTCAGGATGTTTTTTTTCTATTTCCATCGATCTGCATACAAATTTCAAGATGTCATTGATTTTTACCACTGTGTAATACTCCATTGTGTAAATGTACCACATTTTTTTTATCCATTCTTTGCTTGAAGGGGTCTAGATTGTTGACAGGTTGTGGATATTACAAATAATATTGCTATGAACACTATTGAACGAATGTTCTTGTAGTATGATTGAGCATCCTTTAGGTATATGCCCAAGAGTGGTAGGTATTGCTGGGTCCTGAGGTAGATTGATTCCCAATTTTCTGAGAAACCACCATACTGATTTCCAGATCAGTTGTACAAGTTTACATTCCCGCCAGCAATGGAGAAGTGTTCGCCTTATTCCACATCTTCTCCAGTGTAAGATATCCTTGGTGTTTTTGATTTTAGCCATTCTGACTGGTATAAGATGATATCTCAGAGTCATTTTGATTTGCATTTCCCTGATGGATAAGGATGTTGAACATTTCCTTTAGTGTCCTTCAGCCATTTGAGATTCTTCTGCTGAGAGTTCTCTGTTTAAATCGGTACCCCAATTTTAAATGGATTATTTGGAATTTTGATGTCTACTTTCTTAAGTTTTTTATATATTTTGGAGATCAATCCTCTGTCTGGGTGGTTTAAAGATCTTTTCCCATTCCGTAGGCTTCCTTTTTGTCATATTTACTGTGTCCTTTGCTTTACAAAAGCTTCTCGGTTTCAGGAGGTCACATTCAAAGCTGTCCACTCTCTCCATATCTATTCAACATAATTCTTGAAGTTCTGGCTACAGCAATAAGACAACAAAAGAAGATCAAAAGGATTCAAATTGGAAAGGAAGAAGTCAAACTTTTCCTTTTTGTAGATGATATGATAGTATACATAAGTGGCCCCAAAAACTCTACTAGGGAATTCTTACAGCTGATAAATACCTTCAGTATTGTTGTATAATACAAGATCAACTCAAAAAGTCAGTAGCCCTCCTGATAATGAAACTGAGAGAGAAATTAGAGAAGCGTCACCCTTCACAATAGCCACAAATAATATAAAATATCTTGGAGTAACACTAACCAAAGAAGTGAAAGGTCTGTTCAAAAAGAACTTTAAGGGGGGCTGGAGAGATGGCTCAGTGGTTAAGAGCGCTGCTTGCTCTTCCAAAGGTCCTGAGTTCAGTTCCCAGCAACCACATGGTGGCTCACCACCATCTGTAATGAGATCTGGTGCCCTCTTCTGGCCTGCAGGCAGAGCACTGAGAATACTCTATACATAATAAATTAAAAAAATTAAAAAAAGAACTTTAAGTCTTTTAAGAACAAAATCGAAGAAGGTATCAGAAAATGGAAAGATCTCCCATGCTCTTGGATAGGTAGGATCAGCACAATAAAAATGGCAATTCTAACAAAATCAATCTATAGAATCAATGCAATCCCCATCAAAATCCCAACACAATTTTTCACAGTTCTCGAAAAAATAATACTCAAGTTCATATAGAAAAACAGAAAATACAGGATAGTCAAAACAATCCTGTACAATAAAGGAACTTCCAGAGACATCACCATCCCAGACATCAAGCTCGATTTTAGAGCTACAGTAATGAAAACAGCTTACTACTGGCTAAAAAACAGACAGGTTGACCAAAAGAATTGAATCAAAGACGCGGATATTAATCCACACACCTATGAACACCTGATTTTTGACAAAGAGGCTAAAATTATACAATGGAAAAAAAAAGAAAGCATCTTCAACAAATGGTGCTGGCATAACTGGATGTCAACTTGTAGAAGAATGCAAATAGATCATATCTATCACCATGCACAAAACTCAAGTTTTTCTTAAGGCCACATTCATTATTAATAGCTATTACTAGTATTAGCTATTAATTATTATTAACCATTAGTAGCTACTAATCCTGATACTATATTTTTATTGGATTCTTTTACTACATTTGTTTGCTTGCTTGCTTGCTTGGTTATTATTTGTTTGGAGAGAGAGAGAGAGAGAGAGAGAGAGAGAGAGAGAGAGAGAGAGAGAGAATATCTTCATGGATGGGATCTGCATGGCACACAAGTGAAAGTTAGAAGGTAACTTGCTAGAATTTGTTCTCTTCCTCTACCAGGTAGACCAAAGGGATCAAACTCAGGTCAGCAAGCTTGCAGCAAGTGTCTCCCTCTGCTGAGCCATCTCACTAGTCCCTATCCTACTACGTTAGCACATTCCAGCAATATAACACATTCCAATAATACTAACTGGTCTTGAAAACTACCTCTCTTCCAATGTAACGACATCTGATTTTCATTGGTGCTATATGGGACATTCTATTTAAACTTGAGATCAGAAATCCCTGAAAAAAAAAATCCCAAATACAAACTTAGACTGTCCAGGAGACTGGAGGCTAATGGAGTCTTAGTAGCAATAAGCTTTTCTAAAGTTCTATAATCTAAAATGCTCAATTGTATCAGATGACCCCCTTACACAAAAGGCCTTCACAATCTACCATGTTTATACATCACAGATACCTAAATTTTTGTGAGAAATTGTTTCTCAAAATTAAGACTTGAAATTTGACCTGAAGTTTGTACAATCCTCAGAAACCCTCATTTTCCAAGCAATGCCTTCCTCTGTATTAAAGGTCATGCTTTCTGATCAATACCACAGGCTTCTCGGTTACACACAATTTGCTCATGTAAATGTAAGCAAAGTGGATGGGTTGGTCCTCAGCAAATGGCAGATGGGCACCAAATGGAAAGCCAGGGCTTCGTTCACACTACGATTGTCCACATAATCTTTTTTCTTTTTAAATGGAAAGTTCCATTGGAAACTCAAAGGTCTCTTTGCCAAATTGAAAGGGACAAAACAAGTTCAAAGAGAATTTCCAACTTTTGCAAAGGTTATTATGAACAATGGGAGTTTTTCAAATTATTTTTAAAATATTGTTGGCACTGCCCCCCATCTTGAAACAAGTTAAAAGGCAAAATAGGCTGAAATGTGAGCCCCATAACCAGCATGCTGAGGCAGAGAGATCCTGGCAGATACAGTCTCCAGCCATAATTCTGTTCCCCTCCTCCTGCCTTTCAAGTCTGATGAATTTTCCTTTAACTCCCATCCAGTGTGGGGCTGCACAAAGCACTTGGAAATTGAGTCAGCTAGGGTAGGCAGTTTCCTAGGGACCTTCAGGAAGAAACCGACAGATTAGCCCAATTTCTGACTGGTTTCTTCTTCCAGCACATAATCAGAGAAGAAACACAGTTTTCAAAACATTTTAACTTAAATTTTCTGTTCCTATATACAATGACTAAATTTAACTCCTGACTCAAACATGGTAGATACTTAAACCAATCACTAACTATTATTATTGGGAGCATACTATTACTATTTAAGCTGTCTGTACATACACCTAACTGGAGCCAAAAGGCCAGAGAAGATAAATTGAGATGATTTTTCCCATTTTTTATTAAAAAAATTGTAAGAACTTCATACATGAGTACTGTGTCTATATCGCTCCCATGGAGGGTGGGGGAGCTACGTGGATCAGTAGGTTGTATATGCCCAAGGCCAGTGATTCCTGCAGGCATCTGCAAAGAAGTCCAGGGGCAAAATTGTCCTCCTTGTGAGGAAGCAGGTTCCCAGGTGAGTCATCTTGCAAAGAACGAGTGAAACTATTCAGCTTGTTTGACCATCTTATTGTCTCCCTGATACTTTCTTAAAGTTAGAGAGTCACTGTAAGTATTTCAAGAGCTACAGCAGACATTGTCCGGCTGGAAGGCAATAGAAACAAGAGCAATGTCTACAGGAAACTGGGAATTGAAGCGAAATGGCTTCATTTTCACTTCCTGTTATAGATAGGTGTTTCTGTGTCAGCGTGTTTCTGTGATAAAACAGCCTCACCTAAAGCAGCTTAGGGAAGAAAGCAACTATCTGGCTTTTACTTCCAATCCATCATCAAGGGGAGTCAGAACAGGAGTCAGGGAGGAACACAGCCTGCTGACTTACAGGTTCATGAGTAGCTTGCTTTATTATATAGCCCAATACACCTGCCTAGGGATGTTGCTACCCACATCAGCCTGAGCCCTTTTGTATAAACCAAAAAGAAATGAAGACAGTCCCAGTTTGTTTGTTCAAAAACAAACCTGATTAAAAAAAAAAAAAAAAAAAAAACGATTACTCAATAAGGACTTTTTTCAGATGGTTCTAAGTTTTGTCAAGTTGACAGTTAGTGCCAAGACAGCAAGACAGTAAGGAACACACAGAAACCAATCTGTAGAGAAGTTAGACTCGCCAAGTTTACCCAGTTGGCAGACTGTGAAGTTGAGGTTTGGACCTGGGTCCTTCTAATTCCAAAGCCACTTCTAGTTACAGTTAGGTCAGGCATGTGAAGGGACAGAAATCTAACATAACCTTGAAATGCTGTACTTCACTATAGTATCTACTTATAATAACCTTGATAGTCCATCATAAAAATGTGTTAATCAGAAATAGCATTTTAAAGTGTGTGTGTGTGTGTGTGTGTGTGTGTGTGTGTGTGTGTGTGTGTGTACAGTCTCGTGCCACAACTTGTATATGTTCTTAGAGGAAAATTTTGGAATTTGGCAGTTTGGCTCTCTCTTTCCACTTTGTTTTTGAGGCAAAGTCTCTTGTGTTGTTCCTATCATGATGCGTGTTTCAAGCCAGCTGTCCAGTGAGTTTCTATAGCTCCTCCACCTCTGCCTTTCATCCACTAGAAAGAGCTTTGGATGAGAGAATTATAGCACAGTATCCTTTTTAAGGGGACTCCAGGTATCAACAGATCATCAGGCTTGCTCAGAAAACACGCTTATCCACTGAAACAGCAAAGTGCAATTTGTTAACGTTCAAAATACTCAGAGAAAAATAGGATAGTGTTAACAAGGCATGGGCTCTGAGTTCTTATTTGACAGCTGATGACCATAGCTCCTGCTCCATGTATCGAAACATCTTCAAGGATGTTTCTAATTGTTAACTGAGAAGCCACTACAGTGACTATTTTGAGTCTATGGACAAACTGTTTCCTTTCAAGCTTTTTTTTTTTTTTTTTTTACTAATGCCTGAGATTTCTCATGCATTGAGGGAAGTACAGCTATAAAAAATATAAATATTTAGTACATTCCTGTTAGTAGAAGCAAGTTTATATGTAGAGCCTAGATGAAAGAGTGAAATGGATCTGTAGGGCAGAAGTTCATAAACGTTCGGTCTATTAGAATCTTTGGGAAAGAGTGTTAAGAATGTGGCTGATTATCCACATTTGGCAAGCAACGGAGAATTCAAATTTCCAAAAAGTTCCTAGATGCCTCTGCTGTTCCTAATCCCAGTGCCATACTTTTTAAAAAAATGAGGACAATGGAAGCCAAAGAGGATAAACTGGATTTTTCTTGCCTGTGGATGCATACTGAGCATCAGTTCATGCCAGGGTGTGGTCTCTTTCCTCCTGCTGAAACTGTAGCATCAGCTCACCCGCGGCTCCACATTGCTGACAGTCCATTATAAACTTGACTGAGAATTTTCAGCCTCCCTAACCAGGTGAAAATGTTGCATCTGTTTCTCTCAGGAGTCCTAACCAACTTAAGTTGACATGAGGAGAAATGTACAGAGACATAATAGGTTGAAAGGAGACTGGATGCTGAATTAATAGGAAGATGAGGCAACATTAATATTCAAGTCTCTAAATAATTATCTTCATGCACCAGTCAATATTTTTCACCCTTACTCTTTTAAAGAGAATTTTAACCTCTTTGAAGTCTTTGACATTCACATTCTGTCTATCACCCAAACCATCCACTCTGTACCCTGAGCTCAACATCTCCTTAAAACTTGTGGGGTGGGGAACTCGTGTTATTTGTACTTACTAAATAGCCAGTCCCCATGAAGGCCATATGACATTCTTTCATTGATCTCTCAAATGTTCTAACATGATATTACATCGCCAAGCAAAACATTTATTAACTCCTCTTATCCTGTGTTATTTTAAAATCACACCACACCCACAGGACAGCAAAATGTGGCTGTTGTATGTGATCACTTAATAACATGCAAAGACATCAAAGTATACCTCAGGGCTCCATAAGCCAAGAACCACATCTTCATTCATCCAAACACCTATAAGAGTAGAGGTCAGAGCTCACAGACACATAAGTGCCTCCTTTTCAAGCCATCAGGAATATCTGGTACCTTTTACACATGTCTGAGAGATGAGTGGAGTCTAAACTCAGGAAAATAAGGATTTTCTTGAACTATTTCAGTCCCTGGGAGCTCATGTCTCAACAGGAACTGCTCAATAGTAGCTAAGCAGAATTTTAAATAATTTGGAAAGTACTATTTCCTCATCTCAAAACACTTCACGCTTCACTGAAAGTTAAAAGGAGATAGAGGATGGCTCATTTAGCCAAGAACAGGGAAAAAAATGAAAACTCCGAAGCCTGGATTTCTCTAGCCATGAGTGTGGTTTTGGTTGTGCTGTGTTTACGCTTAGAAAGATGTGGCATCCCGTTTTTATTTCTCAAAGGGCTTTAAATGCTTATTAAAAAATGTTCTTTGAAATCAAATAGCTCTTTAAGGCTGTGTTTTGATGATTTGATTGTAAATGAATGAAAAGCATATGGATTAAGTCACACATGGTTTTAAAGAATTACAGGCAAAAAGTGTCTAACAAAACACATTGAGAGTTTACCAAATTCAAATGTTTGAAAGAAAAGTCATGGGCTAGAGAAGAACAAACTGGATTCTTTAATTGAAACAAATGTAAAGGCCTGTATGTGAAGAGTTTGGCCATTGCGTTAGGCATCTCCAGTTACCATTTTGGTCCAATATATCCACCATACATTGTTCTGCATTAAGCTAACTCACCAAATGTTGACTACAATAAACGACTACCACTCTGAAATAGAGGAGTTCAAGTAAAACAAACAACATTTTGAGATACCAACCCTAAAATGGCTATTGTTTGGTCATGACTGAATTGAGGGCGTGCAGAAACACATTCTTTCAGCAGAGTTCAGATCACTGGTTTAGTTTCCCTGAGATTTACCTTTAGCCATTCTCTAAAGCAATGCTTTCCCGTGCAGAGCAAAAGGATGGGGCACAGCTGATGAGGTTTAAGAGGAACCTGTTTAGAAGAACCAAGGAAGCAGGAAAAAAGGTTAAGGCTGGAGCTTGGAGGGGTAAGGCTTCCTCGTGAGAGAAGAGAATAATGCAAAGAATGAGGGGGTGGCCAGGCTAAGACTGGGACCCAAAAGGACTCGGGCACTGAAACACAGAGCCCGGTCCCAAAACAGTCAAGGGTCTCCACCGAGAGCATGCTGAACATGACCTTCGGCAAAAGCTTCCATTCCCCTCCTGTCTGAGTTGACATCGTGAGGGATGATGCTCTTTAGAATCTTGTTTTATCGTTTGATTTATTTATTTATTATTGTTTCCCTTATTTTTCATAGGTTGTTTTTTTTTTCCAGATCTTGACTGGGTTACTATTTTTCAAAGACCCAGATTGTAGGCTTGGTCCCTGTTTTTTGTTTTTTTGTTGTTGTTGTTGTTTTTTTTTTTTCTGGCAGTGTGCTTGCTTACTTCTCATGCCCTTGTGGTGGTTAAACATCCATCATCAACTTGACAAGATCAGTCAACTCTGAAACAAGACTCGGGCACACCTATGAAGGATTATCTGGATTAAGCTAGCCTCTGGACATGCCTGAGAGTTTTCTGAATTAGGTTAACTGAAATTGGAATAGGCACCCTAGATATGGCGCTCTCTCTCTCTCTCTCTCTCTCTCTCTCTCTCTCTCTCTCTCTCTCTCTCTCACACACACACACACACGTACATGCACACACACACACATACATACACACACACACGCACACGTACATGCACACACACACACATACATACACACACACACGCACACATGCACTGTGTTGGTGACTTGCTGGTGAGCTGCTGTAGCCACCACTGCTGCTATCAGCCTTCCTTGCCCTCAGAACCCAGATTCTTCAGCCTTCAGATACGGTCTGCAGACCAGTGGTGCTCCAGGAAGCCTCCAGGCCTTCAGCACCAGACTAGCACTGCTGAAGCATCCAGCTTCGTGAACTGAGCATCAATGGTGCAGTGGTAGGTGTTTGGGTTTTTCCACTTTGTAGGTTAGAAATGCTTAGTGAAGTTTCAATTATCACTTTGGGGTTTTTATACAGACAAAAGCTGGAAGTGTCTTTACATGCATGAGAGCCTTTTTATTTTACCCTTGTGAATGCTCAGTTTGTATCTCTTGCCTGTTACACAACTGGACGGGGAGATTTGCTTTATTCTTTTGATTTTCAAAAGAATACACACACATGCACACACATACACACACACTATAGAAAAAATAAAATTTTTAATTTTTAAATTATGATACCTTTACATGCTAATTTGCAGATAGAGACTGTGGCATTGAACTTACACATAGTAATTAAAATGTTGTCAAAGGAATAAATTGAAGCACACTGTGCGTACAGAATATATTAGAAATGTCCATAGTATAATATGTTGCTGATGTCTGAACAATCTAGTACATGTCACAGGTACTTCGACAAACTTTCCATTTTCATGGAAGTATTTTTTTTAATGCAGTCAAGCTGACCTATCTGCTCTCCTAATGCATCAGGATCTTTATGTCATGGGGACCCTTTCTTAGCGGGGCTTACAAAGAAATCCAACATCTACTTTTATTTCAAATTTCATATTTCTGTTTCTGATTGGCTCAAAGTTTATTCTTGTATGTGGTTTGATGAATACTTCGAACATTTTTCAAAGAACTGTTCAGTTGTCCTGGTATCATTTGTTCTATGTTTGCTCAGAAATTTCAGACACTAGCTTTATTCAGTGGTAAACTTATACACATTCGTAAGTCTCCTTTGAACGTTAGATTCTTTTCCTTTGGTCTGGGTATTCATGCCCAGAACCCCATATTTTAATTAATAAAACCTTAATTATCAAAACCCCTTTCCATACAAAACCCTTTTCTAACCAGTGAGACATCACTCATTAGTACTTCAATTTCATTGTTTTCTTGGCTATTTTTATGTCTTACTTAGTCTGTAGGAACTTCATAGTCAACTTGACCTGCAGGTAAACATGTGTTGTATCTACAATGTATTGATGTGTGGACAATGATACTTAGAAGCTTGGCTAAGAACAGTGAATGTTTCCTATTCTGTTATTTAGGAGTACAGATAATTCTCATGGGTTTTGTACATTTCTTACTTTACCTTAAGCATTTTAATTAATACTTTTTGATATTACAAATCAGTTTTTCCTTCCATTTTAGCTTCTAAATGAAGTCATTTGCTTACTTAAAAGTGCTCATATTAGCCATTTGGGTTTGTTGACTTCTTTTGATGTATGAATTAGCTTTATGACTGACTCTGGAAGACTTTTTATTTACCCCCTATGACTAGCTCTTTTTCTTTTCCAGTTTTTTTATTTCTGTTTTATTTTTCCTAATCACATTGCCTAACACTTCAATGTCAAATAGCATAGGACATGGTAAATTTCCTCATTTTAGGACCTCTTGGAAATTTTATTTTGGTATTTTAATAAATATCTATTATGTTAACCTTTTATTCCTATTTTCCATAATGTTTTTATTAGAACAAAACTGTTAAAAGCTATATTTTAATTTAGTATTTGTGGAAATATTTTTTTTCTTTGGAAACCTTTTATACTAAGATTAATAAATATACTAATTTATTTGATTTACTAATTAATAATACACTAAGATTAATAACCTTTTAAATACCAGGTCATCTTTGCATTTTGATATAAGTAGCACTTGACTAGTTTATTGGTTCTTGATTGGTGAAGTCTATTCACTAATATTTTGTTATGATTTTCATCACTATTCCTAAGTGATGCACTGCCATTTTGTTTGTTGGGCTTAGCTAGCAAAACCTAGTACATCTTTGAAAGAATTCGAACAATTTAGGCAACTACTTTCTTCACTTTCTGTATCCTAATTTTAAGATTTTGCGAATTTTTTCCCTGTGAATGATTCTAGGCCTCCCCCCTCCCCTTTTGTGCCCCTTCCTTGGTGACTCTAGTTTGCCTAAGAATATTAACCTGCTGAAAAATCCAGATATTTCACTGAGATCAATTCTAGAAAATTTGACTTTAAGATTATTTGCATAGAGATATACAAATTTGCTTTTTATTATATGAAAGTTCCCCTGTACTCATTTTCTCCCTGTAGTTTATTTTGTGTGATATACTTTTTCTTTACTAACGTAGCCATTGGTTTCTGAATATTAATAAATTTTCTAGGGAATTGGAAATGCTATTTATTAACTTTATACACTGCTTTTTTGTTCTTTGAAATTTATTCTACCCCTCCACATGCTTTCATTTTATTTGGCTTGTTGTCTATTTCTGGATATTTTTAGTAGGGATTTTTTTATTTTTAGTCTTTTATTTGCACTTATTAAGATGCTTGAGTCTATTGCTTTTTTCTTCTGGTCACTGCATTACATATAACTCCCAGATGTGCTTATGGAGTGCTCATTACTGTTTTCCAAAAATTCTATAACTGCTGTTTGCATTTTCCCTTTCACCCAAGATTTAACCCCATAAAACATTTTCTAATATTAGCATGTAAGAGTCTTTTGAGATTTAATTCATTTTAAGTTCATAGTTATACCACAATATGATCTTGGAATGTTATTTATAATATTTTTGCTATACAAATGTATTGATGTATTCTTTAGTATCTAAAATACAGTTTACTTTTATGAACACAACGTGAAAGTGTGCAAAAGGAGTTCTCTATTGCTAGTGTGTGAAATCTGTATATATTCAAAACAACTTTGTCATTGGCGACAGTCTAATCTTTTACTTTGTCCTATTTATTGACCTGCCTTATGTCTTAAGTGAGATTAAAGTCTTTC
Source organism: Arvicola amphibius (assembly GCF_903992535.2). NCBI lineage: Eukaryota > Metazoa > Chordata > Mammalia > Rodentia > Cricetidae > Arvicola > Arvicola amphibius. Next base: position 39,327,913 of record NC_052060.1, on the reverse strand, counting down.
GTTGGCCATGTGTTTCAGCATATTCTTCATTTGTGTTCTGCAGCTTCTGCTTTTTAACACTAATAGTTGTATGGATTGACATGAAAACACACGTAACTATTGTGTGTTGTTTGTAAGTTGTGACTTTGCCTTTCTTTGCCTTGATTAATGATTTTATTGGTACAAAATCTGCTTTGTCTGAAAAGAGGGTCAGGGCAGCCTGGTATAAATTTGTTCATCAATTTTTAGCCTTTTAATCCTATTACCTTAGGTACATCCCTCACAATCAACATAAAGTTAAGGCTATCCATGAACTCTCTTGTTTTTTTAAGCTTGTGCCCATTTATTGACAATGGTAACATTCTCTCTCCCTCTCTATCTCTCTCTACATCTCCCTTTACCTCCTCCCATCCTTTCTACTTTAATTTTATTTTTTTCTACTCTATAAGATATATAATTTTCGTATCCTTTCCTCTCAATATGCCACCAGCCTTGTTTTGTCTTAGATAAACCTATAATCAACTTTTCTAAATGTTCAAAAGTTAGTCCTCTTGACATTTCCTCTCTCATTTCTCAGTTAAGAGAAGCCCATATGGATAAAGCTACACTTCTTTTTTGAAAGATCTACTGGTGTTTATTTATGTGTATGTATATGTATACATTCATATGCAAATGTATATGTGTATATGTGCACATGTGAATTTATGTGTGTGTAGATACCTGCCAAGTGTAGGGTGCATCAGATCCCTTAGGATTGAAGTTACGAGCACCGTGAGCACGTGATAAAGGTGCTGGAACCTCAGTCCAGGTCCTCTGGAAGAGAGTAGTGAGCTCATGTAACCACTGAGCCATCCCACCAGTCTGAAGCTGCATTCCTTAAATGCCATGCTTGCCTGGTGAAATTAAATTCAGTATGCTGCATAATTCTGCTTTCTGACTGATTGTTTGGGGGGAAATTCCCACCAGTCAAAATATTTGTGCTTCCTTTTCTGTTTTACTCTTATAGTGCCTTCCTGAGGACGTTCACCTGATGAACTTCATTAGAGGTTCATTAGACATTAGGACTTCCAGTTTAACATCATCCTGTTCTGTCAAAATCGTAAAGTCTAGCTTCTTGAATGGATGGTTACTTTGACTGTTTGTCCTCTTTGTATTCCTGGATGATTACTAATTCCATATTTTACTGCCTTTTCCCATCTATGCAACAACAGAATTTTTTTTTCTTCTTTGTCTTCTTTCTCTCAGAAGCAAAGCTTCTCCAAGGGCTGTTGTCCCCAGTTCTACTCATATCTGAGATTTCCCAGGTTAATATTTAGCCCTTTGTATAGACTTGGGTTTTGTTTTACTATTTTGTTTGTTTTGGTTAGTTGTTGGTCAGTTGGTGGAATCTTTCATCCAGCCTGCACCATGTCCTTCAGGTTATCCTCGTCTACCTAGGGCACCCACAGGCTAGCAGATAGTGATAAATTTATTGCTGATAGAATACCAAGTCCATGAAATATTGTGCATATGTGTATGTGTGTCTGTCTCCTTCTTATAAAGCCTCCAGTATTCAACCCCTAAGACCCCTATTCTTGATCTTATAAACTACTAACCCCCTCCTCAAAGCTCTACCTCCAAATATTTCTTTGCATTTTGCCATGTGTATGTGTTCAGATGTCTCTTGATATAATGCTATCAATAAATTCTAAAGCACTTAAAGCACTCTTCATGACCTTTATTCAAAGCCAAGAAGGCTGTCCATCACTCCCACCTCTGAAAAGTCATTCCCAAAGAAGAACTTGGGGGTTAGTTTGAAAGCTACAGTGGAATTTATAGCTGGCTAGTCCCTGAGGATGTGTTCAACCTTATGTTTCCTTTTCCTTCTGAATGGTCCCTTTGCACTATCCTAAAGCAGTATAACTTCCAAAGAAGATGAAAATCTAATAGATGGCTGTATGGGAAGAATACACAAACACTCCTATACCCTGTGTGCAGAGAAACATTTGTAAAATTTCTTTGTGTATATAATTGGAAGAAATAATTTTTATACAGGAGAAGGTGGAAATTATAAACAATGTCACAAAGTATTTCATCATTGTGTTTTTAAGCCAGGCTGTGTTCTGGTTTACATCCTCCCAGTGGCTTCATTAAGGGGCAACATCTGAAGCACTTTTAATAGGTATTGGAAATAGTGGTCCCATCTCATCTCCCAAGACCTCCATCAGGGAACAGAGTTAATCCTTGCTAGTCAGACCAGCATTGTATTGTGTTTAGCAGTACTGGTGTCCAAACCTGTGTGAAATACAGAATCACATGTCTCTGCTATCTCCACATACACTTGCTTGCTACCCTGTCATTCTCCTGGCTATAAACTGTTGCCTAGCAACAACATACTGGGATTTCACCAGACATTCTTGTTCATGAATACCAGCTGTGCAGCGGTGCCTAGAGGTAACAGAAGAAATATGTGTGGCTACGTTTACCATGCAGTTTATTAAAAGTCAACGGAGTCCTTTCATGTAAGCCAGGCTGAGATAGGCATGAACTGCACAAGGCAACGCCCAGCAATGTACTTACAAAAGGAAAACTCTTTTCGCTGTGTTATCTTTGACATACAGTTGTCTTTGTACATGAGTACTTTCTAAAAATATCCTGGGCACTGCTACCACAGTGGATCTATAAACTTCTCCAAAGATACATTTTATAGTTATTGCTAAAAGTTAAGTCAAAAGGTAAAATAACATTTTCTATAAAATTGAAGTTTCTGTTATAGGGTTTCTTCAAGTAAATAGATATCTGTAGCATAATTTGAAATTCATGTCACTATTCAACAATTGTTTGGCTTTGATGCATTATAAATATACATCTTATGGGGTAGAGTATAATGATTCAACACATGTATGTATTGTCCTATGATCAAACCAGAATAAATAAACATTCCTTCTCCTATTATGTCCTTCTCATGAAAGCTTTATAATTTCCAATGTTGGGGATTTTTGACTTCCTTTCTTCTAGTGTTTTATAAAATATATAATAACTAGATGAAAACTGTACTCACCTTAACGTGCAACGAAACATGTCAATTCATTCTTTCTTTCTAGTTATATTTTTTAACCATCATCCACTCTCCATCCCATCTCCCAGCAACCTTTGAAAACCACTGCTCTCTCTGCTGCTGGGTCAACTAGTTTCTTTTCTTAAAAGCAATTTCTTTTATCTTCATTTTATGGGTATTGGTGTTTTGCCCACACATATGTCTGTGTAGGGGTGCCATATTCCCTGGAACTGGAGTTACCGACAGCTGTGAGCTACCATGTGGGTGCTGAGAGTTGAACCCTGATCCTCTAGGAGAGAAGCCAGTGTTCTTAGCCACTGAGCCATTTCTCCAGCCCTGCCAGGTCAACTATTTTCAATCCCATGAATGAGTGAAATTGTGTGGTATCTGTCTTTCTGAGATTCTTCTATCACATAAAATTATGGTCCATACCTGCAAGGTAAAAAAGCCAAACAACAAAGAACTGTAATAAATACTGGGAACTCCATGAGTGTGAGGAAGAAAAGGGAAAAGTGTCTTAGACAGGTGAGTCTACCCGAGCCTGCAAAGCCAGAGGTGATTTCTAGAAAGCAGTGATATTCAAGGCGTTGGTGTTTGAAGGGTCAAAAAAAGAGTCACCAGAAAAGGAGATAAGTAGATAAGCAAACCCCTGAGGTGCTGAGAAGAAATGACATCACTTGTTTGAAGGTATTTAGGAGAGGAATGAGTACATGAGAGTTAACAAGAGGTGCTAATTTTAATGTAATTGGCTTCTGTAAGCTCATGAGCACTATTAGGAGGTGTGGCTATGTTGGAGGAGGTGTGGCCTTATTGGAGGAAGTGTGTGACTGTGAGGGTGGGCTTTGAGGTCTCCTATATGCTCAAGCTATGCCTGGTGTCTAGTTCACTTCTTGTTGCCTATGGATGAAGAAGCAGAACTCTCAGCTCTTTCTTTGCCATCATTTCTCTGAATGCTACCATGTCCCACCATGATGATAATGGACTAAACCTCTGAACTGTAAGCAAGCCACCCCAATTTAATGGTTTCCTTTTTAAGAGTTGCCATGGTCATGGTGTCTCTTCACAGCAATTGAAACCCTAACTAAGTTAAGTTAGTACCAGGGACTGAAGTATTGCTATGATAGGCCAGACCATGCTTTTATTTGGAGGAATGTGGACTTTGAGCCAGGCCATGGTGGTACATACCTTTAATCCCACCACTAGGGAGGCAGATGCAGGTGGATCTCTGTAAGTATAAGGCCAACATGTTCTACAGAGTGAGTTCCATGGCAGCCAGGGTTGTTTCACTGAGAAACCCTGTCCCAAAACAAAATAGAAAAAGGAAAGAACCATACTAGCAGGAGCATGGAAGACAGTGGTGCTGAGGTTGATTTGAACTGGTTGGGCTGGTTCGAGAGGCTTCAAAGGAAAAGAATGTTAGTACTTGGCCTAGAGACTTTTTTGTAATATTTAGGCAAAGAATGTGGCTGATTTTTGTCCTTGTCCGAAGAGTCTGCCTAAGGCTAAATTGAAGAGTTTTGGATTAATTCTGTTGGCAAAGGAAATCTCAAAACATCCTAGTATTGACTCTGTTGTGTGGTCATTAGTAGTCACTCTTAGATCTATAATGAAAAGGAGCAAGCTGAGTATGGAAAAATATAAAATGTACAATTTGAGGAGAAAGGGAGCACCAGGAAGTAGAATAGACTAAGTCTTGTGTTTAAGAAGGTAAACAGGTTAAAGAAAAGCCTGGTATTAAATAGAATAAAGGTAGTTGTGACCTCAGGGTATGATCCCACCCAACTTGGCTTCCAAGTTTTGAAAAAGAATTAAAGAATAGTTTAGATCTAGGCATGGTAGTGCATACCTTTAATGCCAACACTGCGAGACAGAGATAACAGATCTCTGAGTTGAGGGCCAGTCTGGTCTACAGAGAGAGTTACAAGATAGCCGTGTATAGGCAGTAAAGGAAATCACTGAAAACAGGAAGCTGGTGAAGATGTAATTGAATAAGAAGGCCATGTTGCAGCCCCAGTAAGCAGCAGAACTTGGCAACTTCAGCCATGTGGTTCTGGATTTAAAGTCAAAGATAAAAGAAAGGGGTTATGGAATCTCCCTCTAAGACTAAGGAAAGCCAGTGAGGCCAGGCATGTGCCAGGGGCATCCCTGAAAGGAGGTCCAAAGAGGTCATTGCGTAAAGCCTGGATTGCCTTTTAGAGATGCCAGAGTTGAGGGATACCTGCTGAGGAAAGTTGCTAACAGGGAAAGAACCAGCCTAAAAGAAGGAAGTGTGTTGCAGTCTAAAAAGCTCAATAGAATTAGTGATGTGAAGAGCATTTTGAAATCAGACATGGAGATAGAGTTTGGAGTTTGCCCTGCTGGTTTTCCATCTTACTTTGGCCCAGTATTTCCTCACTATGCTTCCTTCTCTATGTTTTGGAATGGTAATGTATATCCTGTGCCATTATATGTTGGGAGTGTGTGATCTGCTATTTTTTTATTTTGATTTTACAGGGGAGATTAAGAGATTGCATGAATCTCAAAAGAGACATTGGACTTCAAGACATGGTTGAGACCGTGATAGACTTTGGGGACTTTTGAAATTGTACTAATTAATGCATTTTGCATTACGATATTGTTACAAGCTACTGGGGGCCAGAAAGTGGAATGTGGTAGTTTGAATACAATTGACCCCCACAAATTCATAGGGAGAAGCACTATTAGGAAGTAGGGCTTTGTTGGAGTAGGTATGGCCTTTTGGAGGAAGAGTGTCACTGTGGGGGTGGGCTTTGAGTTCTTATATGAAACCATGCCCAGTGTTTCAGATTACTTCCTGTTGCTCTCATGTAAAATATAGAACTCTCATCTCCTCCAGTACCATGTCTGCTTTCATACCACTATGTTTCACTGCCATGATAACAGACTAAACCTCTGAACTGTAAGGAGCCACCCCAATTAAATGTTTTTCTTTATAAGAATTTCCATGCTCATGGTGTCTCTTCCCAGCAATAGAAACCAAGAGCTACCTCTGAGAAGCAGACAATATTTCGATTGCAGTGAGAACATTTGAATTTATGCAGATGGAAGTGAGAAACAGTGGGGGAAGGGGTAGAGGGGAGACCCCCCCCCATCAGGTAGCATGGGTCTCTTTGGTGGTAGGTAAAAATTGTCTTGGAGGAGAGGAAGGGGAGGTGGGTTGCTGGGGATCTGCTGCAGCTGGTAGCTGTGAGGGAGGGAAGCAGTGTGACTTCCTGTGTCATAGGCTCTGAGGATCACATCTTAGCTTCCAGAGAAAGGTACCTCCACTCTGGAAACGTCCCCGGCTCCAAACCACATCTGTTATACACTTGCCCCTCTCTGCAGTTTAAAAAAAAAAAAGAAAAAAAGGAAAAGAAAAGAAAGATCCTACCTGGTACCAGAAGGTACAGCTACAGATCAGAAAGAGAGGGCTATAGCCTCAGCCACACCTACCAAAGGAAATGGAAGCAAAGCAGACCTAGCAAAACCTATGGGAATGGGGTGTGTGACTTATTGTGGAATCGGAAAGGAGGTGACAGCAGGGGAAGAAGACATCCTTGGAACAAAGATTCATCAGGATCCCAGTCAGTCCTTAATCTGGCCCTGAACCACGGTGGGAGGAGTACTCTTTTAATCAGTGAGCACCCATAAGCCCTACAAGCAGTCTCCTTCCGTGAGGAAGACCTTAAAGCCTGGTTGTATTTGATTACCTAAAAGGCACTCTCTACCACAAAGATCTAAGAAACAGCAGAAACGCAAATCAAAGCGTAGCTAAATATCTTCTAGGCGGCCTCCATCCCAGCACAGCTGGGATGCGGAGAGTCCCAGGAAGAAGCCAAAGTCCTTCCATCTGAGGCCAGTGCAAACCCACCACATGATGAGGACACCTAGACTCAAGACTTTCATGGCGTCCCGTGAACAGCACTGATTAACACCAAATGGCTAAACAAAATTATTCCCAGCAGTCCTGACAATGCAGGCTACCTTCAGGGACAGAAGCCAGGGTACCCGGACATAGTTCTCCTGGATGAGACAGGTGAATGCAGGCTGCCAGCAGGATGCCATGCACGTGTTTCAAAGTTGAACCGAGAGCTGTTGCCAGACCAGAATGTTCTGAATGTGAAATGAAACACTATCAAAGGAGCCAACTTCTCTGTTACGCTGCATGAAAAATCCAGAGCTCCACCAAGCTTATGCAATGCACACAGAAACTGGGGATATTCATTCACATAGGATCATTCATCGCTGTTTTAAGAAAAAAGTCAGCCTGACACTAAACACAGCCGGCCAAAAAAAGCTTCATTAAACCAACCCACACTGAAGCTGGCAGGTGAGATAGATACTTCAGCGGGCGAGGGTGCTTGCTGCCAAGCTGATGAGATCTGAGTGTGATTTCAGGGACTCACCTCACGAGAGGAGAGAGCTGACTCCTGAAAGTTATCCTGTGAGGTCCACATGGATGCCAGGGCACACACACATCAATAAATGAATAAGTGTAATAAAATGTTTGCAAATAAGGTGGAGATAGAGGAATTATGTGACTGTCTCCTCTGGCCTCTTTGTACACCACACACACACACACACGTACACATATATGCCCAGGGAGAGAGAAAAAAAAACAAAGCACTGAAGCTTTATTAACCAAACAAATGATTATAAATATATGTAATTATATTCACAAATATACATGTGCATTTGTATTATATTCATAAGTATGCATGTGCATTTGTATGCATGAACTGTGGGGAGGTATTGCAGTCAGAATTTGATTTCCCAATAATTTTAAAGTGATCTGAATCTAATGATGTTTGCTTCTCTCATAGTGATCACTGACACTTTAGGGGGGAAAAATTAATTTGTACTCACTCTGACATCCCCCTGTTCCATTTATATACTGTCGAAACCCCCATTAGAACAACAGAATTCTTTGTTCTTACCGTTTCTTAATCCCCAGCTAAGCAACTGAACTCATTCAACTGAAGTCACTAGAGATAAGGGAAGTCTTTTCTTTTCTTTTTTTTTTTTTTTTTTGCCTTTATGTTTTCTTCTGCTCGTAGTTAGGGGAACATATCATTACAATGGGATTGTGAAAAATTAAACACAAGCACAGTTATTTTATCCCTTTCCTATACAAAGATCAGGTTCAGGCCACTTCCTCCCAAACTCCAGCACTGCTCTGTGCAGTACATCACAGATGTGACACTAGGCCATTCTGCATGCCTGAAGAAAATGACATCATTGCTTCCCAACTCTTCAAACATGAACACTGGGGAAGCTAGGCATTTTATAAGAACCTTAACTTTCTGGGTTTTCCATGCTGTGAGAAAAACCATAGTAGTCACACACAGGAGTTCCCTGAAGACAGGGATGGCAGGGTGCCCCAACCTGGTCCAGATACCCCAGTCCAGGGCCCTGAATATGATGTCCAAGGAAGATGGCAGACAGAGTCAGCCCCACCTGACATTTGATCGCCACATATCATGGGCCTAAAGTGAACACTGAGCATTGCCAGTCCACAAATATTCTAATAAAAAGCAACAAAATATGAGTTACAGCTATTAGGTTTGGAGTAGTTTGTTAATAGTAGTAGATACTGAAAGTCATGCATTTTGCCAAAAATCCCTGCCCAGTTTTCAAGATTTAAACCCTACACTCTTGGGATGTGAAACAGAGTGGTCCCTAGCCATGCACCTACTTACATCAAAATTAATTGTATTTAAATCATATTTAAAAGTCAGTTTCTCAGTCATACAAGACACATTTCCCAGGCTAAACAGCCAAAGCACTGGTGGTTCCTGATACACATTCCCAACTGCTGTACAAAGTTCTAGCAGAGATTAACTACAGACAGCCCAGAGTTCTGCCCGCATTTCTAAGAAGAACGTTAAAGATGAAAGGAAACATCGACCATGTATTCTACCTTCTCAAGCAGAAAACAGATCAAATCACACCTGGAAGCCTGAAATGAGAAAAGACATGGTACAGTAGGCTCCACTAGACAGAAAGCTGGTAAATTTACCCAGAGATACTTTAAGCCTAAGACTTATGAAGAAAAACTCTTTGTTACTGTTGTTGCTGCTAATTATGTTCCCCCGCACCCAGCTACAACTAATCTCAGTATGTCACTGAATATGAGATAGGGTCCAAGAGGAAAAGTTACACAGAACTGAGCCGTGCCAAGCCGAGGCAGATGCGATAATCGGAGGAGACTTGCAGAACTCGCAGAGGTTTTGCCTGACAGCGAATCGTCATGATACATCAACTGGAGAAGAACAAGGACCTGGTACCTTGGCACAGAGCCACAGAAAATGTTGCTTTTCATTATAAGGTTCTTTGTTCCTTGTGGGAAATCCTGAACCTACGGGGATGTGTATGCCGATGTCTACATGGGGGACCTACAGGAGGAGAATAGACAGACACGCACACCAGCAACTCAGATACACACATGGCTACCTATCCCTTCAGCAGGACACAAGGAAGAAGCCATCTTTTCAAAAGCTCTAGGGCCAGTCGATAGTTGCTTTTTATAAGTAAATACTAAGCTATATAATTTCAAAGGTGATGATGCTTTAATGGCACATGATAAAATAATGTTTAAATCAAGTATAAGGTAAAGATTCATGACACACAGGGAAATATATGACAGAGAGGACTATTATTTTTCTTGTGTGGGGAAACAATCAGAAAGAGATGAACCCATGGCTTCTTTCCTCTGGTTCTTCTTGTCTCTCCTAACTCAGCAGCAAGCGTGAGCGAGCAAAGGCCCTCGTGAGGCACATGTGTTTATTCTGTCCCTACCAAGGGAGGCACGCACTATAACTATACATGTAGATAGATATCCGAGGTCAAAAGTAGAGCCTACAGGTCAGCTCTGAGACCTCTGTGGCAATGTTGCTCCACAGCTAACACCAGAAGCATCTTTTTTCAATTAAAAAAAACTAAAAAGTCTATTATCGCCCATATTTTATAATAGTAAGATACTTGAGAATTTTAAAAGTTGTTTTGTTTGCTCCATGGGGAAGGAGAGAAGAGGGGGACATAACAGACGCCTGAGCTATGACCCTGTGGTTCATCACAATTACCAGCTGACTAGCTGTATTTCAACGTCAAGGGCATCTAATCTCTAAAGACCTTTGTAACTTCCGTTTCCACGCAGAAGACTAACTGCAATGGTCCAGGCACGTCAGACCCCAGGCAGCCTGTCTAGTTCCTTTAGGGAATGAGCGCAGTGCTGTGGCTGTAGGTATGGGCTGCGTGGGATTCAGGGATCTAGTTTCAAGGCACAAATGCCATACCATGATACCCTAATTCTTGAAACGTCTCTTGCCTTTACTAAAATTGGAAGAGGTTTCTATGATAGGTAAAGTAATTGCCTTGAGGCTTTAAAAATCATTTTTAAATAACTTTGAGCTTAAATAGGGCATGGAAAATTTCAACCTAAAAAAAATTTAATTTGGAGAAAGTTACTAGCAGATGAGAAATATAATGGAAACCACATTGCAGACGCTATTATACGTGAGTCACTACTAACTATGCTGCGTTATATGTGCATATATGGTGAACTTTATAGACTGCCCCATAAATTGATTGACATCAGATATAAGTACTATCTTGAAAATGTCCACTCGTGTTTTCCAAGCATTTTAATCTCCATAAGTGAAAGATCCTATCCTTCCTCATCAAAGACATGCACCACAAATTTGTCAAATTAAATTGGGTTTGGATTGCATTGCTTTAGATTTGGGGATAGTCTTACCAGTGCTATGATTAGAGCTATCTGTTCCAGCCATAAAGAAAACCCCTTGACTCCCCTAAATAGTGCCAGCAAGATGTTAGATATGAAGTCAGCACCCTTCTGCTGAAACCAAGTCTTTTTAATTTCATGTTATTTGCATAAAAAGACATGTTACTGATAACAATAACCATGCTGTCAACACAGAGAATTCACCTTTATTGGGAGAATTAAGTCCCGTGTTCTGTATGTTTTGGAGTTTAAACATCCCTCCTCATCATAAGGAAAGGCCCTGAGAGGAGGCATGGGAGAGCCGCAAGGGTAGGATATCAGTTGCTTCTCATTTGGCCGGATATCACCCGCTCCCAATAACGAGAACTGTTGGCACCTTATTATGGAGACCCTGTTAGCATTAATTAGAAGCAGGAAGACCCCATAAAGCTCCATGGCATGAGAAAGGAGCGAAGTCCCGAAGTCTGTTCCTTTACTTACCATTACCCCTCAGTCACCATAACGATGGTACTTAGTGAATATTGATTGGATGTTCCCATAAAACACCATAAACAACTCCAATGTTGCCGTATCACAAGGGGGAGGCTAAAGGGAATGTTTTACAAGTAGTACTTGACCTTAATGTCTGTGAGACACGTGTTGATCTAAGTAACTGGTGAGAGAATAGCCCTTGCTACTGAGAAAGCTTAACTAACCAGAAGCCACACCCAGAAAGGGCTTCTCTGTTGTCTGTAGGACCCAGACAAAGATACTAGCAATCCATCCAAAGATGCCGGCACACACTGATTGTGGTCACCATGGAGACACGGGTCAGAGGGAAGCAGAAGGGCTGGGGTTGTAATCAGTGGTAGAGCTAGTACCTGCTTTTCATGGTAGAGACCTGGGTTCAGAATGGGGTGGGGATCAAGGAAGAGGAGGGGGAGGAGGAGGAAGCAGAGCAGCAAGAACTGGAAGGGGCTTCTAGGATTTGGTCTTTTGTTGGGTTAAGTGGTTGTGAGGGAATTTAAGGAAGTCAGGTGGGGGTGGCTGCTGTCTATGGCTGCTTTTTTGGTTCTCATCGATAGATGAGAGCAGGGTGGAAGCTAAGTTGTGTGATAAAGAAGTCTCTCACAATACATAGAGGAGCATCTTAGGGTTACTATTGCTGTGATGAAACACCTTGACCAAAAGCAACTTGGAGAGGAAAGGGTTTATTGGGCTCACACTTCCACATCATCGTCCATCCCTGAAGGAAGTCAGGATAGGAACTCAATCAGGGCAGGAACCTGGAGGCAGGAGCTGATGCAGAAGCCATAGAGGAGTGCTGCTTACTGGCTTGCTCCCTATGCTTTCTCAGTCTGCTTTCTTGTAGTACTCAGAGCTACCAGTCCAAGGACAGCACCACCCACAATGAGCTGGGCCTGCCCCCATCGATCACTAATTAAACAAATGCCCTACAGGCTTGCCTGCAGCCCGATCTTATGAAGGCATTTTCTTAATTGAGATTCCCTCTTCTCAGATGACTCTAGCCTGTGTCAAGTTGACATGAAGCTATCCAGTAGAAAGAAGAAATGTGTTTCTGCTTTATCGGATCTGGAAAAGGCTCTTTCATGACTCCAGAGAGTTTCTGACTTGCTGCTCACAGCCACGCAGCAGATTTATCCTAGTGTTGCTCCGTGAAGTTGCCTGTGGTCCCTGGACACCACTAAGTCAGCTGCTGGCAACCTGAAGCCCACACTGAGACAAAGTCAGCTCCTCGTTAAAGGACAAACGCTTCTGGAGCGATGACATTGAAAAGGCCCGAGAAAGCTATGGTTTTTATCACCACCAAAAGTTGGTGAGATATTTTAAAAGGCCTGAATCTAATTACTCTTCCTCCTGTCTGGATTTTCTACTCCTAGATCAGTGAGATTGGTATAAGCACCATGCTGCTGGCGTAAAGATATTTTATGGAAGCTGAGACCTACAGACAGTCATGATCTGATAGCTAAAAACTAAAACATAATTATATCCATGAGATATAAAATTGGAAATATTTTCATCCAAAGTAAGAAATAGTTAAAATATTACATAGTTTTAAAAGCTATTGCTTTTTCTAAATGTCAAAATTGTCTAGAAATCAAAAGGTAAAATAAAAGCATTACTTAATATTAGAATAGCAAATTGAAAATTATCAAAAAGAATACATAAATGAAAAATCTAATTGAATATTTTTTTAATTATGGCTTGAGTTGGATGCTGTGAATGGCATGTACCAACAATCCCAAGCTACTCAGGAGACTGAGGTAGAAAGTGAAATCATTCGAGCTCACAAGTTCAAGACCAGCTTAGTCAACATAGGAACACTATTCATCCAAACACGGACGAATAGAAATTATTAAGTGCAAGTATGTATTCTAAAACAGTTTCTAAAAATCAAGCTATTTGTGTCTCTATGTGCAAAGCCCACGGCTGCTGCCCTTCAGGAGCACTACGTCTGGGCCTACGAGCATAAAATGTGACAAAAACTTTAATTGAAGCAAAAGGTGGGAACGGAAGCCCGTCCTCACCAGTCAGGCGCCAATTGTTAGAGCTATACTGCTATTCTCACAAACTGAACATGAGAAAGTGGGTTCTCAGAACTAATAGGAAACTAATTATTCCTTGCCCAAGAGACCATTACCCTTGTTCCTCTGAAAGGGAGTGGGATGATGAGTTGATTAATCTGCCTTGTCTTACCTAAGTGCATTGACCATTCAGATTTTTCCGACAAGCTGACCTAGCTTTCACCTCAGCTGTTGGCAGCAGGACAGCCACATGGGCTACAGACAGAGGCATTTTTGCTAGAGGATGGCGGATAAGCCATGTGGGAAACATTTCACTGAAGCGTGAACTGCGCTAGTCATGAAAGTAGAGATCTGTGGCCATGGGTCATGCTACAACCTCCAGAATGGGGGGAGGGGGTGGAGGCAAAGGGGCCCAAGTGCCCTTTAATATGTTGACTTTATATATCTGTGATAAACCAGGTCTCCACAACATGGGACTTTGTGTGGGTTTCCCCATTGCTCATACCTCAGGGTTCCTCTTCTCTTTCAAAATCTCCCAGTTTAACTGGAGAAAAGCACCCATGGGGACCTAGCTGAAGGCAGAATCTTTGCAAAACACTCTAAAAATGGAAGAAGTTTCCCAGAGGAAAGGAAACAGAAGGATTTGGGAGCTGGAAATCGGAGGTCACAGAAAATAAATCAGGGAAGAATGCCACCCTCTTTCCAGTGCTGACTATGAATGGCTGCGTGGCACAGAGCACTTGGTAAGGCGCAGGCACAGCTCCCTCTTCACTGAGTTGCTGCTTTCAAGGGACTGCTGATCCTTGAGTAAGTAACTTTCTCTATTCGCCTTATAGACTAGTGAGTTTTGGTATGGAAAAATTTAAAACTCATTCATTCTTCCCCAAATACATACAATTTTACACTCTTAAAGATGTTGACATTTTGGAGAATTTTTTTAAAAGTTTTTGAAGTCTGTGTAGCCCTAGATGTCCCAAAACTCACTCTGTGAAGGCGCACACCTTTAATCCTATCGCTCTGGAGGCAGAAGCAGGTGGATCTTTGTGAGTTCAAGGCCAGCCTGGTCTAGGGAGTTAGTTCCAGGACAGCTAGGGCTGTTGCACAGAGAAATCCTGTCTAGAAAAACCAGGAGAAGGAGGAAGAGGAGGAGGAGGAGGAGGAGGAGGAGAAGGAGGTGGAAGAGGAGGAGGAGAAGGAGAAGAAGGAGGAGGAGGAGGAGGAGTAGGAGTAGGAGGAGGAGGAGGAGGAGGATTGTCTGGTAACTTCCTCTCCCTCCAGAGGTCTAAAATCTCCTTTAATAAATTTCAAAATATGTAGGACAGATTGCTCAGGATCAGATGTTGTTACAAAGGGGATATAACAGTGTTTCTTCTCAGAGCTCACCAGAAGCTCCCTCAGAATGCCTTTCTCTAGATATTAAAATTTTGCATTCTTAGAACCCATGGTGTTTATATAATGCTAAATGGGCCTAGTACTGCGTTCTGTAGAATGTGTCTGCATTATGAAACAATGCATACTGTGATTTCTATTGAGAGACTTTGGACTAGTTCCCAGTCACATTAATCACACAGAATCCTAAATTTCGAAAACGAATGATGGATGTTGAGGTTCTATGGATTTTATTTTAAGAACTTCGGTTAGAGTTACCACAAGATAACTTCAAGGATCTCCTGGAGATTGCCTAGTCTTAAAAAAAATCCAAAGTTTCTAGATATCAACATCTTTTGATGCTTTATTTTTAACTCTTGATACTTTGTTTTATAAAAATAACAGTAGTCAAAAAAAGATTTCTCCTTTTTCTTTTTGAGTAAGTAAGCAGAGAAGACAAAATTCCAAAGTTTCTAGAAATCAACATGTTTTGATGCTTTATTTTTAAATCTTGGTACTTTGTTTTATAAAAATCACAGTAGTCAAAAAACAAAAGATTTCTCCTTTTTCTTTTTGAGTAAGTAAGCAGAGAAGACACTGTGTCGATTCAGTGGACAAAGAAGTGTTTCTCACATTGCCCATATTCCCAAGGATGCCAGTGGCTGGTGCAACAAATGCTGGCACAGCTATGGGCTGGCAGGAACTGGGAATTCAGTGATGGTTCGGGCCTGTCCTGTTTGCCTGTGTTGAGTCCTTGTTTAAATACAGTTCTGAGCAGAGAACCCTGCCACACCTTTGCAGTCAGAAGTGGACGGACATTAACACGTGCTATGGGAGCATTTAGAACAGAATGAAGTCAACCAAAGGGCCCATTTGACAGATCACAACGGAAGAAGACAGAAAGTTACTACCGTCATTAGGTGGCACATCTAATTTAGATTTTTGAGGCTGCTGAAGAAACACACAAATAGCAAGAATCACTCTTCAGTCAAAGCAGAATGAGGGAAGAGACCCTGTAACATGAAGGAAGATAAGTCAACTTTTACATAAATCAGTTCATAAAGACAGATCTTTCTAAGTCACTGAAAAATAGAAGAGGTGCTTACTTAAAACTCACTGTAGTTTGTAAAGGGAGGCTTTTAAATTATGTATGTATGTATGCATATTCTAATGAATTGAGCAAGAATCATATCCTTCATTGCTATTTGTAGCAAGGAAGCAGAATGAGGGAGTGCACATGTTTATAATCATAGCAAAGTCGATTCCTACACACCCTTTCCCTTCATTCGGCTACCAAATACACCAACCTCACTCGCATTGCAGTAAGTCAGTGGCACTGTTTCTACCCTGAGAAACATTTCTTCCTTCTTCTCACCATAAGAAAAACTTCTTGTAGATATGTAAACAAACACACACATATATACTCATGTGCGAACTTTTGTCTTCAAAATATGGAACATGTAAGCCAGATATAGTGGCCCATGTCTTTAATCCCAACACTTGGAAGGCAGAGGCAGGCAGTTCTCTGTGAGTTTGAGGCCAGCCTGGTCTACAGAGTGAGTTCCAGGACAGCCAGAGCTGACTAGTGATATCCTGTCTCTAAATAAATAAATAAATAATAAAAGTAAAGAACATGTATTTGTAGCATAGATTATCTTACATATGTTGCATATTAATTACTTTCCCTATCACACACTCCACACATAAAAGCCAAAGCACATATACAAAACACACTTGCTTTTTTTTTTCTTACACATTCAGATTAATGGTGTCCAAATGCAAGTTGTTCTTTTTTATGAGCTCCTAAGTTTAACAGCCCTTTTAGGCATAACAGTGAGATGAGGAGAGTGGACCCGGGGTATAATGTCACCCACATTTGGAGACACCAAAAGCTTGCCAGCTACATGAAACATCAATGGATCTCACAGATATAAAATCAAACATTAAAAGTCAGACCAAAGGACGCATGCCGTGCGACTGTGTTTATATAAAGTTTTACAAGCAGGCGAAACTTAGCTAGTATTTGGGGGTGTATGCTTCAATGATAAAACTATAAATAACAGCAATACCGTGGTTTCTTCTGCAAGAAACGAGGAAAAGACTGACTGGCAGGAGTGTGAGGGCAGATCTCCAACAATGGCAATATAAGTAAACTGGGCTTTGCTTCGTTATTAAAAAATAAATGAAAAAGAAACAAGCCGTTTTTGTGGCTATGTGTAATTCTCTGCTTGTGTAAAATCTGACTGCATAATGTGAAAGTCAGAGAAAACAATTTGCAATTGTGTGCGTTTTAAAGATAGTCTAATGCTCTCTGTTACACTAATTCTACCTTTAAGAATCTGCCCTACAGGCATTTATACTCTTTATAACATTTTATCCCAACCAGGCGTAGTGGCTGGCTTATGCCTATAATCCTGGCACTCAATGCTGAGACAGGAGGAGCGCCTTAAATTCAAAGATAGGTGGTTGACAGCATGAGACACTATTTCAGAAGAAAACTCATATCTGTAATGATCAATGAGAAATCACTAACATTTTGAAAATGAACATACTTAAAACCCAACCATAAGGGAAGAGCTAAAGTATATTCACAAGCTGTCAGAACTAAGGGGAAACACACTGTAATCATGACTACCTATTTTTAAAACCTTTTCATAAATACAAGATTTGAAGGCATGCATCAGACAGCAGAGGTGCATGTGTTGTGAGACTGTAACTGATGTTTTCTTGCCTTACCTGAGTTCTCTACTTTAATCAGCACTTACAAACTAAAAATTTACAATGTGCTGCTATGTGCTTTTAGCAGAATTTTCACAAAAAAACTGTGAGTTACCAAAATCTGTTAATAGTCCGGCATAGAGTTTGTTACCCAGTATGCTAATCAAAAATTAAAAATGTATTAAAAACTCATTTAAATAGAAAGTAAAGGCTGGGTGGGCACTTCTTTCAAGCTCCCTGTGAACCACAAAGGGAAGGATTCCTCAAGCAATTGAAGAAGTGAAGGCGTGGTGTTTAAATAGTTTGTCCCAAGTCACATGATCACAAAGCCAATGGGTCAGAATCTGAACCCATTTTTGTCAATTCTAAATTCCAAAACTCAGTGAATTCTACCATTCACCTGTATGGAGCTATGTAACAATATCAGCTGCAAATAGCAGTTACCCTCTTCTAGAAAATACAGTACGGATGTCCAATGGTGCAGTCCAACACAGCAAGGCTGATGTCATGCTATCCAGTGATCCCCAACATTTTAGGGGGAACAATACAGATGTGTGTGAGAATCTATTAGGAAAATGCATGCAAAATATGCATGCAAATAAATAAATGGGCTGGGTTCTTTAGATAATATGAAAGCGGCATACAATGTGTACAGCTTATTCATGTTGTCCAGGTTTTAAACTCTGACCTGTAGAAACATGAAGGCAGAAAACTCTAGACTAGTGTTGAGTCAGAAAGGCTAGAAAAATACTGCTCAGGTACCCAGACAGTCACCAAAGCAAACGCTTTCCCCTCTGCAAACTTCCCTAAAGCCCTACAATGAAGAGAGTGGAAAAGGCCACGTTGGCTGACCACCATGAACTTCTCAGAAATGGCAGACCTAGGAGTCTTACAAAGAACTCCTGGAGATCAATGGGTAAATTCTGACAGCTTTCCACACTGGCGAAAGAAGAGGCTGTCAGTTCTCTTTGATATTACTTCTTCTCTACACAGAGTCTGGACCCAGATGGATGAAAATAGAAATATAGGATAAAAAGCTGATGAGACAGCTCCAGGCACAAGACCAATCTTCCTCGCTCAGATCTTCCTTGGCAAGTGGATCTGAGAGAACAAAGGAGACCCCCAAAGCCCTGACATGCTCCTTGCCAAGGAGCTCCTAATACCACTCGGAGCCAGATCATCATTCTTCCTTTAGATTGATCTTTCCATCCCAACTCCTAATCCCAAAATAGACTCCATGGATTAGGAAACAGGCCTCCCACCCACAAGCTTTATCTCTATAAGACCCAAAGACTGGCTTAAAATTGATGGTATTTAGTGTTATAAATATCCCTAGAATCCCACGTGTTTGGAATGAGTCACCTGCTTGGTGTTAGAGCACGAAAATGGGAGATCAGGTTGCTGTCCTTCAGCTGATGTTCCTTTTGTGTTCATGGTCCAGATCACCTTTTCCCAGCATGGTGTCACATGAGAGGGAGCCACAGGCTCTGACTGGGAAACATTGAACAATTATTGGAGAATTCAGTGAATATTTGCGGGTCCTTTCTGATGTGACAGAAACTATGAATGAACTAATTCCAGATACTTTTGTCTTAGCAAACTACCAGTCTCTCATGAAATAGGCAAGACAATTGAGAAATGAAGAGACTTCCACTAAAACACATTTGGCTTTGCCCCTTGTTAGGGAGATAGAGCATCTAATTTGGGGTCTTGCTGATGTAAGTCTCCTACTATATAACCCACTCCATTTTAGCAATCTGGGACACTGTCAATGTATGAACTTAAAAGCAAGATCCCTTAGCACTACTTTGCTGGCTTTGCTGGCTGATCCCTTTCAGATTGCTCTCCATGTGTCCTGAGGACCCAAAGACCATGACAACTGCAGGTGTGACCGTAATAGTTTTCTGTGAATTGTTTTATATAAAACAGGGGGTTTTGTGCTTGGGTTATATAAACTGGGAAAGCCACTCTTAGAGTCACAATTGTATATAGTATAGATGAAACTAAACAAGAATTCCAACGTCAATACCTGGTTTGGCCCAAGCACAGAAAAATTGATTTGGATCATGAATTCTGAGCTTGTAGAATAAGGAACACAATGTCTTCAGTTGTATGGTACTAAAAAATAACTTGAATCACACAGAATATAAAGTACAAGATGTCTATCACTATCATTTTCATATTAACCAAATTTCTATATTTATATATTTTGTCACTTCTTAGGGAACCTTATATTTTAAAATATTTTAGAAAAATCAGGAAACTATTTAAATATTGTGATAGAGACTGACTGATGTTCAATGATCCCTTTAACCCTTCTTGAGAACTTAGCGAACCATGCTTCCTAACCTTCTCTGCAGTTAGGTTGGAGTCATGTGACTGACAATGACCAATGAAACATGCGGGAAGTGAGGTCAGCCACTCTCCAGTCTGGCCATAAAGCCCCAAATGAACATTCCCATTGTCACATTTCTTTCCCAGCTATTGAGGGAGCCAAGAACTCATGGGATTTTGTTGTCATTTACTGCGATCAGGGACTGAACCTGGAACCTGCACTCTGCTACTGAACAAATCCCCAGTGAGATTTATGTAGTGAAGGCAGCAGAGCAGAAACAGAAATAAACTGGTTTTCTATCAAGCCACTAAGATGGAAATGAGTATGTTAGCATGGTCTATCCTGATAATAAAGGAATAATATTCATTTTGTTGTACTGTTCAAGGGTGGCAAGAAAGACAGGAGAGTAAACCATTATTTTTTAAAATCTAGCAAAGAATGATCCACAATTCTTGGACTATTGAGCCTCAAGACTCAGGCAGATTTCCCAATATGACTCTTTATTATCCATCTGGGTTTCTGTACACTTAGCTTTTTCTTTATTTTATTGTTTTATTTTTTTATTTTAATAAATTTATTATTTTACATTCCAGTCACAGTTTCCCCTCCCTCCTCTCCTCCAAGTCCCTCCCCCATTCCCCTCTATTACCACCCCCCAACCCACTCCTCCTCTATTTTTGTTTGGGAAAGGATGGGCCTCCCATGAGTATCAACCCAACAGGGCATATCAAGTTGCAGTAAGGCGGAGTACCTCTCCACATATTAAACCCAGGCAAGGCAACCCAGCATGAAGAGTAGGGTCCCCAAAGCCTGTAAGAGTCAGAGACAGCCCCGATCCCAGTGTTACAAGTCCTGTTAGAAGGCTCTGCTGCGAGACCCACATCGGAACACTGGACTGAGTTCCCAAGGTCCAGTTGAAGAGTGGAAGGAGTGAGAATATGAGCAAGAAGGTCAAGACCATGAGGCCCACTGAGACAGTTTGCCTGAGCTAATGGGAGCTCACCAACTCCAACTGGATTGGGAGTGAATGAGCATGGGTTCAAACTAGTCCCTTTGAATGTGGTTGACAGTTGGGGCAGACTGAGGGGCCACTGATAGTGACACTGGGATTTGTCTCTACTGCATGAACTGGCCTTTTGGGATCCTATTCTCTTTGGATGTACACCTTGCTCAGCCTGGATATAGTAGGGAGGACCTTGGACTTGCCACTGGGCAGGGTGCCTTGTCCTCCCTTAGGATGGGAGGGGGAGGAATGCGAAGGTGGGTGGAGAGTGTGAGAGGAGGGGAGGAAGTGGGAATTTGGATTGATATTTTTAAATTTATCAATAAAAGAAAAAAAGAAGGCTCTGCTGCTTAAGGTTGCAGTCTACCATGTATGGACAGCTCTCCAAGCTCGGTACAAAACGGCAGACTCCCTTCCCCTGATGGAATTTCTTTTACCATTTGTTGATTATAAAACCCAAGGACTAATATAAGAACCTGAGACAGTACCAAGGCTGCGATGCACCTGCCACCCTGCCTTCCAGCTCCAAACGGATCTTGCAACCTTCCAGCCTCACATATACTCACCACACAGACCACTCCTTCTCTCATCCTGGGTCCTCCAAGGACTCATTGATCCATTCAGGCCACCTCAACGGGAACTCTGCCTCTTGAACCACATGCTTTATTCAGTTGGATACCAGGCCACAACATAAACAGAATTCCCCCAGTAGGGGCATCCTACTGTCTGCCTGACCTTATTTCCAAAGCTGTCCCTTAGCTTGGATGTGACCCTTGACATAGTTCCTGCAACAGCTCTCCCCCAATGCCTGTATGATAATTAGGTGTTGTGTTCCCATCTGTATGATGGGCCCGTGCTGCCAAATGCAAATACAGCATGCTATGAGCGACAATTAGGTGATGCCCTGGTTGCTGTCCCTAAACTATACGTTCCCCTCACTGTGGAATACAGTTGAGCTGTCTCACTGAAGCTGACTACCAGGAGGTTATTTCCACAATGCTCACAGCTGGCCAAGCTCTGCCAGCCACCTCTGCTCCTTTTGTCCTCTTAGCCTGCTGGCCAACAGACCATGAAGAAAAGGGCATCCCCAAAGATACCCATAAGAGGACCAAGCTACACAACTGTAACATATATGCAGAATACCCATGCAGGCTCCCTGGTTGTTGGTTCAGTTTCTATGAGCTCTTGAGTCCAAGTTAGTTGATTCTGTTAATTTTCTTGTGGTGTCCTTGACCCCTCTGGCCCCTACAATCCTTTCTTCCCCTCTTCTTCAGGGTTCCCCAAACTCCACCTAATAGTTGTCTGGGGGTCTGCATCTGTAAATGAAAGAAACGAGGAATCTTTCTCTGGCCTATTGGCTTGTGGGGTTCCTGCCTAAATGAAAAACAATTACCACAAATTACTTCCCTCCTTCTTGCCTTTGCAATGTGATTGACTTTTATGTGGCTGTTCGGTTCCTGCCGTCAAGAGAGAGAGAGAAAGAGAGGGGGGAAAGGGAGGGAGGGAGGGAGGGAGGGAGGGAGGGAGGGAGGGAGGGAGGGAGGGAGAGAGAGAAAGAGAGAGAGAGAGAGAGAGAGAGAGAGAGAGAGAGAGAGAGAGAGAGAGCGAGAGCACACTTCCTCTACCCTTGATTCTGGGGTGGCTCGTGTCTTATTTCAGCCAACCAGTCTCGCAACCATCTCTGACTCCAGTTCCAGGGATTTCTGGCCTCTGTGGGCACTTCGTGCATATGGTGCTTACACTGTCCTCTTTACTGAAGCTCTTTGTTCTCTTTTGGTTGTTTCTGCCATTAGAAGGAAAAACAGTATATAAACTTTGAGCATACTTTTAATACATAGAAATATGTAGACCAAAGTTTTTATCCCACCTGGTCCTGCAACCATTCACTCCCAAAGAAACACACAAAGGCTTATATTATTTATAAACTAACCTATTGCTCTGGCTTATTATTAACTAGCTCTTACACTTAACTCATAATTCTTATCTATATCTAGCTGTGTGGCTCGGTACCTTTTCTTGGTGCAGCATTTTCATCTTGCTTCCTCTGCATCTGGCTGGCAACTGCATCTCTGCCTTTCCTCCTTTCCAGAATTTTCTTAGCCTGGTTGTCCTGCCTATACTTCCTACCTAGCTACTGGCCAATCAGCATTTTGTTAAACTAATACAAGTGGCAAATCTTTACAGTGTACAAGAGTATTATTCCACAGTGTAAATGTAAATAAAACAAAGAACAACCCTTCTTTCTTCTTCCAAAGCCGAAAGTATAAAATACTTTGAGAGACTCCCCACCCCACAATATACTGGGTATATGGTGTCCGGTAATTTCCCTGAGAGACTGGCATCTGGATGTTTCAGGTTGATCATGTTTTCAAGGGAACTAAATGTTAACATAGCATGCAGGATACAAAATTACAGCATGGAACTCATGAAATCCAGAAGTGCATGCTCCTATCCTGTTCACAGGCTTGGCAGCCTGTCACACAACCTCTGCATTCTTGCTGCTTCTGATGATCATTAACTTGTGAAAAGCAATAGTTTCCTAAACAGACATCATAAGTGTAAGAGAAAAAAAAAACTCCTACTAATATCATGTACTAAAATTTATATTTAGTTTATTCTTCATACTATGTTGTTACAAGTTTTAGTTCCCATTACAGTAATGGTTGCTGTAGTAACACAATGCTTTAAAAACTCTGGTCAATTCAGTAGACAGGTCCATTCACATGGACTGAAATGGCAGCTCTTCATTGATGTCGTGTCCTTAACTGAACTGTTGGACAGTCTCACTGTCATTAGCATCCAACTACAGAACAGGAGATACCTGTGACTTTGGAAGGGAAACCCTGGGAGAAGGTTTTGATTTCTTCTCCTTCTCCATCCCCACCCCCAACTCCCCAGCTCCTCAATACGTTGAAGAAAGGAATAGAAAGGTGGACCCTACACACTAACAACCACACTTACTTTGCCATTCTCTGGGTCTGATCTTTCCTTTTAGGGGAAAAGTCTGATGTGAGGAGCCACACTATAGAAGTAATTCTTGGTCCAGAAGAGAAGTCAGCAAACTTTCTGTCAAGGGGAAGATATCTAAGCCCCAGTTGATCAGGCCTGGGGTCTTTATCTAAACTGTTCAACTCTGCCTTTAGATACACTGTGTAAACAAAGGATGTTGACAGAGTCGCTGTAAATCTGCAAAGCCAAGCAGCCGGTCAGGTCACTTTAGTAACTGGGTTCTAGAGCAGTGGTTCTCATCCTGTGGGTCGTGACCCCTTTGGGAGTCTAATGATCCTTTCACAGGGGTCGCAATCCTGATATTTACCTTACGATGCATAACCAAAGCAAAAATTAGTTACGAAGTAGTAACAAAAATAATTTTATGATTGGGGGTCACCACAACCTGAGGAACTGCATTAAAGGGTCGCAGCGTTAGGAAGGCTGAGAAACACTGAAGGTTGAGAATTATTCTTGATAGTCCATTTGGGTTTTCCTTAGTGTACTGAGGATATATTCCATTTTGTAGGTTCCTAGCTGCTTGATTTGAAACACTCTTGCTCAATGTCAATTTATCTATTAATCGAATTGTAAAGGCATTCTCTTGCTCCTACTTCAAATTATTTGGCTTTACCATCACCAAATTTCCCAACCTTGACGAGTTGGTGAGCACAGTTATACTGGGTCACATGAACCTTCCTCAGTGTTCTCAGGGTGGAGAACAAGAACACGTCACCCCAATGTACAACACTGTCAAACAGATCATTTTGCACTGCGATACAAAGAGAACCAACAGATGCAGAAGGAAGCCTTCCCAGGGCTTCTCATACATGAGTGAAACAGACATCCTTGAGACGTAAGTGTCTGAGTCCCCTGTCCTTGATAGGCAAAAAGAGGTTCGAGTGCCCCTCAGCGAGGTCTATGCCCAAATTTCACTCTTGCTCCAGCACTCAGTACTCCAGCTACGACTTATTGATAAGACCACATTCTGACCTCCAATTACTCTTATGTGCTGGGTCCTAAATCCTGATGCCATTTTCCCTGGGAACCTGGGGAGGCAGGAAGTGAAGATGAGCATTACAGTTCACAAATATGTAGTTGTAAGGAAGCCAGCTTTCACTTTGTCCCAGGAAAATACTGAGTTTTGTGGGCAGGGTGGTCTTTGCAAGACATCTCTAATCATATTTGGAAGAAGACTGTGTAGAATCAGAAATGGCATTTAGCATCAATACAAGCAAAGAGGCCTGGAGGCTCATATATGCTACATGTAAGAGGCCCAGTGGGCAAACACCTCCTTACTTTGTGAGCCAACCCATTCTTGAACACATGTGTGCTCCTAAAGATAGGCCATCTGTGGAAACACAACTTCCGAATTTTTCCTGATTAAGCATCTGAAGGCTGGCTTCCAAGAGATAGGTATAATTGCTCCCTTCTTGGATGGAAATGAAACTCAAATATGTGGTCTTGATTATCACAGTGGAAGAGAGAACTGACAGATTTAAGACACTCTCTTTTCTGCCAAGACCATCACACTTTCCTTTAAAAAAAAATCATTTTTCCATTCCCTTCTCCAGTTGATGAATAGATTAAAAGACACTTCGATTTCTGAAACCACTTGGCAGCAGGCATTCCTCAGAAGGGTTGGATGTTTTCAAGATTGGTTTGGTCTCTTTTTATAAACTAGGAAGGGGAAAAATAAAATTTCCACATCTATCAGCTTTAGAAGCACATGCCAGTCTATGAACTGATAGAAGTTACTGGCTGCTTTTTATTTCTTCAGTGTTTTTATAAAACCCAAGTAGGTGGCTGATCCCAGGGGAATGGGGTCTGAAGCCATGTTTTTACCACATGTGTTTTTAGTGGGCAAGAGACCAGGCCAGCTACCTGATAAAATGCAAGGTGACTTTTTAAACTCTAATTTATCCCTGCTAGTCTCATTTCTGCCACATCTGAATTCTGTAAAAACTGTGATTGCAAATGGAAAGAGTGCTATGAAATGATTAGAATTAAAATGGACTGACTTATTAAGCCCTAAGAAAATGGAATTAATGAGCTATGAAGTGCCGATTGAGTGGGTGGTCTTCACACATATTTGGCTGATATCAAAAATGTCCATGATGAGACTCTGCCAAACAACAGCTTGGCACAGAACTAGTTCTACGAAGATGTTTGACCAGTTTGTCCCAGATGGTGTTCATTCCCAGACACTTTATTTCAAAAAAAATTTATATCATCTTCCCCTTTTACATTTTGTGGTGGTTTGAGTAGATATGGCCCTTTTAGACTCATGTGTTTGAATGCCTGGACCACAGGGAGTGGTGCAATTAAAAGGTGTGGTCTTATTAAAGGAAGTGTGTCACTGTGGGGGCAGGCTTTGAGGTCTTATATGCTCAAGCTAGGTCCTAGTGTGGCAGTCTCCTTTGGCTACCTATATATCAAGATGTAGAACTCTCAGCTCCTTCTCCAGACCATGTCTGCCAGCATGCCACCATGCATTTTGACATAACAATAATGGACTAACCCTCTGAAACTGTAAGCCAGCCCCAGCTAAATGTTTTCCTTTGTCATGGTGTCTCTTCACAGCAACAGAAACCCTAAGACAGCATCATATCCCAGGTTGCCACCTTGTTATCCCTAAGGAGGATCAGTGCTTGGGGAAGCCAGTCTTCCCACCTTAGGTTAAAAATGCTAAGGCTTCTTTCGTTTGGTTTGGTTTCTTTCTGGAGACAGGGTCTCTGGACAACCCCAAACTGGAACTTGCTATGTAAGCCAGGTTAACCTTGAACTCAAAGTATTCCTGCTTCCACCAGCTAAAGTCAATGCTATTTTATGAATGACATTTTTAAAAATACCTTTTTTCCTGAATTTTAATTTTTAAAACGTTTTGACAGTAAACATTACATTGAAGTTTGGCAGTTCTGTTGGACTTTCTGATAGAAGTCTTTCCCAACTCACATGAGTGGGGCTGTGTGATCAGTTTTGCCCCCACTGACTTAGCAGGTAACACTGGCTCTTCTGAACCCAAATCCTTCAGAGCCCATGTGTGACCATTTCCTAGGCAAGGCCTGACTTTGATTTAGGTTCACTTGTTACTCTTGCAAACCTGCCTCGGCCTCCTAAAAGTCTGGAGCTACAGGCATGTGGCACCGGGGCTAGAAGTATACACTATTTTTATGCTGTTTTCCTCTGAAATCTCTCATTGGCATAGACACACAAAGTGGCAGAGGAGAATGCATTGAATGCATAGATGTGAGCTTCTCTAAGGAAGTTCAGCAGGACATATCCAAGTGTGGGGTAGGCTCCTCAAGCGACACACACTGTTCATTATCTTAGCATAAACCAGATAGGCCATTTTGGGGGCTCTCAAATCTCTAAAGGCTACTGAACACCCCCTCATTGTTTTTACTCTTTTGATAAGTGAGATTATAGGGTGGCTCTGGAGATGCCTTTGACAGAGTTATAATTTTATAAGATAAAACCAGAAGCCACTATGTTTGTGCAAGGGGTTTGGAACGTGTCCTTCCCCTAATAAATGGTTTTCTGGTGAAATTCCTAGAAAACTGTGGGTTTGCACCTCAGAAGGGGTGCAGTCTTCGGGAGTTGTCCACTGTGCTGGAATTCTTGCTTTTCCTCTGGTAAGAGGCTTCAATCGGATTGTGGAGAGCTCTTCTCATGTTCCCAGAATTTCCTGTCTTTCTAGTCTGCCTCATAGACACATGTGAATGATCACAGTAGGCAAAGCACGTGCCTGCCCACGTGGATGGAACAGCTAAAGCAGGAGCCAGCCTTCCTGACTTCAAACAGCTATGACCTACACCGTGGCTACAGTTTGCAAAGCAGAGACACCCTGTTGCCATCCTGATCCTGGTGTTTAAGAATATTGAGGATATACGTGGCAGAACTGACATTTCAGATCAACTAAGAATTCTTTATAATTTTCCTACATAAGCCAGAGTATAGGTTCCTGCTATGCAGAACTTCAGCAAACACCATGGTATTAGGAGCTACGTATCAGACCCCAGAAATTAAAAATGCCTTCCACAGTCCCCCTTTGCCAGGGATTTTTACAAGGAAAGGGTATAATATACACAAAACATAAATAAGAAGCCCCCCAAAATTAATTTTATTGAATCAAGGCATTCATTCAACACTTAACTCAGATTACAAGAATACCTCAGCATATTGGGTTGCAAAAGAAGGAGCAGTTTACATTTTTAATGTAAAATAAAAAAAACCCTAATTGCTACAGATATCTTGTAAAATTCTCCAAACAAGCCAAGTTTACTATTTAGCGATTCCCCCCTTTCTTAGAGAATTAAAAGTTAGATGATGTGTGTATTATTGGTTATAACTAATAAATCAGCTTGGAAAATTCTAGGATAGAAGCATAAATACAATATAAAAATCCAAGATTTTTTTCAATCTTATTATAAGAATGTTAACAGTAAGTGGAAAAGACACATTACGAGCAGAGATGTTAAACAGTTCAAAACAGAATCCAAAGGCAGATCAAAACTGATGCACACCAAGGAAATGGTCTGTTTTTAGGAAGTGTGACCAGATGGACACCACCACAGAGAAACACTGTCGCTGACTGCGTGGTCCCCTCTGTCACTCAGTCTTGCATCCCAGGTGGAGTGGCCGGCTCAGCGGCTACGCTTTCTCTAAGGACTTGTAGTACTCCACCAAAACAGTCCAGGCCTTGGGCGCCATGAAGCCCTCTGGAGGCTTCTGACCTTCACGCGCCAGCTTGCGCATCCGTGTTCCTGAAATAAAATCAAAGTCTTCGTGGCTGAAAGAGAGAGAAGAGCCGGTCACTGTGCTGTTTAACAAAGTTACTAAGAAAAATTTAAGGGGCATTTGTTCCTTCAGTTCATGTTAGGTTACTAGTGAGAAAAAGCATCAATCTAATGTCTAATCTGTCACTGAGAAAACCACAGCACAATTGAACATTCTTCAGTGTTAGAGCTAGGACCAAAAAAAAAAAAAAAAAATCAACTGAAATTATTACGGAGATCAATCAGTGCCTTACGAAAATTTTAAAAATCGCCCAGCAAGACTGTGTCCTCGATAACTTGTCCCTCCCAACAGGGACATCCTGCCCAGTGCAGCACACTGTCGCAATGATGTAATGGCACTGAAATGAGCTGCCATGACCCTCAGGCCTCCTCACCTGTCCTCCTCTTTTCTGAGTGACTACTGAGGTCCAGATAATTACCTGCCCAGGTTCAGGTAACTGCCACTGCGAGGTCCCCGAGCAGTTCCCAACCTCATTCTTGACCTCCCCCTATTTCCCTGTCTTTCCCAGGCCTTGGGAAATGCTGTTATGTAGCGCCTGCACTACAGGACAGTACATAGGAATTTCGGGCACTAGGCTAGAGACCTAAAAACACACGCACACAGACACAGAGAGACAGTGGCATGGGTCTTCCTTGATACAGGAATGCCAACTTCATTGCGCTCTAGGGAAGCTTATATGGGGATCCTTAATTGATAGCCACGCCCCAGCTCCTGGGATTTCCAGCTGTAAACCCAACAGAATTCACTCCCCTGTCATCAGGAACTCATGAGGGTCTCATGCTCAGAGCAGCTGCAGGCACAGGAAAACAAGTTGTTTACTCCAGGAGGCAAAGGGTCTAAGGCAGGCAGAGAAAGTCAAGGGGACAGAGGCCTGCAGCCCAACACTATTAGAATTAGCATTTCTTTTAGTATTTAATGTCTATATGTGAGTACCCGAGTATATCTCCATGTACCACATGTATGCTATGTCTGCAGATGCCAGAAGAAAGCACTGATATAGGGGCTGGAAACCAAACTCAGGTGTTCTGGAAAAGCAGCGAGTGCTCTGGAACACAGCTATTGCTCTAGTCCTGGATCCATTTATTATTTATTTTTAAGAAGCAGGAAGTTGAATCTGCCTGGCACAGATAAAACATTTTTGAAAGCTTTAATCTGAAGTCTAAATGCCTCTGGGACATGATACAACATGCACAGTAACCAACCACACTGTCCCTTCGATGAGATACTGAAGAGAAAATAGGCTTCCTCGTCTTACAATACACATGAAAGTCTTTAGACCATAAGCTCCAAGCATCTACGGCTATACCACATGCTGTCTATCTGTAATTCACCTGCTTCCTTCAAACATGGAACCAACTCAGAAAGCAGATTAGACCTAGCAAGGGCCCCAGATCTCTTCTGTCACCACGTCCAAAATAAGCTAGCACCTCCTCTGACTAGCGTATTATAGTAAGCAACAGATCAAATATTTAAGATGTAATCAAAGTGATAAATGAAATCGCAGGCTATTACACATTATGAACAGTGCTTATACAGAATGAATATTTGTGCCCCTCCAAGCTCACACTGAAGGCCTAATTTCCAAATGATGGCACTAGGGGGTGGGGCTTTTGGGAGAAGACAAGAGTTAGAAGAGGTCGCGAGAGCAGGATCTACGGTGGGATGAACCCACTTACCAACAAGCCAAGAGACTCGGGATCCCCCACCACCATCCAAAGACATAGCAAGAAAGAGGCTGGCTGGCTACCTGCAAACAGCCCAGGGCTCTCAGACCCTAATCTTCTCAACTCTGACCTGGACTTCCCAGCGTCAACGTCTATGAGAAATAACTACCATGTAAGCCACTCGAACTAGGGTATTTTGTTATAGTGGCTCAAGTTCAGACAGATACATTAATTCTGTCAAAACACAGAGAAAGAAAAGAGAGGGGACCTGAGGTAACAGAGCTGGCAAGGTCTAGGAAATGACTTGGGCACTTTATCTTCTGCATTTGGCTTCCTGCAGTGGTTATCAACCGTCAATATTATCAAAACCAAGTAATGTTCAAAATTATCTGTAGTAAGAAACTTTCCAGATCTAACTATGAGATAAAAAGCAGCTGTTCATTCCTCCCAACACCCCAAGGCTAAAGCTGGAGGATGGCTACAAGTTCAAGGTCAACCATGGCTACAAAAGGAGAACCTATTTCAAAGAAATAGATATATTACAGATAAATAATCAGTAATGATATCCATAGTGAAGAAAACTTATTGATAAAATTTCTAAGGTTGTTTTACATCATTTCAAGTACTGTAACCTTAAATTAATGGGCTAGAGATGGCTCAGCAGTTAATAGCACTGCCTGCTCTTCCAAAGGTCCTGAGTTCAATTCCCAGCAACCACATGGTGGGTCACAACCATCTGTACTGAGACCTGGCGCCCTCTTGAGGAAAAGACCGGTCAGTCGTCCTCATCAAATTAGACCATGAAACCCAACATGGACAAATTCAACAGAACCGCCATATATGGGCTGCCCATGCATGCTTCAGCGTTCATTTCAACCTTAAATTAACCAGAAGCCTCAATTACCTGCACATCTTCCCCGAGAAGCTGATCACCAGGGCACTGCTACAGCGTTCTGTCCGCACAATGGTCACAACAGCCATTACCAACCCCACCCCAATCCACCCTGTCCCTTCAACACAAACAAGAGCCCGAAAGAGGCTCTCAGAACAGAGTCACGGACACAGGGCACAGACAGTAACTGTTTACCGCCTAGAGATGGCGACTAGAGATTATCTTTCCACTGGAGGAGGTCCGCGAATACTGGGCAAACATGAAGCAGAGAAGGGGCAATGCGCAAGCGCAGGGAGTCTGCCTGGCTCAACGCAGAACTCTTGTTGCCCTAAGATGTCAGGCTTCATTTGAGCTACTTTCACATTTTCTTTTCATCTCAATCTGGGTTGTTTACAGGGAGGATTAGAACCCCTACAGACCTAACTTCCTTCAGACCTGCTGGCCTCCTCTGTGGGGCAACCTGGCAGGCCATCTTCCTAGCCTCAGACATTTGGCCTTTCCCACAAGCAAGTGTTCTCAGTTTTCCTGTCACTGGAACTAGTCCCCAGACAAGAAAGACGGAGCTTCTTAGTGATCACACTGCACACGTGGTTCCTGCTCATCCGGTGTGTGTGTTCAATGGCCAGACTTCTCAGAGACAGGCCTTGGCCACTGTTCTCACCATACGTGGCAGGACAACTCCCGCTCCTCATCACACTGGCCATTCCTAAGACCACCCGACCCCTGGTCCTGGACAGAGTTCTACCTTACGACCATCGAGACAACCCAGCTCCACGTAGTAACACGGACTGAGTGCTCCACTCCCCTTTGTGACTTGTGTGGGTTTGGGTCTAGAATGCTAAACATACAGAATGTGATGAGAAGCAGTCCAACCCGTCTAAGCAATGCCAGGGAGCCCAGTGCCGATGCTCTACGGTTCTATTGGCCCCAGTATTTTAAGACCTCTCATCTTCTTTGGGGGAAGATTTTTTAAATAACTAGGAGATGATCAAAGATGATCAATGAAAAGGAAACATCTGCCAAATGCTGCTTTAAAACTAACCATTTGATGGCTTAAATGGGTTTATCTCCACTTCCCTGTGTTCAGTGTCTTGTAAGAAAAGGCTACCTGAGGGCTGGAGAGATGGCTAAGTGGTTAAGAACACTGGCTACTCTTTCAGAGGATCCACTTTCTCAATTTCCAGCACCCACATGGTGGCTCACAACCATCACTATATGAAACGCCAGCTCCAGGGGATCCGGATACCCTCTTCTGGCCTCTAAGGGCACCAAACATGTGGTGCAGAGATATGTATGTAGTCACAACAGTCATACACATATAAACTTTAAAAATAAATAAAAATGGCAACTTTAAAGTACAGCTATATATAAAGTTTATCCCCCACTGTTATGCAAATTAAAAAATACTGGCAACATAATTTGTATCCTTATAA
Source organism: Arvicola amphibius (assembly GCF_903992535.2). Classification (NCBI taxonomy): domain Eukaryota; kingdom Metazoa; phylum Chordata; class Mammalia; order Rodentia; family Cricetidae; genus Arvicola; species Arvicola amphibius. The sequence continues at coordinate 39,295,430 of NC_052060.1, read as the reverse complement.
CACTGAAGAAAAGTGAATTTGAGAAAATAAGCATTCACAAGAACAAAGACTCGGGACTGGGCAAAAGCACTTCAGAGGGAAGAAGGAAACCAAGGTGACAGTCAGAGACAGACTCTTAAAATGTCAAAGCCACAAGGCACCCAGGGCAAAAGCAACCACCAAAACCCACACACGCAAATCAGAATTCAGAGTTCCTTTAGTAGAAGAAATAATCCATGATGAAGGAAAAGGGCAAATCACAGAAACGGCACACACGTTCTGAGGAAGAACGGGAAGTCTTAACATGTATCCGGGCAGAAGAAAATAAATCAGGAAAGAAAGGAGGGGAACGACGACAGGGAAATGGAAGTGGGAGACAGAGAGGAGGGAGGGGCCGGAGCACCAGGATATGGCTTTACTGGGGCGGAGGAAGAAGAGTGAAGCGCAGGAGACTGGAAAGGGCAACAATTGGGGTCTAGGGAGCGACGGCCTCGACCCTCTCGGGGAGCTGCCAAGCTGCCCTCCGAGGGCCACAAGCACCTGTGTGGATGAACCCTTCAGCAGTCAGCTGGATCGTCTTCAGGCCAGAATACCTTCCAAAACAATCTAAGCGAGCAGCGAGCTCACCATGACGCAATGGGAGGCGAGTGCAGCTGAGAATCAGTCAGCAAGTTGCTGTCTCCATTCCCTGGAAGCGGTACTCACATTCCCTAAAGAAACCTCCCTGAGGAAAGCCATGGCCCCGGAGCTTCTGCCCGTGTAAAACTGAAGTTTTACTTCCAGGAATGAGAGCTCAGGTCACACACATGAATTTCTAGTTCTGGTGGTGGTAAGTGAGCAAGGCGCTCCTGGAAGGAAGATCTGCCTGAAGTCTGTGATTAAAGGGAAAAAGCCAGACCAATTAAGTCCTTTCCTCCTCGTAGAACGCTAAACTGCCTGAAATCCCGACTTGCTTGCATTCCTTCTGAAATTGCATTTCTAAGCCAAGGGCCCTGGGCACCTCTTCCTGAAGCCATTTCCCGCCATCTGCCCTGCATGCCCCAGGCATCCCTTAGTCTTCTGAGATGGGAATTTCTGTTTCCACCCTGGCTATGGGAAATACACCGCCCTAGGCCCATTACTGCATGTCTATCTCTGTTACATATGGATTTTACTCTTTATCAGAAGCCAGGTTCAAGTCACAGTCTATAATTAAATTACAGTTGCACAATAGGATGGTTTTATAGAAAGAGTTGCATAAAATAGAATCTGAGCGATTTCTAGAATGATCTAAAATTAGCTCTAAAACTTTACCTCTGAGTAATCAGGAATCTGCCAGAAACAGAAAAGGCCCTTCACTTTCACTACAGAGCAGTTTAAATTCAGGTCATTTCAGAACATCAGTAAGCTAATCCTCCATGGCAACCTGGAAAAAAGAAACCCCAAGTATGTTTGTCTTTTTTTCTTCTTCTTTTCAAAGCCACTGGATTACAGATTCTTTATAATCTACAGCAGACAGAATGCCAACTCTTAAAAAACAAACTGAAGAGTTGGGACATCAGGGAGGGTAGAGCGAACCCGAGAGCCAGCAGCCTACATGAGGCCACGAATGCACTAGCCACATGTGGGCAGCAGCTTGAAGACCTCCAAGGCACGACAACTTCTGGCCACTTGCTGACGACTGTAAATCTGCACAGCCATCTGCTGTCCCTCAGTCAACACATGCAGCCTTCAGAGCTACCAAGACAAGCTAGTCACTTGGACAAGAGCTGGGGTCAGCAGCCTTCATGTCTGTCTTCTGATGGCTCACATTCAAACCCCCAGCGTTCCCAGGATGCAAACTAGATAAGCGATTCAGACGAGCAAAAGGGAAGCTTTCTCTTGGCAGAAACAAAACTAATGGTGGTGACTTGTAAGTGGGTCTAATTATTTTTTATTCTAATTAATGTTTCATCCAACTTGAAAGCCGGTCATTTATAACACATCAAAACACTAAGAATTCTTAAGAGTATGATTTAAAATGATCTTTTCAAAACCAGATAAACAGTTACTTGTGGCTTTCTTTCAGAGACTAAAATGCACTGGATAGCATCATATATGACAATTTTATTATTTTTCTTATTATTTCAAACCAAAGACTAAATGAAATAGATGAAAAGTTTAATCAGGGGGCTGGGGAGGTGGCTCAGCGGGGAAGGGCTTCCTGCACAAGTGAGAGGACCTCATTGTGAACTCCTAGTTCCCACATAGATCCCACTCCTAGATACCACCGGGCGCGGTAGACGGCCTCTGTAATTCCAGAGCTCCTGCAGCAAGATGGGAAGCAGACACGCGACTCTCTGCAGGCTGACCAGAACAGCAAAGGGACCCTGGTCTCAGACAAGGTTCTAGGTAACTGTGTCTGGGTTTCTTTTCCTGTTACTGTCATGAAAGACCCTGACCAATGTGACTTAAGTGGGGAGGGCTGGTTGTGGCTCATAAGTCAAGGTCCAGTCCATCCGGGAAGAGAAGTCAGGCAGCAAGAGCTTGAAGCAGGTGCTCACACTGCATCCGCACACAAGTGTGCTGAAATAGTCGTAAGTCAACCAGACACAGCCAAAGTCATCCGAGAGGTGGGAACCTCAGTTAAGAAAATGCCTCCACGGGATCATGTTGTAGGCAAGCCTGCAAGGCATTTTTTAAATTAGTACTTGATGTGGAGGGTCCAGGCCATGGTGGGCAGTGCCATCCCTGGGCTGGTGGTTCTTGATTCTATAAGAAAACAGACTAAGCAAGCCATGGGAGCAATCCAGTAAGCAACACCCCTCCACAGCCTCTGCGTCAGCGCCTGCCTCCAGGCTCCTGCCCTGTTTGAGCTCCCGTCCTAACTCCCTTCAGTGGTGAACAGTGCTGTGGGAGTGTGAGCCAGAGAAACCCACTCCTCCCCAGCTTGCTTTTGGTCACTTTTGGTCACGGTGTTTCATGGCAGCAACAGAAACCCTAACTAGACAGTCAGGAAACAGAGCTAAATCTTCCTGCCTCTCAGCTTACTTTCTCGACTTGCACAGTAGGAGATCCCACCTAGGGAAGGGTGCTACTACCCACAGTGCTCAGGTCTCCACCTCAGTTAATGCAAACCAGGCATTTCCCATGGACATGATCCCAGATGATTCTATCACATGTAACAGAAGGCCATACTGCTGAATGGAGATGTTGCAGGGAAGGGCTTAAATGGGGCCTCTAGGAGCAGGGCAATCATCAGCCAACAGGACCCCAATCCTACATCAGCAAGAAAATGAATTCTGCTAGCAAGATCACCATAGGAGGGCACTCCAGAGACTTCACACAAGAGCCTGGCCTGGCAGGAGGACAGGCAACCTGGTTTTATGATCTGTGGATATATGTGCTGTTTTGTCCAAAAGAATACTATTTTAATAACAGAAAACTGGTAGTAACAGGGGAGCATTGCCATACAGGTTTAATAGTCATAGCTCAAAAACTATCGTACTAGGTAGGTTCACCAGTGAAAGTACGCAAAAGGAAAGAGATCCAAAAACACCTTGAAGGAGGCGTGCAGTATTGTTTCCAAAGCCAACAGCCAAACTGTGTCTTCCAGATGGTAAGGGAGCATCTTCCAGATGGTAGGTAAGGGGCATCTTCCAGAGGGTAAGGGGGTATCTTCTAGATGGTAAGGGGCCATGGCATCTTCTAGAAGGTAAGGGGATTCTTCTAGATGGTAATGGGTATCCCTTAGATGGTGAGGGAGACACCTTTAATGGCTGAGTGCTCTCTCTAGCAGTACACAAGTTCAAGTACACTCTGCCACTAAAACAGGAAGAAACCCGTTATGGTGCGATGATGCCAGAGCGGGCACACCACCCTTCCATCACTTCATTTACTCAGCCCCATGGGCACTTTTCACTCATGTACTTCCCTTATAGCGAGCATGTTGTTTCTATAATCGAAATAATTTTGCATTTGTCTACCCAGAATACAAATATTTACCCTTTAAAAGAGAAAAAAAAGATATCCTAATCGTTGTTACTATCTGCAATGGGACTGAACTCCTACAGCTAAGTCACTTCTAAAGCTCTAGTGGCTTCCTTGACTTCCTAAATGTAAACAGATGACTCTATCATAATTCCTATCAATAATTATCTTGCCTGAAGTCTTCAGGGAATTTCCCTCCCTAAGCCTTGTCTTACACTAGCATTCAATCAAACCAAAAGCTACAAAATCATTAATTACATAAAAGCTGGCATTGAGTAATGTCCATTAATCAAACATGAACAGGCTCATATGTGCATAATTAATAACTGTTTTCTCGCACATCAAAGACGATCGCCTTTCCACAAAATTTTAATCACTTTCCAACATATTCCCATCAACTTAATTATATTTGAACACAAATACCGAAAATTTTAAAACTAAGGCATTTTTAAAGCTTCCCAAGTAACAACTTATTAAGATTTGGTAAACCCCCCCCAAAAAAAAATTCCAAGGAAATGAGCCACTCATGTGACTAACATAAAATTCATCTCTGGAAAATCTTATGAGAAATGATGTAATTATTTAGCTTTTAAATGATTAAAAGAGAGACTTAAAGCAGCACTACACCGATTTAGCTAAACATCAAAGTTATCAAGGGTCTTAAAAGCACATTAATCAACTGCATACAGATGGATCTAGGGTTCTAAGTATGATGAAAGCAGCTGGCCACGCAGAGGGACCACAGGGACGAAACACATTGGCTCAGGAGCTGGAAAGGAAAACGGCACTTTATGTTGCTTGGTTTTCTTCATGTGCATACATTTGTCTGTGTGTGTGTGTGTGTGTGTGTGTGTGTCAGGGACACTCGTGTGCAGGTAGCTGTAGGTATAGACACACGTGGATGTGCACATGGCTACAGAGGCCAGAGATCAAACAACTCAGATGTCATTCCTCAGAAGTCATCCACCTTGCTTATTGAGATAAGGACTCTTGCTGGCCTGGGATTGACTGAAGAGAAGGTTGAGCTGGTCAGGGAACACAAGGAATCTAACTATGTCTGCCTCTGAGGCTGAGGTTGCAACATACCAGACTTTTCTTATGTTTTATTTTTAATTATGTATGTGATTATATATCTGTGTGTGCATATGTGTTTGGAATGCAGGTGCCTACAGAAGCCTGAGGTCTCAGACATCCCCTGAAGCTGGAGTTAGAGATGGTTACGAGCCACCTGATGTAGACGCTGAGAACCACAGTTAAGTCCTTTGCAACAGTACCTGTCCTTAAAATGCTGAGCCATCTGTGTGGTCCCAGCACACCAGGCTTTCCACGTGGGTGTTGGGGATCAAAGTCCAGTTCTCGAGTTTGCACAGCAAGCCCTTCACCCATGAAACTATCTCTGCAGGCCCTTGCTCAGTTTTCTTTTTTTTTTTTTTGTTTTGTTTTGTTTTTTGTTTGTTTTTTAAGACAGGGTTTCTCTGCAGCTTTAGAGCCTGTCCTGGAGCTAGCTCTTGTAGACCAGGCTGGTCTCGAACTCACAGAGATCCGCCTGCCTCTGCCTCCCAAGTGCTGGGATTAAAGGCGTGCGCCACCACAGCCCGGCTCCTTGCTCAGTTTTCTTAATGCCACAACATGGAAACTCTTCTACAGTTAAAAGCAAAAGATGGGCAGAATGGCTCTGCTTCTCTCTTCTTGCTCACCCTTGCCTCTACGTAACTCACTCAGAAAATGAAGGTCGAGAATACTGTACAAGTACCTCCCCCCAGAGCCTACCTCTGACATCATGTGTGGCTTACAGGTTTGTAGGAAGGCCTTTCTCCTTCAGGAGCCAATGTTAAAAGCCATGGAAAACGGGCCACATAAATTAAAAATGATTATATTCTACATGAATTATCTGTTTTCACTCACTGAATATGAATTGTAACTTGTCCTAAAAAGCAGATCAATAAACCAAGAGTTGGTCAGCAAAACAACTCCTATGTATACATTATAAACAAAAAAAAAATCAGCCAGTGTCACGTGTCTTTAATCCCAGCACTCAGGAGGCAGAGGCAAAGTTCAAGGCCACCTGATCTACATAGTGAGTACCAGGCCAGCCAGGGCTGCAGAATGAGACCCTCTCTTAGGAAAATAACTTGGTGTTGCAGATCATGGGGAAACTATAGAAAGACTTGGGGGGAGTGAAATTTCTAGTCCTCTGCATCATTCCAGAGATGGGGAAATATGGACAGAAAAGATTTCAAATTCAGGTCATCTAGCAAAGACAGGACTAGACCCTGTAACTGAGTTTCACACTGCCTCTATAAACTTACACAGATATCATAGTCCTGTTCGTTCAAAAGAAACAGATATATACTTAATATTACTATGTATATACGTATGTATGCAAGTATGTATCTACGTACATACGTGCATATGTATGTACATACTGGCAATATCAGAAAGTGAGCCAAAGCCTTGTGTGTGCTAAGAAACTATCATTGAACTACAACCCTAGCCCACTCTACATTTTATTCTGAGACATGGTTTCCCTGCCTTGCCCAGACTATTCTTGAACTTGTGACCCTGCTGCTCCAGTTTTCTAACAAGCTGGGACTATCAGCCCCTGCCACCAGGCCGGGCACTCCGATCATTTATTCTGAAGTTGACAGCAGTCATACAGACATATAAATATTATATTATATTAACACTGCCCCTAAGGACCACACAACAGAACTCCCCAAACCACTAACTCTGGATCCAATGTGTACTTGTTGGGGAGGTTGTTGTTGCTGTTTGTTTGTTTGGCCTGGAACTCGCTATGTAGACCGGGTGGCCTCAAATCATAGAGCTCTATATGCCTCTGCCTCCCAAGTGCTTCGAGTCAAAGAGTACACGACCACATCCAGCTCAGATCCCATTTTTACTTTCACTTCTGACTCTAGAATAATGAGAGTTAGGTTTCTTGACTTTTCCTGAGATGGATCCAACAAAGCCTGGCATCAAAACTGATATGGACCAGATGATTTGCTGAACCCGGAGACACAGCTCAGACAACACAGTGCGGGGCGGTGGGGGCGGTGAGACACTTACTGCTCAGAGTCATAGTAGTCCATCCGCTTCTTCTTCTTGTTGTAAGCTGCAACTCGGAAGGGAACTATTTCCAGGGTGATGAGGCCGGGGGCCATCGTCAGCACTTTGGCTCCGTGGGTTGGCTCATAGAGGTCCTTCCCTGTCTCCGGATGAGGCATGCCAGCAGGGTCTCGTCCAACAATATAAAAATTGGCTCCTGCCACCATCCGCGCTCTGCAATGCCACTGGACCTAGAAAGATGTCTACGTATTAGATAACTAGACTCTGATGACTGGTGAGAAAGAGCAAGTGGATAATAAATGCATGTGCACCTGAGTTTAACCCTTTCCCACCGAGCTGCGTCTCCATCTATGGCTCACTTCATCACCACCTAATAGGAGGAAGTCCCAACAAACTCAATGCAGCTTCCTGGGAAGCTAGAATCAAAATCAGGCCCACAAACCAAGATCATAAATGGGAATGAATACACAGGTGGATATATTTATGGATTATCTGCTTATGAGGTATGTGAATGTGCACATATTCATGTGTAAGATTTTCACATACACATAAGCAGTCATTCACAGAGCTCAAACTCCAACCTGCAAGGCTAGAAGTCAGATGGGGGCTGACCCTGAACATAAGTAAGGCTATGGGGGTCCTTCTGAAGGGCTCAATAGGGCAGTTCACGTACCAACAGATACCATACTGACCATTCCAGATACTGGTCTAAACATAGCCTAATTAAGGAAATGCACAGGAATCCATGGAGCAGCGTGTTTCAACTGCTCCTGTCCGCATGCCTCTGCTCACTTACACAGAATCTGTGTCTAATACGGAGGCATTTAACAACTGGAGAATAACTTTCCTGGCGGAGGGAAGTTGCCACCCCCAACAATGCATTATACTCCTCCCCTCTCCAAGAAGAAAAGAAGAACTAAATGGTAATCCTCATTACAACCTCATATGCTCAGGATAAGGCTGCTGGCTACACATTCTCAAAACCATCTTGTTTCTGACACTTTCACATGACAGCTCTTAGAAAGCATTAATTATTCTTTAGGAACCAGATTGAGTGTTTAATGACAAGCCAAACATTTTCAATTTCCCAACTAATTATTCATATAGATAATAAAATTAAACATTCACAACACCAGTTCAAGCATTGGAAAGTAAATTCTTCCTGGCACAATTCCAACTCTGTTCCTAGGATGGATTTCGGAATCGAGCCATTAAGTCTTTATAGACTGGAAAACGAGGAACATCCTGTTGATAACCACACAGCCTTAACAGCTGCTCATTGTTCTGAAGTGCATCTGTGCAAAGGAAACAAATCTGGTACCAATGCCTTCTAAATAACCAGAGAACGACTAAAGAAAAATCATTGTTTGTATTTTAGTAAGACAATTTGGCAAATATGTGTTATTGGCAGACTTGGTCCTGATGTCACTGGAAAAACTACAAAAATGAGGTAGGTTTTGTTGATTGTTATTATTTTTTAAAAAATCTTCATTTAAAGGCTGAAAAAAAAAAGAGCCAAGCACAGAAGTTAGGTACTACAGAGAAAGAAACAGATAGAGCCAGGCATGGTATACACTCTATGATCACAGTCCTCGGGAGACAGAGGAAGGAAGGCTATACAACCTGGGCTACATAGTGAGTTATAGAGTAGCCTGGGCTACATAGCAAGACCCCATATCTCAAAGAGTAAGAGGCAGGGAAAGAAGAGAGCAAGAAGAATGGACAGTTTCTCATAAGTCACTTAAATCATGCCAGATGATAAACGCTGAAATACTTAACTACTTAAAATATTAAAACAATTGCTAGAACTCTTAGTTTATTCATCAAAGGATAGGAAGTTGGAAACTGTTCTTCTGCTCTCTCTTTCTCAGACACAGGGCAGCTGAGTAACAGAGTTAGCTTCAGAAGCCTCACCGGTGCAGTGGGAATTAAATCTGTCTCAGGGAGCTATGGGTTGCATAACACATGCAAAGCATCAATCCAGTGTGTGGATCACACACTGGCTCCCAAAGACCACAACTTCTACTGTCCTTGTGTTATCAGCATTATACAGTCAGACACCAAGGACATCCCAAATCAGGCTAAGGACGTGTGTTCTGACAGGAAGTCTACGAACAAGTCATCCCAGGCTCTCTGCCATATTTCCAAGTTCTAGGATTTTTACACAAATCTACAGAGCACCATTATGAGACACAGACAGCGCCTTTATGTGGAGTCAGGACAGTGAGAACTTGAGGCAAAGCAATGACACACTTTCAAGCCAGTCAGCAGCACAAACTTTTATATACAGTATCAGCCAGACAGTGAGGTACAAACCCAGTAACAAAAACACAGGCAGGGCCAGGTGTGGTGACACACACCTTTAATCCCAGCACTGTGGAGGCTAATGGAAACTGTGAGTTCAAGACCAGCTTGGATGACATAACACTGGGAGTCCTAAGCTAAGCCAAAGCTGAATAGAGAGACCTTGTCCAAAAACAAAACAAAACTCACAGGAATATATTACTAATAATAAGAGGACGATATTCCTAGAATAGAAAGAATAAAGATTATACAGACAAAGTACAAAACACCACTCTGGATTGTGATGAGCTGGTATATTCGCTGATCAGCAGGAGAGTCCATCTCTATGGACATCTGCCAGAGCCACATCAACTCACCATTGCAGAACTCTACGAATGTGCTTCAAGTCTGCCTTCAAAACACACATACTTGCACAGTTTGCAGCTAGTGTAACGTTAACTGATACCAGAGACTGGAACTGCAAGACATGGCTCTAGGACCAGATAGATGCTCAGATGCAAACTCCATCTCCATGACTTACTGCCTGACCTCAGCAACTGTTTAACATCCACCGTGGATGGATTCATCTGAAAACTGAATTATAACAGTGCCTGCCCTCATAGCATTGTTATAAAGACTAAATTAACATATATAAATCACTTGGAATATTATCTGGAAAATACAGCGAGCACTCAATCAAAATGAGCTGCTAGGGGCTAGAGAAATGGTTCAGTGGTTAAGAGCACTGGCTGCACTTCCACAGGACCCAGGTTCTACTTCCAGAACCTACACAATAACTTATAAGCACTGGGAACTCTAGTTCCAGGGGATCGGACACCCTCTTCTGGTCTCTGTGAACAACAATCACACATGTGGTACACAAACATTATATGCAGGCAAAGCACCCATACACATAAAAAAATTTTAGTGAGTTATGACATTTCATTTCTTAATCACTAACTAGAACTATGCTAATTTATAACCAATCTCTACTCCCTTTTCAGTGAAACTGATCTAATAAGAAGATCCTGAAGATTGGCTAAGAAACGGCAGTATTATACAGCATGTGGCCAAAGAGTCTGGATCAGAGACCCAAATGGTGACCACACAAGACACCCAGACTGGCGGGCACACAATGCTGTGCAGTGTGAATCGGCACATCTTCATTAGAAAGGACTGGAAACCTTGTCGGACACCAAATAGATGCACACCCAAATGCAGCCATTCTACTCAGCAATCACCAGCAGGCACATTCACATAAGGAGGTACTGAAACCCGCAGCAGCACACAGTTCGCAGCCCAAATGGCCCTCAGCAGTGATGCTGAAGTCACACAGGGGAACACAGACTGGGAATGAGCAGTCTACCACTGCCTGCAGTGTAGCAGGCTTTCTCCGACCACCAGCCCCTAAATCATGACACAGAGTATTATTATTAATTATGAAGGCTCAGCCTTAGCTTGTTTCTAGCTTTTTTTTTAACTTAAATTAACCCATTTCTATTAATCTATGTGCTGCCCCAAGGCTCATTTACCTCATCTTTATACTGTCCATGTACCTTCCTGCTTCCTCTGTGGCTGGCTGGTGGGCCCTGGCGAGCTGGCCCCTCTTTTTTCTCTGCCCGCCAGTCCTGCCCATCTCTCCTCTGCCTAGCTATTTGCCGTTTAGATTTTTATTAGACCAATCAGGTGCCTAAGGCAGGCATGGTGCAATAGCCACACATATTTACATAGTTAAACAAATGCAGGATAAACAAAAGCAAGACATCTTTACACAATTAAACAATTATTCTGCAAAACAAACAAATGCAACACATCTTTACATAGTTGGACAAACATTCTATTCCACACCACCGAAGTAAAGTGAGAGAAGACAGGCATGAGAGACCACAATGTCAGATTCTAGCTGCCAGGTGTCACACCACACTGGCTTAATGCTGTGGCAGTCTAGGTTACTTCAGGAAGATGAGACAAGCATCTGTTTCTGGGAGCACAGCCAGCAGGCACCTACAGCTGTTGGCTCTTTTCAGTCACAGCCCCTGCTGTAGAGAGGTGCGGGTCCAAAGAAGGCACCTTCCTTAGCAGACAATGTCTAGTCAACACACCTATGGTGCCTGTTTCTAGGTAACTCAGGGCATCTCTGAAGGATCTCCCAGAACCCCCAGGGCACACCGGTTCAGACTCCATCTCTACCATTTACTACTATGTGATTCGGAGCAAGTTATGTAACTTTTCTACATGTGTTATCATGCAGTACGTACCCTCTTGTGGCTCAAGGGTTGTCTGTCTGTGCTGTATGTACATACAATGGGAAGGTGAAGCCCATGTGCATACGGCAGCCAGAGAAGGATGCTGAATATCCTGCTCTATTGCCCTCTGCCCTACTCCTCTGTGACAAGGTCTCTTCCTCAATCTAGAGCTAGGCACCTGGCAGCCTACAGCAATCCTCCTGTCTCCACCCTCCACCAGGCCTAGGTCATCAGTGTGTGTATAGCCATCCCACACCCATTTTTTTAATAGGTACTGGGATCCAAACTCGCATCTTCAAGACATCTCTCCAGCCCTGGCTTTCACTGCTGAATCTTCCTTCAGAAGCACAACTGACAAAACTTCAAACATAAAATCTTCCCAATCTAACACTGGGCAGAAGGCAGGAGGCTTGCAAACCCAGTACTCTGGAAGGAATGGCAGGGATACCTGGAGTTCAGGGCCAGCCTGGGATACCTGAGTCTCTGCCTGCCCCCAAACCCCTTTTTAACTCAAGAGAGAAATTTCTGTTTATTATCGCAGTCTATTTCATTACAAATCCTCCCGTTCTCATTTTTTTTTAAAAAAAAAAAAACATTTGTTACTTACTAAATAAAATTTCACAGCAACCCCACTTTCAAAAGACAGAGCGTAAGAATCACAAAGAGAGCAAGACAGGTCCCAAATAAGGAGGCCCATTTTCCAAGCTGGAATTTAATAAGGTCACTGTTCATAAACCTATCCCTGCCTGTCACAGTATGGTTTCAACTGCTGTGCTAAGCACCAGGCATCTTGGGAAGGTAAGGGTTTACAGCTTACATAACCTATAATCCATCATCCAGGGAAGTCAAGGCAGGAACCTGGAGACAGGAGCTGATGCAGAGGTCATGGAGGGTGTCGGCTTACCGACGCTTGCTCATCCTGCTTTCTTGTAACACATAGGACCACCAGCACATGGTGAGCTAGACTCTCCCACATCAATCATAAATCAAGAAAATGCCCCCACAGGTTTGCTACAGGCCAATCTTGTAGCGGCATTTTCTTAAGCAAGTGTACCTCTTCCCAAATGACGACAGCTTGGGTCAAGTTGACCAAAGACTAGCCAGCACGCTGCCCGAACATCATTTGGGTCATTCTCACACTGACAACATCCTAGAAAAACTCAGATCAAAGGACTTGCTTAATGTGGTGAGGTTAGTGTCATCAGGACTATCAGAATATGGTCCAGAAACAAAGTATTCTGGGGAGAACTCTGAGTGCTTGTGGAAGCACTCCAAGAAAACAAGACAAGGGTTGTGGGATCTGTTTCTTCAAAACAGGGGACGCTCTTGGAATACGTTTTCGTGCTCCTCCCAGGTGTAGTGGATAACAGTGAGTTTACTTCCGATTGCTCATTACTGCTTGCTGTTATTATCCAATTAAATGTTTGAATATCCTTTCATGCCTCTATGGAAAAACATGTTTTTGCCACGTGTGGCTTATCCTTGTGATTGTACGCAGCTTGAATTCATGAGAACTTTACTCAGGTGACCTTTCTTACCCCTCAGCGTATAAACTGTCTAGGGCTCTGAATAAAGTTGGCTTCCGCATGAGACTTCAGTCCGCCTCACGTATGGGCTCCATTCTCCCAGGCCCCACAGCCTCTAGAGCGGTGGTGAGTACCAACTAGAGGAACTGCTGAACAAAACGTGAAATGAAAGAACTAGATCGAGGTCACGGAAGAATACGGTGAACACCAAGGCCATGGCTGGCCAATCCTAACCAACACCTTACTCCCACAGAAAGGCGAGCAACAGGGCTGTTTACTCACACAGTGTTGCAGTGTATTAGTGAACAGGCCCCAAACGAAGAGGCGATCGATCACATTTTCATCTTTTAGCCTGCGGTTCTGTTTGCCTGCTTTTCTTGCATAAAGAGGTTAACAGAGAATTCAGCTCCATAAACGAAGCTCCAATAAAGATTCATAAGCTCCATCCTAAATAGTCAAATGCTTGGATTCGCTTTTAAAATGTTGGAAAGAGTTTGTCTCACTAAATTACTTGGATCTTTTTAAAAATGAGTTTGACTCTCAGATAAATCTAAGTGCATTCATCTTCCTCTACGGGAAGGATGAAATGGTGCGGAAATAATGTGCATTCCGGTTTTATCTTGAAAACACAAGAAGCTGGCTAGGAATTTCCCACTCACCACTTCTGAGGTCACTCAGCTGATTTATTAACTCATTCAGCAAATATATTTTGAAAGCCTACTCTACTCTGCCCTGAAACTGAAACCTAATTTCCATCATCTTTACGTGCGGATATAAAAAGATCTAACATTCCATTTGACCACAGGCAGATTCCAAAAAACCCTGCCCTCCTATCAGGAAGCAATTTTACTTCCTCATTCAATCACGTACTAGTCCTTCACAAAAGAACCGTGAAGATCGTCTCCATGAAGGTCAGAAGCTAAGATCCAATACGGCTCTTCCAGAAGACTCAAGGATCTAAGTCTGGTTTCCAGAACCCATGTTGGGTGGCTGACTGCTGCCTATAACACCAGCTCCCAGGGAATCCAATGCCACTGGCTTCCTCTACAGATACCTGTACTCATGTGCTCACACAACCTCACAGACACACGCAGATACACAGCTAAAAAATATAATTAATATTTTTAGGAAATGACTGTCTTGCTGGACACTTTCCTAAAACAATGAATGCCTTTCACACTCAGATGGACACATGTACAAGAATTGCCACTGGGACCAGGGACAAAACAATCATTTGGTTCTGCAAAGTTATGCTAAAGGTACATGTACTGAAACTCCGGGGAGGTGGTGAGACCTCTAAGAGCCAGGACTGAAGGGAGGTCATAGGGTCCTGTCCTTGACAGAAACAGTGGGACTCCGGCCCCTTCCTCTTTCTTTCACTGTCAGACCACAATGCAAACACTCTATTCTGCCATTCACTCCCACCTGAGGTGCCATCTTTATTACAAGCCCAAAAGCAACAAGACCAACCAGTTACGTACTGAAGCGCTCAAATCATGAGCCAAATAAACCTCGTCTCTTTATAAGCTGTTTAGTTACCTCAGGTGTCTGCTACAGTGAAAACAGCTGGCTGACACGCTGGAGCCTCTTCAGCTCTTGAAACATTTAGAAAAAGCAAATGTCACACTGCTCTCTTCTCTGCTCTGGGACTCCACTGAAAGAACAAAATCAGCGCTGTTCTAGCCGCGTCTGGACCTTGGCTGGTGGATACAAAACAACCGTGTGCCGCTCCACTGTTCTCGCTGCCGTGTCTTCCTCGCAGCTGGGATCAAGAACCACAAAGACCCAAAGAAACCTCTCCCAGCCTTCCCGATGACTGGATGCCCACAGGGGCAGCATTAGAGGACATTCCCAACAGCAGAGGAGTACTCTATTCAATGGTAGGAACACACCTAGTCATCAAAGAAAGGTCAATAGGTTGTCTGGTGATGCTATAATGTTCCCAAAAGTGACTCTGGCACTGCACTGATATCCTAAAAGCAGCCTACCTCGGTTGGCCCAGCATACATCATAGGAGATGGAAAGATGGCCACCACCGTCGTCTCAGGGTTCAAGATGCCCTCCTCCAGCACGGCAGCATGCTGCTTCATACGCCACATCAAAGGGACATCGTCATCCTTCGTCCAGCCACCAAGGGGATGGAGGAGCAGGACGGGGCGCCGGTAGCCCCTCTCTAGAAGCTGCTTGTGGGTGTCCTGCATTAACAAAGCATGCCCGTTGTGCACTGGGTTGCGCAACTGAAACGCAAAGACAGCATCTGAAAAGAGAATGTCCAGGGTTAGGAGTTTCCACCATCACCCTGCATGGGACAAGCCATTCTTTCCTGACGAGGGCTACAAGTAACATGCAAGCTCGGAATCAGAAATGGGTAAAGCCACGGACTGCTGACTGCTTATTCCAAGACAGTCAACATCTGTACCATCCGTGCTACTCCATGTACTGCAGTACTATGCGGGTAGTGTGGCGCCTGCGCTGTGGGACAGTTAGCGAGTCTCGGGCAAGGGCCTGGAGGTTTAATAACACAATGAGACACGGGTCATCCTTGAACACGAATGCCCCCTTTATTGTGTTCAGGGGCAGCTTATATAGTGCTCTGGCCATGGCCCAACTCTCGGGATCTTTCAGCTGCAGGCCCACCAGAAATCACTCCCCTGTCATCAGGGTCTCGTGCTCAGAGCAGCTGCAGGCTGCTCAGAGCAGAGGAAAATAGGTTGTTTACAGGAAATTCAGGGTCTGGTGGTCCGCAGTCCCCAACAGACATCTACGGCTACTATTCAGTATCACCAGCCCTCATTAACCTGAGGACGTGTGACACGGGAGCCACAGACATAAAGCAGTTACTCCTGTGTGCAGGGGGAATGAGAGCAACTGTCAGGCTCTCTTTCCGGTCCTCACAGTCAGCTTTTTACAACAAATACAAGTTCGTGGTCAGTGTGCCAATGGCACTCCTCAGTCAAATCCTCCAAAGACCCTAAGACTTGAGTTGGTAACAAAACCCAGGTCATTCCCAGGGCTTTAACAAGAGACAGGAAGGATGTGAAAAGAGCTACGGCTGCATTTTTCATTTGCTACCCAAATTCATGCAGATTACTCTGAGAACAAAGCCACTGTGTTGTCATCTGAGGTCTGGGCTTAGGAATGCAATGCAGCAACGGTATCTCTGATGAGGACCTGGGCTAGTATTCAGATGGTGACAGCTACAAGCTTAACTGAACCATGTAGCCATCGTGTGCTACAATCCTGGATTCACTCTTCCGTGCTTGTACCAGGAGACCTGTCAGAAACCACAGTTCCAAGACAAGGTTGTCCACTCTCTCCATATTTATTCAATATATAATTCTTGAGGTTCTCGCCAGAGCAATAAGACACAAAAAGGGGATCAAGGAGATACAAATCGGAAAAGAAGTCAAGCTCTCATTATTTGCTGATGATATGATAGTTTACATAAGCAACCCCCAAAATTCTACCGAGGAACTTCTACAACTCATAAACACTTTTAGTAATATAGAAGGATACAAGATTAACTCAAAAAAGTCAGTAGCCCTCCTGTACACAGATGATAAATACGCTGAGAAAGAAATCACAGAAACAAAACCCTTCACTATAGCCACAAATAGCATAAAATATCTCTGAGTAACTCTAACCAAACAAATGGAAGACTTCTATGACAAGAACTTTAAATCTTTGAAGAAAGAAATTAAAGAAAACACCAGAACGTAGAAATATCTCCCATGCTCTTGGGTAGGTAGAAATAACATAATAAAAATGGCAATCTTACCAAAAGCAATCTACACATTCAATGCAATGCCCATCAAAATCCCAGCAAAATTCTTCACAGACCTCAAAAGAACGGTACTCAACTTCATATGGAAAAAAAAAAAAAAAAAAACCCAGGATACCCAAAACAATCCTGTAGAATAAAAGAACTTCTGGAGGCATCATAATCCCTGACTTCAAACTCTACTACAGAGCTACAGTACTAAAAACAGCCTGGTATTGGCATAAGAACAGACAGGAGGACCAATGGAACCGAATTGAAGACCCAGATATTAATCCACACACCTTTGAACACCTGATTTTTGACAAGGAAGCAAAAAATATCAAATGGAAAAAAAGAAAGCGTATTTAACAAATGGTGCTGGAGTAACTTAATATCAACATGTACAAGAATGAAAATAGATCCATATCTATCACCATACATAAAACTCAAGTCCAAATGGATCAAAGACTTAAACATAAAGCCAGCCACACTGAACCTCATAGAAGAGAAAGTTGGAAGTACACTTGAACTTATTGGCACAGGGAACCACTTCCTAAATAGAACCCCAGAAGCACAAACACTGAGAGAAACAATTAATAAATGGGACCTCCTGAAACTGAGAAGCTTCTGTAAAGCAAAGGACACCGTCAACAAGACAAAATGACAGCCTACAGAATGGGTGTAGTGAGGGGCAGATGGACCGCATTCCTGCTGCCCAGCTCCCTGTCACCGGCTAGCTTATACCCCGAAATAACATCACACAAATTGTATTCTTTTAAATACTGCCTGGCCCATTAATTCCAGCCTCTTACTCACGTCTTGACTAACCCATATCTAATAATCTGTGTAGCACCACAAAGTGGTGCCTTACCAGGAAGTTTCTAGCGTACATCCATCTTGGGCTGGAGCTTCATCGCGTCTGTCTCTCTCAGGAGAGGCATGGCAGTCTGTCTCACTTAGGAGAGGTGTGGCATCTTACTGATCCTTCTACCTTACTTCCTCTTCCTGTTCTGTCTACTCCACCCACCTAAGGGGCGGTCTATCAAATGGGCCAGGCAGTTTCTTTATTAGCCAATGAAATCAACTCAAACAGAAGACTCTCCCACATCAAATGGGAAAAGATCTTCACTAACCCCACATCGAACAGAGGGCTGATCTCCAAAATATACATAGAACTCAAGAAATTGGTCATCAAAAGAACAAATAATCCAATAAAAAATGGGGTACAGACCTAAACAGAGAAGTCTCAACTGAGGAATCTAAAATGGCTGAAGGACATTTAAGGAAATGTTCAACATCCTTAGCCATCAGAGAAATGCAAAGCAAAACAACTCTGAGATTCCATCTTACCCCTGTAAGAATGGCCAAGATCAAAAACACTGATAACAACTTATGCTGGAGAGGTTGTGGGGTAAAGGGAACACCTCTGCCTGCATTGCTGGTGTGCAAGCTGGTACAGCCCCTTTGGATATCAGTGCAGAGATTTCTCAGAAAATTAAAAAACAACCTTCCTCAAGATGCAGTAATACCACTTTTGAGTATATATCCATAGGATGCTCAGTCGTGCCACAAGGACATGTGCTCAACTATGTTCATAGCAGCTTTGTTTGTCATAACCAGAACCTGGAAACAACCTAAATGCCCCTCGACCAAAGAATGGATAAGGAAAATGTGATCCATTTACACAGTGGAGTACTACACAGCAGAAAAAACTAATGACAGTTTGAATTTTGCAAGAAAATGGTTGGAACTAGAAAACAACATTTTGAGTGAGGTAACCCAGACCCAGAAAGACGATTATCACATGTACTCACTCATAGGTGGTTTCTAAACATAAAAGAAAGAAAACCAGCCTACAAATCACAATCCCAGAGAGCTTAGACAACAATGAGAACACTAAGAGATACATGGATCTAATCTACATGGGAAGTAGAAAAAGAAAAGATCTCCTGAGTAAACTGGGAGCATGGGGACCGTGGGAGAGGGTTGAAGGGGAGGGGAAGAGGCAGGGAGGGGAGCAGAGAAAAATGTAGAGCTCAATAAAATAAAAGAAACAAGCAAGCAAACCATGGTTCCTTGGGTTATAGAGTAATTTCATAGAACAGAAGAACTGCCCGGGAACAGGAGCTGTTTTCTCTGAACACCTGCCACACCATCTACCACCTGCCACGTCACCACCACCTGCCACGTCACCCACCACCTGCCACGTCACCCACCACCTGCCACGTCACCCACCACCTGCCACGTCACCACCACCTGCCACGTCGCCCCACCACCTGCCACCTTGCCCCACCACCTAACACATCACCTGCCATGATGACTTGACTCATAAACTCCAATTTGTTTGCTTTTATTTATTTTTACTTTAACTAAAAATAATAAATGATTCACCTTTATTAAGTATGTGCATCATGTATGTCTGTGTAGGGGATATGCACATGAATGCAGATGCCCTCAGAGGCCAGAGTATTGGATTTCCTTAGAGCTGAAATTAAGGCAATTGTGAACTGGTCTCTGAACACCTGACCTGGGTGCTGGGAACCAAACACAAGTCATTTTGGAGAGTAGTATAACTCTCTTTGGAGCCACCTCACCAATCCCACCTTTCAGACTGGACATCTTCAATCTATTTTCAATTCTGACCCCTCTATCGCCATGACAGAAGTGCAGAAAGCTGTTGCAAATGACTAAGATTTGGGTGTTTGATTTTGCCGTATCCCTTAATACTCAATGTTTGAAAGACTATCGTTATCTTTTCCTGTTTCTAATGACGATACTAGAAGTTTGGACACTAAACATTTGCTAGTCTTAAGCTGGCATTTCTCAGGGTGAAACAGTGGCGCCAGGGTTATGCTTTGGAAACCTCCAGTGTTAAAGCGATATGCACGTAAGTATTTCGATGAAATGGCATGAGAACTGAGCTCTGATTCGGAATGTGATGAAAGCATTCGGAGAGGTGGAGTAGTGGCAGAGATGAGAGGAGAACGACCGGACAGGCAGTGCTGAAGCTGAGTCAGAAGCACAGGGACTCAGTGCACTGTGGTCTCTGCATATGATTTAAAGCCCCTGTAACAACATGCTTTAACGGAGAAGACGTGTGGGGGATCTGAAGCAGAGCTGCTTTTAGATCCAGCTACATAACCCTCACTTCTGCAAAGTTTACCAGGAGACTCCTGATCGTATATGAAAGCAAATTTGACCGCTAAGAAGCCTTGAAGGCATTCGGGGCTTTGTAAGCTATGGGGCTCTGTTGCAACCACTTGACCCAAGTGCCACAGTGCAAAAGTGTCTGGGGACAGCACCTGGACCCTTAGCCTGGCTATCTCTGGCTAGCTACTAGTACATGTGACTGCCAGACTGCTAGTTCGCAGAATAAGTCAGGACAGGAAAAAGTAAAGTAAAATTCCAACTAGGAGAAAATGTGTGGTGGCATTCCTGCTCTCCAGAGGGATGTGAACATAAAATCATCTATTCTGTCAAAGATGGAGGGCACATAGCTGGATGTAAACCCTGGCACAGGACAATAACATTATATTCTGAAAGCTTCTTGGAAAGGATGCTGGTACCAAACAAGGGCTATGAATGGAACGTGAAGTAGCCTGTGACATTCAGTAGAGAACTGGCCCAGTGAAACTGTACAAGTTTGACACAGGAGAGAACAGGAAGGAAGGGGGTACAGACACTAGAGATAAAAGTGCTGGACACATTTCCACATAAAACAGAACTCTGCCAACGGTTCCATTTCATCTCCTTCCTTAATCAATGTGTCCCCCAGGGCCAGTTCACCTGATAGACCATACATACCCTACACACTGTGATGAGGTCACAAGCGCCAAGGGTACTAGGCTGGGCTCTGTAGCAGTGACTTGCAAATTGGTTATTTCAGCAAAACTTGGAGCTGTGTAGTGGGAAGCGGCGGGCTGCGTTCCCGCCGCCCAGTTCCCAGCAACCGGCTAGCTTTATCCGAAATAATTACACGGAAACTGTATTCTTTTAAACACTGCCTGGCCCATTATCTGTAGCCTCTTATTAGTTAATTCTCACATCTTCCTTTAACCCATATTTAGTAATTTGGGTAGCACCACGAGTTGTGGCTTACCAGGAGAGATCTTAACCTGCGTCCATCTCGGAGAGGAGCAGCATGGAGACTCACCACGCGACTGCCTGAAGCGTCTCTCCCACTCTACTTCCTTGTTCCCACAATTCTGTTCTGTCTACTCCACCTACCTAATTTTCTCTTAAAGGGCCAAGGCAGTTTTCTTTATTAATAATGAAAGTAACACATAAACACTCCTCCATCAGAGCTGAGCTCAGATCACCTCTCCACCTGCCTCTCAGTGTCCCAACGTCACCCAAGAGTCAACGCCTGCTGCCTTGCGCCCATCTCCCGTCCTGCCCCCTAGCTTTGGAGAACGGTACCTAATCCCGCGTCCAGAATGCATGTGCTCAGACACCAGCATCTGTCCACATGGGTCTGCACTGACTGTTCTCCCTCCGCAGTCTGACCGCGCAGCGGACAGAGACAGGGAGGGTGGAACAGACGAAAGCTCCGGTTCAGACAGGCGCTGGACAGCGGGGTAACGGTGGCGCTCCCGTGCCTCAGGAGTCTGCGGTTTATTCGGAGAAGGAAGGGTGTGGTTAAAGACACCCAGTCCTGCAGGGAAGGATTAGAACTGCCTGGAAAGTCGGGTGCTGACAGTGTGGAGCGGACCTGATGAAGGAGCAGAACATGGCCTCTTTTCTTCGCCTCCACGTGGAGCTGCTGGGCTGCGTTCACCCAGCCAACTGGTTTCTTCCTGCTCTGCCACACAGTAAGCACGAGCATCTTGCCGAATGCCAATGATGCCCTGCTTTCCATCTCTGTATGAACTGCCTTCGCAGCCTAAGCATCACACAGGGCCCTGGGCTTCTAAACTCACCAGCCTCTTACCTAAGCCCTCTTTAAAATAAAAAGCATGAGCCACTGCAGAGAACTTGAGGGGAGAGTGTCCATAGATAGACTATTTCAGCATCGCTCTTTTCGGGGTTCATGCTTGGTTCTGCCTAGTCTCCTAATTATTTTTCGTGCACATATTTTACACAACCATAATCAAACATGAAATGTCAGGCTCCACTGGACCTAACCCTGCTTCTCACTGCACCTGGAGCGGCAGGGCTCACTGCCGGGCTGTGTGCCGCCCTACTGCCATGCTCACTCAGGAACTGCCCACACCCCACCATCAGCGGTACTCGATTACTATGTGGTATCTCAGCCCTATCTCTACGGCCTGATTCCAAGCTCATCCCTACAGACATCGCTAAATCTTCTCAGTACTCACTTTACATTCTGTCTTCCCACCGTGGGCATCACTGTCTCAATCCCAGCCCCACTCAGTCTATTCCTCCCCTCCTTCCCAACCTCCTACATAAAGCTGTCTGTGTAAAAGGAAGGCGCAGAACGGCAAGCTCCCCTTCCCTGCGCTCCAGACACCCCCACCAGGCCAAGAGGCAACATGGTAAGAAGCAAGGGAAACTGGAGCCCTTTCCTTTCACAAGTGAAGGGGGAAGAGGAGAACAGAGAAGGCCCTTTTCAAATGTGTTTCACTACTAAAAGACAGTGTCAGCATTTGCTGATGGTGAAAACAGCAGCAGCTCCCTGGATGTGTATAGGTCACATGATAACCCATCAATTGGCACAGGCAGCGGGAACTGGCAGGACCTACTGCAAAGAGCTAGATGAACCAAGCTCTGCTCCAGCCCAGTGACCAAAGACAAAGGCAGTCAGTGAGGGAGGGAGGGGGGAAGGAGGGAGGGGAGGGGAGGGGAGGGAAGAAGAGGAGGGACTGACTGGGTAGGGCAATGAGCAGGGAAGTGTTCCCAAATGTCAGCCATTCTTCCTTAGAGTTCTCGGGACAACGCTTCACTCCCAGCCCCAAGCGGAACCCACAGATACAACTTCTGCTTTTTCTTCTCTTCTCAGTAAGTGTCCACACACAGAAGTAATCAGTTATCCCCTCCCCACCAACAACAACCACCGGAAAAAGGCTACTAACTGCCACTTTAACCACCCCAAACCCAAGAACGGGCACTGCTTGTTTTCCCTAAACCAATATCCATGTTCACAGGACAACACTCTACACCAGGTCGCAGACACACTCAAGATGAGGTGGAGAGGAGCAAGCAGAGGCATGGCCACACTGGAGCTGAAAATGGGGACTACCCCGGCTTTCTCTCTCTTGAACACATCGGTAGGCCGGTTGTCACGGCTTCCTAATGAGTAAACAAGAGCTGGTCTGTTGCTTATTTGCCTTGGTCTAAAATGGAAAAGGAAACAAAATAACACCACAAATCTTCCTCGTTTGATGTAAGGCTAATAACTGGCTCTCGGCTACTTTAAACAAAGTCGCAATCATTCATTATGCAACAAGTTCCCTAAATGACTTAAAATGTTTGGCTCAGGAAGAGCACAGAACAGATGGAGTAGTAAAGTCTCTAATTATGAACAATAATCCCATGATAAGATGTCTCAACAGAGCCAAATAATTGACTAACATCGATTCAAGATATGAATTCAGATTTTGGCAAAAACAAATTAAGAGGTCTCAAAAAGTCCTAAATGTGTTTCTGTTCACCACCAGAATCAGGAGGGAGGGAGGAACAGAGAGAGGGATGGAAGAAGGGAGGAAATGAAATGCCCTACCTATTATTACTGATTATAAATAAAAGACCCAACTAGAAATGTCTTAAATAATTTTAAAATGTAGTATCTCTTTAATATGAAGTCTGGAGATAAATGACAAAGTCAACACACAACACATATTTAGGATTCTCATCAACACAGAATGGCTGCAAGAACTCCAAAGACTGTCCTCACTGACAGCACCCGGATGGGTTTCTTTCTTTTTCTTTCTTGGTGATAATACAGTTTCTTGTCAAAAAGGACTTTTTTTTTTCTTTTCTGGAAGCTGTCTCTCTCCTTTAAAGGACAATGGCCAGAAGCAGCCTTCATGGCTCCGTAAATCTCATGCTTATCCAAGGGAATCACAAGCCACTGCTGCCCAACCCCGATCATTACTCACGTGCCAGATGAGTCCCGGTGTGTCTGAAAGCAAAAAATGAAGCTGCAGTCGGCCTGCCATTGTATAACACTCAGAAGTCACCGGATGTTAAACCAAGGTGACGGGGATTCTTGTCAAATGACTACATCTAGAATTAACTAAGACCCCACTGACTGAACAACTACTGGATTCTTGGACCTTCCAAAGGTAGACAGTCATTGTCAGACTAGCTGGACCACAGCCCATAAGCCATTCTAATAAATCCCCTTTAGATGACAGATAGATAGATAGATAGATAGATAGATAGATAGATAGATAGATAGATAGATAGATAGATAGACAGACAGACAGACAGAAAGACAGACAGACAGATTAATTCGATGAGTTCCATTTCTCTAGAGAACCCTGACTAATATCTGCTTCAAATTCACAGAGAAGTTCAGGAGACACAGTGAGGTCCTATCCTGCAATTGAAGGAGCCAAGCAGGAAATGCAAATGAACAATGAATGAGGCAGGCTGAGCAGAATCACTGGGCAGGGTGTGGACATCAGAAGATTCCATGTCTACTCTACCTTATGGCCACATGACTTCAAATTTCAACCAAGTGCAGCAGGCTCCGGAATAAACAGATACCCCTTCTCTAACCTTCACGCCAATGCAGGCAGCCCAGCTTCAGCCCATCTACACAGACACCAGGCTAACTTACTCTCCTGCTGTGTGCCCGGTGCCATTCACAGTATGCTACTCAACTGATCTCATTTCGGTTTTTAAAATAAAACCCTGTCAGTTATGGTGGCACTTGGGAGGCAGAAGCAGGCAAATCTCTGTGAGTTTGAGACCAGCCTGGTCTACATAGTGAGTTTCAGGCCAGCCAGAGCCACTGTGAGACCCTATTTCAAATAAGTAATCAAATCATATGCATTAGGTTCCATAAGTGTTCTCATCAACTGTCAATGAGCCTTACAGAGGAAAATAAGATATGAAACTCTCAAAAGGTAAGACAGGATGCTATCTATACTCAGGACTCTAAACAACCTGAAGCCAAGACAACTGCTGGGGTCGCGTGGGGCTCTCCTGTCCCCACCGCTCTCTCGTCACCTGGGACAGAGGCTGCAGGCTCTCAGGAAGAGCTGAGTCTCTCACCATCCATTCCGCACTGCTCACACTACATTCACCCACCCCTCCCAGGCCGCATCCAGGCATCCTCACAGAAAGCACTAAGGAGTGGCACCGGGGCTTAGGGCCTGCCACCTCTGCTGGTGGGTTGACAGAGACAACAGTAACAATGGCAGAACACTTAACCTCTTATCAGCTTGGCCAAATCTACAGGAAATGCTCTTGTCACCAAAGCACCTTCAATTTCCGAGGAGCACGGGCAGAAATGTCTGGTGCACATGCAAGCACATCATTACCAACACTCATGCAGCACACATGGTGAGAAGATGCTGTCCTGGGGCACTTGGAGTACAAGGCTGCAGAGAACAGCACCTTTGCCTTCTGTACACACTGCTCCCGTTCACCCCAACCCAGAATGATGAGAGCTCTGGAGGTGCTCCCTTTCACCCCAACCCAGAATGATGAGAGCTCCCGAGGTCCTCCCAGACTACTCTTGAAGCAGCTTCACCCTGCTGCTGCTCAATGTCTTCTTTACCCGGAAAAGCCCCTTCTCGTGTTTACTTTTGAACTTCAGCATGCAGCACAGGAGCAGACAGATACACAACAAATGCAGGTTGATGGAACAGACACGGTAAGGTGGCACTGCTCCTCATTTGCTCCATGAGACACCCCTGGTGTGAGAGCAGTTCTGATAAATTCTCTTACATAGTTCTGCTCAGCTTTAACATGTGAGTTTTATAATAAACAGCCAATTTTCTATGAACATCCATCTTTCACACCAAATGCATAATGTTATATCAAATTCTAAGAAAAGAGGGCTGTGGTGGCACACGCCTTCAATCCCAGCACTTGGGAGGCAGAAGCAGGCGGATCTCTGTGAGTTCAAGGTCAACCTGGTCTACAGAGCAAGTTTCAGGACAGGCTCCAAAGCTACAGGGAAACCCTATCTCAAAAAACAGAAAACAAAAATAAAAACAAAAAATTCTAAGAAGGTATCAAAATACAAAAAAATCTCCAGAGGCCCGGCTTGATTGCCGCTCTTCTCTGTCTATTCCATTGCCTCGTGCACCTTTAGTGATGATAGTGTCAGGAAACCTCTGGAATGCCAAGGAGCCTCATACTAGGCGAGCAGGCCAGCTTCTTACCAGCATTCATATCTTTAAACTTCTGCTTGAGCTCGGAAGGAGTAAGACGATACTGGTCAAGGCCATCGTTCCAGTAAATTCGGTCGAGGACCTGAAGATCTCCTCCAATCAGCCAATCGCCTTGTTCCATAACCATCTAACAGGAAGCAAAAGGAAATTATTTGCCACAACAGAAGCAGGACCTTTACTCTCCCACGAGCTAAGCGCAGCTTCTGCAAGCTGGTCTCCACCCTAAAGGCCAAGATAGGCCTATGAACATCACTGGAATGAAAGACGCTGCAGAAATACCATAATACAATGTTTGAAGGAATTTCTGAAAAGCAACCAAAACCTAAGTGAATGATTATTATAACTTTTCAGTTAAAAAAAAAAAAAAGAAAAGAAAAAGGGCATTTTCCCCACTGTTATTAGATGTTGGCTAACAGAATGACATATAACCCATGGGTACCCATCTTGTGTGGGACACCCTCAGGACACGTTTACAGGCCGCACCTGAAGCCCACCCTTTCCCTGCACTGCGCTGCTTGGTGCCGACATACACTTCATTTGTTCTGAAGTTCAGAATCTACTTTAAAACACTAGACAACTGACAGATATTTCCACACTCAACACACAAACGAGGCGCTTTGGGGAGATGAATCATGTTTCTCTGATTTTCCACAAGAATGCGATGTTAAGAGGCCGGAAATATTAAGCCACCCTGGTGTGGGCCCCCACTGCAGCCCCCTAGTATCCTTCTTGTAAGAACATTTAATATCTTTCCCTACAACTACATTCCAAGAGAACGAACCTTTGCCCAATGCATCCAAGCCCTGAGTTCCGAGCCAGCCCTGAGCTCAGCACCTGGTGCACAGTAAACACTGTAAGCTATGTGTTACAAGCTGGAATATACATACAGCTAAGCGCAGGCTTAGCATGCACAGGGCTCTGGATTTAATCCCCAGCATCAACAATTTAAAAAAAAAAACTACAAAGAGTTACTGAATAAATATTTATATGAGTCAAAACAACAAGGCCATCTGCTCATTACGCTCATCTAAGAGCCAGTCTCCATTCTGCAAAACTTCACAGCCCAGAGGAACAATTAACACACAGCCAATGGCCACATTTCAACACAAATGTTACTGTCAGATGAGTCAAGACCTTAATGTAGGGGTGGTTCTTGCATGTTGTTCCCCACTGTCTGGCACAACGCTCCTCTTTCCGGTGCTCAAAAAATTCAGGATTTCGAAGAATGGCTACACGGCGGCCCTCATACATCAGAGCGAATGCTGTACAGCCATCCAGCCTCTCTTTGTCCTCATGCGTAGCTGTCAGAACTATGGGCACTGACAAGTTGATGACCCCTCCTGCAGGACACAAAAGAACACAAAGTGCACAGCTTACTCAGTGGGTCTTAGTATAGTCACCTTCGTCTTCAGTGACACAATTCAAACCACCACCACCACCAACAATAGAACTGTTTAAAGAATCGGGGCCAGTGAGAACGCTCAGCAATTGAGGGCACTTGCTACCACACCTGACAAACAAGAGTTCGATCCCTGGAATCCACATGGTAAAATGGATGAACTGACAGCCACAAGTTTTCCTCAACATGTGCGCTGTGGCGTGAATGATTACACATGCACACACTTGAGCATACACACAATGAATTACTGATTAATTAATGCAAACATTTTTAAAGAACCAGTGGCAGCCTCTTGAGTACCTGGCACAAAAGAATCAAAAGCAACTAATTTATTCAGAAAAAAGAAAAAGAAAGAGAAGAAAGGGAGGATGATGTGGGATGCCCTTCTGGATGCTGCACATATGTGTTGCTTTCACTGCTTGATGAATAAAACTGTTTCCGCCAATGGCCAGGAAAAAATATAGCTAGGTGGGAAATCCAAACTAAGAGGCAGAGAGAAGGAAGACAGAGTCAGGGAGATGCCATGTAGTCATTGAAGGAGGAACATGCTGGAGTATCACCAGCAAGGTACAGCCTCATGGCAATACACAGATTATAGAAATGAGTTGATTTACTTGTGAGAGCTAGTCAGTAATATGTCTGAGCAATTGGCTGAACAATTTTAGTTGATATTAAACCTCTGAGTGTTATCTTATAAGCAGCTGCGGGGACCCACGAGCAGGAAAGAAATTGGTCCAGGGGCACCGGGTGAGGGGGGGGGCAGAGAAAAATATTCAACTACAGGGGAGGAACGAGGAAGGGAAGCAAAGAGATGGGATAGGGAAAGAGGGAAGAAGAGGTGGGAGAGGAGGGAGGAAAAGAAGGAAGAGGAAGAGGAAGGGGAGAGGGTAGGATGGGATGGGAAAGAAGGAGGAAGGGAGGGGATAGAGAGGAAGGAGGGGAGGGGAGAGGAGAGAAGAATAAAAGAAAAGTGAAAGAACCAACACAGACCACATACTAATTCTCTCAAGTCACCCAACTGTCCTTGGGAAGAAATTTTATACAGAACTGTAGAAGTAAAGGAACTTGTTTACAAAAGACGCATCAGATGGCTATGACTATTGAAAAACACTGTACATCCCACTATATGAATGAGACCAAGAACTCTATCTTATTTCCAAGAAAAAGTTAAATCTTTCTTGAAAGGGGAATATAACTACATTTCAAGTGGCAAATTGGTCATGTATCCTTGAGCATACTTACATGACAAAGATAATACAATTTT
Source organism: Arvicola amphibius (assembly GCF_903992535.2). Taxonomy (NCBI): domain Eukaryota; kingdom Metazoa; phylum Chordata; class Mammalia; order Rodentia; family Cricetidae; genus Arvicola; species Arvicola amphibius. The sequence goes on along the minus strand of NC_052060.1, from coordinate 39,266,648 downwards.
TTTCTTTTCATTTATTTGGTGTGTTTGTGTGTGTGTGTGTGTGTGTGTGTGTGTGTGTGTGTGTGTATGTGTGTGTGAAGGTGTATACATAGGCCAGGGGAGGGTGATGTGTCTTTCTCTATCACCCTACACCTTGCTCCCTTGAGATAGGTCTCTCACTAAACTGACAGCTCAGGAAGGCTGCTTGGCCACCAAACTCCCAGGAGTCACCTGTCAACACTGAGGTCACAGTTACTGTCTAGCTTTTACATAGGACCTGGGAATCCGGATTGAGGTCCCTCTTCTTTCAAAGCAAATGCTCTTACCCACTCAGACATTTGCCCAGCCCTCCCCCTTTAAATTACATTTTTAATATAGTCAGAATCAAACCAATGTCAGGTGTACCTGGCCAAGAAACAAAAACAGTAATCAGTGGTTCCAATTACTCCAAACTGTGAGACCAGTGAGCCCAAAGCACAGTCTCAGTTCGCAGCCTGTGACGCTCTACGTGTTTTGCTTTGCATTGCTTTCTTTGGTTTTGGAGACAGACTCTCTCTCTCTCTCTAGCCCTGAATATCCTGGAACTGGCTATATAGACAAGGTTAGCCTCAAACTCATTGAGATCTACCTTTCTCAGTATTAAAGGTATACACCATCACACCCAGAGGTAGGTGTGTGTGTGTGTGTGTGTGTGTGTGTGTGTGTGTGTGTGTGTGTGTAAGTCACTATAACATATACAGGCTAGAAAATTAGAATAGGCTTTTTTTTTTCTTTTTTCTTTTTCTAATTTTTCGAGACAGGGTTTAGAATAGGCTCTTAAATTCCTACTGGGATTTCTATACAGAAGAAATCCTACTGTGTAGAGAATCATGGACAAAGCTGTCAGCCATCAACAAATCTGGATGCCCTTCTAAAATGACCAGGAACAGGTTAAGATAGAAAACTAATAAGTCAATGTGCACTAAACTCCAAGTTGAGTCATTCCTGAGTAGGCAAGTAAAGACTACCACTGACTCGAAAGAGGAAAATAAAAATACAGTATTTAATCTTTACAGAAAACAAACACACAAACAAACAAACAGACCCTGAGCTTGCAGGCTTCACAGAGGGACAGTTCGGGGTGTACAAGCCCCTGGGAAGGTGGGGGGGGGGGGAGGAAGCACTCCATAGTGGACAGGCTGGCATGGCACAAGGAACAATTGGCTTTTATGACTCACTTTCTGGCCTGATCACAGGTTTTCCTTCTTCCTCCATAACGTATAACAATTACAGGAAGGAAAAGGAAGAGTGGAAATAAGATCCCATAGTTCACTTAAAGTGTCCCAGTAGAGCTTAGTTTTCCTGACTACTGAGAGGCCACGACTGCCTTTGTGGAAAGTGGCAAAACCCTGCAGTCATGCCGGGCCTCCTCCACACCCAGTTGGATTTCAGATGTAGACCGTCTTACCATCCAGAAGGCAATCGAAATGAAGGCACTGCAAGTATTCCCTCTCTCTCATGAAGCCATTCAAAGGAGTCGCCCAACCTTCCGCCAAAACCTGCACCCACTGCATATCCACCTAGGAAATTAGATCGTAAATAAAAAAACACTTATTTCATGTACTTATTTCATTGTACAGGCAGCAAAACGTGTTATGCATTTGATTTCAAAAGCAATGGCAACACACATGTCAGCAGAGGCTGTGGATCCTACAAACTGAAGAAAGAACAGGAACCCCTGGAGAACAAAGTGTTCCTCTATCCCATCTGTGACGCCCTACCCTCCACTTACTTCCATCGGGGACAGCCTCCCCCAAGCCAGTGGTTCTCAAACGCTACTGTGTTTCTGACAACCTCTGGGAGGAGTTTACAATGCTGACTGCCAGATGGGCCTGGTGGGGCGAACTTAATCCTAACACTTGGGAGGCAGAGACAGATGAGCAGATCTCTGCGTTTAAGTGCAGCCTGGGATAGATAGCAAGCTTCAAGTGAAGCCAGGCTGTATGGAGAGAGCCTGTCACAAAGCAAGCAAACAAATACATATTGCTTCACATTCAATTTCCAAGGCAGTGGAAATCTTCTAACTCTGTCGAGTTCCTAGAACTGCTGTCAGTGAAGATCTGGAAGCTGCATGCTGATGGTCACTATCCCCCTTTCCTCCTTGTTTGGTTTGTTTGTTTGTTTTGTTTTGTTTGTTTATCGAAGCAGGGTTTTGCTTTGTAGCCCTGCCTGTCCTGGTAAATCACTTTGTAGACCAGGCTGTTCTCAAACTCAAGGAGATCCACCTGTCTCTGCCTCCTGAGTGCTAGTATTAAAGGTACGTACCGCCACCACCCGACTGACAGTCACTACCCTAAACCAAAAGATACTTTACATAAAATATTTACCAATAAGTCTCTTCCCCAGACAGTAACTGCATCTTACAAAGACCACTATTGCTTAAACTTCCAGACTTGTGGTTACATCCCAACAGAACAGTAAAAAACAGGTGAACTGCATACTTCATACGGCAATGGATCCCCAATGAGAAAAGACTATGCCCAAGGGCCATGGTGTGCAAGGAAACAGCAAACAACATGGGGAATTACACAGCCTCGATTCATAAGCCTTTCCTAAACCCATGATAGTGACTGTTGCTTATCTCAGTCTAGATGGCATCTGTTAGGCACTAAATGCCTGTATTCCTGAGAACTTCCTTACTTGAAGCCTTGGCCTTCCATATGACTAAAGGAATTTTTGAGGAAGCTGGGAATGGGCGACCAGCAGTGTGCCTTGTGGGTGGGTGCCAGACACTGAATCCACACGCTCCCGGACTGAAGGACGCTCTCCTTCAGGGTTCTGCAGTGCCGTACACCTCCAGGTAGATCTCTCTCTCTCTGTGCAAACTACGGTCCTTCTCCATGGCCACTGCCACAGCCCCGCTTTACACCATCCCTCCGACACTCGTCCACCTCACACGGGTCACACGCAGCCCATTTAAAGCAACTCTGACCAAAGAAGTGAACAACTGTAGAGGAGCTTTTGTCCAGGCCAAGCTCAGTTCTCCACCCTCAGTACCAACCGAGAGGTGACGCTGCCTCACGTGTTCTAGATTCTTCTTGGTGTAAATGAAGAGTTGAAGGGAAAGCCAATTGCTACTCCATACTCTTATTTCTTACCCTTTGTGGGCTTTTGCTTGTTTTTTTTTTTTCTGTTTTTACAATATGTATAAATTATACAGCTCCAGTTTCCTAAGATTTGAGACTAGGTCAGTTTCCACTCTCATCCTGCTCAGTCTAAGTCAGGAACTGCTAATTGAGAAAGGCACCTAATGGTAGCATCAGACACAGATATACAACAGAACTATTCCTAATGTGTCCATTTTTCTTAATATAAGGGAGAGTCAAGTGTTGGACAGGAAATTGGGAAACATGGTTAAAGCAGTAAAAGTTCACTTTAATTATTATGGGTTAGCATTTCTTAATGTTTTAGAAACATTCCTTTCTCTCTTACGCCCCCAAATCTCACATAATCTTTGTCCTTTGATATTTCAAAATAAACAAATGTGACTAAAAGCAAATCAAAGTCACGGTACTGTGGGAATACTGTTCCCCATTAAACACATTCTCTATCCCTGGGAACTGTGATATATACCACAGCACCCTGACCTGCTACTGCCACCCCAACTTCAAACACAACCGCTAAACCCCACATTCATCAAGCTAACCGCTCCTCGGCCGGCTGAACCACTTGGTCTGAGAAGCAATGGAGAACTTACTTTATTGATTTTCAGTGCTGGTAATGCTTCTGCATCCGTTTTTGCCAAATGCAGTTTGTTCTCTGGCACATAGAGTTCTTTCACCTCATAGGAGGCGTCCACAGGGACGATATCCTGCACAGCGACAAGAGGGCAGTTAGACAGTAGATCCAGCTCTGCAGGCATCCCCAAACGGCATTTCAGGGAAGAGAAACCAGCATTGCTAGCAGAAAAGGGGGCTTTAGCACCATGTCCCCTCCTCAATTTCCCTAATGTTAGTCGGTCTATTCCCAAATAACAACTCACACTCAAGAAATCAGCATTATGCCCCATTACCTAATAGAAAAGAAAACATTCCTAGAATCTTCTATGTTTCAGATACACTGCGATGAAAATTTTAAACACAAGCAACCCATGTAAGACACCACCCCACCACTTTTCCCTATGGACCTTTTCCTTAGTGTCCCTGAAGCCACCATTTTCCTCATAAAATTCACATTTCAGAAGTGTCAGCTTCCTTTCCACAACCACTAAAAACTACTTTTTAAAAATGTTTTTGTTCTAACACCCCAAGGTTTCCTCTCCCTCCCCTCTTCCCAGTTCCTCCCCCACCCCACCCACACCCACCCCATCCACTGTTTCTCTTCAGATACAGGCAAGCCTTCCAGGGATATCAGGCGAAAAGTAGTGCTTTTTGATCCCACATGAAATAGAACTGCAGTCAAAATTCTAAGTGCTCACCTACGACACTAAGACAGGATCTCTTCCTGTTCGTCTCACAATACTGCACACGTGAGCACAGAGTGGAGAAAGGTGGTGCATGCAGGCAGTGTGTGTGTGTGTGTGTGTGTGAGAGAGAGAGAGAGAGAGAGAGAGAGAGAGAGAGAGAGAGAGAGAGAGAGAGACAGAGACAGAGACAGAGAGAGAGAGAGAGAGAGAGAGAACACAACCACTTATACTGCCACTAGGAGACATTCACAAGACTGGTTCCCAAGACACTACCGTGCCGTAATGAATTCTAAATGGGTTCAAGCACATTAACTCTTTTTAATATCATCTGCCAGGTCATTTCTCCCAGCACACAATATGGAACCAATTGTGGGTTTTTCATACATGTGTACAGGCAACACTTTGTTATTCGAAATAAAACAATTCTCAAGAGAATAAAAAAGATACAGCCAAAGCCTAGGGGAAAGTGTTGCCAAAATACACAAAGAATCTTAAAACACACAGGAAAAAAAATCCCATTTTCATAGGTTGGAATGCAGTCACCACAATACCACTGATATCCTTCACAGAGGTAAGAAAACAAACCTAAAAAACACTCAGAACCAGAAACTTCACCAACAGCCAGAAAGTCCTGAACCAACACCTCACCAAAGATACACAGATCATATAGAAGTCTATGAAAACACCAGCATCACACTGTCCCTGCCAAATGATCAAAATCCACAGCACAGATGGCAGACCAAGAACTTCCACCCACAGCTGGTGAGAACACAAAGACACAAATACTGTGTAAACCTAGGCACATCAAGCCAGGAGAAGAGCCAGAGGTGGCTTGCAAGCAATCACCTGAAAGAGGCCCAGGCTCAAAGGCATGATGCCCACTACACAGAATCAGTGTTAGCAGGAAGCTAAAACTTCTACTAAAAGATGTATTTTTTAAAAGCATGAAGCAACAATGATCAAAGTATTTCAAAATAAAATATTAATAGAAGAATCAAATTCTCTTTCTGGGAATATGCATGTGTGTACATGTTCATGCATGTATACACGTGTGTGAGAGTACACCCGGAAGCCAGAGGCCAACATCAGACATTTTTCTCAGTCATTCTCCATGTGCGTGTGCGTGTGTGTGTGTGTGTGTGTGTGTGTGTGTGTGTGTGTGTGTATGCGCGCACACACACGCTCACCCATGAGCACCCTGAGGTCCACACTGGGTGCCTTCCTCCACCAGTCCCCACCTTATTTTCTGAGACAGGCTCTCTCACTGAACAGGGAGCTCGCTATTTTGCCAGACTGCCTATATGATAACACCCAGCACCCTCCTGTTTCTGCCTCCCGAGGCCTCCATTACAGGCCTGTGCTGCTGTGCCCAGCGTTTTATGTGGATACTGAAGGTGTAAGCACAGGTCTTCATGCTTGCGCAGCAAGCTCTTTTCTGACTGAGCCCAAAAATCAAAACTTTAAGGACGTACCCTACTCACAGTTAGTACCTGCCACGTAGCAGGTAACTTAGTCCGCTCGGCTAACGGTGGACTAAACATACAACAGCAGTGTTGCAGGTATCTGTGACCCAGTGGCTCCCCAACCATCTTAGTTTGAGTAGCACAACCTACAGATGTTTGTACAACATGCCTCGTCTAAGGGAAGAGCTGAAAGTGGCAGCTGTATCTGGTTCTATAGCAAAAGAGGAAAATATTAGTAAGGCTAAGTTACATGTCTATGCCAAAAGAGGTCCATGAAGACCAGGGGTAGCTGTTTACACAACCCTTATGGGGATCTGAGAATCCAGAACCAGTGGCCCACAGAGCCATCTTCTCTGATGCTCTGCTCCCACAATGGGGAAAAAAGCAGGTAGCAAAACCGGATTTCTCCTATGGTATATTCAAGGCCTCCAACTTCTCAGAATTAACCCAAGAGTAAGACTACACATACTGAAAAAGAAAAAATAAAATCAAAACCTACAGTGAGGGACCACAGCCAGTCTGGCCCCACAACCTCACTCCTGAAGCAGAGAAACATTTCTGAGAGACCTCTGCCCCTCAAGTGCCCCGCTAACCAAGGAGGAAACAGGAAGCAAGCACATAAGGCACAAACTGCCCAGCACAACTGTCCATGAACCTCCCAGACATTCCATATTTCATGGCAGACAGTTATGCTGTATTTACTGAGAAGACTATCTGAAGTCATTAAAGAAAAAAGGGAACCAAGGCGGCCCAGCTGCTCCAGCTGCTCCAGTCTGACTTGGTGGATGTCACATGCAATCCTCACATACACACATGAACCCACACCAAAGAAGGTTTGTGTCAGCTTTACGGAGGGAGGGGTACGACAGGTCAGCTCTCAGTTTATATGGAATGCCGGGCTTTAAGAATGCGGTTGTCAGAAGAGGAAAATCACACATAGAAGGAAAAGAAAAATCTAGTCAGATAGACAGCTTAGGCGTAGCTCTCTGCATTTACTTTAAATGTGAGAAGGGCACTTGGTAGGCAGGTGACCTGTATCCTTCTGTGTGTGTGTCACTGTCATTTGCCTGGTGTCCCGCTTAAGTGTTCTCAGCCGTGGATGCGGTACAGAGCAAAAGGCCTGTCAGCAGTCTCTGCCAAGCTTCAACTGGAAAGGGAAAGTCCAGGATCACTTTCCCGGGGGACAGTGGGCATGCACAAAACAGCTGCACACACCCCACACGCTCAGTTGGACACACGAGACACCAAAGGCACACTCAGGCATACATACTCTTGCCAGCTACGAAATAAAGAACTGAAATCCTACACAGGAAAGATGCTAAGAGTAACCAATTATAGACAAGACCAGGTACTCGTTAGGCTTCCTGAAGAGAGAGTACAGGGAGGCTCACAGAATGGACAGGAAGTCAGTAAACTAGTCACAAAATTTAAGGAACACATTTTCAAACCAAGAAGAGACAGAAGGTGGCAGGAGTCCGTACGTCAGTTATTTCTGATGTTCTTACTGTTGCGACGAAACAGAGGAAGACACGAACATTCTTTGCCTAACACTAGGTGATCTGTTTCTTCAGTTCTAAATACACAGCCCTGACAAGCTTCCTCACCTCACCACCTGGTTTCTCCTTTTCCTCAACCACTTAAAAAACATCCAGACACCCATTCCCCAGCGATGTTGTAAGAATAAGACATCATGGTGTCTGAACTGTAGGGCTAATACTTACAGAGATATGACCTCAACACACTGTTGTAAAGGCTTCATGGCCTAACACCTACCTGTCAAGGCAGAAGAAATTATGCTATCTGCCCCTCCACAAAGGAGGAACCTAAGGCCCAAGAGATGAACAAGCCCTGCTATACTGTTTTCCACTGCACTTAGCACATGGGTAATAAATGATGATGACAATAATACTCACTAGAATCGTACACGAGGAACCACACCTAAGTTCCTGCTGTCAGTCTGTTAACTCGGAGTTCTCAGAAAAATCTAAGGTGGGTTCTATTATCAGTTCTGTTTCACGCAGGAAAGCAGTGAGGCCAGAAATCAAATTTTCCCAAGGCCATAAAATTGAATTGATAGGTGCTAGAGCTGGAAGTTCAACTTTAAAGGTATCCTTCAGTGTTTCCCCACAGAAACTAAGTCAGAAGACTTTGTCACACACATTGTTTCAGCAAACATGCAAGTTTAATCATGTGCTGCTTTCAAATATCAACAGGGAGCTATAATCATTTTTTTCAAGATCAAGAAGAAAAGTGTCATGTTTTATTTTTAAGTCAAAATAACTTTTCATCACAAACATTCAACAAAATCCCTCCCTTTGCAGATTCATATCTAACAATATTCATAAAATTCATTTTAGCCTTACAATATGGGTGTGTGATTCTTCTGGTGGATAACCAATGCTAAATAAAAGGTCAAGAGTCTGCCATTGTTTTCTTCTGGAAAGATAAAGTTAGTATTTCTGGAATTAGCACAAACACAATGGCATGAGTCAAGGGGAAGAAGGAACATCTGCTCAGTGGAAGAGAGCCTGTGTAGACTTTGGGTAGAGATGAGGCAACTGATTATCAGAAACACAAAGAGAACCTTAAAAATGCAGACACAGGGCTGGAGAAATGGCTCAATACTTAAGAGTACTGGCTGCTCTTCCAGAAGATCTGGATTCAATTCCAAGCACCCACATGGCAGCTCACAGCCATCTGTAACTCCAGTTTCAGAGGATCCAATGCCTTCTTCTGGCACCGGGCACACACATGCTGCCCAGACATACAAGCAGACGAAACACCCATACATATTTTCTTATGTTGAATGTAGACATAGCCAGTTCCTAGCACATTCTAGTGACAAACCTCAGTCTCCAAAAACACCACTAAACACCTGAAAGGACCAATACCACCTCAAAGTACGTGTGGATGCCGAGAGAGCAGAAGGTGGAGTCCCTGTCACATGAAATGATTGCTTATTTTGGGACTCCGAAGGACTCCCACAGCCTCACCTAGCAAACAGAAGAACTGTGCCATTGTTATCATTCATATAATCCCCTTTATTTCAGCAACTGAAACAAAAGACAGCGCACAAGGCTGGCCAGAGAAAGTCTTCCTATGACTGGACACCTCACCCCTTCTGAGAGGCTCCAGTGCTCCAGGTGAGACTAATAGGGTCCTGGGCTGCTCGTGTGTCCTGGGCAGAGGCCAGTGAACAGTTTACATATTACACATCACCCTGCATGAGGGCCGAGTTCCAGACCTCCGAGGACAGAAATACTAGATGTTATGAATGCAAATACTCATTTGATTTAAAATGCAAGATGGATACAAAACTTTGTTTTAATTGATTCAACACTATACATGATCGATGTATGCAGCATCTACATCCTTGTCTGGGCCACTGTGAGCAGGACAAATAATCACCATCTAAAACTAGCGATTCTTGTCCTCTCATCTGGATCCTCCTGTAGCAGCCGAGCCTTTTAATAAACAGTGAGTCCACACTTCACATTTTTTCCTCAACGTATTTGCTACACTTCTCCTGGAGCCAGATCTGCTCAACAGACTGAATGCTGGGCTCGCTCACATTTTCATGCAACTATTTTGCTTCTATTATCTCAACTCCATGCATCTAAAGCACGAGCAAACGACATTCTGGCAGCACTTTAAAACTGAGCTACAAAGTCTGGTTTTTATGTGCAGTATAAAATCCATTTAGAGCACTAAACCACCATTTTGTAAGAAGACAAACCTTTAAATAATTTATAGCACTAGTAAATCCAGAGTTCCTGGTAGATTTAAAGACAGCATTTAAAATATCACTTTAGATTAAAACCAGCGGCAAGAAGCCTACTCCCTTGTGCGCTAACAGAGCAAGTTAAAACGCAATACGAGCAGGCCATCTAGTGACCACTCAAGGGTACGAGCAGGCCATCTAGTGACCACTCAAGGGTTAGTGAAAAGAAAAGGCGAAGTCTCACGCTTGCTTGTCTTCTGTAATTCTTGAGTAAATGCACACGAAACGAAGCAGGTTAAGAAAGCAAAGGCCCTTTGACTAAATGCTGTGGCATGTATTCTTTATCTGAATGACTATATCACACAGCCAGACTGAAAGAGAAATCAGAATCTTTAGTACCCATGTAACCAAAGGCCTCATAGAGGCAGCATCCACTTTCCTTGAACATGAAAAATGAGCATTTATCTTCCTCGTTGGCAATGAGTTAAGAATACCAGGTAGAATTCATCTCAGAAGAGTCTCCCCAAATCACGGCTGATAAGAGAATGCCCCATCTGCCATTATTCCCACGGGCACAACCTTCTCCAGCTCCTTCAGACCACCAGCTTCTCTCTATCACAAAGACACACAGTGGGAAATAGACTATATATTTATTTGGTCCTTGTCCCCAGTTCCTAACAGATCTACAAGCTTTGAATCTTCTAAGTTACAATGTCTTTCATACAGAGAGACTTTTAGTGTGTGTCCTGAACAGCTTCAAGATGGAATTTTGTCACCAGAATTCTGGATTACCTCGTTGCAGGTTGGTAACTTTCAACTTCAACTCAAGCCTCCATAAGAACCCCTAAACAAGAGTTCAAAGGCTCCTGATTGCTATACATGTGGAGGTGCTAAGAGAGGGGCAGCCTAAAGAAGCCATGAAAACTTGGTTCCCTACACCCCATGCTACCCTAGACATCTCTTCCATCAAACTGTCCCTAAACTGATAATAAACCATCAACGATCAATAAAGAGCTATGCTGAGTTATTCTGACCAATTATAAAGCTTAAGGAGAGGAGCCCTGAGTTATATAAACAGTTGGGCAGAATGGCAGGTGACCTAGACCACCGCATTCAGGACTCATGTCTGAACAGGCAATCTTCTGAGTTTGGGTCCTTATCCTGTAAGCCAAACTAACGCCAGAAAGGATAAGAATTGAGCTGAGCTGCTGGGATGCTCCAATGATATCAGAGGTAAGAAAATTGGCCACTGTAAGGAAAATCAATCAAACAAAAGTCCTTAGAACTGAACCCGAAGGAGAGGTAAAATGTCCCTTAGTTTATTTCAGAAATAAAGTTGTCATTATAAAGCAGCATTGTGATTTATTAGGATCCCAAGCAAGGAGGGAACCTCACGCACACGAGATAAAAAAAGCTGCCACAGGAAGTTGCTGGAACACAGACAAAATACTTGTGCAATACCTGTCCACCTTGGACTGCATACCACACGTGGGAATGATCCTTGCAGCCAAGGACAACTGTTTCAAGCCGACTTATAAAATCTCCTCACTTAACCTTTAAAAAGCCCTGTCTTGCTGTAAGGTGTGGTAGCGCACACCTTCAATCCCAGCACTCCAGAGACAGAGGCAGGCGGAGCTCTATCAGTTGGAGGCCAGCCTGATCTACACAGCAAGTGCCAGGTAGCCAGGGAGCTCTTATCTAAAACAGCAGTAATAATAGTAATAATAATAATAGATAAAACTCACAGGGACATTTCTCAGTGGCTAAGAACACTTGCAGCTCTTTCAAAGGACCCAAATTCAGTTGCTAACACCCATGCTGGGTGGCTCACAACCACCTGTAATTCTAGCTCCAGGGGACACAATGCCTTCTGCCAACCTCTGTGGGCATGCAGGCATGCACGTGAGTGCATGAGTGTGCTTGAACACACACACCATTGAACAAAAATAGCCTACAAAGACCTTATTTCTCACCATGTAGAAAATTTCATCCTCTCTAGACTCAAACCTGGGAAGCTTCTTTCTCTGCATAATGAACATCTTTTCCAAGCCAGGCTTTGTCCTTGGCTTTCTTTAGAGTATTTTTAAAGTATTTTAAAAAAATATTCAGTCTTTCTAAGACCAACGAAGTGCCTTTCTTGCCATTTCTTAATTTCATCTACACTCAGGAATCAACTAGCAAGGAACACGAAAGGGAATCAGATAAAAGATTCATATTTCAGTAACACACTAAAAAGAGGAGTAATTATAATCTAGAAATGATGGCACATTAGAAAAACCCAAGTGTGGGCTGCAGAGTCCACCCTGTGACAGTGTCAACCCCACCTGACTGGACTCTGCTGAGCTCCGTCACAAACCCAACCCTGCTTCTCATCAGTAAAACGGTGACAGCTATAAATGCTCCCCGGGGCTTTAAAACATATGAATTCACCAAGACCACAGACATACCTACCACACAGTCTAACACAGAAACAAGAGGCCTGACGCGTTATTCACGGCGCTCACCTTTGTTCCCGCGAGTCTCTTCTGGCACAGTTATACTCGGACACACGGCGTGTGAGTCGGAACCAGTCTTCACACCGCCACTCCAGGCATACACTGGAAACCGACTGGGTTGTCCCCCTCGGCTTTAAATCAGCGCTGCACTCATTCATCCCCTCCCCCTCCAATCTACTTCAGACTCCACCACGCACTCTCCTCTGCCCACCTGTGGGCAATCTCACACACATCGTTGCAATCGTAAAGAAGGTGAACTGCGCTTCCTGCCCCTGGCTGGGCTGAGTGCGCATTATACCAAGCACCATTCCACGGGAAAGCAGCGTGCATCCCACCAACTAACCACTGTGACCTGGCATCTGTTCACCAGTTTCTCCATGTGCGATAAGGCTTGTCGGAGAGTCAGGTTTACTGGGGGACAATCAATAAGAATCCATGTTAAAACAGATGGAGTGTTGTCTGTGTGTCTTCGTCCAACTATAATTCTGAATTCCACATCATGCTACAAAAGAATCAGGATAAACTAATGTACGCATGGCAAGGACCGAACACGCAGGTCAGTAAAGCAACCGTACTATCTGGTCGGCTGCCATGCCCCAGTGTTTACTGTGGTGTCTACCACAGATGGCACTGAGTGGTCTCCAATTAACACGCTTCACCACGCACCACACAACATGCTGTCAGTGACGTCACTGGCTTAGGAAAGCAGTCGCTGAAATCCCTTTCCCCAAATAAGCATGATGCCAAGAAAACACATTACAGTAATGGGGCATTGGGTTTCTTCTCCACGGACACCCTGCTTTGTGATGAAAAACAACCTTCCTAAGAAAAGGTCTACGTTGAGCCCATACAGTCAGAATCACTTTCTAGACGTAGACTTGAGTGTAACAAGAAGACTTCTAAAAATAAAACCAAGGATACATAAAAATCGCTGTGAAATACCCAAAAGCGGAACCCTACACCGCCATAAGCAAATCTAATTGCTCTGAATTACTTCCAAGGCTTTTCATGTGTGAAATGAGACACACAGGCAGAACCGAGAGCAAAGACCTCTTAGGAATGCCAGAGAAATGGGGTGGGAGCACAAAGATTCAATGGCTAAGAGCACTGACTGTTCTTTCAAGACCTGGGTTTGAATCCCAGCACTCACGTGGTAGCTAACAACTGTCTGCAACTCTAATTCCAGGGGATTTGAGCTTCCAAGAGCATTGCACAAATACAGTCCAGACATATGTGCAGTGCTCACACTATACACATAAAAGAAAAATAAATAAATCTTTAATTTAAAAACAGACAAAGAAGAGGGTATTGGAAGATAAACTGGGAGGGAAACACGAGCCACTGCCCCAGTTTCTAAAGGTCGGAAAGAATCACCGTGAACAGCACTGAGCACTACACGTGTGCCCTTCATCTAACTCAGAGAACAGCTAGGGAAGGGGAATGCTATATCCCTAGGCCTCTTTTCGAGACACTGGGTGATGAAAGTGTCCAATTATCACATTGTCTGGCAAGCATAAGATAAAAAGGGCAATTAGTTCAATCTCTAATTAAGATGGAATAAATTAGGAGGAAGGCATTAACTAAGACTACAGAGATTAAGATAAACGGAAAGGGAAGGCCGAAGGAGGAATGGGGGAATGAGGGAATATACACTATACTAGAATACATAACAATACATACAAAGCTATGCATCTCAGAACCAAATATGTAAGAATTCTCAACACAAATCACCTTAATTCTGTGAGAAAAAAGGGGACAATCAGTAATAAAAAAGGAAATACTTAGATCAGACTTCAGAGAGATGATTCTGTGAATGACACATCATGAAATAAAAGGCAGAGAACGCAGGCGTGGTCAGAAAATCACCAAGGGGCACTGACCTGTCCTCTGACAGTGGGGAAACACGTCCAGCGCATGCTTTGCAGGTCCTGCAAGTCTGTGCTCATCCTACAGAGTGACTATGCAGACCCAAGCAGCCCTGTACAGAATGCACACTCTTGTGTGGGATGCTGGGTAGAAAGGACATAAGTGGACAACAGAACAGGCGGGATTTGGCTGAAGGGGGTGTGGGACTCTGCCAGTCCTAGGCTTAGAGAAGAACTGTGGGATCATCACAGAATAAACATGTAAGGAACAACACAAATCAACAACAAGCACAAAGCGTTAAAGGGGGGGATCAGAGACGACAGAGTCATGGGCAGATTTACACAGGCAAAGCATAAAATCCAAAGAATGCTTTTTCTAAATAGTGCCTCGAAGAAATGATGAGAAAATCAAAGAAAGGAGAAAAGAGGGTGATGCCAGCAGTAGTCAGCACACACCCAGCTGAACAGCCCCTACGTGGCTGACTTTAGCATCATCTGCAGTGCATATAACAGTACCTCTGCAGTTTCCTAGGAGTCTGCAAAACGCTGAAGGACTGCTGATTATACAGATAAAAATCATGAAATTAGACTACATACAACTCTTTAACTTTCATCTGACACAATTCAAGTAAAACAAAGGAAGTTCGATGTAGACAAATGTAACCACGCCTTATACTGAGTCTGAAGAATCGCTGACCCTGGAGAAACTGGAGCCTGTGGTACAATACAGGTGATTACCGACCAAATTCAACACTACGCCAACAGCATGACAGATACATCAAGATACGTCTACAACATAAGGATGTCCAGCCTTTTAACATTCCCATGCTACCTACACAGTCCACCTTTAAGGACCACACAACCAAATGATGAGACAAAATATTAACAATAATAATATGAATCCCCCCCCCAAAAAAAAACCTCAGAATGTTTTACTAAAGGTAATTTTATTTTTGAGCCACACTCATAGGTACCCTGGACCAAAGACTGGACAAGGAGGTGGGGGCAGGAGACAGTTTGGTGATGCAGCTCGGATACAATGATTGACTATCATGAGCAAAGCCCAGGGTTCAATCCCAGGACCACATAACCCAGACTTGGTGGTGGTGCACAACTGTACACTTAGGGCTCGAGAGGCAGAGGAACATCAAGAAGTTCAAGGTTATGCATTAATTATGTATTAATTAAGTTAGTTATGTATTATCCCCAGTTATGTATTAATTAAGTTCAAGGTCATCCCAGTTTTGTATTAATGCCAGCCTGAAATACAAATGAAAAAACATTATCTCAGGCCAGGGAGATGGCTCAGCAGATTAAGGTGCTTGCTGTCAATGCTGACAACCTGAGTTCAATCCTCAGAACCCACATAGGAGGAGGAGAGAACCAAATACAGTAAGCTGTCCTCTGACCTCCACAAGTGTTCCATGGCACACACCTCCCATACATATACACACAAAATAAACAAATAAATAATTAGGGAAAAACCACTATCTCAATCTTTGTTGTGTGCTCAGATCCAATATCCAGCACTTAATAAAGTTATGAGATAACCAAAAGTGGGAGGAAACCACCCACAGTCAAGTGTCGATGCCATCAAAGCTAGATCCAGAAATCACTGGAGTTCAACCATCAATCAGGACTTTAAATGGTGACGCTAACAGTAAATCCACTGATTCACAGGATCGGGTGGGATGTGGTCAGCATGCATGAGTCCCTGGAGACCTTCAGCAGAGATGAACATGACAAGGAAAAAAGCCAATGATGACAAAATTGGTTTTGGTTATAGTTTTGTTTGTTTTTATGTGTATGAGTGTTTTGCCCAGCATATATATCTGTGTATGATGTATGCGCATGGTACACTTGGGGGCCAGAAAAGGGCATCATCCCCCCTGGCTCTGAAGGTACAAGCAACTGTGGACCTCTGTGTGGGTGCTGGGAATTAAACCAAGGAGCTCTAGAAGGACAATCAATGTTCTCAACCACCAAGCCAACTCTCCAACCCCAAAACTGTTAGTTAATGATTATTACAGTTTAAAAGCTTGGGCAAGGCATGGTTATGCATACCTTTAAACCCAGCACTCAGGAAAGAGGCAGATGTCTGAGAGTTTGAGGCAAGCCCGACCTACATAGGGAGCACCAGGACAGCCAGAAATATAGAGAGAGCCTGTCTCAAAACTTAAAAAAAAATCCTTTATAAGCTTTCCAATATATTGAGTACAATAAAAAATCAAGAAACTTAAAAATAAATTAATTCAAATAATCAAAGCTACTTATTTACTGAAAAAAGCGGGGCATCTTTGAAATAATACCTCACTGTTTAACATATGGCTAACTGGAGCCCCCGCTGGAGAAGAGAGAACGGCGAGACTGATGCTCACACGCCGGACACTAAAGCCACAACCGCTACACATAGGTAAGCTGCTGTTGTCAGTTAAATGAAGATCCATTTTAAAGCAACGCAATGGCCATGAATTTTCACACATCAGCGAAGTGCTAGGTGGGTGGCACACACCCACCTGTAATCTCAGCACTGGGAAGCCAGAGGCAAGTTGATGAGCTCTAGGCCAGCCAGGGCAACACAGCAAGAGCCTGTCGCAGACAAATGGAATGACTGTAGAGGGAAGAACGTCTTACAGGACTGCGAGAGAGAAATTCACCTGGCCAAAATGCCTTCTAGAGAGAACCAGGCAGGTGAAGACTCTCAAAGATGAACCTTCCAAACACTGCGCCTGCCTCCCTCCAGACACACGGCGCACCACTGAGCCACAGCTTCTAGCGCATTTCCCAGGAGCCACGAGCTCCTTGCTCTTCTTCTCTGACCTACACTGCAAACCCCCAAGGATGGACCCATCCCCAATTAACCTCTGCACTGACAGTGCCTGCGGTTGTTACTAACTACAGTAATGGGGTTTTAATTCATATATGGTTGGCGGGGATGAGAAATGACTGAGGGACGGCAAAGGCAGAGGAATAGACGTTAGCTAACAGGAAACCTAGGGACTGACGATGAAGTAAAAACCCTCCTAAGATAATGCCGTTGGCCTGAAGGTAGTGGTCAGGGCATCAGCGGCACACACACGTGTACAAAACATATACACATAAAATGTCAGAACATATCACTATTTCCTATTATTTCTATTTATTCAGAGAAAAGACTTGAATAAGAAACATAAATTCAGAAGGAGAGCCTTGTGCTAACTACCTGGGAGAGATATTATAATACAGAAAACTTCGAAGTTGAAACACATATATTTAGGCAGGGGAAACACAGCTGTGAGAGACTGGAGATGAAAGGGGATTCTGGTCAGAATTCTGTGCATAAAAAGGAAGTCCAAACACTATCACCCGGTGAGAAAAGAATGGGGGTGCTGACACACCCACACCTGCGTCGCACACAGGAGAAGTGGCCGGCACAGGTAGGGACACGTGATGACAAGCTGATGAACAAGCCAGCACGCAAGTTCTATCACCACACAGAGGCCGAATCCTCTCCGCTAAAGCGGGCAGTGGAGTGAAGACGTAATGGGTAGTTTAGAGGGGGGGAAATTATTTCTAAAGCCAGAATAAATCCAAGGGACCCACGTATCTGTTATTCAGTCCCCTCGCTTCTTCTGCTTCCATATGCCAGGAGCCAGAGAGAGGTACTTGAGTCCAGAAAGTCTCCCTCCACAGGACCCTCCTCTAAAACCTAGCTGTTGAAGCAGGAGTCAAATATCTAAGGAAATTTAACAACTCTGTGTGCCTCAACTTAAAGAGTCTAACACGAAGTCATACAGCAGAATATTCACGTGATTTCCACTATTATTGGTGTGGTAAAATTAATGAGAAAATTTAAGAACCCAACCTTTCTGACATTTACAAGAACTGGGGTATTTCATGCATTGTGTATGCCCCACAATGCTAAAAATAGTAGCATACAGGAAGTTTCCAGTTTTTATGAAGAACCTGAAATACAGGCTACTCAATCAGGTCAACTTTTAGAGGCCATGTTATCAGCAGTTCTCTCTCTCTCCAGCTTCCTCTCACCCGTTCCTGGAGAAGCTCCACGACTTGCTGGACACAGTCATTGACGTCACAGGAGTCCGTTTTCAACACCAGCTCTGGGGCCTCTGGTTTCTCGTACTCAGAATCGATCCCCGTGAAGCCTTTAGAGGACCGCAGACAACAGAGGGAGGAGAAGCATAAAGGGTTATTCCATCTGCACCAGTCTACGCTGAAGCTAAGGCTCACGCTGCCCTGTCAGGGCGCCATGGTACTAAGAGCTCGTTCTCGGGAGACTTTTAATTAAACCTGATTTCTCCCAACACATACATACAGTCGGTTCTCATTATTTACTGTACCTCTCTTCAATGAAGCTGTCACAAATACTAATGAAGTAAACACTGAATCATGTCTCCTGGGTGAAATGCAAGGCCAGGTTCCTGGCAGCCTCGGGTGTCATGCGCACTTCTGTCTAAAGACACCTCATGGAACACACTGATTCCTTTACACCGACCTCACAGCCACAGCACAGCTCAGCGGGAATGACGCTACCGCGAGCCTCCCCTCTGGGACCTATCCCAGCATCACTGCTGTCAGACACTACAGGGCCAGGAAGATGGCTCGATGAGTAAAGAAGCTCACCACCAAGCCTAACAACCTGAGCTCAAAACCCGGAGCCATGTGGTGGAAGGAGAGAGTCAGCTCCTACAGTCTTCTGGCCTACACACACATGCTTGATGATAAATAAGTGTAATTAAAAATAGCAATACTACTCAGCATTTTCAACACTGAGGTCATCTTAAACATCACTCAGAGTGTGAATATGAGCAAAGATGTCAAGACCATGATGGGGACACCTAAGCTAATGGGAGCTCACCAACTCCAGCCAGACAGAGAGGAAACCAGCATAGGTCCAAACTAGTCCCTCTAAATGTGGGTGACAGTTGTATGGCTGGGGCAGACTGTGGGGTCACTGGCAGTGGCACCAGGATTTATCCCTACTGTTTGTACTGGCTTTTTGGAACCCATTCTCTTTGGATGGATACCTTGTTCAGCCTACATATCGCAGGGAGGGCCTTGGACCTTCCCCAAAGCAATGTGCCTTACCCTCTCTGAGAAGTTGATGGGGAGGGGTAGGTGAAGGGAATGGAAGGAGAGGAGGGAGTGGGAACTGGGTTTGGTATGTAAAATGAAAAAAAAAAGATAGTTTGTTTTCTTTTTGTAAAAAAAAAAATCACTCAAAAATAAAAAGACATGAAAATGTGAAATAACTAATCTGCTGTCCTGCCTACTGCCAATCACACCAAGCAGCAGCCTGTCTGAGTCAGGAAGGTGCTAGCTTAGGGGGCAAGAGGTATGAGAGGCCTCACCAATGAGTGGGGCCCCAAGGCAGAAAGATCCCGCACCATCTTTGTCCACAGGACTAGACGTCTCCAGGGCAGAGTTTGCCTCGGGGGCTTATTCCCAGGCCCAAATACAGAGGAAAAATGGGTAACGAATATTCTTCCCAATTTCCTTTTCCCTTTGCTGTGTCAAAAACTGAATGCCCAAATCTAGAATTCAGAGCTCCTGCAATGATCCCAAGCTATTGTACCTTGTTGGGAAGGCAAATAAGTTACCTGCATGAATCATCCCTAAAGAATATTCATGGTACAACCTACCTTCGATGACTCACTAATGCAATATGTCCTGTTCCCAGAAATGCCAACAGAATAAACACAACTGGTAACAAACACAACAGCAGGCAGGCTCTGTAGTTTCCTTTCAGTGCCGAAGGTGTGGCACACGAAACTGTGAGCAGTCCTAAACCCTAGGCAAGGTGTGGATCTTTTCATGGGGTCGGATATGTTAATTCAAACTCAACAGTCTTAAAACCAGGACGTTCTCCTCTACCAAAATGTTTCTACGTCGGGCATTTTCCCCAATAGTTATGGGACATCCTACACGGTCAGGCTCCAGCGAAGACTAGAGGTAGTGATGGCTAGCAACCTAACTCTAGACACCTAATTATATGAAGGGGGTTTCAGCGCCACCTCTCAAAGTCTCAGCTCTGTCCTGTGAGCAGGTGTCCAACACAGTCAGCAAAGGTCATGGGGGCACAGCCCCAGGCACTGCTCCTAAGTCTGGGAGCAGGAACAGTATAAGAACCACTTGCCCTCCTTATCCAGCCCCAAGTCACTACTCACTCCCAATTTCTTAGACAAGAGTATCAGTCCTGCGGGCTGGAGAGATGGCTCAGTGATTAGGAGCATATAATGATCGTGTAAAGAACTGGAGTCTGGTTCCTAGCACCTATATCAGATGGCTCTCAACTGCCTGCAACTCCAGTTCCAGAGGATCCAATGCCTCAGACCTCCACAGGCAACTACAGTGACATGACAGACAGACAGACAAACATACAGACACACACATACAATTTAATTTAAAAGTGGGGAAGGGCATCAGACCCATACACAAAAGCACGAACTATCTAGACAGAGAGAAACCGTGAAGAAAATGCTGCTTGCCTTTTATTTCTCCTGCTCGTGCTTTCTTGTAGAGCCCCTTGACATCTCTCTGTTCACAGACATGCAGAGGAGCATCAACGAAAACTTCAAAGAAAGGTAAGCTTGCACCCTCGTGAATCTGCCTCGCATTGTTGCGGTCCTTCAGAAAAAAAGAAAAAAGACATGTACAGAAACAGGAAGGGGTCAATAAAAAGTAGCAATAAAAAGTTGGATGAACCGATACCAAAGATAAATGAAAAGGACTTTGTACCCAAGTTTGTCTACATATGCTATATATATATATATATATATATATATATATATATATATATATATATATATACACACATATATATATGTGTGTGTATATATATATATGTATATGTATGTATTTGCATATGAGTGTGTGTGTCCCGTGTGTGTATGTGTGTGTATGTGTGTGTCCCGTGTGTGTGCCGTGTGTGTGTGTGTGTGTGTGTGTGTGTGTGTGTGTTAAGCTTAAATAGTCAGCCAATGGCTTCACCTCAACAATTTTGCTACACTTCAAGATGCTTTAATAGCAGGTTTTACACACACTGGATCACGTCAATTAATTTTTTTTAACTTATTTGGATTTCAGAGAAATAATAATGTCGGATTCAGCCTCAAAACACAGGCTAATGTTTAATATGCACTTTGTCTGATACCGCACTTCAACTGCGTCATCTGCACCTGACGGCGGGGAAGTACACACCTGTGTGTAAGGGGATATAAAGCTGGTGATGCACACTAAGCCGGCATCTGCAAACAGCTTCGCGACCTCCGCGATGCGCCTAACATTCTCTTCTCTGTCCTCAGGACTGAAGCCAAGGTTCTTATTGAGCCCTTGGCGAATGTTGTCACCATCCAGAGTGTAGCACGGAATGCCATGGCAAACCAGGTACTCCTCCAGAGCCATGCTCACGGTCGTCTTCCCTGCCCCAGACAACCCTAGAGGGAACAGTCCAAACAAATTCCACCTGAGAAGTTAGAACCAAAAGTCTAAGGACAAGATTAATTATATCTGTTACGCGGAGCACCAGGGTCTGATAATCACCCCTGCCCATTATCTCTTTAACATTAACCCTTTATCTACTCAAAACATCTATAAACATTTAGGGTTTCTTTATGTTTTGGGTCATATGGGGGTGTTCCTCTTACGCATGTGTCTTTGATAACTTAAATAACCCAGAAATCACCAATAAGATTCAAAAATTATCAATTTTAGTCTCATGGTTGGGTAGGTATATCCATTTCGTCACTGTTAACACTATTGAAAGATACATGCCACATTTTTATAGGCAAATGCCAAATTATATATAATAAGGGAAGAAAGGGAAAGGAGAAAAGTCAATGTGGAACTACAAAGCTACCTCCTTACTCCAGGATCATGCCGCTCACGGACCATGACAGAACCACCTGGAGATAATTCACAATATAATTAACCTGAGAAGAAAACCCTAGCTTCCATTCACTCTCCTCTCCATCACGTATATTCACTAAATGATCAGGAGAAAGAAAGGAAACATTTATATCCTAACACTTCACCAACCTGAAGACCACAAAGTCAAGAGAACAATAAGGTAAGAGATGAACACGGAAGTCTAGCATGCCAGTGATCTAGAACAAAACCATGGCAGTCCAGAAAGCTAACTAAAGAGATCCCATGCTGAGAGGACCAGCAGAGGGCCAGCTGCTTTAATTCATTAGCAGGCTGTTTCCCTCAAAGAGGTCAACACAACAGCTTGTCCCTGCAAAATCCTTACAGTGTGACCTGCCACTGTCCCCTCAACACAGAGTACCTAATGCCACCCTCTTGAGTCTGGGCTGGCTGAGGGACCCTGGAAGCCAAAAAATATAGTAAATGGCACTATATTTAATTTATATCTACTTGGAGTGCAGCCTTCCAAGGCTAGACCAGAAATGCATCTGTAGCTTCTCAGTGTCCACTTACCATGGAGAACACCAAGACCACTCAGCTAGAGAAATCATTCGCTTTTTCTAGTCAAGGGTATCAATCAGCTGAGCTCCCAGCTGACAAGGACACCAGCTGACAAGGACACTTAGCAGCCCAAAGGACTCTGACTACAACCACATGAGATCCAGGCAAAGATGGCCCACTGATTCCCTTGAAAAGTAATCAGAGGTGCTGTTGTTTCACTGGGTGAGGCTTTGGGTAACTGTGCTGCAACAACAGAGCAGGAGCCAAGACATGATGGCTCAACTACTTTTACATTTGTTTTGTTGTTACTGTTGCTGTTATTTGTTTCTTTGTTTGTTTTTGATTTTGTTTTGAGACAGAGTTTCCCCAGATACCACAGGATGGCCTTGAACTCATAGCCCAAACCAATACTAAATACTGAGCAAGCCTCCTGGGTGTGGGCTCTAAAAGTGGCGATTATACTCAGCTTTGTTACCGGTTTTAAATACTAATTGAGCACCAAGTGCCAGCAAGAAAAAAAAAAAATGAAACCTGAAAGGCTAAGTTTTGTGTTCAAGAGAGAGAACAAAAATTGTAACCAGTCTGTTTACACCCCCATGGACACACATCTATATTCTACAAATGCATATAGGCATAAAGAATAAACATGGCTGAACACTGAGAGGCTGAAACAAAGAGGCTGAAAAACCAATATACATAAGACATATCAGCTTCAACAAAGCTAAAGAAAACAAAATGTCTGTTCCGGGTTGGACAGCACCCATCCCCCATCAAGTACTCTGGTCCACTAGGACCTCAGACTGTGATCTTAACTGAATACAGTCTTTGCTGGTTAGACTGGGCCACAAACCCAGTACCTGATATCCGTGTAATCTCCTTACTGAAGTGATGTTGTCTATAAACCACAGGATGACAGTTATTTCTAAAAGCCCCAGATGCGAAAGAGAGAGAGAGAGAGAGAGAGAGAGAGAGAGAGAGAGAGAGGGAGGGAGGGAGAGAGGAAGGGAGAGAGGGAGGGAGGGAGGGAGGAAGGAGGGAGGGAGGGAGGGAAGGAGTGGACAGACATGCTCCGCCAACTGCCATCATCCCCTCCCCATCACTCAGGATGTAGCTGGCCTGCAGGCATGCCGGGAGTGCCAGAGTCGCTGCTGTTGCTTTAATTCAATGGTTCAGTTGATTTGCTACAACAGCTCTAGAAACTAATATACCAGACAATGTAAAAACACTTTCCAAGAAACAGTATCAAAATACAATCTGGTCAATTACATATCTCTAAAAGTAAGCTGAAAACGTAAAAACATTTTCTAAGAAACAGTATCAAAGTATAATCCGGTCAATTAAATGTCTCTAGAAAAGGTCAGCTGAAGTGTTTCCCATTAGGGGCATCTCCTAGAGAAGCCAGTAAACTGCAGAAAGTTATCTCTTTTAAATTTTGTTTATGATGGCTGTGCGGCATCTGTACACATGGGGAGAGCCGTGTGACACCCTGGCATGTGGGTGAACAGCCCCTGCCAGCTTCTGCCCATTGGTTTCTACATGGTGGTTTATGGATTTGGGAAAGGGCGGCGCTCTCCATCGACCACACTGTTAACACAATGTTGAGGAAGAAGCCAGAAGAAATCTTCATGACACTGGACTTCAGTTTCCTAAGAAAACCAAGCAGAGCATCCCCTGCACCTCATGGGAACACTGCCAGTATTCCCACGGAAGGACACGGCTTACACTGGCACCCCTGCCTCACTGTTCCTGCCATTAGGTGCCCCCTTGGTGGTTCCTTTGTGCACACTGGCAACTATGTGCCCACACCCCTGTTCTGCTGCAAGTCACACCTGAGGTCACGCCACCGTCATGTTGACACAGCCTTGTTACACAGTCCAGGCTGATGATGAACTCCCCAAGATCTGGGATTCCAGGCATGCACCACCGCACCCACTCATTTCTCTCTTGACCATACCTGTCAGCCAAACTGTGCAACCGCGAAAGCCACCTCTGGTCCCCACCACCTGACCTCTCTTGTTCCTGCTGACATGGTGAGCTTGATAAGTGACGTTAGTTGCTCTCTGCATCCCCTAGAAAAGAAGAAAAGAAAAATGCTCGTTTACACAAGTCCTTTAAAATGTCAACACATATTCTTGTAAACATACAATCAATACTCTGTGTTGTTGAGGAATTTTTTTTTTTTTTTGGACATCGTGCAGATCTGTCGCTCTGACTGGTTTAATAAAAAGTGGAATGGCCAATAGCTAGGCAGGATTTTCAGGCACAGAGGATACTGGGAAGAAGAAAGCAGAGATGCCAAGGGATGCAGAGTAAGCAGGATAGAAACTACGGCGATGAGATAATAAAGCCAAGGGGCAGAAAGTAAATTAATAGAAAAGGGTTAATTTAAGTTATAAGAGCTAGTTAGAAACAAGCCTAAGCTATGCCGAGCTTTCATAATTAATGATAATTCCATGTCATTCTTGGTAAGCCCACAGTCCTGATAAAAATGTCTGAAAAAGCTAAGACAGCTAACTTTCATGTTCTTTTACACACTCCCACAATGTTTAGCATTCAGCATTTTACATTTGCTGGCAAAGCTTGTTCTGTAGGTTCTCTTCACTCCAGTGATGTTTCCTTTGCTATGCAGAATCTTCCTATTTTACATGGATTTATTTGAGTGGGGTACAGGTTCCAGGGATCAAACTCAGGTCATCAGGCTTGGCACCAACTTCCTTCAACCAGGAGCCATCTCAACAGCCCACAAAATGTTATTAATATCACCCAGTCTGTCAATTCTTACAAACGTTTCCTGTGCCACTGGAGTTCAGGAAATGCTTGTACTTTATCTCGGAATGCTCTAAATTCCCTCTAGCAGCTCCGAAGCTCCGGGTCCTCTATAAAGACCTCGAATCCATTCTGAATTTGCTTTTGTGAGGGGTCAGAGAAGGATCTCCATTCATGTGGAAACAACTGTCAGAGGTTATCTTTTTCTCTAATGTATGTTTTTCAGTTGTGCTGTGCCTGAATTTATCTCTGGGTCTCCGACTCTCTTCCACGGCTCCCTTCCACGGCTCCCTTCCACGGCTCCACAGATCTGCTCTTGTGTCAGGAGATACACTGTTACTCCGGCTCTGTAATATAATCCGAGCTCGAGCGCTGTGACACCTCCAGCACAACTCTTTGCTCTGAGTACGACATTAGCTACTTCTGCGCCCTCTGTGCTTCCCTGTGCACTTGAGGACCGCTTTCTCCAGTTCTGTGAAGTTCACTGAGATTGTGATAAGGACTGTACTAACTCCACACACTGCTCTCGCTGATACAGCCATCTTCCCAGTACTGTCCAGCCATGAGCAGGGGAGGTAATTCCACCTTCCAGTGTCCTCTTCAGTTTCCTTCTGGAGTTTCACTGTTGAGGACTTTCACCACCTTAATTAGATTTACTCCTACGGCTGTTTTGTTTTGGGACACTATAGTGAATGGGAATCTCCCCTACCCCAACTCCCCAATTTCTCAGTGAGTTCTTCCTTTAGGTTTTTGAGACAGGGTTCTCTGTGTAGCCCTGTATGTCCTGGAACTTACTTTGTAGACAGAGTGGCCTCAAACCCGGAGCTCGGTCTGCCTCTGCTTCCCGAGGGCTGGGACTAAAGGTGTGTGCCAACACATCGAGCTGCGAGTTCATTACTGATATGTAGAAAAGATGTTGCTGCTTTACTGTTGATTTTCTATGCTGTTACTTTGCTGAAAATACTTACCTGTTCTTTGTTTTCTGAAGGAGTCTTTGGGGTCATTGAAGGATTGTGTGGTCTGCAATAAGAATAATTTGACTTCTTTTCTATCCCTTTGGCTTACTTTCCCTGGCTTGCTATTCTAATAAGGTTTCGAGGGAAGTGTTGTGTAAGACTGGAGAGCATGGATACCTTTGTCTCATTCCAGATTTTACAGGAAATGATCTCAATTTTTCTCCAGCTAGAATGCTGGTTACAGGTCTATTATATACTGCCTTTATAAACCTCCATTCCTAATCTGAGGTCATTTAAAAGGAAGGGATGCTGAGCTTGGTGACTAGAGACAACGGCCTTTTCTGTACTGATTGAGAGGATCACGTAGTGTAGGTTCTGAAGTCTCTGTGCTTGTTGCACGTCCTGATTTCTAGAAGAACACTGTATCTCTAAAGCGGAAACAATTCATGGTCTATGAATGTCTTCATAGAGGCTTTGATTGCATTTGGTAAGGATTTCATTGAGAATTTTTTTTCATCTGTTTATCAGATAAACTGGTCTACAATTTTCTTTCTTGGTTGTGTTGTTTCTGATCTTGGATTTAGGGTGACAGGAGTCACTGAGTGAGTGTGGTGGTGCCCCCATTTTGTTTGATGGAACACTTTGTATAACACTGGTCAGCTCTTTAAAGATTTCAGCAGTAACTCCACCTAGACCTAGCCTTTGCTGGAAGGTTTCTTACCACTGCTTTAGGCTGTTAAGGAGCTACTTAGGTTGTTAATATCTTCTTCACTAGCTATCAGAAATACCTATCTGGAGATGCGAGTGGGAAACTAAAATCACCCACTATTATTCTATCAAGACCTATCTGCCTCTTTAAGCCCATTAGCCTTTCTAAGACTCTGAGCCCCAAGGCTTGGGGAATACATATTAACAAAAGCTGCTGCAGTTAGTCTAACAATGTGGCAAGCTTGGAATCTAGGCTGCAGAATCCTATATGGTGCCAGGGCAGGCTTGGAGGTCACTTACAGGTACCAACCTAGACACTGCAGCTGCAGGAACTTAACCAGCACTGAATTTTACCAGCCTGAGTTCAGGGCTAATCTAAGGCTAAGTCAGCCATTCACTCCCTCTCCTTGCCCCAAACAGATGGTGTCTCTCTCCAAGCTGTGCTACCTGAATCAGGAGACGGTAATGTATGGTTTACACCTTATCTGTTCTCATTTCTGCGCTGTGCCCACATGCTATGATACCTCACCTGACTTCCGTGGCTTTTGAAGGTAATTTGTGTACAATGTTGTTAATATTTTACCATAAAACAAGCACTTGGAATGCCTGCTATCTTGCTGATGTCCACCAATAACCATATTTTTTATCTTTTTGAGACCGGGGATGTACACCAGGCTGGCTCTGGACTCACCAGATAACCAAGGATGACCTTGAACTCCTGACACTCCTGCCTCCACCTCCCAAACTCTGAGATGATAGATCTAAGCCACCGCTCCTGGACTTTTGTTGTTTATGTGTATATATGTGGATGTATCTGTGTGTATATTCCCTGTGTGTGCCAGTACCTAAAGAGACAAGAAGAGGGCTGGAGATTAGGTTCCCTGAAGCTGGAGATGCAGGCAGCTGTGAAACAGCCAACATGGGCGCTGGGAACCAAACCTGGATCCTCCGGAAGAGAACTGAGCTCTCTCAAACAGCCAAGCTATTTCTGTGGAATCAGTAGCCAGGCCGTCTCAGCCCCCAGCTGTTCCGCTGTGAGGAAGCGCCTGAGGTAGGGCTGTCTTCCCACTTTCCCTTTCACGTAAGACAAAGGCATCTCCTGCCCAACTGACTTTTATGACTCACTGCCCTGAGGAATGAAACCTTCAGAGGGCAAAGCGACAACCTGACGGTTCTTTAAAGAAGCACACACAGCACAAGAGCTACACCTTCTTCCACTAATACCACTGATGCATATATTTCCAGTAAAATTATACTACACAGATTGAACAATTAATAAAATCTCTACTGTGGGAAACTGGACCCATTTTGTAAGGAAACAAAGCTTGGCAGCTTTGCATCTCAAGCCTGAAAGGGTTCTAGACACAGGCACTGCTTCTTGGGAAAAGCAGAGAACCTCTCCAGAGTATGCTCCCACCTTCCTGCACAGAAGGAAGCTAGGTGTCTGCTGGGTATGGATGAAGAGTGGTCTACAAGGTAACCGGCCTCTATTCACCAAACCTGTTCGACATGATCATTTTGTTTGGGGATGTTTCCAGGTCACTGAGCTCCAAAACAAGAAGAAGCCTGCATCTAACGTGTTTTAGTTTGTGTTGTTCCTGTGAAGTATTTCCTGTTTTTTCTTACTAAACTGAGCTCAACTGTATACTGTAGACTGCTGAAGTTACAGATGAGAGAAAATACAAGAGACACAGAGACTATCTTATTTAATCACTAAAAAGATGTATCCTGGCAATTTTTTGCCTGCTACATTGAAAATGAATCAGGCAGAAAAGCGTGGTAAGTGTAATAATCACTTAAAATATGTGGTTAGTGCAACTAAGGCACTGAGTTTATTTTACTTAACAATAAAACTGCTATATGTAGCTAGTGGCTTTCATACTAGACAACAAAGACCCTTCTAGGCTTTACATTAATCAGCTTCCCATTACAATAACAAAACAGCAAGACAGACTCAGGAGTTTCAGGCCCTGGTCCCTTGCCCAGCTGCCTTGGGGACTGTTGTAAGGCAAAATCCTGTCATGGTGAGAACGTGAGGAACAAGATGCTCACCACACAGCAGCTGGGAAGTAACAGACGCAGGCAGGAGTCCAACCGCCCCTTCATGAATGTCCCCAAAGACCAGACTTCCTCCCACCAGAACCTTTCAAAGGTTCTACCACCTACCAACAGCACGCGGGCTGGTAACCAGGCTTTACCACATGGGCCTTTGAAGGATATTTATGCAAAGCCCATTAGTCAACACTAAAAGTATGTGCCTTGGTAGCATCTGAGCTTTCCCTATCATCTGGGCGTTTCCCGGAGCATCCGCTCCCAGACTTGGAGGGTAAGACGACCAGTATCTGTCCTGGTCTCGACGGAGGACAAGGTTCTACATGTCCCACCTCCGCCGGAGTCACTCTGTACCATCTTAGTCTTCCCCCAACTGAATGCAGACTGGGCCGCAAGCCTTCTACCAAAGGAGAACAGACTGTCAGATGTAAAGCAGGTGAGAGGAGGAATTATCTCAGTCATCTATTTGGCTGTTTGTCTCCCGAGTTGAAGGTAAAATCCACCAGAGCAGAATTGCTCCTGGCACCCCCTCCTCTGCCCACCCAGGCGTGCATATACAAAGCAGGTGTTAAACATCTGATTAATTAATAAGTAACCGCAAGAATAGTACTCATGTGTCGGGAACCACAGAGCTTTAACTTTTAACTAACTAAACCTCTATACCCTGGCATATGCATAATTCAGCCTGACGGTGATGGTTGTTTAATGACCCTTACTAGAGATGAGGATGCTGATGCACAGGGGGTTAAGGAAATGTGCCCATGATCTCTTCGATGGTTAGAGGACAGAACCGCAATCTGAATCCTACCACATACGTCTTTCGTTCCCTTAAACAGAGTAGGGATTTATAGTCTCACAAGCACCCGGGTTTCTCCACTCTACCCCTCTGCCCTTCCTGCCACATAAGAGCTCAGTGACTATGAAGCATCTCTAACGAAATATGTCTACACAGACAGGGTAGCAGTGCCACATGAAGGGCTCGACAATGAAGGGCTCGACAAGCGACTCAACCCAGGAGCAAGTGTAAGAGGCCCGGGAGGCAACACACTTAAAGTAAAATAGCCCAAGGCTCTGAAGATCCCAGTCCTCGCTAAAGGGTTGTAGACAGCCCAGGCAGGAGGAAATACCAAATCCTAAGGATGTGAGGTGTAAAGAGGAAGTTGTGCTGAGCTACAGAGGTATGGGGAGAGGGAGGAGAAGAAAACAGAAAACCCAGAAGGAGACTGTCTTTGCTTCAGAATCTCATGCTGGGTTTCGGACTCGTCTCTGAAAAGAATGCTAACTAGATGGTTTGGACAACCCAGCGCACCACAGAGCTGACCCAAGCAGGGCATTCAACTGGACATGAGTCTAAGAGTGGGTGACACCTGAGTCTCAAATGAGCGACCACACATGACACATTACAAAGGGCAGATGGAAAGTGACCCCATGCTAGAAAGACTGACACAGCTAAGACCGATACTCCTTACATTTCAGACTGACACAGAAGGGGGTTCCTGTGGAAACCAGACTCTTGACTGCTCTTTCCTACACCTGCAACTAGGTGGTGACATCTAACAATGCACTTCCTTTCATGGAACTACATTCTCCTATCTCTTACTCGTCGTCTTCCATGAACCCACTTCTTTTACCCATCCCTTGCAGAAGACTAGAATCTACTCTCAACACGTTAATTAGCATCTTTTCTATGTCCTATTCAAGTTAGCCATTAGGTCTTTACTTCTAGCCTAACCTAACTCAACGCCTGTAACAACAGTGTGCACAGGGCCCAGAGAGCAGGTGCAAAATGCCTACCCTGTACTAAGATGTGTGATAAATGAAAACACCCTTCAGATCCTAGGTACAAAGAAGGCAAAACATCAGCAATTTTACACTGATTACGAACAGCACTGATGTATATATATTGAAAAATATATTAAATGAGCTGGGCGGTGGTGGCGCACACCTTTAATTCCAGCACTTGGAAGGCAGAGGCAGGCGGATCTCTGTGAGTTCGAGGCCAGCCTGGTGTACAAGAGCTAGTTCCAGGACAGGCTCCAAAGCTACAGAGAAACCCTGTCTCGAATTAAAAAAAAACGAGAGAAAACTATATTAAATGAAAATATTTGGGCTATATAGGCTATATTAGGCTAAACAAAATATATTGTTAACACTTATTTTATATTTTTCACTTATTTTAACATGGTCTTTAATTTTTTGTTGTTACACAGGTGGTTTGATTTCTCTTAGAATTACTCTACAAAATATTTCAACTAAGGCTGTCCTTCAAATACGGGCTTAAAATCCCAACTTACACCATAATAACTCAGTGTCTCAATTTCTACATTAATAAAACGGAGATACTAAGTGTGCTGAGCTTGAGCTCTGGGGTAGCAGGTGTTCACCATCATACATAATTAGGGTCCTTGTTTTTACATCCCACCCAAGCAAAAGTCACAAAAACTCAAAAGTTAACTTAGATACAACATTTCAACCGTCTCAGATCAAAGCTCTGGGACCTCCTTTGACCTTCTAGTCTGGTCTTCCCTGGCCTTTCTTTGCTCCTTCCAGCCTGCCGTTGATCCGTTCACACTGGATCAACCATTGACAAAAACACCTGTGTCGGGCATGCTTCTCATCTCCGTGATCCTCAATACCATGCAGCCAGTGCCTGCATTTCTCCTGTAAAGCAGTCTTCCTGGATTATCAATTTTACATAAATGGAGCATTAACAGAGTACAGCTTCTTTACACGCGCATCCAGTCATTGATTTAAGTGTGCTGGAGAAGGCTATCCCTTTACAGAGAGAAAAGACAAAGTTCAGAAAGATAACAATTCTAGCTCCATTCAAAATCTCCTATAAAACCATCCTAACTCTGTAGCTAAACATTGACAGGACACAGACCTGCTCCACCCCATCGTTATCTCTGCTCCCCAACAAAAACTCCCTACAGGAGTCAAGCAAGTCTCCACTCAGGGAGGTAATGGCTCCCACCCACCTCAGAAATATGAGGTCTTCCATAAACTTATAAAATCACCTGGGGCCAAACTAACATCACTTCCAATCCTGCAATAAAACTCACATCTTGGGCCTGTCACTGTGGTCCATGAAAACCTATCAGGGGATAAATGTCACTTACAATCAGTTGCCATGGGCAACTGCACTAAGCCCCACGTGTTGTTTTATATATATCCATGTCAAGCATGGATGCTACATAAAATACACACTCGTTTAGCAAACAGTGTAATATATATAAATGACTTGGGGCTGGAGAATTGGCTCAGTGGTTAAGAGGACTTGTACTTGCAGAGGATCTGTGCCCAATTCCCAGCACCCACATGGTGGCTCACAACCATCTGTAACTCCAGTCTGAGGGGATCCAACACTGGACACCAGGCATGCACATGGTTCATGTACATACAGGCAGGCAAAACGCTCCGATACATAAATAATAACATAAATTTTAAGTAAATAATTGACTTGTAGACGTTGTCACTGAAATCATTTTTAAATACTCCGATTTTAATCAACTTATTTCCCGGCCCATAAAATACCTGTTGAAAGGTTTCATTGCCCTTTCAAGTTCATTATCTTCGCTACTCATGAAAATAATCCTGGAAAGGTCACACTGTCACACCCTCAGTCATCCGAGATTCAAAGCAGAGTGACTCTGCTCAAGATCGGCCAGCTTACAGATGGCAAGGCTGGGACTGGAGCCCATGCCAGAAGTCCGGGTCTCCTTCCAATACCCTCATCTCCCTTTCTCTCCCGTCCCTCCTCACCTTCTAAAAAGTTAAGGAAAAGAATGAAGAGAGACAGTAAGAACTCTTGATCCCGACAGCAGACAGGGTAAATTAATGACTTCGAAAGAACATTGGCCTGAAACAGCGTTTTTCTTCCTCCATGACTTGCCAAGGGCAAGTGATGATTTGCAAGACTGAATTTAAACCCCGTCATCCTGTTAGCTGTGGAATAAAAATTTCCATCTAAACCTAAAACCAGTCCCTTTGCAGCCTCCAAAGTTGGACGGTCTCCACCTTCGCGCTTACCATCTTAGCTGCTGCCACCAATGAATAACTACAGAAGAAAACAACCTTCTGAGGGTACAGTACTTGGCCAATAAAGCCAACAGGCACTCGTTGCTCCATGTTAGAACCCATTAATCTTCCCACACCTAACTGTCACCGGGAATCGAGTCTTTAAAAGTATGTCTGTGTCAGGCATTCCGATTTAAAACAGAGACACAAAGAACCTCAGTTCCGTGCAGCCCCGATGCATGAATGGCCACATTGTTGGGTATGCTCCCAGCGCACTGCAACTCAGAGATGCAGAGACGTGGACACCGACCCAAGCCGGCCCAAGCCCACCGGCAGAGCCGAGAAAACGAGGATCATGCAGAGGAGCCTTACTCCGTCTCCGCCGCAGCCCTCGGCCTCGCCAGCCTGGCCCGGGCTAGCCTCCGCGGGCCGCCGCCGCCCGGGTCCCCGCCCCCGGCTCCCACAGGATGCACTGGCAGCCCGCGACTCTCACAGCCGCCCCCGCTCCTCGCGCTCCCGCCCGCGGCCTCCACTCACCCAGTTCTGCGCGTTGTTGCTCAGCTTGACTTTCTTGCACAGACTCCCAGGAATCTCCATGGCCGCGAAGCGCGGATGCCCGGCTGCAGAGCGAGAGCCCGGGAGCCGAGCCTGAGCCGAGAGGCCGGGGGCGGGGCGGAGCAGGGGAAGGGGCGGGCCTGCGCGCGGGGCTCCGGGCGGGCGCTGACGTGCGCCCTGGCTAGCGCCCGCCTGGATCCGAGCTCCGCGTCTCTGCGGCGTGGAGGGCGGAGCGAAGCGGGAGGCGCGGGGTCTGAACCTCAAGGTCCAATCACCAGGGGCGACGCTTGAAGCTCCGCCTTGACCCAGAGAAAAGGGCGGGGCCTGAGGGTTAATGTAGGCGGGCGGCGGGTGGCGGGAGGCACACCTCTCCGGATGCTGGGCACGCGCACTGAGTTGAGCTGAAGGGCGACCTGCGGAGGGGCGTGGGAGATGCTCCGGGCGGAGGCTGTTTGGGGAAGAAGCTGACGTGGACTTGTGCTGCTCTCTAGTTTTCTTCCGCTGGCCTATGGCTTCCACACGCTCGATTTGTGCACTTAACCAGGCCACCTTCCAAAAATGCTTCCCAGCTCTGCAAAAGGAAGAATTAGCTTAGTGACTAGCTCGTTCACATGTTGCTCATCGCTTTAAAATTCTACTCAGTGCATCAATAGTTTCTCATCCACGATTGGAAAGCATTTGTAAGGTGCCTGCTCTGCCACTTGGAGACAACCTCCACCCACCCCACCCACCCCCGCTTCATATCAGGATGTTTCTATGCAGTGTTTGTCACCGCTGGCTAACCCCAGAGGGGCTTCTCTAGTACTTGCTACTGATAGAGCATTCAAGTCCCCTAGTAAGCAAGCAGGACTGATCACCTATAAAGGGTGCTTTCAACCTCGTCTATTCCAAGACCAGTTCAAAAAAAAAAAAAAAAAATGGAGCCTGGGGGCGAGAGGCCTCCTCCAGGAGTTATAGTCCCTGCCTTCCCATCCCCATAACCTGCTCCTGGACCACAATCACACAAACAGCACTTCGGTCTGCCCCATAGCTGCCAGCAACACACACACACACACACACACACGGATACACACACACACGGATACACACACACACACACACACACACACACACGCAAACATGCACACACCGAGCAATACCTAAGGCCTGCTAGGTTAGCCTCTTGCTAGCCAGTCAACCCCTATTACCCCACTGACATGATCTCAAATTAGCCCATCCCCCACACCTAACCATAGTCATTATTACACACACACATACACACATGCAATATATACTGCCCTCCACTCCCCTGCCACCCTCTCCATTCCCAATACTGAGTCAGACTGGTACTTATAAAATGCACTTCTATTCTTGTTCCTCCACCACTTAAAATGCCAATGTTTCTCTATAGCTCTATCTAGAGAATTCTTAATGTAAGGGGCTGGATGTAGGACTGAACTCCGATACAGCTCTAAATTCAGCCAGTAACTGGAAGGAGACTAAAAGAGCATTCCAGAATAAGGACAACAAAGAACAGGGAAATGTGCATGAAGCCCAACAGCACGGACTTATGAACATGTCATAAATAAAAAAATATTCTTTTGTATGCATCTAAAAAATATTTTCTTTTTAAAAGATTCACATAAAGAAAAATAAAGTGCCACCTCTGGAGCCAGCCATTACTTGGAGAGTCTCCATTCCTGCGTGAGGAAAGTGGTTCTTAGATACACTCTGAGCCATGGGAGTGCTCATTGATCGTAAGCTGATCCTTACTGCTAAGCTCTGTTGAAGCTTTCTCACATCAAAAAGGATGCATTTGGAAGACTGGTGAGATAACCACAAGATGAAGAGAGTCCCAGTGTTTCTAAACACAATTTAAGAACTGGCTATCCTTGGGAGCTGCTACGGAACCAGCTTTTTATTTCTATGTACACGAGAGTTTTGCCAGCACGTATGATTATGCACTGACTGTATTGGTGCCTGATGTCCACAGAGCCCCAAGAAGAGCATCAAATTCCTTGGAACTGGAGTTAC
Source organism: Arvicola amphibius (assembly GCF_903992535.2). Taxonomy (NCBI): domain Eukaryota; kingdom Metazoa; phylum Chordata; class Mammalia; order Rodentia; family Cricetidae; genus Arvicola; species Arvicola amphibius. Next base: position 39,231,187 of record NC_052060.1, on the reverse strand, counting down.
AGACAGTTGTGAGCTGTCATGTGGGTTCTGGGAATCAGACGCAGGTCCTGGAAGAGCAATACGTGCTCTTAACTGCTGAGCCATCTCTCCAGTCTGCCAACTGATTTTTAAAACTGGTAACAGAGAAAGAAAGTATTCGCTCTCCCTTCCCTGTGCTGTCTATCTATCTGTCAGGTGTCAATCCAAACTCAGGAACTGCAAAAATAACAAAGGTTTACTTGGGGGCTTCAGAGCTCCAGGTTGGGAGACAGAGTTCAGATAGTTCTGAGTCATTGCTCCGAGGGAGGCAGGTATGTGAGTTTAACGCGGATTACTGGATGCTAAGAAGGAACAGGGGCTATGTGGCTCATAAAATGTAGACAAAACAATGTCAAAACGAAACAAAAGTGTCCATAAAGCAAGAGTCAGATAAATTCTTGATATATAAGCTGAACCGCTGAGCACAATACAACTGTCAAATCATTGTGGTCACTACAGATACATATCTGCCCAGGGTGGAGTTGACTAAAACTCCTATCGGACAGTAGTTTGGAAAATGGTGAGTCCTGCTTCCTAATGGGTTTTCAGATGTGTGGTTTTATTTAAAAAAAAAAAAAAAAAAAAAAAAAAAAACTCTATCTCTATAGAGCTTTTGTCATGATTTCCCAGTTAGCCAAAACGACACCTGAGAGGAAGTTTTCTTTTATGCTAATAAAGTATCCTGACCTGAATTCTTCCCAGTTGTTCTGAACCCCTGTGAATACTTGGGTCATACCAAGGTTTTCCACTGGGACTGGTAGGAACATAAACTCCTCTAGAACATTTCTCCTCAGGCCCTTTAAAGGGGTATTCGCCTGACTCACTTGGGCTTGCCTGCCTGCTCTCCCTCAGGTGGACTCTGCAATCTGGATCTCACTCTGGGCATGCTCTCCTCCCTCCATCCCAGCTGTGCTTCCCCGCCTCATGCTCCTAGCTCCCTACCTCCCTGGACAATGGTCTCTGTGGGTAATAAGCTGCGCAAGTTTAAAACTTCATTTATTTTCCCATTGCTACAGGAGTTTTAAGGCAAATCCCTTGCTGCTATAGCTCCAGTGAGGATGGGCCCTCTGTCTCACCTGTCACAATACGCCAATTTAAGACATAAGTAATGCTGCGAAGCAAAGGAGATTAAATCAGCGTGGCACTTTGGGAAGGGGAACACATAAAAGGTTACAGTAACCCCAAGTTTTATCTTTAGGGCAGTGATATAAACTTCAAAATTAAGTAGAGAAAGGATTGGAAGCGGGAAAGAAGATGAATTTGTAGCTCAGCAAAGTGTGGTCTGGGTGATCCTTATCTCAGTTCTGGTTTTGCAAGGGGACCAGAAGCAGTTCTCGTTGCCTGAAGGGAACAATCTGGTACCCATAAGATGATCACTCTGGCTCCTGAGTAGTGCCTACCCATCACAGATAATTTTTTGCATGTGGGATGTGACCCATCCTTTGATGCTCTACTGTTGCAACCTAGATGACTTCAGGTTTACGGACAGTGGCCCTTCACTTAACGTTGTCCCTGAAGCCTTAAAGGAAAATGGGATAGATTGTATCTCAAAGGGTTTTAAATGGACATTTCTAGAGTGATTAACATGGATCCATGCAGAGATTAAACAAGCTAAATTGCAGTGTGACAGGCACAAAGTGAACACAGCTATGGTAGGCTTTCATCCTGCGTTTTGTTACCCTGTTGTCCCATTCTTTTTAGCAAAGACAGCTTCTAATGATTGATATCACTGCTTCACTGTCCGATATCACTGATATCACCACGCTCGCCTGCCTGTTACCCATGCTCAGAAAACTACTGTTTGATACATACTGTGGTGGTTTAAAAGAAAACGCCCCCCAAAAAGAGAGTAGCATTACTAGGACTCTGTTGGGGTAGGTATAACCTTATTGGAGGAAGTGTGTCACTACTGAAGCAGGCTTTGAGGTCTCATATATGCTCAAGCCATACCCACTATCTCAGACCACTTCCTGTTGCCTACATATCAAGATGTAAAACTCTCAGCTCCTTCTCCAGCACCATGTCGGCCTGCATGCCACCTTGTCCTACCATGATGATAATGGACTAAACCTCTGAACTGTGAGTGAGTCACCTCAGTAAATGTTATCCTTTATAAGAGTAGTCATGGTCTCTCTTCACAGCAATAGAAGCCCTAACTAAGACACATAACTTTGTTGGGTTTCCCTAGCTGTGTCAGGTGAAAATATGTCTGGTCTCTGCACCTTATCTACATAGAAACCAAAGTGGCTTTTTAAATGTATGATGGTTGTTTCTTTTTGTGTGATATTTTATGATAGTAACTGTCATTTTAAGTTTTAAAATGATTTCAGTGTACTTCCATATACAATGTAACAGCCCCCCTTATGGTTGGAGGGGGGAATCAAGTCTCACCAAGAGCCCAGTCTTATGCCTTGCCATGAAGTACAGTCTTATCTTGAAGTTATAATACCCCTACCCAAATCTCCCACGTGGTAGGAGCTTGACAATAGAAGTGTGCCAATCTTCAAGTGTGCTAATCACTTTCAATGTGTAAATTCTTCCTCTAATCACTTTCATTTCTCCACAGCCTCACTAAAAGCCGGGGTGGGGGAAGATTCCAACCTAAATTATTATGGAAATGAATGGAATCTCTGAGATTAAAGACCAATGAAAGCTGGGTATGGTGGCACATGGCTTTAATCCCAGCACTTGGGAGACAGGCAAGTGGATATCCATGAGTTTAGGTTCAGCCTAGTCTATATATCAAGAGTTCCAGGCCAGTCGATGTTACATAGTACAATCTTTTTTATTTATTTATTTACTTATTTATTTGGGGTTTTTTTTTTGAGACAGGGTTTCTCTGTAGCTTTGGAGCCTGTCCTAAAACTCACTATGTAGACTAGGCTGGCCTCGAACTCACAGAGATTCGCCTGCCTCTGCCTTCCGAGTGCTGGGATTAAAGGCATGCGCCATGACCACCCAGCCACATAATACAATCTTATCTTCAAAAACAAAACTAAACTAAACTAAGACCGAAGGAGCTGAGTGGTAAAGTCGTTTGTTAAAGTCAATGGAGTACCAGCTAACAATTCTCATGTTGTGATATTAATGTGGCAGAATTGAACAAGTAAGTAGATGACACTAATGGGGATTGAAACGTAAGGTACGAGGAATTCTTAGTTAAATATAAGTATGTATGAAAATATGTGTGTGCATTATGCATGTGTATGTAAAGAGTGTATGTGTCTTAGTCTGTTTTCTATTGCCGTGATAAAACACTGATCAAAAGCAAGTTGGGAAAGAGAAGGTTTATTTGGCCTGAAATTCCCAGGTCACGATCTCTTAACAGAAGTCAAGGCAGGAACCTGGAGGTAGGAACTGAAGCAGAAGCCATGGAGAAACAACCCTGCTTGTTCCTCGTGGCTGTCTCAGCCTGTTTTCTTGTACAGTCCAGAACCATCTGCCCAATGGTGACACCTCCCACAGTGAGCTAGGACCCTCCACCTCGGTCTTTAATCAAGAAGAGAATGGTCCCCAGAGACTTGACTATAGGACAATCTGATGGAGGCAGTTCCTCAGTAGAGAGTCCCTCTTTCCAAGTATGTCTAGTTTAGTGTCAAAGGTTGACAAAAACCAATCAGTACAATATGCAAATGTATTTCTTTGTCAGCTGGTGGGGCGGAGGCTCAAAAGATGTCACATCCAGCAGAGCATCATGCAGTTGAGGGATTCTCCCAGATCCAGGGCAAGTGGTTGCCAGTGTGTAACCTTCATACAGTACCGGGAATCTCCCGGATCCAGGGCAAGCATACAATGAGGTTGCTACTGTGTCATGTGCAGCCTTCATATAGTGGAGGGAATCTCCCGGATTCAGGGCCAGTAGAAAAAGAGGTTGCTAGTGTGCAGCCTTCATACAGTAGAGGGAATGATGATCCACCTCTGTGACCTTCCTCTACCATCAAATCACCTTCTAGTCATACATATTATTAATATAATACATAATAATTATAAATCAAATTTCCAATAGTAGGATATGCTACAAAATCCCGAACAAATAGTTCTCGAAATTCTCAAGGCCAATGAAAACACTGGAAAATCAGAAGCTAGCCCACTTAGGCTAAAGAAACAAGACCGAGCCGGGTGGTGGTGGCGCACGCCTTTACTCCCAGCACTCGGGAGGCAGAGGCAGGCGGATCTCTGTGAGTTCGAGACCAGCCTGGTCTACAAGAGCTAGATCCAGGACAGGCTCCAAAGCTGCAGAGAAACCCTGTCTCGAAAAAAACCAAAAAAAAAAAAAAAAAAAAGAAACAAGACCGAGAAAGACAAAAAAGAAAAGAAAGTAAGGTCATGATAGGTAAGATCCTGGTACATAATAAGATATCATCATTGGGCTGGAGAAATGGTTCTGTAGTTAATAGACATTGCTGCTCTTCCAGAGGCCTCAAGTTCAATGCTTGGCATCCCCATCAGGCAGCTAACAGTCATCTGTAACTAACTCCTCCAGAGGACCCAGTGCCCTCTTCTGGCACATATATACACAAGCACATATACATATACACACATACACATAATTTAAAATAAAAATAAATCCATTCTGGGGTTTTGTTTTTTATTATGGTATTTGTTGACGTTATAATAGAATTACATCATTTCCCTCTTCTCCTTTCCTCCCTCCAAACTCTCCCATAAATCCCTCCTAGCTTTCTTTCAAATTCATGGCTTTTTTCTTCATTAATTGTGGTTACATGTGTTCTGTATGTATGTTCCAAAATACATAAATACAATCTGCTCAGTCTGAAGAATGCTGTATGTATGTTTTCACGGCTGATCTTTTGGTATTCCATAACCAATTGTACTATTCCCGGGGAGAGACTATTTCTACCCATCTCGGCATTGCTTTGTAGTCAATAGTTCTTTGTGTAGGGTTGAGGCCTCCTGAGCCTCAACCTCCTGTCCACATTAGCGTGTCTATTGAAGTCATCCATGTCCAGCTCATGTTTAGGCAATCATGTTAATGAGACTTTGTAGGTGTAACTTCTGACATGACATTCCTAGAAGACACAATCTCACAGCATACTCGCTGTTCATTTCACTCTTAAAGCCTTTGCTCAGTCTCTCCTGGAGTGATTCTTGAGCCTTAAGTTGCAGGAGTTGTGTTGTAGGTGTGTAAGTGCCTACACTTACCACACTAAGGTCACCTGACGTGGCCTCAAAAATTAAAATCCAGCAGGTTGGAGGGGCCACAGCAAAATCGAAGCTGTAACAATTTTATTGAGAGCAATCAGGCATTGTTTACCTTTATCAGAAGCAGAATATAATGGCAGTTGCCAGGATCAATACAGTTGTAGTTGCCAGGATACAGTGAAGTTAGCAAGTCATACCGGATACCCAAGATTAATATCTAAGACCAATTGTACTGTCAACATCCATGCTTCATTGACTGCTAAGAGGACACACAGAGACCCATAAAGTGACCTGAATGGTTCGCTGCCCAACGGAGTGCATTGGTCTCTCAGGAACTGGAAGGTACATTGTGCCCCGGGAGCCATGGGCTCTAATCTGAAAAACCTTTGATGCATGCCTCTCAAGATAGCTAGGCCAAACCAACTCCATGGTTCCCTGCATGAATGTATTCATTGGGACAGAGCTCCACAACGCTGCATTTTGATTGGTTGTGGTTTTCTGTAATTGTCTTCATCTGTTGAAAAGTTTCCTTGATGAGGGGTGAGGACGACATTCATCCGTGGGTATAAGGACAGGCAGTTAGAATGTAGCTAGCGATTATGCTGGTTTAGTGAAGTGGTGGTTTAGGTTCTTCTTCTTCTCTAAGATCCATGAATGAACTATCCCTGGGTATTGTGTAAATTTTCCAGCATCAGGCATAATTTCCTACATGTTGAGCAGGTCTTAAGTCTAAGTAGACAGCTGATGGTTACTACCAAAGGAAACATGTCACTGCTGCACCTTTAGAGTAACCATGTCATGCTGGTCCTGGATGTGGTTCATAGATGTTATAGCTGGGTAAGACTATTGGTTGCTTCTTTCCTTTAGAAGCGTGCATACCACCTTCTGGTTTCATGAGAGCTACTTCTCAAGGAGGAGGCCATTGGATCAGTTGCAGCTCAGGGGTCTCTGGGACTTGTGTGTGAATTGCATGGAGATTCAGCTAAGGAAATAAAAACTAACAAGTTTTAGTTCATGGTAATAAAGGGTTGGAGAGATGATACAGCTGGTAAGATTGTATGCTGTTTTTTCAGGTGACCAGGGTTTGGTTCCTGATACCCATGTCAGGCTTCTCACAAGCTCCTGTGCCTCCAGCCTCAAGACATCCAGCATCTCTGGGGTCTGTGGGCACCAAACTTACATGTGCACATATGCACACACACACACACACACACACACACACACATTAAATTATTTTTTTAATCTTAAAAGAAAAAAGAAAAGATGTTAGACACAGTTTGGGCACCCTTAGCTCAGGGGACTAGAACTCATTCACAGAAGATTAAAGGTAATAGGCATGCTCAGCTTTTGTCCCAAAGGTCAAACGTAAAGCAAAGGACACTTCGAAGACAGAAGTTGGTCCCTAAAATATTTGTATATGTACTAATGGTAGAGGTTGAGACAATTATCCAAGTAAGAATTTGTAGAGATATTTTATTTGTATTTAATAAATAAAGCTTGCCTGAAGATCAGAGTGCAAAGATAAGCGACTAAAGGTCAGAAATGGTGGCACACACCTTTAATTCCAGAACTCAGGAGACAGAGGCAGACAGATCTCTGTGAGTGCAAGACTACCCTGGGCTACACAAGATCAATCCAGAAACAGATCCAGGTGGTGATGGCTCACAACTTTAATTCCAGTATTTGGGAGTCATACACCTCTAATCCCTGTACTAGGGAGGTGGAGACAGGAGCAATATGGAAAAAAATCAAACAGATTTTTAGGCAGAGACAGTAATATAAAGAGGAAGAGAGAGAACTCACTAGAGTGTGGAGTCTGAGAATTTGTGGAGACAGGATATCACCCTTTTGGTCTGAAGATTTGGGAGAGGTAAAAGTTCTCTCTAGTGTTGGTTGCTTTGCTTTTCTGATCTTCAGCTTGAACCCCAATGTCTGTCTCTGGGTTTTTATTATTTGTACTACAAATTTTATCAAATCATATTACTATCATTTGTTTTATTTATTATTACTTCTATTAACAGTTCTATAGAACATCTAGCAGCTGTTGATTTTTTTTCCCTTTGACCTGCATTCTCTGCAGAAGCGTGCACAGGCTTTGCTCTCATAAATCTCACTATACTTCTAAATACTACCACAGCCGGCTCTCCTGTGCAGTGGGTGAGCATCAGCTTCTTCAGTAACAATGGTGAATCCCTTCTCTTCAACTCTTGCTTCTCTCTGTGATCACTAGCAACGTAATGGTCATGCTCGTTGCTGGATGCTAAGGGAGGCACGAACCTTCATCAACACTCAACAAATGGTAGCTAGAGGTCAAAATAAACAAATTCCTTAAAACGGATGAACATCTAATATAGTTTTTTTTTTCCTCACACAAAACCCTTAAATGACCGAAGCTACTATTTTTGTATCATTTTAAAGATTTGACTTCTGGGACTCGGGAAATGAATGTCGGCGAAGTGCTCACCACACAATTAGGAGGACCTGAGTTCAGATCCCCAGTATCCACTTAAAAGTTGAGCACCTCTTCATATGTCTTTAACCTCAGTGCTGGGGAGGCAGAGATGGGAGGGGCCCTGGAGCTTGCTGACCAGCAATAATGAACTCCAAGTTCACTGAAGAGACCCTGTCTAAAAGATAAGATGGACGATGTCTAAGGAAGACGTGGACATCAGCGTCTGTCCTCCACGTTGTACATGCGCACCTGCACGCCAACATGCACATATGCTCACATACATGCTCAAACATATGCATACCGCAGAGAGAGATTTAAAGGAAAAGATTGACTCCTCATGCTATGGAGTTCATCCCTGAGTGTTCTGGCTCTTCGGCACTTTCTCTATGTCCTCCTGCGTATTAGAGATGCACAACTTTAGTAACCTGCTATTTTCTTTCCTCGGTTTTTAAAACACTGCTCAGCTACCTTGATGGCTTCTCCCTTCAGCTATGCTTGGCGGTGCATGCCTATAATCTTAGCATTAGTAAGATGCTGGCAGGGATATCACAGCTGCTCTACATAGTGAGGCCCTGTCTCCGGGAAGGCAAGAATAGGTAGGTTAGAAAGGGGCAGAGATGAGAAGGGGAGGAGAAGAACAAGGTGTGAAGGGAGGAGAGAAATGAGGGAGGGTGTTGGTGGAGACCGCTAGTTTGTTCCCACCTACCCAGATCATGAAATAATCACACAAAAAAAACTATATTATTTGCAATACTGCTTAGCCAATCTCTTAAGCATATTGCTAGCTAGCTCTTATATCTTTGGTTAACTCATTTCTATTAATCTGTGTATTGCCACGTGGCTGTGGCTTACCAGCAAGGTCCTGGCACATCTGTCCCTAGTGGAGGATACATGGCTTCTCCTGACTCTACCTTCTTTCTCCCAGAATTCAGTTTAATTTTCCCCACCTAGCTCTGTTCTGCTAAGGCACTGGCCAAAATAGATGTATTCATTAACCAATAAAATCAACACATAGACAGAAGGATTTCCCATACCAGGAAGGGAGAAAGAGCAGAGAAGAAATGGAGGAAGAAAAAAGAGGAGAGAGGAGCAGAAGGGAGGGGAGGGGAGGGGAGGGGAGGAGAGGGGAGAAAATTGTGATAAGAAGATAAAAGAGGAAAATGGAAGAGAAAAGAAAAGAAATTATTGATCTCTGGTTCTGACTTCAAATTTTAGTAAAGAGTCTAATTCACGTTTTGAAGTAATCACTTTAGATTACAGAATTTTTACAAATAATTCCAAAGTTGGACACTAGATGGCATTGTCTGTAAACTCTTTGCTGGGACTTGGTGTCTGAGAATGGCAAAAGTTTACTCTGTTTAGGTTTCCTATGGGGATGGGTTGTTTGCTTTGTTTTAGTTCTAGTGGGATGTAAAAATGTATGATTTTTTTAGGCTGTTCATATTTTTATGTTGTTTTAAAAAATCAAATCGTTTTAGAGAAAAGATTTTTTTTTTCTCTGTGTGTAGCACAAGCTAATCTGAAGCTCACTGTGTAACCCAGGTCATCCTTGAACTCACAACAATCATCCTACTTCAGACTTTTTAAGGGCAAGCGTTACAAGTGTAAGCAACCAAACCTAGAAGACAATCGAATGTATTTTTATTATTCTCAAAACGAACCCTATGGCATTTCATTCTTCAAAGTAAATTCTTTTTATATCTTGTATGATCATTACTTTTCATATTTAAATATTTTTTCACTTCTTAAAAATAAACTTAATTCATCACACTTCAAGTAGATTTGTTTTTTTAAAATAGCTAAGTTTTGTTATTTAAAATCACAGGGGTGCAAAAGTGAAAATGATATATATGATAGAAAGACATGCCTTCCTTATTTAATATATTTATATGAGTTTGGACACAGAGACTAGCAAATAAAATGGAATACTTCTTTGAAGCATAATTATTTTAAGTACATACAACTTTGATTCCGACCATCCAGATGCTGAGGCAGGAGGACACCAGAGCAAGGCCAGCCTGAACTAGATAGTGAGACACTATATTAACAAAGTAATAAAGTCACTGTTCTATGAGTCTTCTATTTTTCTTGGTAAATTAAACTGCCAACTGGCATTTAATACATAGTAAACATGTAATCAATTAAGTAAAACATATTTGTAATTGTCAAAGCAATGGGTTTTCAACATGCGAAGGCATTTAGAGTTGTTAGACAAATATGCCAAGCCCAACTCAGAAATAGACCTGAAGACCTTGGCCAGATTTTTTAGCATTTCTGTAATATGTATGGTTCTATAATATCTGAAATCATGTTGTCTTTGTCTGTCTTGTGACGACATAATTGAATACAAAGGAGCTATTTTGGCTTATAGCTTTGAAGGTCCAAGGTGCAGTAGCTTTTCATGAGGAGGACGTCGTGGCTTATAGCAACACATGCTGGATGGGGGCACCTAAAGACAATGAGAACAGGAGAAGGGCAAGGAGAAAGCAGAGGCTTCAAGCTTGCTGTTTATAGGCGTTAATTCTCAAAGTGTAAGCCAGTCCTGAGAACTCCATACTTAGAGATGAGCTTGAGTCTCTTACAAGGCTGGTGTCCTGTCATCAGGTCGCCTCTCACAAAGCTCTACCTCCCAATATTGTTTTGCCACAGCAAGTTTCTAGGGTCCAATCCTGTGTATGAATAGATAGCAGAGCACAGCAGAGGTTCTTCAGGAAAACGAAGTAAAACTAATGCGAGCAAAGGTCTTCAGAATATGCACTGGAGTGACGGCATTTGAGGTATACAAGTTAAAGAAAACCTACTGTTGTGTATTTTTGAAAAGATTGACACCATGTGTTTACACAGTTACTATATGTAACAGTCATATTAGCATTTTGTGAGTGCTACCTCTACAATGCTACCCATCTAACGTTTTCAGTAGAATGAAGGGCCCAGTAATTGTCAGAGGAACCACAGAATTATAAAGATAAGCACATAAATGTCTAACAGAAAAATGATCTGAAAAACAAAGGGCTTTCTAGACGCAAAATTGCTTAATCTGTTTGTTTTGAGACAAGATCTCACTATGTAGCTTTAGCTAAACTGGAGATCACTGTGTAGACCAGGCTAGACTCAAACTCACAGAAATGTACCTGTTCCTGCCTCCCAAGTCACTGTTCATATTTTTTTAATTTTTTAAGCAAGCAAGTTAACGTATTAAAGATATCTATAAATAAATCTGAAAACAATAATTATAAACACAAATGAACTAATGAACTAAGTTCATTAGTTAAGTGCTCAATTATCTAACAATATCCTGCTAAATCTAAATAAATATTGTATATCAGTGAAAATATATTCTTAATAGATTCTAATTAAAAGAAATCTTGATATATATCAATATTAAAATAATTGTTATGGCCCTAAACAAAAACAGACTTTCCCAAAACCTTATTAAGGGAATCTGACTTCATTGAGAAGCTTTATAAATTTAGCATGGTGGTGCAAGTCCATAACCCAGTCCTTAGGAGTGGAGGCAGGAAGACCACAAGTTCAGGGTCATCCTCAGCTACACAGAGAGTTTAAAGCCAACCAGGAATACGTGCGCTTCCAATTCAAACAAAAAAAAAAAATGAAAGCAGAAATGGAGTTACAATGGTTTTAATCTTGTATCCATCTGATGAAAGTGTCCAAAACTGTAAAGCCATTGGCTGATAGAGTTTCAGGAGAAATTGGCAAATATACCATATAAACAGAATTTTCAGTATCTGTTCTTACTTCTTTCATTATCTGAATGTCTCCCTGCTAGGAATCGTTAATAGTAGTAGTATAACTGTGGATTAAATGATAAAAATCCTCAATATTTTGAAGCTTAGATTAAAATGAAGAGAAAGGGAGGGAGGGAGGAAGAAAGAGAGAGACAGAGACAGACAGACAGAGAGAGAGAGAGAGAGAGAGAGAGAGAGAGAGAGAGAGAGAGAGAGAGAGAGAGAGAGAGAGAAAGTAAAGCCTTGCTAAATACACCCAGGATGTCATGAACTCTGACACAGAGAAGATGTTTACCTCCTGTCTCCCACAAACCCCGATACCTGGACCCAATTTTTCCAAACAGGGACAACAAAACTTACGCATCCAAGGAATCCCCAAATATCATTGACGCTTCCCTGAAATCCATTTAGAGAGGAGCCACCACCAGATGGCGCCAAGCCAGACTTAGGACCACGAAGTCTTCGGATAGCGGGGGGTGGAAAAAGTAGTATCAAGATATCAGACTTTTAAAGACAAGAAAAAGAAGACCAAAGACAAATGTTGAGAAAGGAAAGGGACTTCTTTGTTGTTTTAGGAGACAGGTTCTCTCTGTTTAGACCAGTCCTGACTCTGCCTCCCAAATGCTGAGAGTAAAGGCATGTGACACCATGCCCTGCAAAGATGTTATTATTTTATAGGGAGATAATAGCTTCTATAAATATCCTAACACATGTGGGACATGGCGGTGTGTAGGCAGACGTGGTTATAGATAAAGAACTTAGAGTCCTACTTCTACCAGCAGGCAATAGGAAGTGGTCCGAACTGTTCATAGTTTGAGCATAGGAGACCTCAAAGCCCTTCCCAACAATGACACAGTTCCTCCAAGGCCACATTCATTTCAATAAGACCACACCTCCTCATAGTGACACTCCCTTCGAGATTATGGGGGCCAATTACTTTCAAACTACCATAGTATCCCACACCTAATCTCAGCACTTGGGAAGCTGAAGCAAGAGGTTTGCCAACAAGGGCTATATAATCAGACCCTGTCTCCAAAAATAAAAAAAAAAATAAAGTGGGAGAGACTTGACCAATCAACATCAAAACTAATGGTTAATCTAATAATAAGTAAGATAAGGTTCTTGAGCAGGAAAAAAAAATAACAGCAAAACAGGAAAGATACCAGAAAGCTCAAAAAGCATTTGAGATGACAGGACTATTAAGGCCAGCAGGGAGGAAAAAGACACATTGAGATTGTAATAGATGGGTTTCTGATTTATAAAGAATCATACTGAATTGGAAAAAGAGATATTCCTCTTGCTTAGAGGGAAAGATAGAACGTCACCATTTGGCAACCTTCATAAAAAATAATGGATTGGGACAAAATTGCCAAGTGATGCTTAAAGCTATTGAGTTGAAATTTGGTGAAGAACAGGATAGTCCTACAGTCTCTAGAGATCTCTTCATAGCTTATTACAGAAAAGGGAACAGCACCATGAGAGACCTGGAAAACAACCATATAAGCAAAGCTGACATCACTCAAGATGGAGGAAATTGACGCTTCACGATTCCTGGAATGTTGCTCTCAAAAGAACACAAACGCCTGTTAGATAGTGTTCTTGCTAAGTAGGAGTCATCTAAATAGGATGGAGGAGATAACGATCATGTGAAGAAGAACTATATTGAGAGACATTTCACAAAACAGTTCACAAAGACTGTTAAAAATATCAAGAATTGTGGCAGGAGCCTAAGAAAGTATTCCAGATCAAAGGAAACAAAAGGGACCTGACAACTAAATGTGATGCCTGAGCCTAGACTGGACTCTGCCCTAGGCTAGGGTAGTGTAAGCCCCCGTCTCTGGCCTCCATCTTTGGAGGCTCCGTCCCTGTGCCCGCCAAGTCTTGACCCCTCCCCAGAAGAGGGACAAGACGAGCCCTCAGTCTATTTAAACTGCTTCCCTGGAAAGTTTCCTCGTGGTGGTCTCTTTTCCTTCCTCCCTGGTGGTCACATTAGCGGCCTCCCGGTTCCCACACGAGAGTGCAGGAATCCCATTAAACCTGGGTATTTTTTAATTTGGCTTCTTGTGATTTGGCTTGACTGGGATTTTTGCGTGGGCAGAGAGCTCGCGTTAGGAAAAATTCCTAACAGGTGGGGCTGTGAAAGGGTGGAATGGGAGGATTATAAATGACATTTTATTGGGACAACCAATACATTTTAAAATTGGTCGTTGACGGATCTCTGTGAGTTCGAGGCCAACCTGGTCTACAAGAGCTAGTTTCAGGATATGCTCCAAAGCCACAGAGAAACCCTGTCTCGAAAAAAACAAAAAACAAAACAAATAAAATTGGTCATTGATTAGACAGATATAATAATATACTACATAATAATATAGTAAGATATATTAGTATTACCTTTTCTGACTTTGATAATTAAATATCTTTACTCTTAGAAAATATAGCTTAAGGGCTGGGCAGTGGTGACACATGCTTTTAATCCCAACACTGGGGAAGCAGAGACATGTGGATCTCTCTGAGTTCTAGGCCAACCTGGTCTACAGAGTGAGTTCCAGGAAAGGTTCCGAAGCTACAGAGAAACCCTGTGTTGAAAAACAAAAACAAACAAATAAACAAACAAAAAAGCTTAGGGATTTGAAGCAAAATTATATCATAACTCAAATGATTCAGAAATAACAACATACATAAAGGAGAGAATAAGATTTTGATGTGGCAAAATAATAACTGAACTATAAGTATACTTCAAATACTTTGTAATGTAATTTAAACTTTTATAATGCCTTAAATTATTTTGAAAATAAGTGCTAAAAATAGGAAGGAAATACATGAGAGAAAAACAAAAATAGTAACCTCTTGATTGCATAATTTTCTCCATAGTTTGCCTCTTATTCATATGCCAAAAGCCTAAATGAATTGAAAAACTTCAACCAATGGCAAGATGGCAGGAAAAGAAGGAAAAACTCATATAGATGTACCAGTAGAAACCCCTATTTCCTGAGGTAGTGGAATTACGTACATACGTATTTGTGTATACGTGGAATGCTGTTTCTTATAAGAGAAAGATACTTGGCATAGTGGGTGTGAGTCTGTATCTCAGAAGCTATGTGCCCCTGAGGCATCTGGCCTTGAATATGTTTATCTCTCTTTACTCGAGGTTCTTCAGCTGGAAAATGGAGAATAAAATGGTTCACTGTGTCGTTTTGTTGGTACATGCTTGGCAACAAGAGCTCATTAAACGGTGGTTGTTATTGCTATATTTCCTCCAGCCGGCAGTTTTCCAAAGAAGACATAATAACCTCCTCCTACTCACCATAGACAAAGCAGGACAGACCAAAGAAAAGACTGTGTTCACGTGCTACTTGAACTATGGTGTTGATTACAGTGACTTAAAGGAACACGAATGACTCAACGGCAGTCAGTTACACTGTAGAAGAGTCCCATGCGTGAACATGACTCACAGAACACTCTGAGGAAATGAGGTGGCTATGTTAGGAAAGAGTCCCCAGCCACATGGATGACTCATGACCGTGCCTGCCACAATCACTGAAGAGGCCAGAGGGCAACTCTCAGGCACTGCCCTCCTGGAGACTTCTACCCCATCAATTGTTTACCTTCTACACAACCCTGGGAAGAAGAAGGACCTTGGGATCCTTGAGAAAGTTCCAGAGCATGCTTCAGGAGTCCTGTGAGCAGCTGCCCTCCCTCCACAGGAGAGCATTAACAGGCCTGACCTCTTGATGGTCTTCTGGATCATTACTGCTCTAATTCAAGATGGCAACACTTACAGCCAGCCCCAGTGAAAACAGCTATGCTGTCCAGCCACAAAGATAGGGCTTGCTGAAAGTGATAAGGGTTTGGAGTAATTCTAAGACTCTTTAGTAGGGAAGATATCTAGAAATAAAGATTAATGTAATGTTTGAAATCATCGGATAGTTATAGCACCAAGAAGCTCTATGTAACATTTCCCAACTCACTCCATAGACTGGAAGGAGGAGACTTGGAGAAAAAAAATAGACATTTCTATGGAAAGGTCCAGAGGAATATCCCAGGGTATTGCATCATCAAGGAGGTGAGCTTTCTTCATAAACATTTTGGGAATGAGACAGTTCTGAGGAGAAGTAGAAGGCATACAATGGCATGCAGTTGTTTGTTGGTTGGTTGGTTGGTTGGTTAGGTGAATTTTTTTTAACTCTTTGGGGATCCACCACCCAAATAAATACACTGAGACTTATTCTTACTTATGAATACCTGGCCTTAGCTTGGCTTATTCCTAGCTTACTTTTCTAACTTAAATTATCCCATTTCTCTTTAACGATGTTTTGCCTCTGGGCTTTTTATTTTTCTTTGTTCTATATATCTTTCTTTCCTTCTTACTCCATGGATGGTTGTGTGACTAGCCCCTGGCTTCCTCCTCTCCTTCTCCTTTCTCCTTTTCTTGTTCCTCCCTCTTCTCTAGACTTCTCCTCCTATTTATTTTCTCTGCATGCCAACCCCTCATCTCCTTTCTCCTGCTCATCTATTGGCTGTTTGGCTCTTTATTAGACCAATCAGGCGTTTCAGACAGGCAAAGTAACACAGCTTCACAGAGTTAAACAAATGCAACATAAAAGAATGCAACACATCTTTGCATAATAAACTCTTAATAGTGGTTATCCTTAGGAAATAGTGTGGTTAGGCAGGGAGATAAATTCTTTTTTTTTTTTTTTACTTTCTCTGTTTCATAGTTGTGACTGGTCACAACTATATTGCTATTGTTAATTTTTAACAGGAAAAGTATAAGTTGTAGAAGTAAAACTCTTTAGGGAATTGTTGAGCCTCTCCAACGATAGCCATGCTAGCAGCTCTAGATCATCAGGAGTCTCAGCAATGTTTAGTCAAAAGTGAGATCCCAGTCTCCTGACATCCCTATATCCAAGGACTCTGGGGTGTTTGGGTTGGAAGCATCACCCTAACCCCTGGGGCACCAATGGAGTGCCAGTGGAGGAGAAAGGTCCATCTCAAGCCCCCTCCCCCTGAGAGTTGCCTTGGTCTGGACTCCACCTCTGGAAAAACCCGACAAGCGATGACCCCTCCCCAGGGAGGGTCAGGACCACTCCCACAGGCTATTTAGGCTTCCTCCGAGAAAAAGGAACATGTGGTTTCTGGGTTTTGTGTGAGCTCCTCTCTTTTTCATATCCTCGCATGCTCTGGGCCACCCAGGAATGCTGTATTTATTAAATGTGGGCATCTTTTATTTTGGTCTAATTTAGTCTGAATTATTTATGTGGGTTGAGAGGCTCATCTTAAGATTATTCATAACAAGTAGCTTAGCTAGTAGCCCCTCTTAAGGAAAAACGGAGTGCAGTGTTCTCTGAGGTTGAATACATTCTGGAGTCAGTGTGTTTCTTAGGCGAATAGGAGCTCTGTGTTGTCACGGTCTGGCAGTGCTCCATGTAAGTGGGAGTGAAAAGAGCAATCAAAACTTTTCCAGCTTTTCCCTTCTCAGATCCTAAAGGACTTTACAGATAAGCAGAAGTTTCTAAGAATGTCCTCTCAAGTTCAGATTCTGTGGGGTTTTTTATCTGTTACTTTATAGAAATTAAAACACAAACAAAAACACAATCAAAGTCCTAACTGAATTTTTTATTGCAACTTTTAGAAAAGTATAAAATAAAGTGGAAGTGTTATGCTCAGATTATGAAGTCCCCTCAAAACTAGTAGACCAAGTCCTGTGTGTAAAAGCAAAGAGCCTTTTTTTCTTATACAAACTTGCAAACTCAGACACTCCATGTGTCCAATGTGTTCAAGAGATTAGAGAACCCAGAGCTCGGTTGTTGTTGGATTTTTATAATAGAAAAGGTAAGGGTGAGGGAGTTCTAAAGTTCAGGACCCCTGACTGACTGACTTTTGTCTAGGGGTGTCCTGGTGAAAAGCAATGGGTGTGTGCTGGCAGGTGATCCTATCTACAATGGTTGAACATTAGGAATTTCCTTTGGATGGTCTGTTCCTGGGTGGTGCCAGTTTATGGCTTTTCCTGGAACTGGGTGCTGCCTGCAATAGCAGCTGTTTGGCCTGGGCCCTATGTATGCCCAGGCTGCCCTGGGTCCCATATTCTCCCCTTTTCACAAGTACAGATGGCAGGACCAATCATGGGTCCTGTGTGCAGGCCAAAATTTGCAGGCCCATTTCCACATTGTCTGAAGGTCAGAGAGTTTGGAGACTAACAGGCTTAATTGCATCTTCTAACCTCAGGAGGTGGTAGCCTGGCTCTTTTGAAGTTAAGATAGCTTGGTGCCATCCTGATGGGTGGTCAGGATACACTGGTGTGCTTCTGTTCCTTTCTTTTGTAACTGTGAGGTCATCTAGGGAAGGGTAGTCTTCTGCATACTTGACTTAGAGCATCTCCCTACCTAGACAACAAAATGCTAAGAATTTGTTGTCTCAGAGTTGACTGTGTGAGTTACCCTTTGTATCATGTTGATAAAGTCTTTTGTTACCTTCCCTCCTGTTTAAGTTGGGTATAAAGGCTGTGGAAAAATAAACATGGGCAAATTTCAGGATTTCAGTCATCCCTGGAATACCCTCCCAATACTTTCTATGTTTTCTGTCTTATTTTTAAGGTCTTCATATTCTTTCCTTATATTTCTTCAATTCCCATGCCCCTACCCTGGTAAGAAGTATTTTTGTTGAGGCTAGTCCTCAACAGTCCTGCTTGCCTAGAGACTCAAGGGGGTAGTATTGGGTCCTCAGTGCCATTCGCTTACCAATTTTTTTAAGGGCAGTGACCTTTGCATGTATTTCCATTTTTAAAGCCCTGTAGCTTTGATCTTTGAGTATAGCCAGATTATAATTCTGAATGATTTATATAGAAAAAAATAGTTTTTTTTCTTTTTTTTGGTTTTTCAAAAAATAGTTTTTTAAGGTCATATAATACCTCTTTGGTTCTGCATAAAAAAAGGTCAAGTGTCTTATCTTATTGCAGAGTTACTTTAGTTAATAAATCTATCAATTGCCAATTGGGGACTATTTTCCTGGTGTGTCAATGTGTTCCCCATGCCAGGGAGCTCCCCATTGCCTCAGCATTTTAACCTATTTTGGGCAGGGAACATGGGACATGTTCTGTTCTGTCACCACTTTGAACTGGCATTGGGACATTATCTTCAGGGCCCAAGAAGGCTGAAAGGCTAGCCAAAGGTAAGAAGGGAACTCAGGCAATGGGGCACTCATCTGAAACATCTGGTTCTCAGACTCTGTTGAAGGGACAGGGAGGGTTCATATCAGCTGGAATGGTCCACATCAGCTTTCAGCAAGTCTAGGGCTTGCAGTTATTTGGAGCAGGTTGTAATCAGCAACTGATGCTTAGATGTGTCTGCCAGTCAAGTGGAATCCCGTAGAGATAAGTTTAAACTAGCAACAGAAGTTAAAATTTATTTACTTAAAGGAAAACAATACATTTGAAACTTTTAGACCCATATTGAAATCCATAGCGTAGGGAAAAAAGCAGATAACGGGTATCTGTAAGACAGTAGGAATAGACTCATACCTTTGAGTCCTAGCTAAAATTACAGATTTTGGTTAGAAGCATGTATAATTTTCTACTGTCCAGAGAGTCAGGTATGAATTAGACAGAGATGTCTTTGGCCTGATGAGAAATACCTTAAAGTCTATACCTAGATGACAACCAAAATAAATAACCCAAACAGTAAGTAGTTGTTTTATCAGCATATCAGAACTATTGTAATGGTTTAAGTAAAATGCTGAAAGTCCCTGGGTGGCGGCAGTGGGCAGCGGGCCATGAGACATGCTGCAGGTTCCCGAGTGGTGACAGGCAGTGGGCAGCAGGTCCCAAAACCATGGTGGGCCACGAAGGCAGCCAGTCCCAGGCAGGAAGCCCCCGAGTGACCCCATGGGCCATGAGTGTCAATGGGTCCTAGGCAGGAAGCCATGTGGCAGGTGAGAGACTAAGATGGATAGGCATGCCATACAGAGTGAGGTTTATAATTAATATAGACCTCTGTGTGATTTATTTGGGACTAAATGGCTGTGGGACCTGGTGGGGCAGGAACCTGTCAACAGAATGGCGTGCCAACATGGGGCTGAACAAATCCACGTAAAAGCCTGATAGAGTTGGGACGTTATTCCAGATAGAAAAGAAGAGAGTTAAGCATGGCTTCTTGATAGCAGCATTTTCTCTGGTGAACTCTGCTTGCTAGAGGCAAGCACTCTCATTTAAGAGAGGCTTCCTGACTAAGCTTTAGCTGCAAAACCTTGCAGCTCTTTTAATAGGTCCTGCCACGAAGCACTTAAATGGTGTTGATGAAAAGCTGACTGCATACTTTTTGGTGGTGGCAGGGACCTTGAAACACCATAGAGCTGTGGCGATAAACATGGCCCCAGCCAGTACCTCTACCATGAGGCTAGACTCTCAGGGGGAAAAAAAGCTAATGAATGGACTGGATCCAGCTGTAAAACACTTTAATCCTAGACACATTGCTTAGCAAATTAGAGACTCATATGGTCAGAAAAGGAGAGTTATACAGTAAAGATAGATTTAAAGATGAAAAAAACCTCTAAATGGTTTACTGTCTGTTTAAAAATATATGTAGCCTTTGAAGAAAAAAAAGGATAAAGTCCTTAAAAGAAAAAAGAAGGGGCTGGAGAGATGGCTCAGAGATTAAGAGCATTGCCTGCTCTTCCAAAGGTCCTGAGTTCAATTCCCAGCAACCACATGGTGGCTCACAACCATCTGTAATGAGGTCTGGTGCCCTCTTCTGGCCAGCAGGCATACACACAGACAGAATATTGTATACATAATAAATAAATAAATAAATAAATAAATAAATAAATAAATAAATAGAAAAAAGAAAAACATGAGAGTAGTTGGGTATGGTGGCACATACCATTAATCCCAACACTTGGGAGGCAGAGGCAGGCGAATCTCTGTGAGATCAAGGACAACCTGGTCTATAGAGTAAATTCCAGGACAGCCAAAGATACACAGAAAAACCCTATCTCAAAAAGCCAAAAATTAAAAATAAAAGAAATAGAGGTTAAAGAAAAGCCACATAAAGATGAAAAATACACAGAGAGTCTGGATATTGTATGTTATTGTATTGTCTTTAAATTGATGACTGAGGAAGGAGCAAAAGCTGTTAAAAGACATTTGATTATAAATGCTGCTGGATTAATCCAATATATATATATATATAAATATATACATATATATATATACACTTTGAAAATGCATTGACTTTAAAATTTAAGTCAAAAGATATGTTACTTTGGAGAAGAGGTTTTGCATTTGTTTCCACAGGAAATGAGGGAGTGAATTCATTCTGCATTAAGAAAAATCAGGTTTGACCAAGACAAACCACCTGAGAAATCTCCAATAGGAGGAATGGCTCAGATGTCTGAGTGCTCCATCCAGAACAGTTCAAAGACTGCTGCCTGAGATGATCAAGCTTCACAGGATACTCCAGTCAGGACTTGATCATAATTCTAAATTTTCTTTAAGTCCCCATAAGATTATCAGCAGCCCCAATCAGCAGGAAGTAGCCTGGAAAACTACGCCCACATTTCCAAAAACAATGGATTATGGATGTTTGCCATTGTTTAGAATGTTGGTTCCAAGTTGTCACGGATAATGGTCAGGAGAAAAGCTAAACAAAGGAGACTCAATTCAGAGTTCTTGTTTTTTATAAAAAACGGGGGGAAGCCTGTGGGGCAATGGTCTGTACCGTGTCATTTGTATTTTAAATAAACTCTGATTGGCCAGTAACCAGGCAAGAAGTATAGGCAGGGTGACTAGGCAGGAAGTATAGGCAGGACAACAAGAATTCTGGGAAGAAGAAACAATCAATCTGCAGTCATCACCCAGACAGAGAGGAAGCAAGACACAGAGCAAGCAAGATGTGACTGCCTCACCAAAAAAAAGTACCAAGCCACATGGCTAACAGAGACAAGAATTATGGGCTAATGTAAGTTATGAGTTCATAAGAAGCCTGAGATACAAGGCCAATCAGTTTATATTAATGTAGACCTCTGTGTGATTTATTTGGGACGAAATGGCTGTGGGACCTGGTGGGACAGGAACCTCTGGCAACACTAGGCTACCCCTTACAGCCCCCAAAGGATTGAGACCCAAAGGCTTGGATACTGTTCCAAGCCCTCTGTCAAACTCCTTAGGTCACTGTCTTGTTGTATCACAAGAAATGAACATCTCAGGTTCTGACTAGTATTTGGTGCTATGGCTGTGACCCTAATTTTTAGTTTTTTTTTTTTATTCTAAGTCCAAACATTAACAATATAAAATACTTTATAAGCACAAATGTCCCATAGCCTTATAAATTTAAATATTTTTAAAACTGTTCTTAAAAAAAAATAAAATCTCTTAAATGTCTTCCTTCTGCAATATTAAAAATAAAGTACCTCTTTAGCCCCAGCTTTGTCAGCATGCACTTATCCTGTCTTTTAGATCTCAGCCTGCTCCATTGTATTGTAGTTGGTATACTGGCATCTCTAAAACTGTTAAGGTCCATCCTTGTGGCTGCACATTCTTTGGGATTCTAGTCCTGCCATACATTTGCAAGCCTCAGCTGTTTCCTATGATTCCTTTATGTCTTTATAACCATTATCACCTGGGTGACTCTGAAATTAGCAAAGTTTAGCTGCCAGAGTAAGGTACATTTGAGTATAAAAACACTGAGCTGTAGTTTTAATATTTTAAATCCTATATATTTTTTAAAACCTTGTTTTCAGAATGGGACATGAGTCATTATACAAAAATCTATCCCAATCCAAACTATCTTGGAGATCTGTTCCTGCCTCTTAGTTAGTCCCACTCCATGTGGTCACTTTTAAGCAAGATGGCAGTGAAATAATGTGGCATTCATTTTTTTTAACTCTAGCAAAATGACAATCCAAAATTTAAAGTGGAATTTTGCATAGACTTTTAAGTTATCAATTTTGGTGTTATTAATTAACTTTTTAGCTAGTTTTTAAAATTTTAATAGATTTAACTATATCCAATAAATAAATTTATAAATCTGAAGCTACAGAATGTTCATATAAACCAAGTCTAAATTTTTTTGACTGTTCAGCTTTGTTTTCTTCTTGCTGTCGTTATGTTGGGGGCTCAGACTAACAGAGTGACAGAGGAAACTTTTAAATAAGTATGGGTCTAGCAAAGGAAAAGCCATATCCAACTCTAGAACCAGCTTTTCAAAAAAAAGAGTAGCATAAAACAGTTTTAACATTATCTACATCAAAAAGTCATCTGAATTTCAGCTAACCCAAATCCAGTAACCAGAGCTCAGAGATAAATTCTGAGGTCTTGCCCATAAATGTGACCACAGCAGTGATGGGTGGCAGAGACAGCAAAAATATCCAAACCTCAGCTCCATGCTTGCAATAAAATTTACATAGACAAACTTTTCAACAAAAGAAGCATATTCATTATTTTCAGGTATGAGAAACCATAGCAAACATAGTCCATACCCCCTTCTGGCCTTCTATAACTTTTTATATACCTTTAATCTGTTTTTCCTCTCTTTATTTTTTCAGTCTCCTGCTTTCTCCCTGACTTTCCAGACAACACAAACTCTTACCAAATGTTTGGGTGGAAAGTTCCATCACAAGCCCCCTCTTCTGGAAGTTGTCTCAGTCCAGACTCCACCTCTGAGAAAGGCCACCAAATGGCAGTTACCCCTCCCCCAGAAAGGCTCAAGACCACTCCCAAAAGGGTATTTAAACTGCCCCCCAGAGAACAAACACGTGGTTTTCCAGTGTTCCTTCCCTATCTCCTCTCTCAGGACCTGGAAGGCCACCTAGGAGTGCTGGCACCCATTAAACCTAAGCTTTTTCTAATTTGATTTGATTTGGTCTGATTTGGACTATGGCGGAGAGGTTTTTTGGAATGCAAAAACTTTTCACCAAAGTCTTTCTCGCTTTTCAGACAACATAAAAACTCTTACCAAAGTTGTTCTTGTGGTTTCCCTCAGTAGTTTATAATATATTGTATGGCTACACTATTTTAAACAAGAACACAAACATGCATATACAAGAACAAATTTAACTTTAAATTTACATCACATAAAATCCTGCACCAGAGTGAAACATCTGAGACTAACTAGTTTTTTTCATACCTTAACCAATAATAATTTGTAACCAACCCCTCTAAGTAATGACAGATATTTATAACCCATTGGATCTGAATAACCAAAGTAGCTTTAGTGGAGGGAAATCTGGCTATAGTGTCACAACATGGCCACCGCAGCCTAACACCTATAGCCAGTGACTGTGACTCATTGCCCTTGGCCAGATTCGGCCAGAAGTCGAGGCACACAACCCCCAGGGCAGATCGAGGAAACCCATCCACCAGCATGGGAGAGAGCAGGATGGCACACAGCATAGGGAAAAAAAGAATGTTAACTTTTCCAACCATAGCAATTAACCCCAGATTCTCTGTTCAGTGATTGAAATCTTTGGGGAACATCCGCCCTCTACACCTGTGCCTGGCACCCTTGCTACATTGCCACAAGACTGTATAGCCCATCCATCCATCCATACAAATGTGCTACCCTGCCTCCTGGGGCTAATATGGCAAACCTGCCCGTGTTGCCCCCGTACTACAGGCCAAGGTTGCCTCCTTTCCATGAAATGTTTAAAGTGGGTAGATCCTGTTTGTCTTATCCCTTTTAGGAAAATACACCCCTATGCTTATGGTCCTATCTCTAAAGTCCTGTAAGGGATCCAATATCAAAATCAAAGAAGTCATGCTTGAGTCTGTCTCACGACATTCGTCTCAGAAGTCAGAAAGAGGACGTACAAAAGACAAAAACAAAATGGCTCAAGGAGCAATACAATCCTCCTGGCGCCCAGAGGCAGAATTGAAACTGAGACTCCATGAGTATCCTGCACGTCTACCTACAGAAACCAGAGAGATTCACTCTCATACAAAAGGATCCCGGGACCCAAATTCAAAGGGCCCTGGGGATGTCTCCTCAGGTACCCTGTACCTGTAATCTTTCCACACGTCCACATAGACTATATATAGTCTCTCACAGATTCTGGGCCCACTTACAGAAAAATATCTAAACAAAGAGACATGAAACAAAACTTACAGACAGAAAACTTACCGACTCACTGAAGGCTCTACAGGCTGGTGACCCAGTGGGCTTGGGGGATCATGGACAGTCCCCAAATGTTATGCCCAGATCACAGAGTTCCCCCCTAAAACCCTGTATGTAAAAACAAAGGGCCTTTATTCTTACACAAGTTTGCAAACTCAGACTCTCCGTGTGTCTAACGTATTGGAGTGGTCAGAGAACCCCGGGCTCAGTTAGAGTTGGGTTTTTATAGTAGCAAAGGTAGGGGTGAAGGGTTTCTAAGGTTCAGGACCCCTTATTGGCTGACATTTGTCTAGGGGTGTCATGGTGAAAAGCCATGGGCGTGTGCTGGCAGGTGATTCTATCTACAATGGTTGGAATGCTAGGGTATTTCCTTTGGATCATCTGTTCATGGGTGGGGACAGTTTATGGCTTTTCCTGGGAACTTGGTGCTGCCTTCTATGGCAGCTGTGTGGCCTGGGCCCCATGTGTGGCCAGGCTGCCTTGGGTCCCACAGGAAGCACATAGTAAGATTCCTCAATATTAAACTCTTGATATTGAGAGTTAAATAATAATGCTTCGTTGTAAGGTTAGGTCTCTGAATTCAATGCCCCAGATGCCAGAAGCAGCTCATTATCCCATATGACAACCAAAACAGATCGTCTGACATTGCCTAATGTCCCTTGGAGGACAAAATGTTGGGAGCATATTGTAATGGAGTAATATTCAGCTGCCAAAAATAATGGATTATTTCTATATGCATTTATAAAACAATTTCCAAGATAAAACAATAAATAAACAATGGAAGATACAAAACTGCACGTACATTGTTTTATGCTAATACTGCAATGATTAAAAGCCTGGGCTTTGGAGAAAGGTTGCCTGGAGTAAAATTTTGACTCTTTCAACCCAGTTAGGTGGATTGTTTAGACAGTTACTAGATTCCTTTGTTTTAGAAATCTCCACCACCGTGGAACCATAAAGCATAATAACTTTGCCTACTCCCACAGAAGTTAACACCAAGTTGCTAAAAGAGTAGTAACATATGCTTGATAAATAAGGCATATTTGATAATCAATATTTATAAATGCTTAAGGTCTGCTCAGGTTCATTCACGGTAATATTTGTCTAACCTTGTCCTTGCTCACTTTCAGGCTTTAGCTATTTGGATAAGCTAAGCCGTACAAGAGACTGCAATATTCTATAATGGAATGTTTGGTCCCTTAGACAAAAATCCCCATTCCCACAGGGGCTTGAAGAAAATTTCTGCTGGCTAACAATGGAGACATTCCTATCTCTGGTGAGAGAAACTTGTGGCCCTTCCATTAACACGTGACTGGTTCCTATTTAACTTGTCAAGGTTAATGCTTCCTTATTACTTGGTCATGAGCCGTACGTACCCTAGCTCACGCCCTTTTTTCCCCATTTAGTCCTATGTGTAACTATAGAATATAAAAAGTGTATTCTTTTTTCAATAAACACATGGGCAGTCATCCTGATTCCCACTCAGATTGCATCAGTCTCCTCCTTCCCCAGCCAACTCCAGATGGGACCTGAACCCCCACCCCCCGAAGCACACCTCCAGCACTGCAAGTTACTGGGACCCAGAAAAGAAAACAGTAAAAACCACCTGCGATAGCACAGAGATGACATGATTCATGCAGAAAGCCTAAAAGAGTCATCATACACACCTGGACCTGAGAAAAATTATGACAAGGGTTTAGGATACAAGGTCAATGCATATTAGGCAATCACTTTTAGATACTAGCAATGAATAAGTAAACTTTGACATTTAAAAACCACACTGTCATTTATATTAGTGTAGGACTCAGCCAGGACAGGGCCTCAATAGAGGCCCAAGTCTCAGTAGTTTGCCCTAAAACAGTACCTGGTTCCAAGAAAGACCACAAACTGAGACCGTGCAGGCACCACTAAGGAGCAGACCATCCAAAGAAAATTCCTAATGTTCCCAACATTGTAGATAGGATCACCTGCCAGCACACACCCATTGCTTTTCACCAGGACACCCCTAGACAAATGTCAGCCAATCAGGGGTCCTGAACCTTAGAAATTCCTCGCCCCACCTTTGCTATTATAAAAACCCAACTACAGCTGAGCTCTGGGCTCTCCCATCTCTAATATGTTAGACACAGAGAGAGTTTGCTAACTTGTGTAAGAATAAAGGCTCTTTGCTTTTACACACGGGACTTGGTCTCCTAGTTGGTTTGGGGGGAACTCCGTGATCTAGGCATAACATTAGCACTCCCCAAATGAGATATTTAGGTATACATTTAACAAAATTTATATACTTGTATAATGAGAAAGATGGTATCAAAGAAAAATTATTTGGAGAGGTGTTTTATATGTTTGGATGGAAGTGAGACCCCAGCCTCCTGACACCCTTATATTTAAGGAGCCTGGGATATTTGGTTGGAAGCATCACCCCAGCCCCTGGCATCCATTTCAAGTCCCCTCCCCTGGGAGTTGCCTTGGTCGGAACTCCACCTCCTGGAAAGCCCACCAAACAGTGACCACTCCCACAGGCTATTTAGGCTGCCCACCAGAGAACGAACACGTGGTCTCTGGGTTTCGTGTGGTCTTCCCTTCTCTCTCTTTCCCTTGCCATGCTTTCCTGATACCATCCAGGAATACTGCATTAAACATGGGTATCTCTTATTCGGTCTAATTTGATCTGATTGGAAATATTTGCAGTGGCAGAGTGGCTCATCTTAAGATATATTCCTAACACTATATTCATTAAATTCAGTATTATCCAAGATTTCAGGTTTTCCCAACTTGATCTATAGATTCTGTTTAATTCCAGTCAGAATCCCAGTATGTTATTCTGTGGGTCTGAGGAAACTGGTGGCAAGTTTAAAGACAAAGACAGAAAGCTCAGAATAGTCAACTAACTACTAAGGAACAAAGCCAAGAACCAACACAATGCAAACACAAGATTTATTAGGAGTCACAGTAATAGAAATTTATATATTTCCTAAGAGGTTTCATGAGCCTTGTAAGAAGGTCATCCCTTGGAGCTGGAGTGATAGCTCAGAGCTTAAGAACACTGGCTTCTCTTCCAGAGGTCCTGAGTTCAATTCCCAGCAACCACAAGGTAGCTCACAGCCATCTATAATGAGATCTGATGCCATTTTCTGGTGTTCAGGTATACATAAAGGCAGAACACTGTATACGTAATAAATCTTAAAAAAAAAAAAGAAGGTCATCCCTATGGACCATAATTCTAGAATCCCCTTTCCAAATGGCAATGGGTCACTGCTTATAAACAGGCATTAAGTCACCACAGGAGGGGGCTCTCACAAGATTCCCCCTCTCCCAGGGGGTGATGATTCTCAACCCCTCATCTCTGTTACCACAGTCTTCTGCTGTGGAATAATCCTTTTATACACTGTAAAGATTTGTCACTCAAATTGGTTTAATAAAATACTGATTGGCCAGTACCCAGAAAGAAATATAGGTGGGGCAACCAAACTAAGGATAATGGGAAGGAGAAGGGTGAAGTCAGGAAACACTGGCCAAATATGGAGAGACCAAGATGGGCACGCCATACTGAGAAGAGGTACTGCCACGTGGCAGAGCATAAATAAGAAATATGAGTTAACTTAAAATGTAAGAGCTAGTTATAATAAGCCTGAGCTATTGGTTGAGCATTTATAAGAAATATTAAGCTTCTGTGTGGTAATTTGGGAAGTGGCTGCTGGGTATTTAGGACCAAGTGTCTCCCAGACAGGAAACTTTCGCCAACAGTCTTCAGAGTCCTTTTACCATGGAGGAGAGATGTGTATTCAGGCAGCCTCCTTGATTACTATATAATCAAGGCACTGGCTGCCTCAGTGAGAGGGGCAGCCTGACTTGGAAATTCCAGACAAGCATAGCCCAAGTGTTTTAGATTGACCAGCAACTCCATATCCCTCTACACCTATGGCATTGGGGTCTTCAGACACTAAAGAGGCATTGGTGTATCACTGACCTCTTAGCAGCAGTAAGTGTCTTTTATTAAATCTCATTTTTCTCTTCTATAGTTTGGCATAACAGTAGTCCTGGCTCATAGCTTCAAATAAACAGTAACGTCATAATCATTTTTATTGATGTTATTGCCACACTATGATAACTCTTTGCTTACTTTTCAAATTTACAGCTAAGTCTTCCAAACTCAGAATATCAAGTTGCTGTTATAGGAGAGAGGGCAGATCTCTCTCACTCGTTTTCTCATAGCGAGCACAATACGGGTGCACAAATCAGATGCATTTTTCTCACAGTAGAAGCCATGGCATGGTGCACATAGACACACGCCCACATACAAACATGGAGAGAAACTGAAGTAACCAGCTATATAGTCTGAATCATGGACGCGTGGATAGGGCTTTGCGTATAGATAGTACAGCAGTTCCCAGGCAGGATTCCTTTATCTATCTGAAAAACGGTCACGGGAAATGTGAGTTGTGTAATACTAACCACCTTCTCCTGAGGGAGCCATTCACAAGGACCTAGACACGAAATTTATCTTCACTAGGCACAGATCCTTTGCCAAACCCATTTGAAAGCCGTTCATTTGGAATGGTTTTTTTGATCAATCTAATTTGCAGCCAAGGCCCCTTCCTGTCCTGTAATCAAAATCTAGAGTACAAAGCAAGCAGAACTGGATCTCAGGCATGAAAAGACAGATAGGAAGAAACCCTTGGGAAAACCACCAGTAAGAATACAATCGAAATAAAAATACACCCCAAATTGCATTTAGATAAAAGGCACAGAAAACTATTTTTATCGCCCAAACCAAGCAAGATGTTTAGTCTGTTGCCTTCTCTGCAGTCAGAGAATTTCTTCATTGCACAGGGCGGTTCAGGGGTATGCAGGCTCTGGGACCAGAGTCCCTGCTTTTTAATACCCCTTCCAATCATTTCCAATGCTGCACTCCTGGCCACGTGCTAAAGCGTCTTCAGGCCTTAGTCATGCTTGTAAATGAGAGGATGCAGCAATCCTAGTTGAATGGGATGGTTGTGAATACACATTAGACAATATAGATGACATGTACTCGTGTCTGACACAAAGAATACCTGTGTTTATTATGAGTAGTAGTGATGTACCATAGTCCTTTGTTGTCATTATTGTCTTAAGACAAAGTTTCACTGTGTAGCCCTGGATGGCCTGGAACTTACTGTGTCAACCAGGATGGCCTCAGACTCACAGAGATCAGCCTACCTCTGACCTGGGTGCTGGGATGAGAGGCATGTGTCACCCTTCCCAGACTAATAGTAGTTTTATAGAACAATAATAGTAAAGTAATTAATAGTTATTAGTATTACTGTAATTCATAGTATAATAAAGTAATGATTCTTACCATTATTGTAATTAATACCATAATATAGAGTAATTAAAAGTTCTTAATACTATATTCACACTATTAAACCTCTTCAATTAGTTTTCCAACTTTCCACCTGAGATCTCCAACTTAGGAGATAACATCAGCTCCTAATTATTCATCTATCTACCTTACAACAGGCACTGTTGTGTGTGTGTGTGTGTGTGTGTGTGTGTGTGTTTGTGTGCATGTGCGTGCGTGAATATGTGTGTTTGTGTGTGTGGGTCTATTTCATTTACAAGTGGATACTGGTAATGAATACTAGTGTTTTACTACAAAAGAACAGAAAAAGCCCTTTAATTCTGGGTGCTCTACCCTTGGGTTATAAAAACAAGCTAAAATTATGGAAAATAAAGATTAGAGGACACTGCCTATGGTTGTAAGTACAACTATCCCCTAAACCACTCTCGAAAATAAGACATTTTGAAAACATCACACTGAAAGCTGTGATTTAAACCCCTTAATTTAACTTTGCTTTGCCTTTGAAGGACAAAACCTCCTTGAACTGTAAATAGCTTGACTTTTAACTCGACTCTCTCATTGAGTTTCCCAGGTCCACCAGCCACTGTTAGACAACAGAGAGCTTGGGAAAGAGAGGCCCCTCACTAACCTTGCTCATGTACTCACTAGCCAGATACCATTCTGAGCTAATTGTTGCTCCAGACCAAAGGGCTCCAGGGGAGGCACAAAGGCCAAGCCAGCAAATTGAGGCCCCCTGGTTGTTGTCAGTCTTTCCAGAGTTAAATTCTCCCATGTAGTAAAAGGGGAGGACGCAAGGAAAGAGGAAAGGGCTGTTTTATTTTCCAATCCCTATTCTTGGAGATGTCTTCCTTCAGATCTGTACCGATCCTAAGATATTAGCTGCTGTAGCCACCGCAAATGAGAAAATGTAACCAGGTGAAAGCCAAAATAAATTCCAAAACAGTTTTGCCTGTGTCCGTGGTTCGCAGTGCTGGTTCCTGGGCCGAGTGTCCTGAGACCCTGACTGAAGTGATCTCCATCTGCGTTTATAATCTAGCAAGGTGACTTTAATGTGCAGCCATGGCTGAGGCTCATAAGTCCACTCTCTCTAAATGAAGCCTTGAGAGACTTGAAACCAAAGGACCCAGTTGCTGGAGCGCCAACCAACGTCTGCGTAGGCCCTCGACACGGTTAGGGGCCTGGCTGGGCTCCAGGCACACACAAAAACTTGAAGGCTGAAGACTGCATAGCATACCTGCTTATTCAAATTTCTACAAAAGCAATGCTTTTTAAAGAAAAGTCTCCCCCATTTTGACTAGGCTAGGACTCCATAACAGCAAGTATTTCTGATGAAGCAAATAAACTCATTACAATCACCAAGGTTGATTTGAAAATAAACCAGTACTTGAAAAATAAGGGACTAGGCGTGGTGGTTCATGCCTTTAATTCCATTGCCTGGGAAGCAGAAACAGGTGTGCAACTGGAGGTTTCTCTCCTGCCCATCAGTTCCTGAATAAACACTCTGAGGCTTATATTAATCATAGTTGCTGTTTGGCCAGTGGCACAGGCCTATTACTAACTAGCTTTTACCTTTAAATTAATCCATTCTTATTACTTTATATATTACCACAAGGCTTGTGGCTTGTTACCTTACATCCTGCTTCTCTAGTGGCTGTTGGCATCTCCCTCGACTCTGCCTTCTTTCTCCCTGTATTCAGTTTGGCTTTCCCGCCCAGCTATATTCTGCCCTGCCATAGGCCAAAGTAACTTTATTCAGCAGCCACTAAAAGCAACACATATTTGCAGCATACAGAAGGACGTCCCACGTCACAAGTGAATCTCTGTGAGGAGGGTCAGTCTGCTTCACACAGAAAGTGTGGTGGGTTTGAATGAAAAAGAACCCTGTAGGCTAATGGGGGTGGCACTAGTAGGAGGTGTGGCCTTGTTGGAGGAAGGGTGTCACTAAGGGGTGGGCTTTAAGGTTTCACATGCTCAGCCGAGACCCAGTGTCTCTCTCTCTCTCTCTCTCTCTCTCTCTCTCTCTCTCTCTCTCTCTCTCTCTCTCTTTCTCTTCCTGCTGTCTGCCAATCCAGATGTGAAACTCTCATCTCCTTCTCCTGCTCAGTTTGCCTGAGGGTCTCCATGTTCACACCATGATGATAATTTACTAAACCTCTGGACCTGTCAGCCAGCCCCAGTTATATGTTTTCCTTCTTTCTCAAGCGCTAGGATTATAGGCGTGCACCACCATACTGGTTCTATGGAAAACCTGAGGCCAAACCCAGGGTCCAGCACATCCTAGATAAACACTCTATTAACTGAGCTACATCCACAACCCCATAAGTAGTCTTTCACAAAAAAACCTCCCAGGAACAATGTCTGTCATTTAACTGTGAATATGCTTTCTAAAATCATAAGGAAATAGAAGTCATGAACAGTAAAAAAGCAAAAAAAAAAAAAAAAAAGACAAAAACAGAGACAAACAAATGGACCAGGGCTAGAGCGATGGTTCCGTGGTTGAGAGCACAGCTGCTCAGTTTCCAGCACCCAACAGGGCAGCTCACACCCTGCCTGCACCTCTAGTTCCCTGGGACTCCATGGCCTCTTCTCAGCTCCTAGTGACTGCACCTACAAGAACAGACTCCTACACATGGATACACAATTAAAGGCAGTAGAGCCGAGTAAGGTAGTACACACCTTTAATCCCAGCACTCGGGAGGCAGAATCCTGAGGCTCTCTGTGAGTTACAGGTGGATCTGTCTACACAGTGAGTTTCAGGTCAGCCAGAGCTACATAGTGAGATCTTGGCTCAAACAAACAAACTAAAAAATAAATAAATAAAATCTTTCTCTGAGCCTGACAATTCTATGGAATATACTTAGGCCAGCGCTTTGGTCAGAAGAAAGAGACAGAGAAAGAATGGATAACAGAGGACTTCAGACCACAGGGAGTCACAAAACTGGGACGCTCTCCAGCCTCCTCGGAGGAAAAGTGAGTGTGACCTTTTGCTACTCTGCTATGCACACTTATCTATGAGAGGGAAGACCTCCAAAGTGAAATTCCTTGTAGATGTAAACATCGGAAGAATTCAAGTTGTGCTCCTGATGGCCTGGAGATTCGAACCACAAGAGGGCGCTTTCACAACGCTCAACTTTTCTTGGATTCCATTTGATTATCAAAAGAATTGCGAATAGCAGTAATGAGGCAAGTTTTAATAAAGGATAAAGAATCCTATGTTAGAGTAACATATTAACTACATGCAAATAGGATTTGTTAAGGTTAAAAAGAAAAGTCATGTTAGTCTGGAGGAGCCTGGATCCATTATAAATTTCCAGATCGAGCCGTTTTGACACAGTAGAGGGAAACTTCTTCAGAATCAAATCCGCTATAGCACCAGAAGTTCAGAATTTGGAAATTCAGAAATCCACTGCAGACGCAAATGGTAGATCCTTAACACTGAAGGAAAATTTAAATTCTGCCTGTTCAAACCACTGGACTCTGTAACAGGCCCACTAGGGAGCAAGCATGTATTCACGATGACACACTGTGTTCCAGTCCATGCTACATCCAGGGTTTCCTAATAAAGTCTTAAAAATAAGACTTTGTTTTTATGGTGTGTTACATTTCTTCCTACTGCCTTTGTTTATACTGTGAAAACATGTTCCATTTGTTTGATTAAATAAAATTAACCTGTGGCCAGGAAGCTGCAGTGAACAACCGCTGACAGGAAGCGGTAGTAGGAGCCAGGTATGGCGATTGTTCTTAAGTGGGACCTGAGCATTAGGCCTTGTGGATTTCTCGGGAGATGAAAGCAAGGAGAAAATGTTAGCTACGTGCAACTCAGGCTCTCTGAGTGAGCAGAATCAGCTCAGCCTTTGAATCCTGAGTTCTATAGAGGGGTAGAGATCTAGATAAAGTTTCCCTTAGTGGCTTTGAGAGAGCTGGTGCATGAAGGAACAGAATTCCCGTAGGCGGGGGCCTTTATGGTAGAAGCACTACTGGTTGAAACAGAGCTGCAGTGGCCCAATAGGACAGCAGTTGCTTAAGGGGCAGCCACTGAATTGGGTGAAAAACAGTATTAAATGCTGTGGGAAAATTATTTTAAGGTATATTAATTTTGTTTGTGCTGTGGAACATTTGTTTAACAATGTAAAGATGTGTTGCTTTTGTTTATGCCGTGTTTGTTTAACTCTGTGAAGCTGTGATTCTTTGCCTGTCTAAAACACCTGGAAATCTAACAAAGAGCTGAAGGGCTAATAGCCAGCTGGAGAAAGGATGGGCGGGGCTGGGAGGCAGAGAGGATAAATAGGAGGGGAACTCTGGGAGAAAAAGGAGCAAGAGAACGAGGAGAGGGAGGTGTCAGGGGCCAGCCATTCAGCCAGCCACGGAGTAAGAATGAAAGTAAGATACACAGAAATAAGAAAAGGGAAAAGCCCAGAGGTAAAAAGTAGACAGGATCATTTAAGAAAAACTGGCAAGGAACTAGCTAAGCTGAGGCTGGGCGTTCATAGGTAAGAGTCAGCCTCCACATGTGATTTATTTGGGAGCTGGGTGGCTGCCCCCACACACACCAAGAACAAAAAAGCCAAAAGAGTAAGAGCAAGGAATAATAATGATAATAATAAAATACCAGCAACTTCAAAGTCTCCCAAGGAAGGAATGTCCCATATCCCTGAACAGAAGTTCCAGCAATCATTGCTGAACTGATGATGGCCACTTCCCTTCTGTTTGCAGAAACTCTGCTCTGACCACATCCACCACTGAGCTTGCAAGATTCAATGATTCAGTGCCCTGTGTCATTTTTGTTTGTTTGTTTTTGTTTTTGGGGTTTTTTTGTATGTTTGTTTTTGCAATCCTCCTGCCTTAGCTTCTTGAGTACTGGGATTACAGGTGTGCACCACCTCTTTTTTCTCTTCAATTTGTAATAAATTTTATCACTGTGTGTGAGTGAGTGTGTGTGAGTGTGTGTGTGTGTGTGTGTGTGTGTGTGTGTGTGTTGCGCCTGAGTGCGTGCGCATGCGCAGGTACGGAAGTGCGAGGCTCTGTGGGAGTCGGTTCTCTTCTGCTGCATGGGTTGTGGGAATCAAACTCAGGCCATCAGCCTGGGCAGCGAGCAGCTCCAGAGGCTAAACTGCTTACTTCATGGGCCTGTTTTCTCCTTCAAACGCTCCATTTTTATTTGCCATCACTTGAACTACTTGGAACATTTGACACTAATGACTGCAACGTGTGTTTAACTTGAAGCCTAATTGAATTTCTCCTCCTTAAATGAGATCAGTTAGCCTGTCGGATGCTGTTATGACAAGCTATACTTTTCAGCAGAACACTTGCTAGAGTGTCTTAAACAAATACTTAAGAGCCTGGATCTCGCTGCCAAACACGTAGGCTTCAGACCTTGGCACCGTATGGAGTAGATGAATGACCTTAGCCACACTTTCTCTGTAGCTCAGTTTCTTCATTAAAAGAGAGACAATGATATCCATGTCATAGACTACTATAAATATCAATAAAATATTGGCAAATTCCTTAGAATATTGTAACTGTCAAACAGTAAGTATTAGGTATAAATAACAATAGGAAAAAGAAAACCTGTTCTCCACAGGGCTGTAAGCTCCGTGAAAGCAAGAAGTATTTCCTCTCTGCTTAGGGTCTTATGCTTAGCTTCTCCTGCATCAAGCTGTTTGCTAAGTGAGTGGAAGAATAAATGGAGAAGGGAAGGGGGAATCCAACTGTGTTGGTGGAACACACGCTGTTACTATCTCACAGGCTGGGGAGACAGCTCAGTAGGTAGGAAGTACTGGCTGTGAAAATGAGAGGACCTGAGTTCAAATACCCTGAACTCACATCAAAGCCAGGTGTGGCCACAGGTGTCTGTAACCCTGGCCCAGGGGAAGAGCTGGGAAGACCTAGAGATCCCAGGAGCTTGATGACCAGTTAGACTACTTGATCAGTGAGCTTCAAGTTCAGCAAGAGTCCTGGTTGCAAGAAACTAGCATGGATCCAGGCATGGTGGGGCATTGGCAGGAAGCTGAGGCAGGTAGTTCTCTGAGAGTTCAAGACCAGCCTGGTCCACATAGTGAGTTTCAGGCTGCCAGGGCTATCTCAGAACCCTGTCTGAAAAATAAATAAATGAATGAATGACTGAAGAAAGAGAGAGACAGGGAGGGAGGAGGGAAGGAGGGAGAGAGGGAGGGAGGGAGGGAGGGAGGGAGGGAGGGAGGGAGAGAACTAATCCTCCCACGACTAGTCCATAAATTTCCTGGAATGTCTTCTCCTCTTCTCCTCCAGGTCAGTTCTCCTGGCTTTTCATGTCTCTCGTTATATAAGCTGAGCTATGAGCAATGCTTCGGGCCTTTCGGGACTGGCAACCTGAAAATTGCCTGAATGTTCAGGACAGTTAACCACCAATGCTAAATATTCTTTCCCTGCCCTCAGGGGTGCTCACTCCCTTGGTTTTGGTGCCTCACAAAACCACAGCCCACCTCTGTATATTGAAGCTGAAGACCAGGCCTTTTTGTTAGTGATGTATGGTGACACTTTAACTCTAGAAACTGCTGTTCATAGGTGAATCAAGACACTTGGCAGTCTCCTATTCAAAGTGGTTTTCTGAGTTAAGATCTTATTTGGACCATATCTAAAGGTGTGGTTCCCACTGGGATTGCATATCCATCCACTCAGGAGCAAGTAAGGGTGGATTCTTTTTTTTTTTTTTAACTGGTTTTTAGAACTGGGCCATGGTAGCACACACCTTTAATCCCAGCACATAGAAGGCATATCTCTGTGAGTTCAAGGCTAGCCTGGTCTATAAAGTGAGTTCCAGGACCACCAGAGCTGTTACACAAAGAAATCCTGTCTTAAAAAAAAAACAAACAAACAAAAATAGTTTTTTTGAGACAGGGTTTCCATGTTTAGCTTTTAGCCTGTCCTGGAACTGGCTCTGATGGACTCTTTATGAAGTCAGTTTGCATTTGCAGCTTTGCTCTGGTCTGCATTACAGTTTCTGCATTCTCTCCATCTCTTCAAAGGAGCCCTCACCAGCATTTAGACTTGGCAGGATACTGACAATGCCACATAGTGTTTGCCTAAAAGGGAAGGTTACCGGTGTAGAAAAGGTCACCGCTGCTCTTGAATGGTGGGCAAGATCTTCAGATTCTTTAGGGTCTGAGATAATAGGAGCCTGGAGGAAGGGATGACAACAAACAGGTTTTGTCTAATGATCCTGAGAGCAGCTTCCCCGTGGACCGCTTGTTTACTCACTAGCTTGTGGCTCTGGTGGCAACCAAAATTTGGAAGCAATAACACATCTATGGGTAGCCAAATGAGTCCATCTGCACTTGCTCTTTTTCTTCAGGCAGAATTATTCAAGCTTCTTTGAGGAGATAATTTCTTGATCTTTGAAAAATCAAGAGAATTAAACACAACAGAATCATGGGATGACTAACTAGGTCAAAGGTCAAAAAAAGAGGCTTCAAATAAGATCTCTCTTGTTATGTAAATCACTTGTTTTATATAAAATATAATTAATTTGCATTACATATACATATATGTATTACTTTTGTTTCAAAACAGGGCCTTCTCTAAACCAAAAGTAGTCCTAAATTCCAAAATATGTGTTTAAAGAATGTTTCAGGGTCTCAACAGGTAAGGGTACTTGCCACCAAGCTTAAGGATCTGAGTTCAATTCCCAGATCCTACATGGTTAAAGGAGAGAACTGTGAAGTTACTGTCCTTTATCTCCACACTTGAACACTGGGGCAATCATGCACACACACACACACACTATTTCTCAGCCAATATTTAAGAGTTTTTAGAGTGTTGGGTGTAGCTTGTTGACACGACGCTTATCTAGGATGAACAAGATCCTGGTTCAACGCCCGGCACTACACAATCCAGGTGTGTGGCTTACGTTTATAATCCTAGCGCTGTGGAGGTGGAGCCAGGTAGACCAAGAGTTAAAGGTCATCTTTGACTATATAGCAGGTGTGAAGCCAGCATGGGAGGTCAGCTTTCAGGAGTCATCTCCAGCCTTCTTGAAAATTCCTGGAAGCATGTTAGATTTCATCTTACAACTTACAAACACATGGAAACATCAGTGCATAGGATATACAAATGTGGCTGTCAGCTTCCGGCCACTGTGACAAAAATCAAGGACAGCCAACTTGATTTCTGATTATTGATAAAGGAGCTCACCATGCAACCCTGGCTGGTCTTTAGCTCACAGACCCCTGCATCAGCCTCACACACACTGGGATAACAGGCACGCACTATGGTACTCACCTGAGATAACCAACCTTTAGGGAAAAGGGGATTATCTAGGCTCACAGTGTCAGAAGGTGCAACCCATGGTTGGTGGTCCATGACTTCGGGACCTAGACGTGACATACTGTGGCAGCGGAGGGCATGGAAGAGCAAAGCTGACAACTTCGTGGCAAGAAAGACGGGAAGCAGCGGGGTCCTAATCCCCCTACAAGGGCACCCCCAGGAATAAATGTCTACCTACCAGGCCTTACATCTTAAAGGTCTCACCACCTCTTCATAGGACCAGATTGGCAATTGAATGCTTTTTGTTGTTGATTTATTTTGTTTTTCAAGACAGGGTTTCTCTGTGTAGCCCTGGCAGTCCTGAAACTCACTCTGTAAACCAGGTTGGCCTCGAACTCAGAGATCCTCCTGTTTCTGTCTCCCAAGTGCTGGGATTAAAGGCATGTGCCACATTCACTGGACCAGGAACAAAACTTTTAATACATGGGCCTTTGGAGGAACATTTCTTGTCCAAACTATAACAATTTACAAAGTTAATTTGTAATCATGATCTCATTTCTTCTTGATAGCAAGATCCCAAACTCTCCACTTGCTGAGAAACTAGTTCGCTTACTGCTCTCAGCGTTTACTCATTTTCATTGCTAAGGACTTTACAGCTTATTGGGAGATTGCAAAGACTGTTTAATATGAGAATGTTAATAAGACAGAAAATTCAAAGCATGTTTTCCATCTTGGTAGTATACTAATCTACTTGAGCTGGAACTCCAGACAAACTGCCAAATCGGGAGATCAGAGAGGCCCTCTCCACAGTTTTAATTAAAGCGGTGTTTGTTAGAAGGAAGAGGACCATTTCCCCCTTTATTAGCATACTCCCCAAATATTAATAGACCCAGGAATCAACCCTCTTGGGGCCATTACTTAGGAGATTAAGAGGCTGCTTAAGTGAAACGTTAAGTTTCTTGAAACTAAAGCAACTGAGAGGAAAAAAGTAATTTATGTTGAAACAAAATATGGTAAAAAGCCCTTGGAATCATTTGGATTTTAAATAGTCATCAGAATTGGGCTCACTCTCCTCTGTGCCTTCTTCGCCCTTCCCATGAAAAACTCCCGCTAGCTGTCTGTTTCCAAATGTTGTCAGGTGGAGTTGAAGAGAGTTACCTTTTTACAATGTGTCAGGTCAAATCGCCACGTGTTCCTTAAGTCTGAACTCCATGGAGACGGCATCACGTAGGCTCCAGTCTATTCTTTTGGCATCTCTGACGGAGTTGTAGTGCCTGTCACTACTTGGTGGCAGGGTAGCCTTTGCCTCATGACTTCCTTTTGCAGCTATGGGACAAATCGCTGCTAAGAATGGTCTCCCGGGTAGTCTTGGATGTGGTCACTTTACTAACCTCACCTCTAGGTGGCCCCTGCATCACCTGTGCTCTTCCCACAGCCAACTTCTAACCCGTGATTATCTTCAAGCCAGAGACAGCCCTCAGTGGTCTCCAAGGCCGAGAGCAGGGCTGGGAGCATTCCACAGAATTGTTGTTAGAAATTCTCCCTCTGAGCCAGCTGACTCTTCAGTTCTGGGGCCATTTCTTTTAAGTGTAGTTCCCTTACAATTCCTAAGTGGCTTTGGCCATGCATAATTCATGGCTTCTATTTTTAAAGTGCAACAAGAAATCAATAAGGACATAAACACACCCACTGTTACAAATGTCCTCGAAACAGTTGTCATCCTGGGCCATGCTCCCCTTTTCTCAGAGGTAACCAGAGCAAATGGCACCCTCTTAATGCCAGTTACTTCATGCAGGCTGATCTGCGGTTGAATGAAATATTCAATAGCACTAAGGAAGAACATGTTACTTTGGAACTGTAAGTTAGGATGCGCCGTTTAAGGAAGCATTGGAAGGCAAAAGTGCTGTAGGATAGTTGCAGTTCTGATGTTAAAGATTATCTACTCTATTGGTTATCATGGGTTGTTTTCTAGATAGCAAAATCCTATTGAAATTCCTACCATGCAACCCACAATCTAGCTTTTTTTTTCCATTGCAAAATGTTTGGCCTATAGCTCAGGCTTATTGCTAACTAGCTCCTACAACTTAAATTCACCCATTTCTATTTATCTATTTTTTTTGTCACATGGCTTCGTGGCTTTTCCTGTTCTCTAGCATCTTGTTTCCCCAACCACTGGTTCATCTCTCTCAACTCTGTCCTTATTTCTCTCTATATCTCCATTTGGCTTTTCCACCTAGCTTTATTCTGCCTGGCTATAGGCCAATTTAGCTTTTATTATCAACCAATGAGAGCAACATATATTCACAGCATATGCAAGGATCATGCCACAGCATTTCCCTTTTTTATCTAATCAAAAAGGAAGATTTTAACTTTAGCATAGTAAAATTACATACAACAAAACAGTTATCAAGTAAGAATTACAAAAATCTAATCTATTTGTACTTGACAAAATTGAAGAAAATACTCTATCTTATCTTGGTGAGTCTGAAGTTTTATATCTAATTTATCTTTTATCATAGCTAAGAAGAACTATAACTATAATTATCTAGTCTTCAACTCCATCAAAGACTTGAGAAGGAAAATAACATTACTTGAGTAAGTAGGAAGTACAGACATTAGACTTCCAAAAAGTGTAAGAAATGACAGAATGAGCTGGCTGCCTGGACAATCACCCAAGTTTTCGCTGTAATGTTGAGGCATCTATCTTTGGCCTATGGGCCTAGCACATCTGACAGACTTTTCTCAGAAGTAGGAAATTTTGAATGACTGTCCTACTTTGTCCTGACAAAGCTCAGAAGTTGCTTTTTTATGTCCTAATGGTCCAGTTTGGACAGTAACTGTCAGCAAGCAATGGAAGTTTCTTTACCCACATGGCTAGCTTTTGCCATAAAGAAAATAAACTTCATATGGAGTCTCTTTTATGCCTATTATCTTCTCTGGAGTACATTGGTTCTGCCAGAGGCAGACATGTCTCACTGTCATGAAAAGTCTATGTTATTAAAACATTTTAAATGCCCTATTCTATGGGTTTTTGAAATATTTGAAGAATAACAATCTACCTGAAATATATCTAGAAAACCTATCATGACTAAGAGTTTAACTATTATAGATGCTAACTTTATTTTTGTAATTTTGTTTGTTTGGTTTTTTGTTTTTTGTTTTTTGTTTTTCGAGACAGGGTTTCTCTGTGGCTTTGGAGCCTGTCCTGGAACTAGCTCTTGTAGACCAGGCTGGTCTCGAACTCACAGAGATCCGCCTGCCTCTGCCTCCCTAGTGCTGGGATTAAAGGTGTGTGCCACCACCGCCCGGCTTATTTTTGTAATTTTGTATTTTTAATTATACCTTATTTTTTAATTGAGCTGTTTAAATACAATACCTTAAATAGGAGAAGAAATATACATACAGTATAACAAAATTAGCTTTAAGTTTATATTACTAAATCAAAATCTATACCAATGTAAGATATTATGAAATTAACAGTTGTTTTTTTGGATAAAAGTAGATTCAATAATCTATACTTTTTCCATCATTTCTATATCATATCCCACTTTCTCCTTCTATAAAGAGATTGATTCTGACCAATAACAATTTATAACCAACCCCCTTAAATAGAAACAAATGTAAGCAACATTTTAGGAATTTGGGAGTAGTTTTTAAAACTTCTTCCTGCTGATTGGTGTTCACTGGTCATCTTTGAAGGACCCTGAGAAAATTTAAGATAATACTTAATTCTTGGCTATAGTGATCTGTGAGGCTGGACATCTCAGTCAGCAGCCTAGAAGCTGTTCTGGATGCTGAATCACCTGGGCCATCATTTTTATTGGTATCTGGTCTCCTTGTTCTGATATAAACTTTTAAAGGTAACATACAAACCTGTATTAGTATAAATATAGATTGTGCATTGTATAGAAGTCAGCCAAAGATAATTTTTTTGTTATGCGTTTGAGCAGGTAAAATATACATCATGTGTTTTGTAGTACTTTTAGGTTTATTTTTTATGTTTGTAGCCAGGATTTTTAGGTGGTCTTTCTCAATCATCCCTATTTTTCTTTACCCAGAATGAATCAAAAAATCTCTAATGAGGAAATAAAAGCATAATCTTTCTTCCAAAGTAACATATCTTTTGATTTCCATTTTGAAGTCAAGACATTTTTAAAGTATATAGACTAGTTTTTTTAAGGCAAGCTTTATTTATTAAAATATAAATGGTATATCACTACACATGGTTCTGTACAACAAGGACATCAGAATCTGTGCAAAGTTACATCTTTGTAAAATGTGTGAAAATATTTTTACCAATTATACATCTGACAGATTACTAAGATCTAAAAAAATATGGACTGCTTCAC
The DNA here is from genome assembly GCF_903992535.2 of Arvicola amphibius. NCBI lineage: Eukaryota > Metazoa > Chordata > Mammalia > Rodentia > Cricetidae > Arvicola > Arvicola amphibius. The sequence goes on along the minus strand of NC_052060.1, from coordinate 39,188,777 downwards.
GACTTTGTGTGTCATCCTTGCACAGGGGCCATGCTAATCTTCTCTGTATCGTTCCAATTTTAGTATATGTGCTGCTGATGCGAGCACCACAATCTAGTATTTATTGAAATATTTAACTACATTCCATGGATTTGAGAAGTTTACACTACAGAATGACCATTGCTTTATTAACACATGTCCATGAACATCATTAAGTTATTCAATAAACAGTTGTTAAATCTCTACAGTGTGCTACCCACTGTGCTACATATTAATGATACAATGGCAGAAAATCCTCTGTTCCTGCCTTTAAGGTGTTCTTGATCTACTTCATCATGAGTGACTCCCCACTGAGTGCCTTGCAAACCCTGTGTATCACTGGAAGGTTCCTGAGTGCACCAATAAACAGCCTAATGAGTGAAGTAAGAAACAGAAGCTTATTGAACAAGTATTTGAAGGTCCAGTCAGGTCAGAGGACCCTGGGTCGGAAAGCAAGCAGTAGTCTGTCTGTCTGTCTGCTACTCTCTCTCTCTCTCTCTCTCTCTCTCTCTCTCTCTCTCTCTCTCTCTCTCTCTTCCTCTTTCTCTCTAACAAGGTTTCACTTTGTAGTCCTAGATTACCTGGAACTCACTGTGTAGACCATGCTAGATTCAGACTCACAGAGACTTGCCTGCCTCTGCCTGGGTTAGGTTAAAGGTATGTGCCACCACTACCTTCAGCCCTCTAGCTTTTCTTTCTTTTCTCCTCTTCCTTTTTGTTATTCCAGTTCTTTCTTTCTTTCTTTCTTTCTTTCTTTCTTTCTTTCTTTCTTTCTTTCTTTTCCTTCCTTCCTTCCTTTCTTTCTTTTCCTTCCTTTCTTTCTTTCTTTCTTTCTTTCTTTCTTTCTTTCTTTCTTTCTTTCTTTCTTTCTTTCTGGCAGGGTCTTGCTCCTCAGGCCAGCATCATAGATAAGCACCATCAAACCTGGAGCACAATTATTTTTATCACTCATCTTTGAGTTTAGGAAACCGTACATTCTTAGTTTTTGCCACCCTTCCTACCATTTGGCACCATCCAGTGTCCAGTACTTACCATTTTCCAGTTGACATGTCAACACCCTGCTCTTCCATTTGTCCTATATGGAACACAATATCCAGAGCAGCACAAGGATCAGTGATTTGCTTTAATAAAGAGCTAATTAGATAGGGCTTCTCTTCCCAGCTCCTCTAGCAGGTCACGTGATCAGCTGGCATCAGATTCTAATTTAATACTCTTCTAATATATACTTTTCTTTGGGTTTAGTAGCTCATGACGATGCATCAAGGATCTCAGAAACGGGGCACCGTAGGAACATTATAATACAGCAAAAAGGTCATTCCCTTCTATCTTAGGGTTACTATTGCTCTGATGAAACTTGGGGAGGAAAGCATTTATTTCACTCACAGTTCCATTTAGCAGTTCATCATCAGAGTCAGGGAGGGAAGGACCTCATGCAGGGCTGGAACCTGGAGATAGGGCTGATGCAGAGGCCATGGAGGGATGCTGCTTACTGGCTTGCTGCCCATGGCTTGCCAAGCCTATTTTCTTATAGACCCTAAAACCACCAGCCCAGGGATGGCACCCCCACACACAATGGGCTGGGCCCTCCTCTATCAAACACTAATCAGTAAAATGCCCTACAGTCAGATTCTACGGCAGCTCCTCAGCTTCTCAATCTCCTTTCAGATGACTCTAGTTTGTATCCATTGACATTAAACTAGCCAATGCACCTTCTTTATGTCTCAGTTGGAGGCACCAGAGTGGGATATGGCTCCCCATTAGCAATGACCCAAGGAGTCACAGCAAATCTTGAAGGAGACTTTTAGGAGACTGTTTAGCAGGATCCCTGGAGACACTTGAGTACCTGGCAGGAGACACACTTCCATGTAGAGAAGTTGGGTTTGTCCATGGAAACTATAAAGAAAGTTCCAGTCAATGAAAAAGAACAAGTTCAAGGAACTTGTCACCAAGTCTCATGACCTGAGTTCAATCCTCAGGACACACAAAGTGGGAAGAGTGAACTGACTCCTGAAGGTTGACCTCTGACCTCCACACACATGTGCCCCAACACACACACGCATGCACACACACAGAGAGAAAGAAAGGAAGGAAGAAAGGAAGAAGAAGCAAAGAAAGAGGGAAGAAAAAAAATAAAGAAGGGGGAGAGAAAGAGAATGGGAAGCTGGAGAAATGGCTTGGTGGTTTGGAGTACTTTTTCTCTTACAAAGAACCTAGATTTTATTCCCTACACCCACATGGTGGCTCATAACTATCTGTAACTCCAGTTCCAGAAGATCTGCAGCTCCCCTTTGAACTCTGCAAGCACCAGATACAAACATGGTAAACATATATACATGCAGGTAAAATATTCATACATATAAAATAAAATAAATAAATCTTTTTAAAAAATAATTTAAAAAAAAAGAATGGCCAACAAACTGTCACATCTCTGAATCCAGATGATTGGCCAGGTATTTTTGTTTCAGTGTTTGAGGCAATCATGGTGCATAATTTTCCAGACTTATTTGATTATATCAGGAAAGTTATGACTTGACCTTTTGGTCATCTACTTACCTAAAAACTCACCCACAAAGTCATGGGCAGAAAACTAAGCAATAAAGGTGTCTGTGAACCAGCTCATGTCCTGGAAGGGTTCGTCATCCAGGACAACAGGATATGTGATAGAAGCTAGAGATTCCAAAGGCACTAAGTGTGAGGCAGGGGGAGGACTTAGCCAACCTGTTGTCAAGATAAAGAGGGAAAGACGATTCCCCCATCATCCCTCATGGAGCTCTGTGGTTGCCAGTGTGGAAACTGAGGACACAAAAGAAATTATTCTTGTCATGCCCATCAAAAACAGAGCCAAGAGGTCACAGGGGAAAATATTCCCGGGTCACAAATGATTGTTCCAGGAACTACTAGAGCCTCTTTATCTTCAAGACCATATTTTTCTCAGTGAACCGCCAACTGTGGCCTTAAACTTTACACAGTCCTTGCTGCGTTCCCGAATCAGAGTTTGCCAGATCCCTGAGACAACTTGCATGAGTTTCTCTGTCCTAGTAAAGCCTCCACTTGACTTTCGTTCTCCGGGCCTCTGTATGTATGTCCCACGTTGCATTCTCAGTTTTTCTTTCCCAAATAAAAGTTCCTTTACTGGAAGTTCTTCTCTGTACTCGCATTTGAGAAATACATACTCTAGAGATAGATTCTCCTGCCCATAGCCCTCACCAATCAAGGTCATGTATATGTTCAACCATGGTTAGCATTTCTCCATACATGAAGGGGTCGGACTTGCTCAGTCAGACAATGTTTCTTTCCTTCCTTCCTTCCTTCCTTCCTTCCTTCCTTCCTTCCTTCCTTCCTTTCATTTTAAGATTTATTTATTTTTATTTTAGGCGTGTAGGTGTTTTACCTGAATGGTCTGAGCAACACGTGCACTCCTGGCATCTATGGAAGCCAGAAGAGGGCATTGGATTTCCTCACTGGAGTTATAGATGGTTATGAGTCATCATACGTGTGCTAGGTATTGAACCTGGATCCTCTGCAAGAGCAAACAGTGCTCTTAGCTGCTGTTTGAGTGTGTGTGTGTGTGTGTGTGTGTGTATGTGTGTGTGTGTGTTATGTGTGAGTAATTACACATGTGGAAACCAGAAGACAACCTCGGGTGTCATCCTCAGGGATTTCATCCCCTTTCTTTGAGACTGGGTCTCTCACTGGTCAAGAACTCACCAAATAGGCTAGGATGGCTTTTCAGCAAGCCCCAAGGATCTGCCTGTCTCTGCCTCCCCAGCTCTGGGAATACAAGTATGTGTGTTGCTGTGCCCCCCTTTTCACAATAGTTCTGGGGATCTGAACTCGGGTCCCCATGCTTGCATGATAAGCACCTTACCAACTGAGCCATCTCTCCAGCCTCTTCCACTGCTGTTTAAAAGTATCTTTGTTTCATGTACCTCTCCATTTTTTCAATATTAGATATTCACTCCTTTCTCCTAAATCTTAATTGAAAATCTAAGTACATGTTGTTGTTAAATACACACACACACACACACACATACACACACACACACACACACACACACACATATATATATATATTTCAAACAGCTATTTATAAGACCAGTGAGAACATTGGCAACAACAAAGTTCAGGCCTGAAAGGACCAACTCCCAAGGGGATGGCCAATTTGAGGTGGCCCCATGTGCACCGAGGAGCACTCTAGTTTCTGGCGTCTAGGTAACCGGGTTTATCAGTGCACACAGGTACACATCTGGGCCCAGGAGAGACAGAACACTCCAGCAGACCATTTTAAAGCAGGACCTTGAGCAGCCCCAAAGAGATAATTGGCCCCACAGCCACCACTGGATGCTGTTTTGGGGAATGGACAGCCTATTTCTAACTCCTCATCTTCAAGAGGGAGGTAGGGGCAATCTCTAAATTCCAACGCATGGAGAAAAGGAAGAGCTAGAAACAACCTGGACGCTACTGGCTTCTGTGTCTTCTCTCCAACAAAGTCAAAAGGATGGCCTGCCTGGAGATGAGGGGAAGAAGAATAGCACTTGTCTTTACCTCTTTGCTCTTAATTTTAGAGGGTGCATTGCCAGGATGTTATGAGTTGAACTATGTTCTCCCAAAAGCAATGCTATCTTGAAGTCCTAACCCCCAACGTCTTGGAATGGAATGGCATTCCGAATGACATTAGGAAATAGTGTGATATAGTTTAAAGGGGTTGATATGATTCCAAATACTGTATGACTGATGTCCTTACAAAATAAAGAGATTTGGACCCAGGGACAGACATGAATGGAGGCCAGGCAATGTGCAGAGGCACCACGGTAGAAGCAACAATTAGTGCCATGCTACCACAAGCCAAAGGCTATCTGGGGCTACCAGAAGCAAGGCTGGAAGAGCCAGGGGAGAACCAGCCCCCAGGAGGCTTCAGAGGGGCACCGGCCTGCAGCAGCTTCCCTTCCAGCTTCCATCTAGCACCTAGAAGCATGAGACCACAAATTGCTGTTACACTAAGCCCTAGCAAGCTAACTCACAAGATAAACGGCGTTTCTGCTCTATCCCACCTTCCCCTGCAAAGAAACGCTACCAGTGAGATGGCCTAGCAGGTGAGAACACTCGCTGAACAGGACTCAGGCTGAGTCCTGTCCCTGGAACCCACAGTGGGGAAAAAAGAAGGGAGTCTGGAAAGCTGACTCTGAGGTCCACAAGAGTGCGTGCGTGCGTGCGTGCGTGCGTGCGTGCGTGCGTGTGTGTGTGTGTGTGTATGTGTGTGTACATGTAATCTGGTCAGAATACTGAGCTTCCCCACCCCACCCCACCCCTTTTTTTTCATTTTGCTTTTGCTTTGTCTTTTCAGATGGGGTCTGATGTAGCTCAGGCCTTGAACTCCCCATGTATTCAAGGCTTGTCTTGATCTCTCTGCCACCCTCTCCCACATGTTGGCCCACAACTCCCAGCCCATCTGTGTTACTTTCCAGGCAGGGCTCTGTATATCCATGCCTGTGGTTCACCTTCTCTCTACTGTATTGTAGACTCCATTTATCCTCTTGTAATTTCCTCTGACACAGGGCAGCAGCCGTAGGCACTCCGGGCTCAGTCCCCTGGATCTCTGGGTCTGAATACTGATTACTTCTCGGAAATGATCAATTTTTAACCAGGTCTTGCTCCAGGGCTTCCATGATGCCTCCAGATACGCCGTGTGACCATCGATGCTCAACAGATTAACAAGACTGCAGTGTTCCTTCTAGAAGGTTAATGTTTCCCTTGCTGGCGAAAGTACAACCACTTCTCCATAAATCACAAGTCACAAACTCCTTCCCCCCCAGATCACATGACCTCTCGCTACCTTAAAACAATCTATCAGAAACACTGGTGCTGGGAAGGGGGAGGGGAGACACTCCCTCGTTCCTGGGAGCCCTACAAGCTCTACCTAATTCAAGGCCAGAGTTTTACAGCGTGGCACGGCATACCTCTTCCGGAGGCTGTGGGATATGGAAAGTTAAATGAATAATAAACATAGTCTTTACTCATATAAAGAGTCAATGGCGCAGCCATTCTCCTCAACTGTTTTCCTCTTGGAACATTATAAGATGGGCGGGGGCGGGGGCGGGGGCGGGGGGCGGGGCAGTTTTGTCGTTCATTTTTTTCTTTTTCCTTAGAAGTCCTAGGTAAGTAGTCTCAAGCAAAAAAAAAGTTTACAAATAAGAGAGCTTAGCCCTTCGCTTTACTAACCATTGCTTTCTTCATTCTCAGTATTCAGTGCTCTGACCCCATAGTCTCTTTGAACAAGCAGGAAAATGAACACACTGGTTTTCCATCAGAATTAATTGTTGTTGTGTATTGGGTGAGTTTTGTTTCTTTAAGATGGGGTCTCACGAGGTTGTCTACCTTGAACTCACGATCCTCCTGCCTCATCCTGCCCAGGAGCTGGGAGCACAGGTGTGGTCCACAGCACCCGACAGCAGTGTTTCTTTGCCCAGGGAAGAATGTTCCATCTGTAGCCGTGAGCAAGTCCGACCCCAGACAACTCCAACAGTCCACTCCTCCGAACTGTAGCCTCAAACCTTTAACCGCCATACCGCAGCTAGTTCCTTGCATCCCTTGACCATGGCTGGATCCAACCTTACAACCCCTGTGTTCACTCTAAACTAATGATCTTTTAAATCTCCCCCCAATTACCATGGCCCAAACTCACACTTCATAAGTATGAACTGCAATTTTTTTCTAGCTTCAGGGCTTCTGTGGAGCAGCCTGAATTCCATTCCCTCAGTAACTAAAGTTACTGCATTTCTGTTTTATCCAGACATTGCGTTGGACCTCTTGGTCTCTCCCCTGGCTGGAGAGCTTCTGAATAAACACTGTGTTAGGGGCCCACAGTGAGTCTAACTTGATCAGTGCGGGATGAAGTTTAGACAGTGGGATCTAAAGCTCTGTGGGAATCTAATGCACAGGCAAGTCACCATTTCCTCCGGTATGAGAAAGCCAGCCATGGAGATACATGTTCTAATTAATTCAAATTCACTGTGAGCCAGGGCCATACAGTCTCTCTCTCTCTCTCTCTCTCTCTCTCTCTCTCTCTCTCTCTCTCTCTCTCTCTCTCTCTCTCTCTCTCTCCCCTCCCTCTCCCTCTCCCTCTCCCTCTCCTTCTCCCTCCCCCGTCTCACATCTCCCTCCCCCCCCTCTCTCTCTCTCACACACACACACTACAGCTCCACTTTCAGGTTGACCTTCAGCATTGGCAAAGTTTTATCTCCCATCAGCTTCTGTCCTCCCTTGGACAGTAGATATTCAAATCTTTCTCTCAGACCCTTAACCAGATCCTGCCTCATTTTTCCAAGCAGATAATCCAGCCTCCACTTACTCATCAAAGCAAACAGCAGGTATGAGCATGGAGCCCCTCCGTGCTCTTCCCTTCCACTTCATAACCACGTGCCATTTCTCGCCGTTCTGCCTCTCATTTCACTCTCTCCCTTTTCCATCTTCTACACACGCTTCAGAACCTGCCTCTGGAATCTGCTCACAAGCAGTCTGTCCTCCATCCCTTACCTGGTGGTGTCTCCCGAAAGATTTTTCTACAGTTACAACCAGCACCCCTCTTTTTCTATGTGGCCTTCTATAGCTGCGATTAGATGTCCATACCCATTGTCTTAAAGCAATACTCCCCAACTTTCCGGCACTGTGGCACCCACAGTAGAGAGTGTTCCTCTTATTTAGCATCCTGAGACTGTGCAAAAGCTCATCCTAGCACCTTCTGCCATATCAGGAGCGGAGGCTTAGCTTTAACTACCTTAATACTCCAGATGGGAAAGTTTGCACTGAACTGTTTTGGCAAGGGAAACCAGTGGCCTCGGTGACAAGTGGGGACATCTTCTCCACTGTCTGTTTCTGCTTTTTAACAGAGTTAACGAGCATGAAGAATCCTTAGTTGAAAATGTCCAGACTTTGGTTCAGATCATTCGGAACCGGAGGCCAGGATATAGGTAAGAGCAGGCTACTTTGTGTTTTGCTATCTTCTTAATTAAACTCTAGTTGTTCAGGAGAACTCTACTGTCAAAGGTAATGCCTGGGAATCTACAGTCAGATTATATTACCAGAGAAGGTAACCACTGTGAACAAAGGGGCCAAGAGCTCTAACTGGTTAAGCACCCGGTGAATGGTGATATCCAAACATTAATCTTCAGAGAGTCATGCACTGTAGATTATGCCTGGAATCCTGACATTCAGAAGGTAGAGGCAGGAGAACCAGAATGTAAGGTCATCCTCAACAACAGAGTGAATTTAAGGCTAGCTTGGGCTAAATGAGGCTTTTGAAAATTTATTACATTCCTAGAATAAGTCATAAATTAATTCTAAGTAGGTAGAATAGCTCATGGACACAGATAGTTATCTGGATTCTGGGTGTTTTGGGGGAGGGGCCTGCTGAGGAGTTCATGTATCACAAATTTTATGTTGATCTGGGCTCTGTGTGTGCATGTCTGTCTGTCTGTCTATCTACCTGCCTGCCTGTTGTGTGCTTATGTATGTTGGGAGTCAAACTTGGAATTGAGTTGGTAAAGCCTGCATAGCCACATCTTACTTTGACAATGATGTTTTGTTTCCTCCCTAGCTGGTACTTACTAAAAAGAAAATATTTAGACAGAAAGCCATTTTCTCACCAATATAAGAGAGGATAAATATTAACAACGTGGCCTCAGCTGTGTGTTTACAGAGTCTAGCAGTTGGCGTGGTGAGAGACAGACTGACTGAGGCACACCCTAAGGTCATGGTCTCCTCTATTTGCCCCTGGTCCCTATTTTGGTGTTGGAGATGCCAGAGTGGCTGCTTTAGCAAGGCACACATTGCTCTACTGCAGATCCCAGAAAGCTACAAGCTCCAGAGATGATTGGCTATTTAATTGACACCTGTCCCTCCAGATTCATTTTCTTAGCCCAGGTCCCTAGGCGGGACACAGCCTTTAGCAGCACCATCCCCTGAATGTCCTCGTCTTTAGGCCCTTAGAGGAGGACAAATGGGAGGGCAGGAGCAGTGAGGGGTTTGGGGTGCTTCAGTCCTTGCTTCTGCTGTAAGTCTGTATGACTACACTCCTCCACATAAGACAACCTAGCTCTCCTGATCCCATAGTTCTGACCTCCCTATCTCTGGAATATCCCCTCACTCCCTTTCAAGTTTAGAGGTGGGAATGACTTCCCAGCATCTTCTGGGATGCCATTTTTAAACATTTCTTGATGTATCTCTATTCTGGTCTTTTTGAAGAAATGTACAGAGTATCTGCATTAAACTCATTTTGGTTAAACTCTTTGAGTATGAATCTTTCTCCTGCCATGCTCCTTACTATGTGAGTATACTTATTTCAGTAATCCTAAACAACACTGTTACCCTAGGATTTTCCCACTCTTTCCTGTTTATATGGTTACCTTAAACTAATTACCATGGAGGAGAGGCAGTGGAAAGGGCCTGTTAGGATTACCAAAGAAGTTAAAACCAGTTCCAGGCAGATTGGTACATTGCCCATAGCTTGGGTAGGGGTGGGGTGGAAAGAACAAAACTTTGAAAACAAATTCATTAAGATATGATCACATTATGATAATTGAAATTCTTATGTGTTTATCTTATCTTTTTTAGTTGTATGGAAATCCTGAATACAAGAGTATGTTTTAGCCCTTTCTCTCCCTTTTAAAACTTACCATATGGTGATAACTTGCTACATGCATATAGGATGGATGTTTTCAAAAGTGGGGTGAAAGTCTAGATATTGCAATGTAGATATGAATAGGCTATTACTAAAGACACTTAAATATAAAGTATGAAAATAAAATTATTTCTTTCCTCTGAGTTCAATTAAAAGAAAAGTAAATATATCAAAGCCAGACAAAGGAATATAACTATATAACTAACACTAAAAAAAGGACAAGATTAATTGTCCCAAAGAACCAATGAAAGAGGCTGGGGAAATAGCTAGGTGGGTAAAGAACTTGCAATGTGAACTTGAAGAACTGAGTTTGAGGACTCCAGAGTCCACATAAGGTAAGCATTTGTGCATCTTTGATCCCAGTGCTTCTGTGGAGAGATGGGAGGTAGAAACGGAAGAATCCTTGGAACCCTACGTTCCATTCCTCCTGATGTACAGCATACAGTGGGAAGCCTGGGAGACAGCAAAGATAGATACTCAGTGCTGTCTTCTGACCTCTACATTCATGCCACAACACACATGAACATGTATCCACACACATGAATGTACACTACACTATAGTACATATACATGGCAAGCACATATAACATACATGAATGTATATCATGTATACATCATATATATAATTTATACATGAATATATCATACACATATATCATATACATGTAATTTATACAGGAATGTATCATACATGTATACATCATATGCATACACTTTATGCACACACACATCAGATGCATGTATCACACACATGCAATTTAAAAAAAACAAGGAAAATGGGATGAGGGTGGGAGAAAATGAAGAATATCATCTGGGATTGTGTAGTGGGTGGTGTACTTTTTTTTCTTCTACTTTTTACTTTTTAACTCTTTGTGGAGGACTGCCACCCAGCTTCCAAATAATCACTTGGAGACTTATTATTTCTTATGAATGCCCAGCTTTAGCTTGGCTTATTTCTAGCCAGCTTTTCTTAAATTATCCTGTCTACCTTTTGATTCTGAGATGTCACCTTTTTCTACTTCTGTATATCTTTTCTTTCCTTCTTATTCTGTGGTTGGCTGCATGACTGGATGTCTGACCCCCGGCATCCTCCTCTCCTCTTTTTCTCCTTCTATTTATTCACTCTGCCTGGCAGCCTTGCCTATCTCTTCTCCTGCCTCGCTATTGGCCACTCTGCTCTTTCTTAGACCAATCAGGCCTTTTAGGCAGGCAAAGCAACACTGCTTCACAGAGTTAAACAAATGCAACATAAAGGAATGTAACACATTTTTGCATCATGAAACTAATATTCCACAGCATAAAAGAATTGTAACACAGTTTTAACTAATAGTCTACAACAGGGTGGAGCACAGTATTGAGAAATTAAATTGAAAACATTGAATTTTAAGAGCATAAAAGAAAAGTTTTTAAAAAGAACGATAGACAATGACCTTCTTCTGAATCTATAAGCACTTGACACTAAATACCCGATGCAGACAAGGGAGCCACAAAAGCTTCATTCAAGATAGCATGTAGAGACATGATGAATGAGTTAATGGCCCATGAAAGGCTCTGGATTCTTTTCAGCAACACCATTAGTATAAATGCGAGGTGTTGTTCCATGCTGAATTTATAGATCATATTTGTGATATATACTGTAATGGCCACTGTTGGAAGTGAAAGACTAAGAACGTTGAAGAGGCTGCAGAGAAGTCACAGATCTAATCTGTTATTACTCACCCTTTATCAACTTTTTAATCCATGACCATATTTCACTGCAGTACTAGGAAGTTGTAAAGAAAATTAATGGAAGATTTATTACATGCTTGTGGCCATTGGCTGGACACTTTCTTATAGGAAGCACAGCCTGTGTAATTATTACCACCCCTTCATTACAGAACAAGCATGGAGGCACAAGCCAACTTGGTACATTTCTTGTTATGCATTTCCACTTCAGTTACCAGCTGAAAACTTGGGTCTGCCTAAGTTAGCATCTTCCAGTAATGCTACCTGTCTTTATACATTTTTTTTTAAAAGCCTGATTTAATCTGCATCTCCAGACCATTTAGGAAAGGTGAGTGGACAGAAGATGAAATATGATCATAGTTACTTAATAAACTGTATGGAGAAGGGTGTGTGTGGGACGGGGATTTCTAGTTGAAACAAAGCCAAGGAATCAACTAGAGACCAGCTCTGAAACAAAGAGGAGAATCCTGGCAGGCTGTACTCGCGAGTCCTACAGGGATTTGCTTTCCTGGTGCATAAAGGCTGACTTTAGTTTATAGCTGGAGACTCCACTATGCAGGGTGACTGGCCTTCTAGAAACAGATTTACAACTAGTAACAGAGTCCTCTCAGAAACATGAGCTGCAAGGGATTGCCCAGTCGGTAAAACGCTTGCCTTGCAAGCATTGTAGATGCTTGAGCATGATTCCCAGAATCCGTATCTGCAAATCCAGGCATGGTGATGGACACCTGTAACCCCAGGACTGGGGAAGAGGACACAGGAGGATTGCCCCTGGGCTCACTGGTCACCTAGTCTACCATTTTGTATCAGGCCAAGGAGACACCCTACCTCCAAAGAGGGACACAACACTTTCCTGAGGGTGACAGCTGGAGTTGCTTGCTTGCCTCCTACAAATGTGTACCATACACACATGCACGAGCACGCTAATACCTTGAAAAAGAATTCTCTCAAAAACCAGAAAATAATTATTGACCCTGGTTAGAGACTTATCTTCCTCTAGCCTAGAGTTTATACCAGTGTCAAACAGAGAAAACAGTCAACAGTGGGGTGATGGAATAACTGTCAATCTGTAGGAGAGAATTGGAAAGTCCCTTTCAAAAAGGCATGGACCCTGGCGGAAATCCTGGCTAATGTTTATTTAGCATGGTATAACTTGCCACAGTGGCATAGTCAAAAAGGTAGAGGATCATTAGGCTAAAACTCTCCGGAGTCACCTTAATGTGAGCGTCATCTAGGGCACTTCTCTGGAACAGCGCTTGGACACTCTCCTCTGCAGGCTCATTAAGTTGCGCACAGATGGACGTCGTGATAAGTCGGATGGAAGCAGCAAGTTCAGACAATGCTGTTCCAGATTCACCTTCCTGGGAACCGTGTCATTGTCAACATAAGGCCTCCTTTGCTCCTGCTGAACGGAAGGAGGCATGTTCCTTCCCGCCACCCTGCAGCAGGCCCGAAAATGGATCTGCCATGAGCCATAGGGACCCCACACTCTCCCTCTGTAGTGGAAGTGAGGCCATCAAGAAAGAGCGAAGCAACCTGTTAGCCAATCACAGAGCCCTCATCTCCTCCTCAATCAGTAGGTTTCAATCAGTCAAGAGTCTCCTGAGTAAGGCGACTTGTACCACCCTCTCCCCTAACTACTCCCGTTTTCTCCTCATCTATGTGTGATCTCAGTGGACCCCAAACTTCCCCTACTGATGAATAGGGAGTGGAGCCCCACCTTCTGCTTTGCTGGAATCAATCATGCTCTCTTTCTTCTCCCAAAAGTGACTCCTGATGATCCCCACGGCATTTGTCCTTCGTCCCCAAGCATATCAAAGTACTAAAGGTTAGTGACCCTTGGATCCCGAGAAAAGAAAGAATGACAAACGGATTAGTCATAGTGGTTTGGCCTCTGAAGGAAACAACAAATATAAAACAAGACCATTTGTACTGGTGACATGATCCTCCTTGAGACAGCGCTCCTCAACTTACATGAAATCTGTCTCCCCTTGAGTCCCATAGGACTCCCACCTGTTGGAACGGGAGTTGGTTTCAGGCTGCTGGTTCTGGAGAAGTTAGGAAGAACTTCTCCAAGTCCCTCTCCAGTGCCACTGCCCTAGTCTGGGCTACTGTTGCTGTTATGAAACACAGGACCAAAAGCACATTGGGGAAGAAAGGGTTTATTTGGCTTAGACGTCCACATTGCGGTCTATCCCTGAAGGAAGTCAGGACAGGAACTCAAGCAGGGCTGGAATCAGGAAATGGGAGTCAATGCAGAAGCCATGGAGGGCTGCTGCTTACTGACTTGCTCAACATAGCTTCCTCAGCCTGGTTTCGTGGAGAACCCAAGAACACCAGCCCAGGTATGGGACCACCCACAATGGGCTGGGCCCTCCTCATCAATTACTAATAAAATGCCCCACAACCAGATCTTATGGAGGCATTTTCTCAATCGAGTTTCCCTCATTTCAGATGACTCTAGCTTGTGTCAGAGTGACATAAAACTAGCCAGCACACCCACTCACACATTGCTCCTACATTTATTTCTGTGCTCTTATAATTGATTTCCCCTGGCCATCCACTGCCCCATCCATTGCTCCCTAACCCCTCTGATGTATTCCCCAAGATCCTATCTCATGATCATGAGCTTTTCTATGTCCTTATACCCTTGATCTTATTTATATACCTTTGATCTTATTTATATACCCTTGATTTTATTTATATACCTTGATCCAGATGAAGTCCTCTCTCCTTTACGTTGCTTCCCTTAGAATATTTTATCATGTCAACAGGAAAAGCAACCAGGATGAGGGTGTTCGGGTGAAATGCCACAGGTGGAGTGTTTTCATCAACTAAAATTATTTTCAAACATTGGGTGCTAGACATCTTAGATTGAAGGTCAACTCTGATTTCTCTTGAGGCTTCTCTCCTGCACCGGTGAGTGTTCCTCTTAGGGCTTCATCAGCTGTGGTCTCTCCTCCATGTGTACCCATCTCTGTTAGCACTGTAGGCTCCCCTTCCCTCCGCCTCTAAGGATACTATCAGATACAGTTAGGTCCTTCTAACAGCCTCCTTGGCATTGAATCTCCTGTTGACAGTCATTACCTTCATATACACACAGGACCCTACCTTCAAGGTCCTGCTTACTTTTTGACTTTGCAGTAGCTCATAATCAATCTGCATAACCTAGAAAACATACTTCTTCGATTTGGATCATTTTCTGAGCCAGCAATATGTAACATGATCCTTGTTTCTGAAATCAGGCAGCAACAGCCCATCACAGCTCCCAGACAGCCGTGAGACTCTAGTGGCCACCAACCAACATTACACAGGCTACTACGCCGTGTCAGCTTTAGTAGGCAAGCGTTTTACATGCTTCCATTTTCAGACTATGATGGGTTATCAGAGAAGGCCACACTGAGCCGAGGAACAGCTGTACGGTCACATTCTGGTGTACGGGAACAAGGGCTTCAATATCCGAATTGGGGGAATCACGACTCAGTCCATAACAGTGACTGAAGCAAACACACTGAAATCTGGATTCAGTGTGGAGACCCGCTGTAGACCGATCAATAAGGAGAGCCAATGCGTTACTAATATAAATTTATACATGGGGGCTGATGGAAAATGAGGAGTGACTGCTGATGAGTGCGGGTGTTTGGAGAAGACGAAAATGTTCTGAATTTGATGGAATGGGGCTGGGGGTGTAGCTGAGTCGGGAGAGCGCTTGCCTGACACTCACAAGGCCTTGGGAAATCCAAAGGTCCCCAGTGTTGCATAAACTGGGTGATTGATCTTGTACCCTCCTGTAATCCCAGCAGGTGGAGACTGGAGGATTAGGAGTTCAAGGTCATTTTTGCTACATAACAAATTCAAGGGTAGTGTGGGGGGCTCCTTGAGACCCTTTCTCAAAATCAAAAACAAGACCAGAGAAAGGTGGGATGCTGAAGGGAAGGAATGAGAAAGGGAGGTAAGGGGAGAGACAGTGGGGCAACCACCAGCAGCTGGGATCAATGGCGACACGGAAGGGTGGAGCTGGGAAACGTGGGCATTGTGTTTGCCTTCATGTGGCCATCGTGGCCCAGCGAAGACTTCTGTGTCGCCAAACCTGAGGATCGTCTTTGTCTGTCACTCCTCATTTTCTTTGTTCTCTCAGGAGCCTCCTCCTCCTCAGGAGGGCTTTTCCAGGGTTACCTGACAAACCTCTGGCTTTCATCTCTCTGTGGATCTGTATTTCAGCCTCATCTGCCATGGTCCCCTCTTACCTCACTAATAACATCTGGTTTCCTTTGGACCTCCTCTCACTCTGGACTCTTTCCCACCTATGCTATCCCCCCGCCCCTCCCTCACCCTCCCTCCTCCCTGGGACGTTCATTGTTATCATTTGCTGACTATTGTTAAATGCATATCCCCACATCATGCTTCTCTTCTGAGTCCCAGACAAGTATCAATCAACTTCTCACGTGACATCTCTGTTCACACATTTCATACTTCAAACACACCATCTCCCCCACAACCTGCTGCCACTTCAGCATCCCCTGCCTTGCTGCATCCTCTCAGTACCCAGACAGAAGGAGCAGCCCCGCCGGCCCCCACCTCTATGGTTGATTGATTAGCAGTTTCTGTCCATTTCCTTTCAAAGCCACTTGTTGTCGTCACTGCTCTGTCGATCAGACACTGCCATGTCAATCAGACGCCACCATCTTGTACCTGGGCGGTTGTAAAGCTGCACCCACTCTCACTCTGCCCTCGGCACCCTCTCCAGCCGGGAAGTGCCATGGGTGACAGTGCCAACGAAAGGTGGTGCACAGCCTTTCTGTTCCTTTCCTGAATACCCCAAACCCCTTTCTTCACTACGCTACCATCTTACTCACAGTGTAACAGGTCCTGACTATGAAGACCATCCAAAGGCTGTTTTAATAAGTAAAAGAATGCAAAAACAATTGCCCTAATTGTTCTCAAATTAAGAACTAAACTACTTGAGGAAGAGGCAGACGAATCTTTGTCAGTTCGAGGCCAGCCTGGTCTATGGAGTGCATTCCAGGACAGGTTCCAAAAGCTACAGAGAAACCCTGTCTCAAAACAAAACAAAACAAACAAACAAACAAACAAAAAAAAACCAGACATACAAAAGCAGGGCAGTGGTGACGCACGCCTTTAATCCCAGCACTTGAGAGGCAGAGGCAGGTGGATCTCTGTGAGTTCGAGACCAGCCTGGTCTATAAGAGCTAGTTCCAGGGACAGGCACCAAAGCTACAGAGAAAACTTGTCTCAAAAAAAAAACAAAACCAAAACAACAACAAAAAAACCACAAACAAACAAAAAAAGAACTAAACTATTAGGTTTAGAGAGACTCAACAACACCAGGCAATGAAAGCACACACATTTTCACACACCAAAGAGCTGCTAACATGAACCCAAGGACAAGATGTATGATACACAGACCACATTCCGAAAAGGAGATGTAGACGGCCACCTTCGCTTCGTTTTCAGTTTGCTCTGTAGTGTGGCATTCTGATTCTTTCTTTTTGGCTCACCAATCAGCTGACTCTATTGACAAGATACGGGTTGCTTACGTGTTGTAGAAAGCACACAAGACAACATACATGAAAGGTTCTTCTCTCCATCACCTACCCTCTCCTCCCTTAGCCCCCACCCAAATACTCATTATCAACTTAGCCAAAACAGGGCTCAGAGACATCTGATCTTTTCAGTAACTTAACCCCCTTTAATTTTCAAATCACATTTATTTAGAGAGAGAGAGAGAGAGAGAGAGAGAGAGAGAGAGAGAGAGAGATGCCACAAGGCACACGTGGAGTTTAGAGGACAACTTTCTCTTTCCACTGTGTGAATCCCAGAGATTGACCTCAGTTATCAGGCAGGGCAGCACAAACCTTTATTTACAAAACTATTTCACTAGCCTTTAGGGTTTTTTCGTTCTGTTCTGCTTGTTTGTTTTAATTCTAGCCTGCTTTCTAAAGTGGTTTCACTGTCTCCCTCCTCCAAACATTGTATAAAGTAGAACCATATTATTCTTTTTCTCCCAGTGGTTCTGTGATATTCCATTGCACAGAATTTTCTTCTCATTTGTTCCTGTTTGTGCATTCCTTTATTCCCTTAATAATTACAGTCCATGCAGAATACATGACTTGAGGGAAGTTACAAAAGACACTTCCATAAACATCCTCATAGAATTAAAAAAGAAAAAGAAAAAAAAAAGAAAGAAACACTTTTCCTATTGCTTCGACATTCTTAGAAAGGACATAGGGTGATCCTTAGATAAACAACCAAGTAGAAACTCAATAAAATTTACTGATCAAACACCAGACTTTAGATATGTTGAAAGCAGAAGATAAAATAAAAGGTAAGTACTATAGATGTATTTTTTTCCCTGCCTTAATCAGTTTGCTTTATCAAACCAAAGGAATGTTTGTAAAAGCTGATTTACAGTGTGCCCCGGCTTAGAAAAGCAACTGGTAGGAACCATTGACCTACAAGCTGTCTTCCGCTCCCCTCCAACCTTCTGAAACAGGGTCTCTCTGGGTAGTCCAGGCTGATTGATCTCTGGATATTCTTACGTAATCCTACCCAGGGCTCAGATTACAGGTATGTACCACCACACACAGCCCTACCTAACCCTACCTTACCTTTCTCTCAGGGGCACTGATTTCCTCTTTCCTCCCAGGGATCCAGCTCACAAATCTGGTAACCACTGTATGACTGAGTTTGATTTCCAGCTCTTTCTCTGCTTCAGAAAGGTCATCAATATCATTTACTCTTAAAGATTGATTTATCTTTATTTTTATTTGAATGGGTGTTTTGGCTGTTGCCTACGGAGGCCAGAAAAAGGCATCAGATCCCCTGGTAATGGAGTTACAGGGATAGAACTGGGTCTTTTGTGAAAGCAGCCAGTGCTCTTAACCTCTGAGTCATCTCTCCAGTCCAAACAAGCAACATTTTTAAAAAACGATAAACCATGGACTTAGTTAACTTCATGCATTGCAAGAAAAGGTAAATTTAAAGAAAGACAAAGAAATCACCTCTTTCTGTACAAAGTTACTGTCAAAACAGGCATTAAGATAAATAATTTGCTTTTTTAAAAATTGTATTTATTTGTATGTGTATGAGTGTTCGCCCTCAGGTATATCTGTGCATCATTAGTGTGCAGGGCCTACAGAAGCCAGAAGAGGGCATTAGAAACCCTTAGACTGCAGTTACAGATGGTTGTGAGCTGCCATATGGGTACTGGGAATTGAACCCCTCCCCTTCTCTGTAAGAGCAGCCAGTACTCTTAACCACTGAGCTATCTTGCCCAGTCCCAAAATTTTCTTTAAAAAAAGAAGTCAATGACTATTACAGAGAAACTACACAAAGTTCATTCATAAATACATTCTTACTCATTTGCTTTTGTGTTTAAAGCTTTTAGAGTCAGGGTCCCACGTAGCCCAGGTTGGTCAGAAGTCCCTTTATATAGAGGAGGGCAGGCCTGAAGTCATGATCCTGATTCTGCCTCCAAAGAGCTAGGAATGCCTGGCAGTGGTGACACAGGCTTTTAATCCCAGCACTTGGGAGGCAGAGCAGGTGGAGCTCTGTGAGATCAAGGCCAGACTGGTCTATGGAGTGAGTGCCAGGACAGGCTCCAAAGCCACACAGAGAAACCCTGTCTCACAAAAACAAACAGAGAGCTAGGCTTATGGGAGCGTCTCACCACACCCAGTTTTATTTTTTTAAGTGGCCTGGTGGGACAGCCAGCTGAAGCAAAATAGGGCCACATGTCCCAAGCTGCCCATTAAACAGCCTTCTGCACACAACCTGTGCCTTCGTATCCGGCAACTGTGCACACAGGACTTTAGGGCTTCCAAAACCCTGCCCATGTACATAGTTCAAAAACCCTATAATGTCATTTTTCTGAGTTCTGTAGAAATTTTTACTTATCCCCATCTCCTTAATGTACAGACATTTGAATCATCAAGTAGGAGCGCAGGGCAGGGGTCGCCCAAATTCACCTACATAGACTCTTGACCCTCTGTGTCACCCATGTCCCAGACACTAAGCCTCTGCATTACATCTGTGGCTGTTGAGAAAAAAAAAATTGTTGGTTCAAATTTCCATTTACTCGGACAGCATGCTAGCAAACCAATCCATTTCTATTGCCTTCTGGGCAAAACGCCTGGGCTTTGTAAATGTAAAATGAACTCCTACTGAAAAGGAAAAATAAACCTAAGGAAAAGAAGTTTCATTGCTGATGCCCTTTTCTGGATTCCTACCTTTCTGGAGTCTAAAAACAAGGACATTCCCCACCACAATGGTATCTAGCCTGTGGTTAATCGCAGGGGCATTTCATTTAACCTTCTGTATCGTGACATCATCTTAGACCAGCCAGCTTGGGACCTCCCTCACGTGTTCAATTCTGCTACCATTAAACACCAAACATGCTTATCCTTATTTTTGTTAATTATACGTTCATTCCCATAGGACAGTCTGTGCAGTCCTACACGTATGCAACAAAACCAGAAGGGAAGTAGAGACTGTCATAAAAAATCATTTATGTCAGTTAAATTTATTAAAGGTTCCGCAGTTGCCTCGATTCCTCGTTAGACGACCATGGTTGGTTGACTTGGAGAACTATCACCAGGTGTGGAAACTGCAACCCCAAGGAAATGCCAAGCTTTGGCCATATTTTTAGACAGACGATCCTTCCTACAACCTACTGCTGAGGTCATCAGAGAAACCACACATGGTCACTTGTGCCCCCAAGGCCACAGAAACGCACAAGTCCATTTACGTAGAAAGTCACTCTTCCAGTGGTCATTCTGATTCCGGTTTCTCATCCTTGCCCAAACGCAATTCACCTAACGGGCAAATGACAATTAGCATCATTAACCTCATTAGGAGCAAGCACCCTTCCAGCTCACCTAGAGGTGTCACTAGGCGCGGTGACTAACCCCGTCAAGCGGTCTTATGATGTTTGGAAACCCACCCCCTTGACCTAGGCGGGGCACCACCCCTTGAGTCAGCGCGGGTGTCCCCGGCCCGCACACGTCGCAATCGGGAAGCAGTTTCCGAAACCCGAGGAGGTGCGGAGGTGGCTTATCCCTTCTCGGGCCCCACCCCTGAAAGTTACTGGGAGCGGCACCCAGAGAACTTTCCCAGATTGATCCCCGCCCGCGTTCAGGGAGGTCTGCCGGGCTCTGCGCTCAACCTGCGGCTGGGAGCCACCTCGCGCTGCTGCCAAGCCCCTCCTTCGCTGCACCTTCTAGGGCCGCAGAGGGGAGGGTCGGCTGTGACCGCCTTCTGAAGAAGTCGCACCGGTTTTTCGAGCTCGGCTGGACGCCGGGAAGAGACACGGCCGCGGGAGTCCGCGGGAGCCTCGGGCCCGGGGTGAGTCACGGCTGGGAGCAGGAGAGGGCAGGCGAGAGTGCGAGAATGAATGATGTCAGGAGCGCGCAGGGCGCGGGCTGGAGAGGGAGGGAGGGCGGGCCCGCGGTAAACAGAGCTGCGCGCTGCCCAGGGCTCCGCCGGTCGGAGACCCCGCCCTCGGCGCCGCTGGAGTCGCCCGGAGCCCGGTTCGCTGCAACGCAGGGACTGCGGCCTGGGGCGGAGCGACTTCCTTGGCGGGCGAGACCCGCACAAAGTTTGCAGCTTTCGTGCCCGGTCCCCCGGGTCCTCGGCGCCCAGAGAGTGCCCCCCCGGCGTGCGAGCACCGGCTGCGTGCGAGCGGTGAGCGCCGGGCCGGGAGGAGGATGGGCTGCGGGCTGCGCGTCCTGCGGAGCGCGCGGGGGACGTGGCTCCAGCGGGGACGTGGCTCTGACCGCCACCGCCTCCCCCAGGCCGCCCCGCCCCGGGCATCCTTCCTCAGTTTTCGTCTGCTGGGGGTCAGCTGGTGGTTGTCTCTCCTCCCAGTCAGCTGCTCATTCATTTGTAACCCCTTTTCGGGCACTTGGTGGTGGCATTGAAATGGCACAGCTTAAACCGTAGATTGTGCAGCGCCACTCAGGGCGTCAGGGTTGAAGTTCGGGTGGAGAAGGAGAGACTGTCACTTGCTGAAGATCTGTGCACAAGAGCAGCCCTGGGCTGCCCAAGGGGACCTCCCTGTCTTTGGCGTTCAGACCCGCGCCCCTTAAGGAAGGAAGACAGGGTTTGTCAGCACAGAGAGATGAGAGTGGACCGTACCCTGTCACAGTTTGTGGGTCCTGTGATAGTTCCATCTCAAAAGCAAATACTTCAAATGTTATTTCCTGTAATCTTTTATTAATTCGCCGTCCCTCTGTTTTCAAGACCTGCTTTTTCTATTCTAAGGCGACCTTAAAATAATTTTGACATGTGTTTGAACTTTTGGAGAGGTTCATCTCTTTTTGTCCGTGGGTTCGTGTGGACTTTAACAGTTCCGTTCTTTCATTTTACTCCTAGCGTCATCTACTAACCCTGAACCCTTGGTTTACATTTAACATCCGGAACCCGTAAAATGAGATTAGGACTACTTCAAACAGTGTTGAGTATTAAATACGGGATTAATGCGGTTAGTAACTGAGGATGGAGGCACGAAGGTCTGATCATAAACGCCTTCTCCAAAGCAGTTACTCCACTAAACTGTAACTGTTGATCTGTAAGTAATCGCAAGTTCCAGTAGGCTGAGGTAAATGCCAGGTTCCCTCTGTCGAACCTGTCTGGCCCAGGTTAGCACGTGAATGGCGGGTCTACTCCCTTAGAGTGGGAAGGGAGGTTTTTAAAGGAAGTCAAATGTTTCAGGGTGGATACCTAAGAAGGTTTTGTCCCCTCCCTCTGTTGTGAGAACTAATAAGTGTTTAAGAGATGTCAAAGCCAGCCCAGAAAGACAGAGAATGAGACGCCTGGACTTTGTAGGAAGAAGGTATCTATAGAGCGCTCTCTAGCATTTCTTTCTTTCTTTCTTTCTTAAGAAGCAAGCAAAATTCGACTTGTTTGTTTTGTTTATAGCCCGTTTCATTGGTCCACTTATGGTCTTATTTCATGCTGCTCTCCTAGCTGAAGAGGTTTTTGTTTTGGGGATTTTTTGAAAAAAAAAAAACCTTTATTTTTATTTTATTTGCATTGATATTTTGCCTGCATGTATAAGGATGCCAGATGCCCTGGAGCTGGAGTTACAGCTTTTCTTGTGGGTGCTGGGAATTGAACTCGGGTCCTATGGAAAAGCAGTCAGTGCTCTTAACAGTTGAGTCTGAGCTGTCTCTCCAGCCCCTTGGTTTTTTTTTTTTTTAAAGAAGTTAATCTTTAATTTGATGTTGTTAGTTTCATTTTAAAATCGAGCTGGTTGACCTATGAACCTGCCAAGAAACTCGGGAACACACCCGTAAGTAGTCTGTTTCATCCTGTTCTGAGTTTCTTTTTCCTGGAGCTTGGTAAAAGCCCTAGGAGGTATTTGGAAAAATCTGAAGCATTTGCTCTGACCTCTTACAACGCTGGGGTGTGGGGAGGGGGCCGTGGCCATGGAGGGGCTGGGTGCAGAGGAGTCTAGGTGACTGGCAGGCCCAGTGAGTTACGCTCTCAGGTGTTGCGGGACTTTAAACAAAATATACAGAGGTTATCTTACATTTGTTAAAAGAGACAGTGAAATACAGATTGTGACTTTTTTCTTTAAAGTGATACTTCCAGGTGATATTTTGAGGGAAAAGGTGGGGAGGGAAGGAGAGAGAGAGAGAGAGAGAGAGAGAGAGAGAGAGAGAGAGAGAGAGAGAGAGAGAGAGACTGTCTGACCTTGAGCTTGAGATCCTCCTGCCTCAGTCTCCGTAGTGCTGGGATTTCAGGTATGCACTACCATGCCTTCCTCCGTCTTCTGGTAGAAGCAAATCCTGAACTACTAGTATCAGGTCGTCATCCAACTCATATTTATTAAGTCATTCGACTTCAATGCGAAACAGTTATTAAGCACCTATTCTATACTAGCACTGGTCTATACATAACAACGCTGAGATAATGAAGATTCTGGTACTGCTCTTGTGACTTACAGTCCAGTCGACAAAACCCAAGCGCTATGGGGTTGAAAAGCAGGAGCGCTGGGAGCTGGGAGAAAACAAGAAATGACTGAACAGTGCTGGGCTGCCTTCCTAGTGGCCGTCTGATGGCTCTTGAGTTGGGCTCCTTTATTCTTGGGTGACCGAGCACAATGCAGATAGCTTGCTTTACCTATTAAAGTGATATTGACAAATTAACGTAAATAATGTCGAACAGACCCACTGAAAGGAAATATGAAGGGTAAGTTAGCTCAACCAAGATTGATTTCCTCTTGGCAAAGCCTTAAGATAGAGCGTTAAAAGGGTTACCATGTGTGTTGCTATCCCCACGTCCTGCTTTCCCTTATACTAGGATTAATGTTAAGAAGTAGTTAGAAAAATGGGCAGAATAGACCTATCACCTTAAACCTCACTTAGCATTCTACCTTCCTGTTTGTGCACTCAAGTGCTGTGTGGGTTGGGATGACTATGGAAGGATGCTAGTGGTACCTAGAACTACTCCCCACCACAGCCTTGGGAGTGGCACTCTTGTGTGTCTGGGGGTCTTGCTTGCGTACCACATGCAGTGCCCGTGGAGGCCAGAAGAGGAAGATGGGTCCTCTAGAACTCAGTGGCAGAAAGTTGTGAGCCTTCATGTCGCTGCTGGGAAGCAAACCTGGGTTGTTGGGAAGAGCAGCCAGTGCTGTTAACTTCTGAGCCATCTCTCCAGCCCCAAGGTAGACACTCTTTAACTTTTTATCGGGGAGAAAGGGATATATAGAGTTAATTAACTTCCAAAAGTTGCCCAACTGGAAAGCTGTTCTCTACAAACCTGGGCTTGATTTTTATGTAGTCTAACTCCCCCCCCCTCCCAAACTCAATAATAAGCTACTCTTATGTCACTAAGAGATTCTCATATAACACATATCAGTTTTAGTTTTCTGAACTGATTCCATATTGAACCAAAACCAAGTTTATTTCCAATTTTCAGTGTTTCTAAAGATTTCCTTTATTTTTATTTTTTATTATGTGTATGCATGTGGGTCTGTAAGGGAGTGTGTGCACCTGAGTGCTGGCACCCTCAGAGGCCAAAGGCCTCAAATCCCCCAGAAGCTAGAGTTAAAGATGCTTGTGACCCCCCCCAGTGTGGGGGCTAGCAATCACACCTGGATCCTGCGTCTCCCCACTCTTCACTGCTGAGCCCACGTTTTCACTTTTTTTTTAATATTAGCAGCTTTGAATTAAATAGCAATATAGAATGATTATATTTCAGTCACCACTTTGCTTTTTTTAAAAGTAAAATCTATTTAATTTAGCTGTTTTCTTGAAAGGCCATTTTTCAGTATTAGAAAAAATGTTCTGTTTGTTTATTTTTGAATCTTTACTGAAGAGATCAAACCCAGGGCCATGCAGCATGCCCAGCCCGTGCTTTCACCAGGGTCACAATCTCTAGGGCCTCTCCTTTCTTTGAAATCTCACTCACTTGTTCCTTAAAGCTTTGGGCTTGAGGATCAAGCTTGGTGGAGCTGCCCAGCGGGAACTGGTTCTTTACTCTGGGGATTATCTGATGAAAAGAGAACATTCCAGCTTTCTTAAAGGACTGTTTATGTTTTTATTATTAGTCATGAAGCTAACCTTATTTTTTGAGAAAATACAGCAGAGAAGAACCGGGTTAATTTTGCCAGGCAGCTCTGAAAAAGAAATTTTATTTCTACAGTTACATCATCAGCACCAGTGAGATAACATTAAATATTTTCAGATATTATGTTTATATTATTATATTTAGTATATTAACTTTAGGATAAGTTGCATCAATTATTTATTTATTTATTTATTTGAGATAAATAAATAAAACTACATAGTGTCTCACTATGTAGTTCTGGCTGTTCTAGAGCTCACTATGTAGATCAGGCGGCCCTTGAACTCAGAGATCCACCTGCCTCTGCTTCTTGAGTACTGGGATTAAATAGGTCACTTTTTCAAATTTTTTGTGCATCACCCGTATGAAATTGTCAGGTTGATTTAATGAAAATGCAAGCATTGCCCATTGTTTTCACTGCGAGTAGAGTACATGTCTTTGTATAAAGAGTCTCAGGTTTTACAAGTATGTCAAGCCTTCTTTGTTACTGTGTCAAGTTTTCAATGTTGCCTTCTCTTTTCATTTCTATTTCCAGTTAATATAAACTTTATGTTAGCCAGTTGTGGTGGCAGACACCCTTAATACCAGCTGTGAGTTCAAGGCCAGACCTGCCTTCATAGCAAGTTCCAGATTAACTATGGCTACATAGTAAAGCCCCGTCTCAAAAAAAAAAATTAATTGATTAGTTGATTTATCTGTATGGTTTTGCAAAGCATATTAAGATGTAAGGAGTGTGGGATTCAGCATCTTTTAGATACCCGACTCAGTTCAGTTGAGTAAATGCTTTGGACTGTGGCTTATGAGTCAAAGGAAGCTTTAAAGGGACAATAGCTAGGATTAAAGTGTAAATGGGATACTGAATGTGGGGGTTCCCCTTTGCCCAACCTTTATACCATTTGCTTATAACAACTTGAAATGTTGCCATATAATTTGTTTATGTTGTATTTAAATTGATTTCACATAAATGCGTTAGAGCCTGTCCTGGAACTCACTCTCTAGACCAGGTTGGCCTCGAACTCACAGAGATCCATCTGTCTCCCCCTGAGTGCTGTGATTAAAGGATTGTGCCACCACCCCCCGGTGATGTCACATAATTTTTTAAGATAAAACTTTCTGCACATTCTTATGTTTAAAGACTTATTTTTATTTTTTTTACCTGTGTGTACATAGGCAGTTGTGGGTCACCCATTATGGGTGCTGGGAATTGAACTCAGCTCCTGGAAGAGAAACAAGTACTCTTAACCACTCAGCCATGTCTTGAATCCCATCTTTGTACACATTCTTTGTTTTATTGTATTTTATTTGTTTGTTTCTTTATTATGTTTTGAGACAGGGTTTCTCTATATAGTGTTTTTTTTTTTTTTATTTTAGATTTTTGAGACTGGATTTCTCTGTAGCTTTGGAGCCTGTCCTTGTAGACCAGGTTGGCCTTGAACTCACAGAGATCCCCTACGCCTCTGCCTCTGCCTCCCGAGAGCTGGGATTAAAGATGTGCACCACCACTGCCTTTTCTGTGTAGTGTTGTCTGTCCTGGAACTCACTCTGTAAAACAGACTTGCCTAAGACTCAGAGATTCTCCTGCCTTTAGGATTAAAGGCATGTGTCTCCCTCAACTGGGAGGCACAATTCTACAATAAGCAGAATTTTAAAAATTCTTAAGAAAGCTTTTCTGTCCACCGGAGGGAGAAATAGCCTTGAGGTGGGAAACAGAATGAGAGGTGGTATTTATTGTCCTAAAGGCATCCTTCCTTAGGGTAGTGCTTCGTGCCCCAGGCCTATTGGAATCACCTCTTCCTCTTGGGTTCTGTATTCTTCCTTGACCCTCTGGGCTGTGGTATAGCAGAGGGCAGATGGATCACATCTCTGCTGCATCGACCACAGAGAAGCATGCTGGGGAGCCACCTGTCGCCAGGTGTGCCTTCATGACACCTTGACATCGTAAAGGCATTAGTAGATGCGAGAACTGTGTTAGTTGTTAGTCTGATCTAACGCTGAAGGAAGACGTGAGAGGATGAGCTTCACTGAGGGCTGTGGAAGGGAGTGGAAGGGAGAAAAAGTGGTCTTAAGTCATAGATCATGAACCGGCTGTTCCACAGCAGCCAGTCCCCAAAAAGAAGTGGGGCCCTTCCAAGAAGGTACACATTAGTTAAATGGGGGGAAAATCTTTCGAAGAAAATCCTTGAAAAAGAGAGAGGACAAAGTATTGTGTTGGTTCTAAGCCCTGCCATCCAGAAGACAGAGATGCTGGGGTAAAACAGAGAGAAGGATAAATAATTGTAGACACTAAAACACTAGCGTGATCCCCTGAAGTGCTGCTGTCATCTTCAGATAATCCTGCAAAGTAGAGATTACTGTCTCCTCTCTGGAAGTGGAGGAGCTGGGCAGTTTAGCAAGACTCAGGAACGCATAGCTGCAGAGACAGTAGAGAATGGAAGAAGCAGGGCTTCCACCCCGCACGGGCTTCCAGGGCCCCTCCCAGCGCCGTCATCTCTTCAGCAGCTTCAGAGATGTGTGGCCGGGGCCATATACTGACATAGGACTGTTATCTATAACCTCCTCGGATGGTTCTCTTCTCTCTGTGCCTAAGGCCGGGAAGTTGTGCCCAAAGTGCCATGCTGGTTGACATGAGTGTGTTTCTGTGTAATACTGCTTGCTACTGGGTAACTTTAAAGAACCCCCTCCACTTCCCGGCTGTAAAATGGGAATAAAACAGTATTTATGTCAGAAGGTGATTGTGTGAATTATGTGACGCAATGTGAAGAAACCATGTGAAGAATGTGTGCTTGCTAGTTTTTTTTTTTTTAACTTAGAAGCTACATTTCTAATTTAAACAGAGGTTTCTATCCTACTGCCTCAAAAATTGACTCTCTCATTTCTTCTGTGATACAGCTTGTCTGAGTTGGTGGGGTATGACTCCGTCTCCTATTATCCCATTCCCTTTGGTGTTAAAGGGCAGTGAATGGCGGGTGGTTCACCTCCGTGGAATGGAAGTGCTTCTGTGGGTGCTGGGCCAGCTCTTGAAGAGCAGGCACAATATGCTTGCCCTCCCCTGCGGGTATGCAGATGTGGGGAGGGAGACTCTATCACAGCTGGTGCTGCCCTCTCAGAGCATAGCCTTGCGGGAAGTACTGTACCATTGGCACCACTGTCCCTGAAACTACAAGGCCATTAAGAATCACAAACCCTACTGTCCTCGCCGATGCTGTGCGTCTTTCTGGAGGAGGCCTGAGACAGCTGTTCAGCGCGGCCACCACTGTCTTCTGTTAGTTGCATTTGCTCAGCAGGTTCTTTAACTGCCCCTGCTCTAGAAAGCTTAATTGCAATCCAGGGTGTTGTTCTGGTTAAATTAGTGTGTGGGCCGCCTCTGGGAAAATGCCACATAATATGTTTACATATATGTAAAATACATGCCCTAAGGTACTTTAGTTAAGGCTGAGAGCGTGGGACAGATTGGTCAGTTATAAAGCAATAATCAGGAACATTAAAATTTAACAAAAATGCATAGTTCTTGCTTGGTCCCAGGGTTTGTTCTCAGTCCTTAGAACTGTCATTCATTGACTCCTAAAATAAGGCACTATGATTATCTTCAGTTTATTTTTTTCATCTACCAGTGAGCTACCTCCAACCCTTGAAGATCCTTCTGATTTGAGAAACAGAGATATTTTCCGATGTTCCGTTAGCATGCCTCAGAATGAACTTCTCTTTTTCTTCGGTGATTCTGAGGTGAGCTCAGCATCAACACATGCCAGTCAAGGCCTTCTTCCACTGAGCAGCCTCCATAGCTCCAGAATTAGGTTTCCAAGGTAGCCATCAGACTATGGAGCCTAACCACTGGTCAGATATAGACTCTCACTATCGTGTGCCCCGCCCCCCCCCCCCATGTTCTTGGACATGGAATTAATTGAAAGAAAAAATCAGACCTGTCTAAACATGCTTTGTCTCTGCTCCTTACAGTCTAGCCTATAAACAGTCAGGGCTAGAATATGCATTTGGAAAACTTGAACATTTAATTTCCAGTGTGGTATCGCCAAAGGTTTGGTTGACCCTCTTGAGTCCAGGAAGAATGAAGTCATTCTCCCATTCCCATCAGCACGGAAGCTGAGCCAAAAGGCCAGTCTTTGGCTCTCTATTTGACAAGATTTTATTGGTTTAATTTTTTTTCATTAATGTCTATGTGTGTTTTCCCTGCCTAAGTGTCTGTGTATCATGAGGATGCAGTGCCCACAGAGGCCAGAAGAGAATGTTGGATTTCCTGGGACTGCAATTACAGATGGTTGTGAGCTGCCATGTGGCTGCTGGTAATTGTACCTGGGTACTCTGGAGGAGTAGCCAGTGCTCTCAACCACTGAGTCATCTTTCCAGCCCCGATTTTATTGGTTTTAATTTTAGACTTTCTAGTAATTGATAAGAACTATTTAACTATTTTAACTTACGGAGGACAGTAGCTTATGTACCGGAGCTTTCATTGACTCTTCTTTTTAAAGAAATCTTTGTTTACAGTGTGTGTCTGTGGCCCGGGAATATGTGCGTATGTATGGAGCTCAGAGAACAAGGTTGTGGAGTCAGTTCTTGTCTTTCACCTTTGTGTGGGTTCCAGAAATCAAACTCGGTCACCATGGCTGAGCTGTCCTGAGTCATCCTCGGTCATCTAGGTACACAGTTTTATCGCAGGAGCCTTGTAGGTTACCAGGAGAAGCAGATTAGAGCAAGACAGTTGGCATCATTAGAGCAATTCCTGTGGCCACAGTTTGGCCTTAAAAGTGGAATGAGGCCAGGAGTCAAGAACATGCATAGCCTCTAGACGTTTTGATCAACAAAGAAATGGATTTCCTATCCCACCCATGCCTCCGGGAGGCAAATAGCCCAGCTTACACCTTGGCTGTAGCTCAGTGAGAAATCTCATCTCCAGAATGCCTAGGAAAGAAATGTATGTTTTAAGCCATTAAATGCATCGTAACTTGTGTGGGCAGCAATGGGACCCTACTGCAGAGCTACACCAAAAGACTGCTTCTTTTTTTTTTTTCCTGTTAAGATTTATTTGTTTTATTTGATGTGTGTCTGTGTTTGGTTTGCATGTATGTCTGCACCGTGTGTGTGTGTGTGTGTGTGTGTGTGTGTGTGTGTGAGAAGAGGGCATCAGGATCCCTGGAGCTGATGTTATAGATGGGTGTGGGATGCATATGGGTGCCGGGAACTGAGCACAGGTTCTCAATAAGAACCAGAAGTTCTTAACTGCTGAGCCATCTCTCCAGCGACCAGGCTGCTATTTGACTCCTCATTCAGCCTCTAGAAGGAGCCAGGGCAGTTTACCTGGAAGTGGTAAGATCAGGATGTAAGAGGTGGCACAGCAGAGCATGTGTGTGTGTGTGTGTGTGTGTGTGTGTGTGTGAGAGAGAGAGAGAGAGAGAGAGAGAGAGAGAGAGAGAGAAAGAGAGAGAGAGGGTGGGGGTAACTAAGGTCTCAGCCGCTGCTCTCACTTGGTTCTCAGGAGAAATTGCCTTGGATCTCATACATACTTGGAGTTTCGTGAATAATATAGTCTTCCTCAGTTCCTTCTAAAGTTGATGCTCTATACAGCATCTTTTGAGTACCTGGTATATGCTCGATGTCCCCCCCCACACACACACACACACATGCTAGGCAAGTGCTCTCTACCACTGAGCTGAATCCCTAGCCTTTTTTAATTCTTTAAACTGTTACTTGGTGGCTCAGGCTGGTGTCAAACTCAAGACTGTCACGTCTCAGTGCTGGAATAGCAGATGTGCCCATCGTGGCCATTTTCCTCCATTCCAGAATGCAGCAGGGAACACGAGTTAAGATTTCTCCTCAAATGCAGAGTCTGCGAGTGTTGAGAAGCCAGGTTCTCAGAGGGACTGACAGGGTGATAAGCAAGCGATGCTGATAAGAATATCCACTTAGGTTTGGGCGGGCAACAGGATGACTGGGTTTGTCAGAAGAGGTCGGGCTTTCAAGGCACAGCAGAGGGTACCATGTATACCAGCCTGTGGAACAGGGCAGGAGATGCAAGGGATAGGAGACCAGCTATCGCAGGGAGGAGCGGTAGTGACACGGTGGGGTGGGGGGAGGCAGCTGGGTGACTAGCAGAGCCTCCTGCTGAACAGGCCTAAGAAGTAAGAAGATGATGATTCCAAATGCCACAAGAAGGCAACACGAAGTACTTAAGGGAGCGGGAATGACCGACTTGTATTTGTGGCATAGCCCGATAGCTACTGGCAGAGAGCGGTAAGAACTCCATTCTGAAGCCTCGGGAGCATTCTATGGGAAAGTGATGTGGAGTGGAGTAGAGGATGGTGCTGGAGATGGAAAATGGCAGCAGGTGAGCTGTGGATGCGTAGGTGGGGCATGTAAACGCGATCTAGTCGGAGATCTCTCTGTGGGCAGGAGCGGTGTAATGGCTGACTTTACTCTTTGGTAATTAGGTAGTTTTAGTTGACCCTTAGTGGAGATTGATTTCAGCTGTGCCTGAGACCTAACTTTTAGGACCCAGGTTCGGGCCAGAATTGTCAACACTGAGCGGCCGTGAAGGCCGTCAGAATCACGTGGGGGAGATTTTGTAAACAGGGAACTCCTGACGCATAGCCAAGTGAGTAGGTCAAGGTGGACGGCAGATGGAGTTACCAGCAAGGCAAGGGGCAGGCTGGGAGCGCCGCGTTGCAGGTGCAGCTGACTGTTGGAGAGAGAGTGGGGTAATCAGCTGTGTTGTAAGTCATAGCTGTTGAGTAAGGTGAGAACACAGCCACCACTGGGTTTAGCAATGCATGTGGTGGGTAGTGGTGAGGTAGAGCGGTTTTTTTTTTTTTTTTGAGGAAGGATTTAGAACGCAAAAGCATCCATTTCCAGTACATGCAGTGAGTGAAGTTATCCCTCAAGTCATTCTACACAATTCCTTTATTTATCTGGTATTTTCATCAGAGTCTTGCTACATAGCCCAGGCTGGCCTCTACCTCCAAAGGGCTGAGGTTGCATATGTGAGCCACCATAACCAGAATTATCTTTGTTTGCCTTTTTGAAACGGGGCCATCTGTAGCTCAGGCTAGCTTTGAACTCTTTTTTTAAAAAATTTATTTATTTATTATGTATACAATATTCTGTCTGTGTGTATGCCTACAGGCCAGAAGAGGGCACCAGACCCCATTACAGATGGTTGTGAGCCACCATGTGGTTGCTGGGAATTGAACTCAGGACCTTTGGAAGACGAGGCAATGCTCTTGACCACTGAGCCATCTCTCCAGCCCAGCTTTGAACTCTTGATTCTCCTGTCTCTCCTTCCTGAATGCTGGGATTATAAACCCTCACCACTATGTACGACTAGCCTCACCTTTTCTGAGATGTTTGTGTGACCCAATATACTCTTAAGTGTCTTGAGTCGGAGAAGGCCTGTGGTTCACAGACCACAGCATGCCACAAGCTTCTTTTTGGAAAGGCTCCCGCTTTTATTTTCTCTTTTGGGTGTTACCTTTCTCACCACTGATGTGGTGCTTTTGTGTTTTGTTTGTTTGTTTTTCCTTCCAGCCCAATCACCTTGTTTTTCTCTTCATTATCCTCCTGTTGCAGCGCCCCAGTTATACTAGTTGCCATGGAAACAGTAAATGTACTCTAAGTGGATGGATATTCCTTTAGGAAGAGGGATGGGGTGGGGGTGAAGCTTGTTTTTCTGCAAATGTTTCCTAGTAACAGAAATAATTAGCTTTACTACAGACTGTGATATAGGAACAACTGTGTGAAATTTACTTACTTTGTTTTATATAAAAGATTGGTTTTTGTTGTTGTCTTCTTTTTCAAGATAGGATTTCTCTGTGGCCTTAGCTGTCCTGGAACTCATTATGTAGACCAGGCTGGTCTCAAACTCATAGAGTTCTGTCTCCTTTTGCCTCCGGAGTGCTGAGATTAAAGGCATGTGCCACCATGCCAGACTTGAATTTTATATTTCAAATGATACACTTGAGATGACTCAAAAAAAAAAAACCTTGTGCTCACTCTGGGGCATGTACTCCCTCACCCCATCTCAATTTGCATGATTTAATTTTTATTAAAACCCGTTCTTAGTAAACTCTAATTTTCTCCATAAAAGAAAGGCCCTCTGGAACCTGCATTCCCCGAACTGTTCCTTGAGAAAGGTCTGAGGGGTGAGTGCATACTCCGGGGTGACTGAGTAGCTGTGTTAGCATCCTGAGACTCGCTTAATCATTTCAGTGTGAAGTTTTTATTTTTTTTTTTTTTTAAAAATGGCCTTTAAAAGTCACTTGTCCTCAAAAAATTTAATTTTAGAGAAAGTGTTCATAAAGAGAACCTAGCCCGACCCTTTTAATATATCCAGGCTTTAAGACATAGAGCCGTGGGTGTGCCTGCCCCATTCCTGTAAGCTCCTTCGTGCCCACCGTTTCTCCACACTGGCTTTGGAAGCAGAAGTGGAAAGAAGTGTGGTGTCAGCGGTGAGTTGCCATAGACACTTGTCAACAAGAGCTGTTAGCCCAGGCTGTCATAGCAACGTGAGATTGGAGGTGGAGTCCTGAGGCCAGTCCTTGGGTCAGCCTCTGTCTCAGAAGGCTCCATGGTCTCCTGCCCTGTGGGCTGGGGTTGGCGAGTAAATACACCGTGCAGCGCATGCTGCTTTCTGAAGGGCCTTCAGGGTAGCCAGCCTGTGTAATTGGTTGTTGTGAATGTGGTGCCTAGAAGCCACAAGGAAGATCTCTCGAGATGAATTGTTTGTATTTGAAATTATAGTGTAGGGCTTGCATGGAATTTTGAAAACTGCTGAGAAATAACTTTGGGTATGTGGTTGTTATTTCTGTAGATGTGTTTCTGTCTGACAGTCAAGTACAAGGCACGCGGACTGTTTAAAAGAAATATAGATTATCAATTTTTGTTTTTATTTTATTGTTTTTCAAGACAGGGTTTATTTGTGCATCAGTCCTGACTGTCCTGGAACGAACTTTGTAGACCAGGCTAGCCTTGAACTCAGATCTTTTTGGAACTCATTGGAAGATCAGGATGGCCTCGAACTCAAAAGATCCACCTGGCTCTGCCTCCTGAGTGCTAGGATTAAAGGCATGCACCACCACTGCCGGGCTAGACTGTCAGTTTTTAAGAAGTGATTAAAATACCTGAGTGTTTTATCATTGTAGGGATGAGGACATGCAACCAACGTGGTCATGCATGAAGAAGTGCTTTCAGTAGACAACAAGAAGACCCTAAGAGAGACATACATGGATCTAATCTACAGTTGATTAGGGAAGAAGAAAAAGACAAGATCTCCTGAGTAAATTGGGAGCGTGGGGACCTTGGCAGAAGGTAGAAGGGGAGGGTAGAGAAGGGAGGGAAGTGAAGAAAAATGTAGAGCTCAATAAAAACATTTTTTTTAAAAAAAGTGCTTTCAAAATGCCAGTGCCTGCTCTGAGCAAGACTGAAAGAAGCATAATAATAATAATAATAATAATAATAATTAATAATAAAATAATAATAATGCAGTCTGTCATTTAAAATAGCGCATGTTTAAATGTGGTCTAGCTGTCCCAGATGCAGCTTAAATGCTCATACTTATATTGGCTGCTGATTTGTGTAGCCATGGGTCTGGTTTGGTTACCTGAGTTGTTAAGGTCAGAGCTTAAGCTCTTGGACCCTGACTTACTGGGCCCTGCCACTCATCCCCCCCCCCCCCCAGCATGCCGGTTAGACAGACGAGTAATAGTCAAGGGCAGAGGGAGGTGCGTTCTGCGTTCCGGCCTTGGGGAGAAGACCAAATTAAGAGAGCCAGTGGATACCCCACCTCCCCCAAACTCCTTGCCGTGGGTCTCGATGAGGCTTAGATTGAAACAGAAGACAAGGGGCGCATGTAAGGACGCAGTCCGGCTGCCATCCCGCCCTTGTCACCCTTGTCCCAGGGTCAGTGTCCCTATCACCCCCCCCCCCACCCCCCCCACCCCCCACCCCCCGTCAGAACTGTCTTATCTCTTTGCAGAGGCGGGTTCCTGCTCTAGCTGGCACCAACCTTCAGGTTTTTCTTTCTCTCAGCATGAGATTCCCGAGGAAATTCCAGTTTCTCAGAAACCATTGTTTCCACGGTCCGAAGCCAATGGGAGGGGCACAGTGTCTGTTGAAGGTCCCTACTCCTGCCAGGATCATTGCCATCTGCTTTCTTTCTTTTTCTTTTGTTAAAATATTTGTTTATTATGCACACAATATTCTGTCTGTGTGTATGCCTGAAGGCCAGAAGAGGGCACCAGACCTCATTGCAGAGGGTTGTGAGCCACCATGTGGTTGCTGGGAATTGAACTCAGGACCTTTGGAAGAGCAGGCAATGCTCTTAACCGCTGAGCCATCTCTCCAGCCCCTGCCATCTGCTTTCTGATGAAGGCCGGTCTCTGTAAGGATTAACATAAGGTCGGCCCGCCTGGTGCAAGTACCTTTACCCACGGAGCCATATCACCAGCCTTACAAGAATGTTCGTGTTAGAGGCTGGGGAATCTAGTCCAGCAACAGAGCGCTTGCCTCCCGTGCCTGCCCTGGGGTCAATGCCTGGTATCCTATACACAAACACATCCCCCCGCCCCCCACACACACACCCACGCCACCAGATTTCAAAAACTAAAATAAGCAAACAGGAACAATGTTCTTTCCAGATAGCCTAAGGAGCTTGCTGTTTTGGAAGCAAAGGAGTCTTCTGAGGGTTGGTTTCATTCAGTTACCCTTACCTGTTCATTGCTAAGCCCCACCCCCACCCCCACTGCCACCCCTCACCCCGTACACTTACACTGTTTACTGATTGGAGCCAGGAGGACGAAGACAGACAGGTCCTGTCACTGGGAGCCGAACCATCCCCTGCATAAGGTGTATGTTGAATATGAAAACCTGTAGGAGGCAGCATTGATGATGCAGACCAAAGTTGTAAAGTCACAAGATGTAGCTCAAGTCACAAGATGTAGCTCTGCCTTGACCACAGCTGGGATTTTATTAAGGTCGGGCTGTGCTTAGAACGTGTGTTTAGAAGCCTTGAGTGCTTTGGATTGTAGGGGAAGTTGCATCTGGGAATGTTTGAATAAACTGATATTGTTTTTCAAGGATGTAACTGGGGATTGTTTTCCTTAATATTAGAGTATTGCTTTTCAGCTTAACTCAGTATTTAAAATGTTTTGGTTTTGTAAAAAAAAAAAAAAAAAAAAAAAAAAAAGTCCATAAGTATTGCTGAGTTATGGTCAATTATTAAACACAGTATTGTTTTTCTCTAGTTGCTGCTGAGACAGACTACTAATTTAAGGAGAGAGGAAGGGAAGATTTGTTTTACTTTAGGCTTATGGTTTTGGTGGTAGGTAGCTACAGTCAGGAGGCAGCTAGAGCAGAACTCTAATGCCAAGGAGGTCTGTTGGTTTGTCCAACGTGACAAGTGAAATTACCTGGCGCGGGTGAGGAGGAAACACACACAAAAAAAAAACGCAACAAACCTGCCTAGGAGTTTATTGGTGAGGTGGATATGCAGAGAGTGGGCTTGAACATGGCGTCCTGCTTTTAAGGGCTGCCTAGTACATTCGCATGGGGGATGGTGTGGTTACGTTGTACGCAGATGACTGGAGCTCAGGCATGCGCACAAGGGCTCACACAGTTGCCTCAGACGTAGGTGACGCAACCTTGTTGCACGTGGGTCAGGCAGGGTCCCTTAAGATCCCCTGGGGCCATTCGGCACTTCTGCCTGAGGGCTTATCTGCACGCACGGCCCTAGAACCCGGGAAGTGTCAGCCATGCTGCGTGGCTGAATCATTACAAGTGTATTTACCTTTGTCAGAATTTGCCCAAAATGTCACCTAATGAGGATATACGGTTTTGTATTTTCGGCATCAATGTGTGAGAGAGCCAGGAGCTTCTCATCCTCTGCAGACTTTGATGATGTTGGTTTTAGACTTTAGTTGGTGACTCTAACAGTGTTTCTTTGTTTTAAATGGTAGCCCCCAATGACATACAGCATCGGAGATCGTTGACACTGGTGTGTGCTATCCGTGTGTGTTCTCTGATGAAGTATCTGTCCCATTGTTGTTTGGGGCTTGGTTTTGGTTCTTTAGACATAGTCTTGCTCCATAGCCCAGGCTGAGCTCAAACTTGCAGGCGCCCTTGTCTTTCAGCCTCCTGCAGGCTGAGATAACAGTTTTGCACCTCCTTCAGATCTTCTGTGCTTTTTAACTGGGCTCTTTATTTTCTTATGTTGCAATAAGTCTCTGAGTATTGATATTTTTTAAATTATATTTATTTATGTTACTTTATATGTGACTGTTGTGTGCATATGTTCCATGCATGTGCTTGGCGCCAGTCGAGGTCAGAAGGCAGCATTGGATCCCCCAAAACTAGAGTTACCGATGATTGTAAACCACCATGTGGATGCTAGGAATTGAATCTGTATAACTCTGCACTAGCAACAAGTGCCCTTAACCATGGAGCAGTCTTTCCGGCATCTCTATTGGGGGTTTAAGTCCTCTGCTAGTTATGTATTTTGAAAGGAAAAAGAGTTCCCCTAGTTTGTGAATTGTCCTAATCCTCTTAACTGTCTTTTGGCAGGCAGAAGTTAATTAAATCCAGCTTACCCACTATTTTCTTTGTTTATGTTTTTGATGTTGTGTCTAAAATCTAAAATGTATCCTATTGCCTAATACATAGTCATAAGAATTCTCGTGTTCTCGTCTATGTCAGCACCTACATGCTTTTGCAACGTGGTGGTGCCCGGTTGCTGAAGCAGTATGTTGGAGGCTCTGCAGTTTGAAATTTCTACTGTCCCAACCATTGTAGATAGGTTTACCTGACAGCACACACTCATCGCTTTTCACCTGGACACCCATAGACAAATGTCAGCCAATCAGGGATCCTGAACCTTAGAAATTACTCGCCCCTGCCCCTACCTTTGCTATTATAAAAGCCCAACCCCAACTGAGCTGAGGGCTCTCCCATCACTCCAATATGTTGGAGAATAAAGGCTCTTTGCTTTTGCATATAGAACTTGGTCTCCTAGATGGTTTATTTTTGGGGGGGGGGGCTCCATTATCTGGGTATAACACTCATACCATCTCCCATATGAAACCCCTTTGTTCCTACCTCATCTCTCACCCTACTATTAGAAGGTGACTCATCCACTAGTCTGTTCCTACACATCACCAAGTGTGATGACAAAGACTGGGAGGCCAGAGGCAGAGCATTTGCCTGTGTGAGCCTCTCCCTTAGGTCCTTAGCACCTCAGAAAGGCAGGTGGGGAGGGAGTGTATGAATGGATAGTCTACCCTTGCTGGAAAGATGGCAAGGCACATGCACACATTTCTTTGCTCATTTGGAGCTGTGATCGTTTACTGTCTGCCAGCTTCAAGCACAGATGAATAAGGATCCTCTTTACTTTGTCCCACGATAAGTGTTAGACACGTTAGAGAGGGAAGATGAAGCCTCAGGGCATTTCCCATGTGCAACATCTCATACCTGTCCTAACGTAGTCTTCACTGTCAGGTAAAGATTGTTGGAAAATGATATTCTTGGCGTCACACAGAGAAACACCCAGACAAAGCAAAAGTAATGCAGCAAGGCAGCTTCGTTTGGTAAAAAAGGATACACCGCAGCCCCGTTTGGGTTAGCAAGCACATGGGAGTTGTGGGGAGGGTAATTACGTCACTTAATTTTCATCCTAATGTAGGTGGTGACTATGTCTCATCTGGCTAATTCATAATCTATGCAAAGGAAATGAAGGAAACAGGGGAGGGCTGGGCTGCTCCGGCTCATCAAGTTCCTGGGAATGTCACACAGGGCCTTTATGCAAATGAAAGTTTAACCAGGTGGAGGCTGGTGTTAAAGATTTTATACACACAACACACACACACACACACACACACACACACGCGCGGTGGGCAAGATTTATGGACTATCGATCTTTGGTACACTAGCCACATTTGGTTAACTGTTTTTTATAAGATAGTATCCAAGATGACTAACGTCTGCTCACTGATCATGACTGGCAGGAATGAAGTCAAGAGACCATGTGTCTCAAACTGACTATCAGACCACTGAAACAGTGGACCCAAAGAAATGGGATGTCCCCCTGGAATCTCGGTTTTGGGAGAAGGAAAAGGCCCAGGCAGTCGGGGAGTTTTATCTCCTGGAAAGAGATGCCACCCAGCTCTGGCAACTTGTCATAGCATATTCTAGAACAAGACTGCGGTTCAAACAACGAGAGGTCACAGGGAGCACACCTTGACTGAGATGGTGTAGTCTTGATTATCCTGAGCCTCAATTCAGGAGCCTAAAGACAAATTTGGGGAGTTCCCTGGTTCTATTTGTCCCTTTTCCAATGTGGCCTTCTAGAAGAAGTCTCTTTTTTCTGCTTTCTACTATTTTTAGATGATTTTTAAAAACTAACCTATTATGTGTGTGCACGTGTGCGCCCTCATGAGTTTCTGTGCACCCTGTGCATGCAGGCTCCCACAGAGGATGGTGCAGATCTCCTGGTCCTGGCGATGCAGGCAGTTGTGAGCTGCCTGACGTAGATGCTGGGAACAGAGCAGGAAGCTTAACAACTGGACCACCCCTCCAGCCCCTCTCTGCTTTCCGATTTTAATTTAACTCTTTTAATTTGCTTACTGAGAAGATTACCAGTTGACACCCGCAGTTCAAGTGCAGACTCAACGCTCCCTCCTATCGTTGGCCCTTCTCACACCTAAGGGATAGTGACTGGCTGTGTATGAATGGCGTGGGAGCTCCAGGCAAAGCGTGTGTCTGACTTGTGACATTTTTGTGTCAGCCCAGTTGTGTCCAGCCACCACTGTGACAGCCCGTGGGAGCTTGTGGGGTTCCTCAGCCCCACCAGCAGGTCCCCGTTCACATCCTGCTGAGCCTACGCACCCCAAGTGTTCCTAGCACGGGGCTTCCAAGTGCACTGTGCTCTCTTCCTTTTTATCTTACTCAAGATTTGCTTACAAAACCCTCCGCTACTCTTAACTCACTTCTGTTTTTCTTCTTCTTCCCTTTTTTCCCAGTTATTCCTGATATTTGAATTCTTTTTTCCCTTTTTTTAAATTGATTTTTTTATTAAGCTCTACATTTTTCTCTGTTCCCCTCTCTGCTTCTCCCCTACCCCCTTCAACCCTCCCCCAAGGACCCCATGCTCCCAATTTACTCGTAGTTCTATGTGGACAGAAAATAACTCTGAGGTCCCCAGAGCTCAATTTCTTAACTTGCATCTTGTTCTCTCTCAAAAAAACATCCTTTCTGCAGAACTTAGTATGTGGGAGAGTTTTCCATGTGAAACAAGTTTAGATAAATCAGCCATGATGCAGTTTGTTCTGGGATTCCTTTGGAGGAATGTTGGAGCCTCGCAGGGCATAGATGTCTGAGACAGATGTTGCTGAAGCCACGTTAACTCTGTCATTTATGAGACAGGCTACAAGAACAAAAACCAAGCCAAAACAGTGTCTCCAAAAGGAGCAAACTGCTGAAGGCCAGAGCAAGAAACATCTCAGAAACCTCACCAGGACAAACAACGGACCAGGGCTGGGACTGACGAGGGTGTGGGTAGCTACAGGAAATGGATTGCTAACCACGTCACTATAGCAGATACGGTTGGCTGGGGAACGGGTTGAGTTCATATCAGTCTTGAGGGACTGAATTCAGTCAAGAACCAGTTTAACAGAAGTTGGTTTGGCAAAGGAGTGGTTAAGTTAGTCTAAGCAGAGCCCTCCAAAGAGAGATTGCCATGGATGTCCCAAGATGGACAGCAACCCAGTGGGTTCTTCATTAGGATTTTAAAGTTTCTGACTATGTATGAGGTGAGCGTTAGAGCATCCAGGCTCTTTAGGCCCTAAGCACACAAGCTACTGGGAAGCCCTCAAAACTCTACTGTCAGGGATCAAGGCAACTTGAGTTATAGCCACAGCCACAGGTTAGTCTTGTCAGCTCAGCTCTCACACCCAGCTGCTAGCCCTTTTGTTTCCTTCTTCTGGGTACCCATCCTCCCTGTTTTAACGTTTGTTTTTACTGTAATTTAATGACCAGCAAGAGAGACCTCCATAATAGATGGGTATCCAGCGTCCTCGTTCTTGGTGAGTCCAGTGTTAACCCTGCTGAGATACTTAGCAGCCGTTCATCCACTTATTAACCTACTGAAGTACATATACTACAGGATCCCGTGATTTTAGATTCCACATTCACTGGCTGCACTCCCCACCCCTTGCCAAAGGTCTCTTCTACCTAAGACCTTCACATAACTCTGCCCATAGGCTAAATATGTTTCTTCATATTGAGTAATTCTTTCTTGATTGATTTTTATACTGAGCTTCATTTTTCTTTTCTGTTTTGATTTTAAAGGGCAGGATTATGTAACCCAGGCTGGCTTTGGGTTTACTATGTAGTAGAGGTTGACCTTTAACCTTGAACTCCTGGTCCTTCTGCCTTTACCTTCCAGCTGCTAGGATTACAGGCATGTGCTACTGTGCCCAGTTTCACTTCTATTTTCAAAGATAGGATTTATTTTTATTTAAGTAAGAGTAGTAATTGTAGT
The DNA here is from genome assembly GCF_903992535.2 of Arvicola amphibius. Taxonomy (NCBI): domain Eukaryota; kingdom Metazoa; phylum Chordata; class Mammalia; order Rodentia; family Cricetidae; genus Arvicola; species Arvicola amphibius. The sequence goes on along the minus strand of NC_052060.1, from coordinate 39,147,237 downwards.
AAATATGTGAATTGTACTTTCAGTCTATCAATTATGTAATTAAGTTATATTTAAGCAGAGGTGTGGACCACCTTGCTACTTGGTGTTGTGACCACAAGAGGCATCTTGCTTAAAAGCAAACTTTTAATAAACCATGGCTGAGTAATTTTATTTCTTCATCAACACCCATCCCCTAATATGTAATGAGTACAAGGAAAAATGAGGCTTACTGTTTCTGTCCTCAGTTTATGATGATAATTGAGAAGACTTATTATCATAAACTTCTTTTTATAGAGACGCTATGGTAGCTGATATTGGAAATCTGTCTCAGAAATGTTTGGCCCATCTTTCTTTCTTATTCTTTTTCTTCCTTTTCTTCAGACGTGTTGAGTCTCTTTCTTAATTATACTAGCAGCCTTTAAGAAAATTTGATTCCTAAATAAGAGGAAAGTTTAAATAATTTATAAACCTGTTTTCTTTGTTGCCATCTTTATATTTACATATGAAACTTAAAAAAAAACACAGGATAGAGGGTTGGAGAGATGACTCAGTGGTTAAAGAACACTTGTTGCTCTTACAGATTCCGTTTCCGGCATCCCCATCGTGGCTTCTAACTATCCATTTCATCATAACCCCAGTGCCAGGGAATCTGGAATCTTCTGATCACCACGGGCACAGGCATGTGTGGTGCATATACATATGTGTAGGCGAAACACTCAAAGTCATAAGATAAAAATAGCGAAATCTAAAACAAGAAAAGCAGCAGGGTAAGGAAACCCCTACCGTTGTTTTGTAGCCATGAACAGACCATGAACCTCTTACACCTTGCAATGATACATGGTGAAGGAGTATTTAATTATTCCATTGTATTTATTATGGCTTAAGCAGTTTCTTAACTGTTACAGACTGAGGATTTTAGAGTTTCATTGTTACTAACAATGTCCTGATTAATACGTTCAGGTAAATTTTGTTCATGTTTGTAAAATCAAAGGCGTATTTTATTTTACAGCTTAATAGCAGTTTGATAATTTTGGTTGTTTTTTTAAGGCTAGTTAGTAAATGAAAAGATAGTAGTTTTCAAAATTTGAATTTCTTTGTTTACTAGTCAGGTTAAATACTCTTTCAGTTCCGGCGTTGAAACATGAAGGTTTTTTTTTTTTCCTTTTTTTAAAAATGAAGATTCACAGGCATTTGCTAAAATTAAAAAGTAGTTTAATTTTCACTGTTATAGTATGGTGCATTTTTATGGCTTCTATTTTTCCCTCTATTTTAGAAGTTTGGATGTAACACCCATGAGATTACTTTGTGTCATGGAGGGGAAAGCCAGACTGAGCCAGGGAAGACGCACCCACTGTGGAATGCAGGGGTTGTAAGGCACAAGCTCATAATCACCCCTTCTCTCTGGGCTTTAAAAATGAAAAGATGAGTGGCCTCCTGTTCCCAGGATGGTCCAGACACAGTCCATATTGGGCACAGGGAAGTACAGGGTGGCCTTTCAGATATTTTAAATTTCAGAGTCTATAATTAGAAAACACTCTGTATTTTTTATACAGTTTTACCCTAATCACACCCATCCTTATTAGTGGCTCATCTCTTCTCCTTTCTCCTCTTTTCTTTTTCTTATTTTTTCTTTTTAAAAAAAGAGAAGGAAAAACAATTAAGGTCTCACTCTGGAGTCCTGGCTGCAGTTCACTGTGTAGACCAGGCTGGCCTTGAACTCAGATCTGGTGCTGGGATTAAAGGTGTGCACCACCATGCCCAGCTCTGCCCCTCTTGGTATACATCTGTAGGCACATCCTACACTCTGCCTCTGAGGGTTTTCAGTGTCACACTTGTGTGCCACACTTCTAAAATGCTGTCGTCTCTCCCTTTCCATTACCTCAGGGACTTCTGATCATTTTTTGCAAGACATTGACACTTTGTTTATAAAAACAGGGCTCCCTTGGTGGCCAACTCCAGATAGGGGTGCCCTTGCCTTAGTGCTGGGGTACAAGCATATACCACCAAGCCCACTTTAAACATGTGATTCTTAGCATGAGTTAGTGAAGAAATATTGGCATATAACCATCAACTCTGCCAGGCCAGTTAAAAGCCTAACAGTGCCTCTTCCCTCCTGGTGCTTACAGCCTCACAGAGAGGAAATAAATAAATCTTATCTTATCTACCAATTGGCCAAATAATTGCTCTTAGAGAACTACATTACTAGAATTGCATTCCTAGAATTTCTTCTACATTGACAGAGAAGAAAATGCAGAGTAAGGTAGAACAAGTGTAAGGGGTCCCAGAAGGCCTCTTTAAGGAAGTAAAGTTTGTCCAGGGATGTGCAGGATTGATGCCATTCCCACGGCAGAATGCTGCACATTGTCCCTGTGAACTGCAAGTAGAATATTCTATGTCTGCTTTCTATAGCAATATACCACGTGGACCAGAATGAAACTGAGCTGCGGTAGTCCACTTATATATATACACCCTGGGCAATGTTTACCATTGGCATCATTTCAAAATAACTAGGAGGGGGTTGGGATGTTTGTGAAAGCACACACACACACAGACAGGGACACAGAGAGAGGGAGGGTGTGTGTGTGTGTGTGTGTGTGTGTGTGAGAGAGAGAGAGGGGGGGGAGGGAGGGAGAGGGAGAGACAGAGACAGACAGAGAGTGGGAGGGAGGGAGAGAGAGAGAGAGAGAGAGAGAGAGAGAGAGAGAGAGAGAGAGAGAGAGAGAGAGAGGTTAGCCTGATTTGATCATTGCACACTGTCCACATGTATTGAAAATTTGAAATTCCACAGTGTATTAAAAAAGTATGTTCAGTCTTTATGTTGTAGTTAAGTGGAGAGATTAACAGCATTTTACCTTAAGAAAAAAGTCTTAAATAGTCTCTAGAACTTAGCCACATTAAACGGGAAAGGTTGACAAACTGGGATGGGATTTCCTCCCAACTTTATGAAATAGTCACGGGTTTTTCACACATCACAGTGTCTATACAGTTCAAGGCTGTCTGAGGGAAGGCATTACTTTTCTTAGTTAGGGTTTCTATTGCTGGAAGAATCTGTTTTAGTTTACAACTCTCTGGTCACACTCCATTGCTGAGGGAAGTCAGGGCAGGAACCTGGAGGTGGAAGCTGATGCAGAGGCTGAGGAGGGGTGCTGCATACTGGCTTCCCATGACTTCCCCAGCCTGCTTTCCTATAGAACCCAGGGCCACCACCCTAGAGGTGGTACTGCCCACATCAGCCATCACTTTTAAAACATGAACTACGGGCTTGCCCACAGGCCAGTTATACCAAAATGACTCTAGCATGTGCCAAGTTGATGTAAACACTATTCAGTACAGACCCCTCTTTAAAAGCTGAGACTTTTTTCTCTAACGATAATAGAAATTTACAGAAAACTCACCTGCCATCTGATACATACATACATACATACATCTATAGTAATGTATGTTTTAACTACAAGAGCTTAGAACCTGAGTGACCATATCAAGACGGAATACACTTCTGAGTTGTTTGATCCCAAGATGCTTCTCTTCCAGAGGGCGACTCTCAGATCTATTAGATCTGGGTACAGAGTGCTCTTCTGCCTGGAGGCACAGAGTGTTTCCCCATGGCTGTTTTTCAGGCATCTCCCCTTCTTAGAGGATATGTCTTTCTTTCCCGCCCCGCCTCCTCCTGCTCTGACTATGCAGGACCATGGCTGTAGGGATGGAGGAGAGGGTGGGCAAGGATCTCTGTGTAGCACTGACTGTGACTTCCTCTTGGCTTCTCACTCATCATAATGAAACCTCTAATGATGTCTTAACAATGGTGACCTGGGCCTTCACCGTTGCTCAGGCCTCTTGTGTTGAGATCTGCAGGACTGTGTTAAACCTCTGAAGTGTGAGGAGACCTTCACACACCTCAACCTGAGCCCAAGTTGTAGTCATTTTGTAAGACCTTAGGTATAGCCTGCCTTGATACTGATTCTATTCATTTAGCAAGTCCATATGCTCAATGCTATTCCCTTAATATGAAGTGCTCCCATTAAACCAATTCTTTTAAGGACCTTGTCAAGTTTGTATGCTTACTGCCTCAATCCATGGAGGAGGAGGCTAAAGGCCCATGGCATTAGGTTTGCATTTCATGCCCAGTTCTCCCTTGGCTGCCTTTGTGAGCAAGAGCCCCTGTTCTGTGTTCGAACAACTACATTCCCTACTTGGTAACAGTTCTTTACTGGTCTGAGTTCTAGAACTTACCTGTGAACTTGTCCATGGCCCATCATCTTCCAAAGAAAAGTCTCCAAATTCTGTGGCATTCTGTCTTTTCTCAATGTAACGGAGTACATTGGGATGGGTACATGATTTTGGCGTGGCTACCCACGCCCAGTTTGACAGAAAGTGTCGCGCTTAGCTGTGTTGCTGAACAGAACTTGATAACAATCAGTTGAACAAGCTGATGATATTAACTAATAGAAAATACTGTATTGTACACGCTTTTAATTATGGGCCAACTTGTTTGTCCACAGCACAAGAGCAATCGCTTGATTTTGTTTGACCTCTTTGCTGTCTAAGGAATTCAGCCAACTCTATCCACGCCCTAGAATTGCAACTGTGAAGGACCTCTGAAGTGTTCAACATGCAGACCCGAGTTCTTAGAAAGATCAGTGTGGACTTGGGAGTCAGGAAGCCCCAGTGTAACTGAGTTGATGTCCTGGTGTCATCGTGGTGATGGCCTGCTGTGGCTGCGCCAAGGGCCTGGTGTAGGTATACAGGTACCTGGACTCTGTAAACTCTTCACCCTCAAGTGAATCTGGACTCCTCAGTACAGCTAACACCCTAACTTCTTTGTGTTACTACTCCAAGGGAGCACTCAGTTGTCTGCCCCAGCTGATCCTTAGGAACAGCTCGTGGCTAAGACCCTTGAAGCTCAACTCCCTACCTGGACTCTTTGAAATTAGGGTTAATTTTATTCTTGAAACTTAAATTCAGTACAGAGATCTTTCTGTTTGCTGTCTGGTCCTTTGGGCACAGACAGGGTTTCTCTGTGTAGCCCTTCTGTCCTGAAAAACTGTGTAGGTTTTATTATTTTATTATTTTATTTTTTATTAAAAATTTCCACCTCTGCCTCTCCTCCCATTTCCCTCCCCCTCCCCCCCCCACTCTCCCTCTCCTCTCTCTCCAGTCCAAAGAGCAGTCAGGGTTCCCTGCCCTGTGGGAAGTCCAAGGTCTTCCCCCCTCCATCCAGGTCTAGGAAGGTGAGCATCCAAACAGACTAGGCTCCCACAAAGCCAGTTTTTATTGCTACAAATATGTAGTATTGACCTTGTGGGAATTCAGCCCTCATTGGGCCATGTAATCCAAGCATAATACTGTTTTCTTGGAGATGGAGAGATGTCGCAGTGGTTAAGAATACTCGCTGGAGCTGGGCTATGGGCTATGGTTGCACAAGCCTTTAGTCCCAGCACTTAGGAGGCAGAGGCAGGTGGATCTCTGTGAGTTTAAGGCCAGCCTGGCCTACAAGAGCTAATTTCAGGATCTGCTCCAAAGCTAGAGAAACCTTGTCTTGAAAAACAAAACAAACAAACAACAAAAAAAAACACTCACTGGCTGCTCTCTCAGAGATCCTGGGTTCGATTCCCAGCATCCACCTGGTGGCTCACAGCCTTCTGAAACTCTAGTTCCAGAGGATCTGATGTCCTCCTCTGACTTCCACAGTCACTGTGTGTACACAAAGCATAGACATACATGCAGGCAAAACACTCCCACATTAAAAATAAATAAATTAGCAACAAAAAAAATCATTAAAGTGTTTTTTCCCTCATCAGTTAAGGTTCATTGCCCTACACAGCATTCTGTAGGCTTGTTTGTCTTCTGTAAAATGCAGACTAATTCTTGGAATATTGCTAGGGTTAGAATGCCTATATGGGCTGAGATTAGGAATGTATTTCTCAATACCAGACAGTGGTGCTGCCTCCCCGCCTGTATGGTAGCGTCTGTCCCATGGAAGTCAGGTGAAGAAAATAACTGAATTATTCTATAGATACTTACTGAATGTTGTCTGTTTGCCAGACGCTCTTTTCGGTGTTTGGGATAAGCAGTGAACCAAACAGGAAGCTCCCGTGTTGCCACCATCCCTAGCTGGGAGCAGGGAGGCACAGAGAATTGGTTTTTGCCTCAGGTATCCTGGGGAAAATCCCTTCAATATGGCAGATAAACCGGGTGGAGAGGGAAGGGATCAGCGTCTGCTTTGAAAAATAACCCACCCCTGTGGTCCAGATGCTGCAGATTTCAGAAGTTCATGAAAACAACAGAGAAAAAAACAGGGCTTATCAATACAAGTTGAGCTGAAAGCTCACTTTTCAATTATACTATTTCCATTCCTCAACCTCTTGTCAGGATCAAAACATCCTTTTTTAGAATGCCTAAACAAGCAAATGAATTTATGCTTCATCATGTAAAAAGTGTGCAGTAGAGGAAGCCATGCTGTAACTTTCTCCTAACTGTATGTGGAGCGAGTTTGACAAATGAATCCTGACGGCACCTGCTAACCGCAGCCACAGAACCATCCTTGGGGCAGATGTACAAGTTCGCCTGCCCACCTTTGGCTGGTGTATTAGTTCCTTTTCTCTTGCTGTGACTGAACACCAGATGAATCGGGTTTGGTTCCCAGCACCTGCATGGTAGCTCACAACCGTCCGTAACTACAGTGCCCATCCAGCATCTTCTTCTGGCCTCCACAGACACTTCATGCACCGGTGCGCAGACATAGATACATAAACAAAAAACAAAGGTTAAGAACAACAACAAAATACCAACTTTTTAAAGTTTCATTTTATTTACTTAGGCTGAGGATTGAACGAGCATCAGGCCCCACATGTGCTAAACATTACCACTAAGCTGCATCCATAACCCCCAAATTTTTTTTATCATGTCTCAGCGTTTTGGCTAAGATCAAACGAAGAGTTTATGTTTTCTGTAGTCAAGAGCAATGGTTTCGAATGCTCGGCTTTCATTAGTATGGTTTTTGCAGATTATTGGCAACTTTTCTTGTTGCTGAGAGCAAATGCAAGATAAGAAGCTCATTAAAAAGAGTTTATTTTAGTTTGAGGAGAGATAGCCCAGGGAAGATGCAGGCCCTGGAGGTGACTGGTCATGTTGTGTCTGCAGTCAGAAGGGAGAGGGAGGGAGGAAAGAAGGGGGAAGCGAGGAGGAGAGAGAGAACTAGTGATGGCCCAGCTGACTTTCTCATTATTCAGTCTGGGGACCCCAGTTCATATGGTGGGGTCCTCAGTTCTGGAAATACTGTCACAGACACACCCAGAATCTTGTTTCCAAGGTGATTCAAAACGCAGTCCGCTTGACAACGGAGAGTAACCGTACCGGCTGACATCAGATAGTACGCGGCTGTTGCTTCTTCTAGGGGTGATAAGGAACACTGAGTGACATTGTGACAGCCATCATTCTTAGTGCTTCCCATGTGTTACCTCCTAGTTTTCATGCTAACCTTATTGAGTAGCTACTAGCTACTCTACTATTGGTTCCACTTCAGAGTTAGAGGGTTATGTCACTTTCCCCAAAATTAAGTGATTTGCTAGAATATGACAGGATAGAATTTGATAAGTCTTTCTTATTTACCCACTAAACTATTAGGCAGCAGGTTTTTTTTTTTTTTTTTTTTTTTTTGGTTTTTTGAGACAGGGTTTCTCTGTGGCTTTTTAAAGCCTGTCCTGGAACTAGCTCTTGTAGACCAGGCTGGTCTCAAACTCACAGAGATCCGCCTGCCTCTGCCTCCCGAGTGCTGGGATTAAAGGCGTGCGCCACCACCGCCCGGCGGCAGCAGGTTTTTCTAAGCCACACACATGGTAACATCTCCCTGGTACCTCAGGAACCTGGGTAAACATAAACACACATAACCATAGACATTCATTCTTTAGTATAGCAGTGGTATAATTCCTTGCTGCTGAGTGCCCAGAATCATATTTGGAAGTTTTGAAAAATTTTAAAAAATGGAGAACACCACCCCCAGGTCCTTTATTTCTGAGGCAAAGCCAAAATATGTTAGCGTGGCCTTGCTGAGTTTCTGAGGATCCAGACTTACTCTTTCCAGCCAAGTTCACTTGCCTACTGCTTGTAAACATAATAATGGTCCCTTCTGCACATACCATCCCTTCTGGCTCAGATGAGTCCACTCTTAGCTAACTGGCTTCCTCTTCATCCTTCAGATCTGAGTTGAGAAAGCCTTTCTTCCCAGAAGACTTCTGAACTTTCCAGACAAGTTGTGTCCTTGGCTTTGTGTTGCTATAACCCTGAACTTTTGATTACTCAACCATATATCTCCCTGTGTAATAGGGAATTATTTAGTTTCTCAACTATTCTGTAGACTCTCTGAAACAGGGAACTAAGACTGGCTTGTTCACCTGGCCATAACTGGCAGATGCCTAAATGAAGGTTAAATACCTTTTCAAAATATGAGCTAGTCAGGGGTCATTTAATTCTCAAGGTACACACACCAGACACTGCTTACTGTCCTAGACAGCACACTGTGTACAAGTGATGATCAGGGATCCTTAGTCAATCAGAGGAGTGAAATTCTTTTAGAGTTTTTATGGAACAGGTACCAACACATTCATGAGTTTAAATTCTTAGGTGCCAGCAGGCAGACTTGTTTCTCAAGGTCCAGACAATCTGAAGACCTGAGCTTTCAATAATGCGTGAGCCTAAACCTTACATGGTTAAGCACTTTAAAACGTTTGTGAAGTAATTCACACCCTTTAGATCTTGCCAGTAATTATAAACACAGCCAGTTTTGGTCATGGCAATACCTTTTTCTTAAATATTTTATGAATTTTTCTTTTAAATACGTCTTTGGAAAGAACACTGTTTTTGGAGATGATAAAGATTTCCCATGATGATTGAGATGGTCAGACCTAAACACATAATGCATGCAAACAATGCTAAACAAATTTAGCAGTCAGTATTTACATGGCACGGGAGGTGTTGGGGGGAATTTATGTGATTGATATTTTAAAATTAAAAATAAATTAAGAAAAATTGAAAAGTAAGTCTATACTTGCCTAGCTGTCAAAAATAGAGTAAATTCATATTACCCTTAGAGTGTGTTTTACTGCCTATGGTATGAAGCACACTGAAAATGCAGTATCAGGTGGTAAGAAGAAGAAAAACTTCTAAAGTTGCCTTTTTACCCTTCAATCTAAAAATGTTAAATGAGTTTAGAATATAGGGCTTTCCCAAAAAGATTAAGCCTACACTTTACTTTGTTGTATTTATAGTAGGTATGTTCACTGAAATGTAAAAACACCCAGAATACTCAAAAAGGAAAATTAAAAATAGAAGGGGGAAAAAACCATCCATGTATCTGATACCTATATTTTTAGCACCTCCCCCCCAAATTTTGTTGTTGTTTATCGAGACCTGGCTGTAACAGTCCTGGCTGTCCTGCAGCTCACTCTGTAGACCAGGCTGGCCTTAAACTCACAGAGATCTGCCTTCCTCTGCCTCCCGAGTGCTGGGATTATTAAAGACATGCGTCCACACCACACGGCTAAAACAAAATAAAACAAACAATTAGCACTCATTTCCTTTGAATATTTAATATAGAAATAACCGGGAAAATAAGGAATCCAAAAAAGAAAAAAGAACAAAATAGTGACAGAATGGATGTGATCATATCTCATGGTGTTTATGTATGAAATTCTCAATTAAAAAAAAAGGAAGAAAGAAAATTACAGAAAAAGGCTAATATGTTGGAGACTTATACTAGGAGTCTAGGCTTCTAGCTCAGAGTGTTTGGGGGATGGGAGAACGGAAGATTCATCCCAGGACTTTGGGTGCTGGGCAACTCTGCTGTGTCCCCAGCTAACATCCTGTTGGTTTGGATTCTTAGCTTCTGTAGGAACCCAAGTACATACACCATCCTGAATTTGAAGATAAATTAGTAAAATGGCGCTAGCCAGCTGTGTCATCTCAATGGTATTTGAGGGTGAATTCTTTCAATTCTGAAACTGATTATTTTGCAAGCCACAATTCTTGATATAAGAAAAAAAAAGTGAAATAGTTTTCTGGTCTGGAATATATTCTACCAAATGAGTCAATCTTCTTACAAACAAACAAACAGAAACGCTTGTTGATTATGAGGTCAGAGTCCCTGACTCAGTGCTGTTAGGGAGTGTGTTACATGTACTGAGTTCCTAAGAGGGAAACTCACTAGTAAGGGATGACGAATAAGTAACTTCCTGACTCTTAGAATTCCATTGTCCTTGGATGAGCAAGAGTTCTGTAATGACCTTCCAATCTTGCCTTTCCTTCAGCCACAAAGGAATGGGTGTGTTGTCTAGATGCCGTGTACCTCTGAATTCTCTTGACCTAAAAGGACTGGCTGTAGAAACCTCCACTACCAGCAAGGAGAAAGGGAGAAAAAAAAATGTCAGGATTAAGCATTAAACCAACAGCGAGTGTGCAGCTGGGAGAAGGTCACCTCGAGTAAATAATCAGCCCACATTCAACTGTACCTGGACTGAGCTGCTTTTCCATTGCCAAACACAGACCAGTAACTAGGCAACCGTGACTCGCACACTCTGAACACTTCACGGCAATGAAATGGCTAACCCCCACGTTTCCAGGAAATGCCCTCTTCAGTTGCTGGGGACCCGGGTGAACACTCACGCTGCACTCAGGTGACCCTTAGCTTGTTGATGGTCAGTGTTTGAGAGATGTCACCGTAGGACAAACACAGATGTGCCTGAGAAGGAAGGGTTAAGGTGGGGAAAGTTGCGTGGTGAGCCGGTCTTTCCACGGAGTGACTCATGGGCAACGAAATCCTTTGCCTTTAGGGAGGGAAAATGGCACATTCCTAATTACTAACACAGCCTAGGATCCCAGCAAGTCACACCACAGCTTAGTGGCTGAGAGAGGTTCTAGATCCAGATTGCCTGTCATTCTGCGGGATTTCTGAGTTTGGCTTGTGGTTCCTCAGAGGTGGACAGTGACGGTTCCTCCCGCATGAAATGGCTGTGCATATTGAGGTCACTAGGTAGGAAGAAGTAGGACCATCAAGCAGTGCTTCTTCTCTGTGCTCTGCAGAAGGGGCCGCTGACCCCCAAGGAGGCCCCACTGAATTAAGAAGAAAGGCAAGGAGAGAAGACACGGATAAATGGGAGTGTTCTCAACATGTTAAAAAATATGTTGAGGTTTTGAGGACTCTGATTACAGAAATTGTAACTATACACGTCAGGAAACTATCTAAGGGTCTAATTCCATACTTTGGAGATGGGATGATGAAAAGGCCCATTAGCTTCGCACCATGAGAATGTGTTTGTGACTCCTAAGATTGCCCTAGCACACCGAAGGAAGAAATCGTTTATACATTATGCCCCATCACGCTCTTTTTTTGGAAGGATTTATGATGAAAACTGTAAGGACACAAAGTAGCCGCAGGAAGTCACGGGAAATTCTGGGAGCTTCTATCTGACAGATATGCAAATAAGCACACGTGCGACTGGCCCAAGGTACTTAAGGGTTTTGGCAAAATGCAGCAGCCACTGGAGGTCCAGAATGGAGGTGCTTGGCTAGAGGCCAAGCGATGTCACATTGTGACGAGACCTGGACTCTCTCAGCTTGGAATGGGTGGAAGAGAGAGCCCTGAGTAAGTAGTGAAGTGGGCCATTTTGTGGGCCTGTGGGCAGGTCTGTAGGATCATGGAGAAGGTGTGGAAGCCCGGTGGCAGCACCACCTCACCTGATCTCTTTAGAGGTCTGTCTGACTTCTTGAATTTCTCTTTTAGAGGGAGGTCAGTTGTTAGGGAATCCTGTGGGGTCAATGTGACTCACCTTGGGTCAGGAGGTCAGCTGGACCAGAATGTGTTCTGTGTCTGTGAACCTGTGGGAGCTGTGACATTTAAAAGCAGAATGAGGAAGGGTAGGTGGTACTTCCTTCCCACTGAACTTGCTGCCTGGTTCTGTCAGGTCTGGGTGGGGCTGATAAGCAGGTAAAATTGTTTTACGGAAGTTGTAGAACCCAAAGTCCATCAGGGAACTGGCTTTCGGAACTGCCCCCAAGCCAGTCTTTATTAAATTAACCGGAAACCTTGTTCAACTGTATGCCATAAGCCACCTTTGTGGGGTGACTTCTACTGGGCTCCTAGCCACGGTGGGTTTACATGTTCTGGGGTAGGAGCAGGAGGATTAGAACTGTTAGGCAAAAGGAACACAGATAAAGGAGAAATAAGAGACGGAAACATAGGATAATATCGGGAGGGACTTCTAGTGAATACTGACAGTAGCCTGCATTTAATTTCCATTTGCTTAAATACCCTGACCCTGATAGGTAGGAGTAAGATAAACTACATTCACGTGATACAAGGAATGAACAGACCAGTTGAAGGACTAGGGACTGCATTCTTACTGAAACATTCTGTTGCCAGAACAAGACAAGTGAAGCTCACATTCTAGACCCAAAGATTCTAAAGGCAAACCACTCCCTTCGTGGATCCTTAGACTTTTGTTGAGGTAGCAACAGATCTGTCTTAATACCTGAAATACCAGGTTTGGATATTAGCCACACCTGTTGACAATAACCTTGAGTGAGTAGAACTCTCTGACCTGTTATTTGAACTGTTGACAATAACCTCGAAGGAACAGAGAAGTTCCAACTCTCTGACCTTTAGTCAAGATAGAATGGACCCATACCTGTGGCCCGGTCAACTGTATGACGCAGAAGCACATTCCTTTTTGTTCAGTTAATTATGAAGGCTTTTTTCTTTCTGTTTTGTTTTGAGACAGGGTCTCATCTAGCCTAGGCTGGCCTTGAACTCCTCACCTTCCTGTCTCCCTTCCCAAGTGCTAGAATTAGAGGCTGATGATTGAAAAGACAAGCCAGAGTCAGACAAATACCACACATTTTCTCTCACATGGATTCTAGGTTTTATATACATGGATACATAGATGGATGTTATTTTGCTGATAAAGACATCTTTATATTGTGCTGCATATATATATGTGTGCTTATGTATATAATATATGTAATATTTGTGCATATAATATGCTACACATATTTTTATTAACTACAGTATGTGATTCAGGTACATGTGTGGTGTGTGTGTGTGTGTGTGCGCGCACGCATGCATGAATGCTATATCTAGGTTAAAACTGGAGTGGTATGCCATCCATAGGGAAAAAAGTCAAATACAGGATGGAAAATTATATTCTCGTTTGATAAAGAATCTACCCCTAAGCAGTAATGCTAGTGGATGGACCTTGTAAATCAAGGGTTGCAGGGCAGCATCTGGGATTTATTTGAGTAGTGTATCACATGCCTACTGTGCACAGGCCGTGGGTTTGCTCCCCAGCTGTGGAAGATTACTTGAAATATTTCATTTTTCAACTTTAAATACTTGGTGTTACATTTTCTACATTTCTGTGCTACATGTGTGGTGGTCAGAAAACACGTAGCAGGAGGCCACTCTCTATGTGTCTTCAGGACCAAGTGCAGGTTACTGAGCCCAGCAGCCAATGCCTCCACCTGCTGTGTCATCTTGCTTGCCTTGTTTCTAAGTACTTTAAAGCTTATTTTCCTTTGATGTGTATGCGTGTCTTGTCTGCATGTGTGCGTGTGTTCTCAGTGTGGTGTGTAGGCGCCGGGAGCTGAACACGGGTCCTATGCTCTAAACCTCTGAGCTATTTCTCTAACCTCAATTTTAAAGTACTCTGGAAAATGCTTTTTGACTATCAACTGTGTTAGATGTATTTATGCTAACTAGCATTATTTACTAGGACTGGATCTGTAGCCATCACTAAGCTGCTGTGTAGGCGCCGGGAGCTGAACACGGGTCCTATGCTCTAAACCTCTGAGCTATTTCTCTAACCTCAATTTTAAAGTACTCTAGGAAAATGCTTTTTGACTATCAACTGTGTTAGATGTATTTATGCTAACTAGCATTATTTACTAGGACTGGATCTGTAGCCATCTGATGCTCACTGGGCAGCACAATACCTACCCTTTGCTCCTTTGGGGCTGGCCTCTGAGCTCACCCATTACCTCTGCATTGTTGGACTTGCTTATCAACCATGGCTTGTTTTAGAAAGTTTCAGCTTTAGCTTCCACTTAAAATAATTTTCTTTAGTATTAATGATCAACTTTTTGCTCCGATGAGGCTGAATCAAGAAGTCTTTATTAAAACCCTACTTAAGTAGAGGTGTGGGGGCGAGAGCATGCTCTAGGAGGCAGAGGGATGGTCGAGACCAGCCTGGGCAAGACCTGTTTCACAAAGCAGCCACAATTATTAAAAAAAACACCTTATTTAATCAGATTCATCCCCCATGTGATAGGATGTTCCACATCACGTCTCCCACAATGCTTCCCCTACCCCTTTCCAGCTCTATTCTATTGCTGCCTAGGTAGTAATAAGTGGAACTCAGTGGGTGATTTTTTTCATGATTTATTTCCCTATTCCTGTGACTTATTCTATCTGATGACCTGAAGAATACAGAAAGAAGGCAAATCATGTTTTAAATTTATAGGAATTTATCATTTAATATCATCCTTTCTTTAGGGTAGGGCCGAAGAAACTCAAGAGCTGGGGGGATTGTTTGTTCTTTCAAAGTGCAAAGTCTGGGCTGGAAACCAGATACAGGATTCTACTGTGCTACCCTAAAAGAGGCCTGTTTTCTTTACTCCTGAGTGTCGTAAGGGGATAGAGTACTGGGTGAACTTTTGTCTATATATGCTGATGGCAAGCTAAATAATTCCACCATTAAAAAACTCTTTGGGGGCTATCAGTATCTCCTGTCACACTGAGAGCCTATCTGGAGCACTATGGTTAGCTTGCTCTATTGCCCTATCCTGCTTCTTTTTTCTCCTTGAGAAATGAGTTTCATCACCATCTGTAGCTGTCTTTGCTGTGAGCATTACCATTTTCTTTTCAAGTGGAATTGTATATATTTGCTAATCTACAAACCTGACCTGGAGTCCAGGAAAACTGTCAAGTAAAGAGGCTGTCCTAAATGAGAAAACTGCTAAATGACCTAGCCTGGCTTGGTCATGGTTGCCCACTGTCAACTGAGATCAGGATGCTGGTGTGTAATGTCTGACGAGATTTCAGATGCCTCCCCCAAAACAGAAATGACAGACTTCCCTACCAGTTGTTGCAGGATGGAAGCTGAAGGCTTGCATGGAAAGTGAGCCCGCTTGTTAGACATGCCACCCAGGTGATACTAAAAAAAGTTATCTTAGGCAAACCACAAGTAACAAGTTCAAGGCCAGGGCTATCCGAGCCTCTGTCTCATGTGCATTTGAGCACACACACTGAAAGGACCTCAAAGTCAGCCCAAGATACCCCAAGACCAAGTTCCCAAGACAAAGGAGATTTTTTTTGCCCCAGAAGGACAGAGGGCAGAGATAAGGGACAGACAGGAGATGGAGAAGCGGAAAGGAAGGAATGAGGGAGGGAGGGAGGGAGGGGAAGGGATATTTGCCCTGAAGGGGCAAAGAACTGTCTCTGGATAGGAAGGAGGCAGATGTGGTCAATAGGGAAATGGTGGTTTATAAAGGAAGAGGGGAATCCCATGTTAGGATATGGTGTTTAATTTTTATTGGGCATGGTAATTAGGGTAGTCAAAGGGGGACTTCTGATTGATGGGCTTCAATACTTTGATAGCTGGACCATAGTAGTCAACCTTAGGGAAAGTGGTCTACTAAGGGACTAGATCCTGGTGGCCAGCTTTAGGGATGTAATCTAACAGTTTAGTGTGGTAGAGGAGACGGGGAGGGGCAAGGTCTGCCCGAGCCTTTTTGCCATGCTCGAGTTGGCTAGAACCACTCACACACATTCCAGCCTACTTTTGTTAAACTACAGTCATTTAAGCAAGGTGCAGTGACGTATGTCTGTAGTTTCAACTACTTGAAACTAGTAGGTAGGAGGATTGCTAGAGGCCAGGAATGTGAGCTTGTCTTGGCAACATAGTGAGATTTCCTAATTAAAAAAAAAAAAAAAAGATTTGGTAGAGAGACTAGAACATATTATTAATAAATTTCAGGAGCTAGAGAGATGCCTAGAGAGTGGGTTAGAACACCTGCTGTGCAGCCCTAAAGACCTGAGCACAGATGGCACCAGATGCCAGGTCTTGGCTTGTGCACAGCTCTCACCCCAGCATTGGAAGGAAGCAGAGATGAGGTGTGCTGGGGCGTGCCTAGCAGAAACATGTGAGTCCCAGGCTTGGGAGAGACCCTGCCTCCAAGAAATAAGACAGAATAAGACAGCTTCTATTAATCTACACATAGGTATATGCACGCACACACACACACACACACACACACACACACTCACAAAGAGAGAGGGGGGGAGGGAGAGAGAGAGAGCCTCTGCGCTTAAAAATCTGTTACTTAAAAAAAGTTTAGACAAAGTAATGAATTCCAGTTGGTTTTGCACGATCACAATGGTGATAAAATCATTAATGTACACGTAGTATTTGTAAACAAAAGCTTTCTTAAAAATAAAATTTTTAAAAGCCAAAAACTGGTTTTACATCCTAAATTAGACTTGTTAACATAGGGAATTCTTTTGACTTCTGCCTCCTTATCAATGCCTGCAATTGTTGTTGTAAATAGGGAGTCTTCAGAGTGCTCAACCAACATTTCCTCCAAACCTCACAGTTAGTCTTCAAATACAGGTTCAGACTGTGAGTCAGGGAGAGATCTTCAGAGAGTCTGTGGGTGGCTACCACCTCCTGAAAGCAAAAGTAGCCTTGAGTTCAGGTTTTTTTGTTTGTTTTTGCTGTGTGTGTGTGTGTGTGTGTGTGTTCAAGGTGAAGCCTCTTTTGGATCAACGTGTAGCTGTTTTCCACATCATTTATTTATTTATTTAGGATATTTTATGAATTACCTGCATTGAGAATGGCACATACGGAACAAATGAATTTGTGTTTAGATTTGGGTCTTATCTTCAGGATACCCTTTGTATGTATGAATGTGTTCCAAAAATTTCAAAAGAACAGTAGAAATTTGAAATACTTCTGGCCATTGTCTAAGCATTTCAGATAAGGTGTACTTCACCGCGTTGACAGATAATCTCTGAATCTTCCTTCCACCTGTAGGACAACTGGGGTTTTGTTTGTTTGGCGTGGTAATTTTGAGACAGGGCTTCCTGTGTATGTAACCTGGGGTTAGCCTCAAACTCAGCATCTTCCTACCTCATCCTCCTGATCTGGGATTCTACATCTGCTCCATCATGTCCTGCTGGGCCATTTCTAACACAACTGTGTAACAATAATGCGTACACATCTGAGCCAGAAGTCAAGCTAAAGAATGGTAACCACACCACGCCCAATGGGAGGGTCAGTATCGAGGAAAGCTGTAACCAGCGATTTCAAGCGGGGACACTAAGGAGAGGTGGATTGAAGCCTCGCCAAGCTACTTGTTCTGTGCTTCGGGGTCTCAGAACATTCCCTATGGGGTGTCATGGAGGTGTTTCTTGGAGGTTGTTGTGGCCTCTATCTGCCGAGACCTGAGGCAGGTAGGGCAGTGTGTAAGGGAGAAAGCCTGGTAAGAGGGGACTGTTCTAGTGAAGTGAACAGAAAAACGTAGGAAATTTAGGGAAAAGGAAAAAGTTAAATCTTAAAATCAAAGACTGGAAAGGAAGGTAGAGGTCAGATCATGAAGAGCCTTGTGCACAATTCTAGGAAATGCTGGAAGTTCAGGAAAAAAAAAGACCATTATCCTCCCAAGAAGCAGGCTTGAGGAAAACGATGACCTGCCTGAGGTTATTATTAAGGACGTGATGTCCACTCTGGTGAGATTAGCATAAATAAAAGCTTCCAGCTGGCTTAAGAGATTGCTTTAAAAGAAACTAATAGAGTTCACAATATTATGCTGTGTTTCGTTTATGTTTACATTTTCTTCTTTTTCCCGTAGTCAAAATAAGCAGTGAACTTTTGGGCCAAAGGAAGCCGTCAGAGGGATTTAAAGAGGGCAGGAAACCAGGAGATGGGCTGGGAGCTCTGAAGCAAACCACCTTAGATGTCATGATGGCTGCTGGCGGAGCTTGAGTTTCTACTTGATCGAGGGCATCTGTGCCTTCTGTCTCCATGAACTGCTCCCTGCTGTCTGCCCCGCTATCAATACTTTCACTCCTCAAAGAACCAGTGGTGCCCGGTGCTCAATGACCATAGCAGCTTGTTTTCCAGTCCCTTCAGTAGATGCTGTCTTTGCACTTTCTCTGGCCCTCTGGAAGCAGGAACTCCTTCTAAACCGAATTCAGCTTGAGAGAGAAGCAGCACCTGGATAGTGGGGAGGATTCAAAGTGAGCCTTGGTGATCAAGAGAGGGCTATGAAGCTGAGGCAGTAGCCTCAACTTTATTTACTCTGAGTAGTTAGGTAGATGGTAAAATTTACTGTGGGAATAAAATAAGGAGGAAGATACATTCCTAGTGGGCGGAAATGGCAGTGTCGTTTGGGGCAGGAGTTGTAAGCCATTTGCCTTTTCCATCCTCTGCGCTCTGAGCTCTTGGGTGGACATCACATTTCTCAGCCCTCTACGCATGATGTCAAGATGCTTTTTAGCCATGTTATGCATGTGTGAACCGGCTATATGCCAACAGCTGTCCGTGTCTGGTGCTCAGTGCTCACTACATACAGGTTGAGCTGCTTTTGTTAGTTTAGGTAGTGATATAAAACATGCTGTATGTTTTTTCAGTGCAAAAAGATTCAGAAGTAAGTGTTTCATATTGTGTTGCTAAGATACCCTGAAATATGCATATACACAATGTGAATGTCCTCCTTTTGGGGCATAAGCTTGGGCAATAGGCTTCCAGTATCCTATAGGCTCTTGTTACAAATGTTAAACATTTCGTGTGTTTTAAGAGATGTTTTCAGAACAAATGCATAAAAACCAAAAACCTCATTTTTCTGGGCTCTTAGTTCATCAGGAGGAATGAGGCAGAGTTTCACTGAGACATCTTCAAGTGGTTATTTATACTCAAGTACTTTTATTTAGGTAACATCGTCAATGAAAATTAGATTTCATGGAAATAAGATTGGATATGAAATTGCATCTTTTAGCTTCCTGATGTTAATTGAGCACTGACTTTATATTGTCTCTTGGCCCCCTCTAAGCTCTATGTCCACGTGGGAGATGCTGCTTTAGCCATATACAAATGACAGGGAAGTGCTAGCTTTGGTTTAGCTGTTGGCTCCATCACACTGGGTTCTGCCCAGTTCTCTCCTGTCTGGCTGGTACATCCTGACTTGGAATCAGCACTTTTTCCAGATTTTCTCAAGCAGCATTGGAATTGTAGACTTTCTTCTAATGTTACATTCTAAATGTGTTTTTGGTTCCCATTGAAACTATGAGAAGACATAAGGTAAATAAATGAAGATTCTGTCAGATGATCCCATACAGGCAACAGCAGCAACTGTACATGACTCAGAATACATTTCAATATAACAGGCTCACAAATGAAAAATCCGTATTATATATAATATGTGTAGATTTGAATTTTGTATGTTTTGATCATATTCATGTTTCTTCCTCCAACTCTTCTCCGATCCACCCTCCCTTCCATTCCCTCTCGACTTTGTGTACTTTCCCCTGTGTCCAGACCAGTTTGTGCTGCCCTTGGATGTGTGCCTTTTACTAGAGTGTGCTCAGCATCTCAGGCCTGACGCTTGAGAAAACTAGCCTTTCCTCTCCTAGCAGCTAAGACTTGCCAGTAGCTCCTAGGCTAGGGGTAGAATTCTCCTTTCCATGCTGGGATTTGGTGTGGCTTGGGCTTGCACTGGTGTGTGTATGCTGTCACAACTGCTGCTCGTGCCTGTGTGCAGCTGCCCAGCTGTGTCCAGAGGCACACTTTCCCTGTAGTCCCCCGTCACCTCTGGCTCTCATACACTCTTTATGCCTGCCCCCCTTCATAGTGATCCCTGAGCCTTGCGAGGAAGGGATGCAAAAAAATGAAAATAATTTTTAAAGGTAGACTGTACAAAACTGTTGGAACAAAAACATCCCATACTTCTGTCACTTGGGCAACTATTCTTTTTTATCTTTTCAATATTTTATATATTTACTTTTATTAACATCTATTAATTGTATAAAATAATGGATTCCATTGTGATTCACTCATGTATAGAATATATTTGATTATCTTCTACCTCCTGTAATCATATCCTCTCTCCTTCCCATGCACAGTTCCTCCTCTCTCTGTCTCCAAGCCTTCCTTCTACATATATTATCTCTTCTGTTTTCTTCAACTATTGCTGTTGAGCAACTATTCTTAAACTTTTAGAAATTTTACCTTTTCTGTCCATTGTTACACATTTAAGCTGTACAAAAGAGAGTACCTTTTAAAAGCAGACACGTAGTAATTCTGCCGTTGCTGTAGACAGCAGAAATTTCTTGAATGTAAGAGTTAATTAGTTAATTAATTAGTTAATGCAGCAAATTAGAAAACATGATCTAGAAATAAAATACTACTCGTAAACGTATAAAGGTGGGTGACCAAGTACTGTTAATTTTTTTAATATATCTTGACATTTTTGTGTATATGCAATGTAGATTCTTTACTGAAATTTCCCCAGTATTAGCATCTTAGACAAGTTCTTATGAGCTCTCAGGAAATACTTTTGTCCTGAGATGTCCCATTTTAAAGCAAACTGTATCTCATGGCTGCTTCGCTCTCCAGCTGTAAACGCAAGTTCCTTTGCGTGTCTCACTGAATTTCTCTTGTGATATTTGTTTCTGTAATCTGCTCCAAGAGAAATTCTCAGCAGCAGAGTTGCTGTTTTTGGAGATACAGTCATTTTCAGTATTCATAAGATGAACAGAAAGAGGTCCTTTTAAAGGAGCTGGGGCACTTTCTGTTGCTACCAGTAATTCACTTTTCCTGTCGTGTCCTTTCGGTGATGGTTGCTTGGTTGAGTTAACTAGCTGGTTGATTAGTAGGTTCACTAGTTAGCTGGTTGGTTGGTTGGTTAGTTAGTTAACTCACTGGTTAGCTGACTGGTTGATTGGTTCTTTGATTGGCTGGTTGGTTGAATGGGTGGATGGGTGGGTGAGTGATTGGTTTTGGGACATGGTCTCCCTGTGTGGCTGGCCACGAATTCTCTGTATTCTTCCCTCTGCATCAAGAATCCCAGTATTAAAGGCACAAACCACCATGCCTGGCTCAAGGTGGCTTTTATGGTCCTTCTGAACTATAGTTTAATTGTGCTGATGCATGGCTATCACCTTTCCTCCTATCTCCTCCTGGCTCTCTCAACGGCAGTTGGGGGTGGACTTCTAAGGTCAAATCCCCCAGAGGACAATGAAAAGCCACCTTAATAGGCAAAGATAAGTGGGGGGAAAGCCCCCAAGTGAAAACCTCTATCAAACAAATGTTTACAGTTGTATTCTACATGCTACTTATAAAGAGCGTCTGTGTTTATGTCTAATGTTTATTTACATATAACAGTATTCGTGCTCATTAAAGCACCTACCATTTCCCACGTACATCTGTGGTTCTGTTTTCCTTTGCTACAGCAGAAAGACCTCTGTTCAGATAGTCGTTAGACTGTCTGTTGCTGCGATAGTCTCTAAACTTTCTGCTTCATGTGGCTATTTGACCTCATCTCCCCACAATCCCTAGTAGGACTTGATTTCCCATTCACCTTCCTTAGCAGCCTAAGCTGTAAGGTGGATGCAGTAGCCCTGTTTTGCTTTGGGTCCCTTGGAGCTGTTTGATCACAGTTCCAGGGCTTGTCTACACTTAGCTTCCTTTGCAGAATCGTTTGTTCCTGTTCTGTTCTCACGTTTCCTTCATAAACTCATTTCCTT
Source organism: Arvicola amphibius (assembly GCF_903992535.2). NCBI lineage: Eukaryota > Metazoa > Chordata > Mammalia > Rodentia > Cricetidae > Arvicola > Arvicola amphibius. The sequence continues at coordinate 39,125,471 of NC_052060.1, read as the reverse complement.
TTTTTGTCTAATTATTCCATAAAGGGACCTTGGGTATATTAGAACTGAAAGTCTTATGTTGTGAATTTTCTAAAAATAAAAATACTAAATAAGAGCCTGTCCTAGGTTTTGCAAAGGGAAATCAGTAATTGGCCTTGAATTACCTCAATGTCAACAGTGTGCAGATATACCCTCCAGTACAGTTGTTATATCACAGTAACACTGTGATGGCGCATGCAAGCTCTGCACGGGGACATGTAGTAGTGGAAACCTTTGAGAGCCACACAGTTGTTCACAGATTGAAGTGACGTTCTTGACTGAACTCCTGTCCCTGCTTTGAGAGAATTCAGAAGAGGCATTGGATTTCTTGGAACTGAGTTAAGAGGGTTGTGAGTTGCCAACTAAGTGCTCTTAACTGCTGAGCTGTCTCTCCTGCACCTAAAGGCTGGGTTCCAGTGAACTTCATCTTCCCTAAGGCAGGTATGTCTATTGGCAGTGATTCAGAATACTTTAATTAACCACCAATGTCTCCTAAAACAAAATTTAAATTCTTGAGTTTTCTTTTCTTCATTTAGCAAAGAAAAATCAGTAAAAGAATGTCTTATTTGTACATTCCAAATAACAATGCAACTATACATATTCATTAAAACTGTTTAAGTAGCATTCTGTTAGACTTGAAATTTAATCCCTTAACTAAAATTAATCTTTAATGTTCTTTTCTTTTCTCGTCCTTTTTATGTGTCATTCCTTTAGTGGAATGTTGAATTAGTTTGGGAGACCTGGGACCCAAATTTGGGAAACACAGATAATCAATTATTTTTAAGTTACTCAAAGAAACTAGTGTCTAAAATGTAGATTGGAAACATTGGTCAAGTTAGCATTTCTGAGAGATAACTATTCATTGCAATGGGATAGTTGACATTTAGGAAGAACTAGGACTTAGAGAAACTGGTACTTCCTAGAACCCAGAACATTGCAAAGCCAGAGCATGCCTAAATAGCTGTGCAAATGTATCTTTAGGTAACCCATAGTCCTGCATCTTCTAGAGGACATTGAAACCAGCATCGACTGTATGAGTGGTCTACATTTGTTACTATTTCATTTGTGGAAGACTTTTTTTTAGTTGACATAATCAAATGAGAAATGAAGATATTCCAGCCTTCCTGAGTCTTTCACGGTCTCTTTTGTTTTTGAATTATTCTTTCCCTTATGAACATCTTATTATGTGACTTTTCCTGGGGAAACATAAGCACTTTAGGTAAATTTTATGACCTCTTCTTGCAGAGTATTAAATATTAAAACCAAAAGGAATCAATTTCTAGGTATCTAAATTCTGCTGTATAAGAACTGAGATTATATAAGCAGATAAGTATGTTTGTTTTTCAACTAGGCTGTTAGAACTAACCTTTCTGGCACAACCCCATCCACACTAAACAAGTGGTGAATACTGTGTTTGACCATTGACTATGAAGTGAGAAATGTCAGTTAAATTGGATGAATCTATCGAACAAATATCTGCACCGTATAGTATTTTATATATTGACAAAATTATAATTTAGATTACTGGAACGCCACAGCAATCTCATGTATAACTATAATTCATATCATTGAAAATACAAACATCTTTTTATTATATAAATTGCTTCCTTGGGCTAAAGTGGAAAAGTACTTTAGTATAAAGACACACTTTCAACCCAGTTTATCCCTTGCATCCATGGCTGTGTGTGTTCTTTTGTTGCTGTAGAGACAGGGAAGGTAGACAGTCGGGAAATAGGTAGTTCTTCATACTACCACTAAACACATCTTGATGTTGGATGAAAGTACCATCTGTAGTCCTCCATCTCACCCTCCAAAAATTCTACTGATGTGGGATAATGAGAAAAGTATTTGAGCTAAACAAAAACTAGGATTTCCAACAATTTGGGAAACATAAGCCAGAATTTCCCACCATTTGGGAAAAGTTTTAAGAGCCTTTAAGAGCATCTGATTTAAACTGAATGAAAGCTTAAAGGAGTATTTGGACTATTCCTTAGTCTTGGAGCAAATTTTATAGTCACTTATACCTTCAGGGTCTGGGTAACTCTGTTAGTCTGCTTGTCTATTGGTTCTACCAACCTACCCATCACTCACTCGTTCACCCATCCAATCTCCCCGTCACTCACTTGTTTACCTACCCAATCTCCCCATCCACCCAGCACCCACTCCTTTATTCACCTTACTGAATGCTCCCTGCTGTACCAGGGTTTGTTACATTGTCTTTCTGTGTCTTCCCTTCCCATCAAGATTTTCCTTCTGGGATTGGAGAGCTTGGTTCTCAGCTCACAACCTCTTGTATGTAACTCCAGTTCCAGGCTATCTGGACACACACACACACTTTGTTTTCCCATCGCTTAGCGGCTGCACCTAATCTACTGATATTTTAACTACCGTCTTTGACCACATGGCCTTACAATCTGCCCAAAGCTAAGGCCACAGAATGATGGGATTTCTGGTCCTGCAGGTACTGGCTCTGCTGCTGCCACCAAATGTATTTTTTAATTAAGGTTCTATCATTCTATTTACCAATAAAGACTCAGGAGTCAGACATTGGGATGAAAATCTACTAAGTCAGAGAGACCGAGAAGCAACCTGCTGACTTTTCTTTGTGGCTGGAGACCCAGCAAGAGAGCATCTCTCCATCCTTTCCAAGCCAAAAACAAAAAACAAACAAACAAAAAAACGGTGAAACTCCAAGTCCCTCTCTACTACCTTGTGTCTCTCTGTCCATCTTCCTGGAACCTCTGTACTCTGTATGGCTAATTTCTGTCAACTAGTTGCTGCCTCCACCCCCTGGTCCAAAGTTGATTTTTTTTAACACAGTGAAATCAAATATCCCACAACAACAGAGAGAGAGAGAGAGAGAGAGAGAGAGAGAGAGAGAGAGAGAGAGAGAGAGAGAGAGATTCTTCTCCTGCTACAGTGGCACCCACACAGTTCCAAGTACAGTTAGTTCTCTTTACAAACACAGTGAAACCAGAAACCAGAGCCAGTAGACAAAATTCTCCAGCCATTAGTAACAATACATAGCCAGAAAATCGTCTAGAAAAATACGTCAAACTTTAATATCCTCTGGAATGCTCTGCAGTGAGATCTCAATGAAGTGACTTCACAGCAGCAGAGACAGTTGCCTCTGGCAGCACCCTGCACCCTTGTCTCCCCCACTGCACCCTGGACTGTAGGTGATCCCTTCCTATAAAGTATTCCTCACACTATAATTTATTGTTTTCAACTTTGCAGAGCAAACATTTGCTCTGCGTAAGTACTCATTTCAGCCACTCAAGTGACCGGTTGCCAGTGAGAGCAGCCTTTCCTTGTCTCTAATCCTATTCATGGTGCTTTGGGGTGTGCCTCGGTGGTGGAGGGCTCTGCTAGCCCGGCGTCAGTCTCCATTACTGCAAGATTGTTAGAAAACCTCAGTTACACAGAGTGCCTTTTAATCAGTTCCATGGGGAAGCTCCTCTTTCCCAAGTCACTTTATATTGCTTAGCTACACTTTGTGGGATGAGGGAACGTAGACTGTATAATTTTAGTTAAAATGTTTATCACTAGGTTGTTTAGTTAAAAAGTTTATCATTTGTTAGTTTAGTTAAATGGTTTATCATTGGCTAGTTTAGTTAAAAGGTTTATCATTGGCTAGTTTAGTTAAAAGGTTTTTCATTGGCTTATTTAGTTAAAACATTTATCATTGGCTAGTTTAGTTAAAAGGTTTATCATTGGCTAGTTTTTTTCTTTGGTTTGTGAAAAACAGAAATGCATGACAGGTCTGAATCACTGCTAACAAAATGCCCTGCTGTGCGGTCTAGCACTGTAAAGTGATACGCCAGCCTAGAAGGCAGAGTGTGGAATAGTCCTCAGTTGCCTAGTTATTTGCAAAAAGGTTAGTCCTGTAGACTAGATCATTTTTTAACAGGTGAGTTGTGTTATGACTCAATACCATAAAACTCATTTAAGTCTAAGTTAAATGATTTTTAGAAAATTAATAAATTATGCAAGCATCATCAGTATTTAATTTTAGAACATGTCAACTGCCCAGAGAGAAACTTCAGCCTCCTTGCAGCCTTTCTTCAGGCCTCTTGTGGTCCCAGATAAACCGATTCTTTTCTGACCCTACTGAATACCTTTCTCTTTCTCTCATACAACTGAATCCAGAACTGAAATAGCCCATTCACCTTAAGATATATGTAACAGAAAGTAAAAATTTTAATCTCTGCCAAGAATTCTAACTCAAGTTAATATAGACAGATAAAATTGATTGAAATTGGGTTTTCAGTTTTTTTTTATATTTAAAAAATTGCACATCACCAACATACTTTATGAACCTACTTCCCTAACTGAAATTCTATTCTATTGAAAAGACGTGGGACCTTATTACTGTTCAAAATTTATGATCCAAGCTGGAAGTGGTAGTGCAAGCCTATAATTACAGCATCCAGGAGTCTAAGCCAAGAAGACCACTACTCCAAGGCCAGCTTGGACTACATATGGAGTTCCAGGCTAGTGTGGGAAATATGGGGAGACTGTATTTCAAAACACACACACACACACACACACACACACACACACAAAGACAATATTAGATCTGGCAGGGATATTCACCAGGTTATTTTTGTTGGCAAAGCTTATTGATGGTTTTCAATAAGCAATTGGTTGGTCATCTTTAGAATTTTCCAGATTTTGTTGATAAAAATAACAAAACAAACTTTTATTTTGAGATAATGTCTCAGACGTCCCAGACTGCCTTTGAACTTGCTACTTAGGGGGTGACCTTGAACTCCCAATTTTCCTGTCTCCACCTCCCAAATGCTGGGTCACTAAACCCAGACTATGAAGTGCTGGGAATCCAACCCATGTCATCTTGCATGCAAGGCAAGCACCCTAGTAACTGAGTCTCTCTCTCTCTCACACACACACAACACAATCTTAACAACCCAAAACTTTGTGGTTGCTTCTGAGGTGGAATACGTCTCTCCCAAAGCACCCTTGTGTCTGTGAGCACATTGTTTTATTTGAGGAGGGAAGAGTTTCACAAGGTTAAGATGTCCTGATTGGCAGGCGATCTTCTGCTCAGCTGGATCCTGTTGCTATAGAGTAATAGACCAGTGGTGTGAATTTAACATGATGACATATTAGTGACACTAATTAATTTGATGAATATAGATGACAGCAGGTTGTCAGCCAGCTCCTTTTGCTCTGCCAAGATGAGGGACAACTTATATACTAAAATTTACCTACTTAGGTGTATTGTATATGTGAATGCATGTGTGTGTGTATGTGCATGCGTGTGAGTTTTGTTTGCTTTGTTTTGTTTTTATGATGCTGAAGTTGACCCCCAGGGCAAGAGTTCTGCTTCTAACCCTCAATTCCACCAGCCCTCTAAATGTGTATTGCTATTTAGATGTGTAATGGTCTGTCCTATTCTCTTTAAGAGGCAAACCACACCCACACCCTCCTCTGTCCCCTGAGGCAAGCTGATCTTCAGCTTTTAGCCTGAGTCCTGACCCCCCTCTGCCCCTGTCCTTTTCCCCCTTCTTTCCCTTCCCTTCCATAACCCACTAAATAAATATCCAACTTTACTCTGCATGGTGTGCCTATTTGTCTTGGTCTCTTATCCACCATGGGGCTTCCTGCCTAGAACCCAGCTGCCTTCCTGGCCTGCTGTGGTCTTAGGATCTGCTGCATGGCACTCAGAGACCTGCGGCATGGTCTCATGGCCCGCTGCCCACTGCTGCCCCCCGGGGACCTGCAGCATTTTACTTAAACCATTACAAGAGGACTTCCCTATGTGTTTATATCTCCTTCTATAAACAAAATAAAACTGATCATTTTTCTCTTGATCTTTGCACTGACTGACTGTTTACATTAAAATGTATCAGTAGCACGTCATTTAAGAAGTGAAACCTCTTGAGGTCAGAGTTCTGATTTAAAAGTAAGATTTACTATTTCCTATCTGACCTTGGGCAACTTGTTTTGCCTTGCTGTTTCTTTTCTGACCTTGCCTTGAGTGACTAACTAGCTTTGTCTTTTTTTTTTCTTCTTTTAAATTGGGCTGACAATATTTTCTAGGGTTGTTATGAGTGATTGACTCAGGCACTAACCAGACACGCAAGTGACATTTACTGTGGACCGTTGAATTTTGTTACTCTTTTAGTCTGCTTGCCTTTTCAATGGCTTTATGGTGACTGCTGGGTTTTCAGGTTTGACAAAGCTTTGGAGTTGGTTAGCAAGCTCATCAGGTATTTGTTTCAGTTCACTAACAGTCTGTCTTAAGACCTAATGTTGAGCTGCAGCTTTTCCCGCATCTTACAGCTCAGTGTACACGTCTCCAACATTTATAATTCCAATCTGGACCAGTAAGGTAATATTTGCTCTGACTGGGGTTTAGCTTTTATCTTGAATAGATTAAATTCTTCTAAACATTAAAACTCACACATAAACTCAGGTGAGTTCTTTTTATTATTATTATATGTCTATATTTAATTGATTTTTATTGAACTCTACATTTTTCTCTGCTCTTCTCCCTGCTTCTCCACTTCCCTTCAACCCTCTCCCAAGGTCCCCAAAGTCCCCATGCTCCCAATTTACTCAGGAGATCTTGTCTTTTTCTACTTCCCGAGTTCTTTTCTTTTTACACAGTATTTACACACTTATATCTTATCATGGTGAAGGAGTCAAGCACAGAGCAGGGCAGACTTAGAGGCCTAATAAAGTCTTTCTGAGCCTTGGACTTTATGCCCTGCCTCTGAATGTCTTTATCTAGCTTCCCATCAGCCCTGCAGAGGGAGATTCTTGGGAGTGAGTGGCCTTTCAGACTCCTTCCTTAGCTTGAAACTGTGATCTGGATCCCAGGACCCCTTTCCTATTTTATTATCTGTAACCTCTACTAGGCATTGTTGACGCTCTACTGCCCGTCCAGGTCGAATTCCCCTTAGCCATATACTGTATCATTTTAGTAGTTATGTATGTCTTTTGTATCCTTAATAAAGGATATTAAGCACGTTTGATATCCTTTATCCTGAGTGCCTGGAGTGGGGAAGGTTTCTGATGAAGGGGTAAAGGGTAGAGAGAGAGAGATGGTTCAGCCCAGAAGAATGCTTGCTGCCCTTGGGGACAACTGACAACTGAGCCACTCACAACTGTTTATAAGTCCAGCTGCAGGGGCTCTACTGCCCTCTTCTGGCCTCTACAGGCATCTACATACTTGTGGCATGCACATTAATCAAAACAAATCAAAAAAATGTTTTGGATTTGGGAATTTTTTTATTTTGGAATATTAGTATATACATGATGATGTTTCTCAGAGATAGAATCCCAGTCTAACTCAAAATTTATTTAACATACACACACACACACACAAAACTGGGGATAATTTTATACAGTATTTTAATAATTTTATACATGAACCATGAGTTATGAAATCATGTGGTTTTAGATTTTTCAGCATTTCAGAGTTTTTCAGATTGCTAACAGGCAGCCCATTCATACCACCCCAGAATACTTCTTAACAGTGAGAGATTCACAAGCTTTTGAATTAGGCCCTATGTTGGATATTGAGTGTTTTACAAATTTTTCTTCCAATGAGCATTGAAAACATGCTTAAATAGTTTGTGTGCTTCTTATTTCACTGGGAGGGGGGGTGCACCCAAAAAAATTAGGGATGGGGTCAAAGTGCCATCATAGCAGCACCATTGTGTGGTGTCATGGCACAGGTCTGGTGCCACTCCCATTTTAGATTCCTGTTTTAGAGCTCTTGTCAAATTACAGGAGAAATCCTGCCGGGATTGTTAGAATTCGATGACAAATTATATATGAATATAATAGTGTATAGCATATCATCTCAATAGTGTATTGTCTGTGGATATGATAGTGTAATAGTGTATTGTCTCAATAGCGTATCGTCTGTGACTATGATAGTGTGATAGCATATTGTCTCAATAGTGTATCATCTCTCCCTTCTTCTTACGAGGGTGGTGTCTCTTTGTGTTTTGTTTTCTCACCATCAGTATTGTTGTTTTCCTTCACAAAAATTACAAATATTTTCTTGTAATTAATTACAAGGATTTGAGGACAGTTTTGTCCTTTGATATGGGGAGTCTATCAATCCAATAGCTTGTGGTCAGGTATTCAGCATATTTATGTTAGGTTTTTCAAAGCTGATTATCTTACAGGTTCTGTCATAAAGATGCATGGGTGTTTAACCTGTATAATCCAATAGTATGCGCATGAGAAAACTGGTTTCTTGTGTACGTGTTTTATGCTTTTCATTAATTACCTGGCTGTTCACTTGTCCTGGTGTGCTGACTGGTGTTATGTCAGCTTGACCCAAACTAGAGTCATCTGAAAGAAGAAAACCTCAATCGAGAAAATGACTCCATAAAATCAGATTGTAAGCAGGCCTATAGGATGTTTTTTTAAATTAGTGACTGATAGGGAGGGCCCAGCTCATGGTGGGCAGTGCCATCGCTGGACTGGTGGTCCTGGGTTCTATAAGAAAGCAGGCTGGGCAAGCCATGGGGAACAAGCCAGAAAGCAGCACTCCTCCATGACCCTTGCATCAGCGCCTGCCTCCAGATTCCTGCCCTGTTTTGAGTTCCTGTCCTGACTTCCTTCAGCGATGTACAGTGCTATGGGAGTGTGGGTCAAAGAAACCATTTTCTCCCCAGCTTGCTCTTCGGTCAGTGTTTCCTCACAGCAACAGAGACCCTGGCTAGGACAGTTGATTTACTGAGCAGACAGCTGGCCAGTAGTGAAGATGACAGACATAAAATGCAGAAACATGATCTCCTGTCATTCAGCAAAGGAGTCTCAACTCAAGAGGGCAAGGGGAAGCGCGAGTGGGAATGCTTCACACAAGACATCAGCTCGCATAATACACAACTAAACGTGATGTTGACACCGGCAGAGCCTAGCAATGCTATTCCCATTCCTGTCCTGGATACTTTCATCTGCAGAATAGAAACTGAATCTTATCAAATGCCGCTTTTACTTCTCTCAAGATAATTACCTAAAAAAAAAAAAGTTGATGTATTTGTTTGTGTGTAGATGTGAGGAAATATGTGTCTGTATGTACACCATATGTGTGCAGCTGTCCGCGGAGGCCTGGCAAGGGTGTAACTCTCCTGGAACTGGAGTTACAGGGGTTTTGAGTCACCCAGTATGATAGGTACTGGGAAACAAACCCAGGTCCTCTGCAAGAGCAGGCGATGCTCCTAACTGCAGAGGCATCTCTCCAGCGTGCTAATCACTTCTTAAAAATGTGCTTCTTTAGATTTTAGTATAATCAATTTCTAATTATAAACAGTACTTCAATTTCTGTAGTATGTCCCACTTTGTGGTTATAAAATGAAAAGGGTCATACTGATGCACCAAAACCAAATCTCAGCATATTGCATTTGCTCTCACAAGACAGGTGGGTTTGTAAATATTTTGAATTGTCTCTGTGTTATCTAGATTGACTCATGGTACTTGGCGAGTTTGGTGCTGGTTTGTGCTCTGGTGTGGAAACCCAAACAGGTTGACTAGTGGAATTGTCACCCAAAGAAGTAGCTTTGGTCATTTTCTCAGGCCGTGAGAGGAAGGGATAATATGGCATGGCCATCATCGTCACAACATTGAGTCTGGTGACACAGATGAAGGTGTCATTCAACCATAATGAAATCCCTAGGAAAATATCTATTCTTCTGCTAATGACAGTCAGTGGGTACTGTGCTCACTCAGTGGCTCCGCCAGTTCCTCCTAAGGGCTCACGCTCGGCATGATCATTATCTCAGTGAGGTTCATAGTGGTCCCCTGAGGTAGGTGCTGGAGTTCTTCCTCTTGGGGGAAAAGAGCGACTGGATTTTCCTCTCCGCATTCTATGTTCTAGAACTAGATGACGACCTTACAAAGGCCACCTGTATGTCCACTGATGAAGCTTCCTGTAGGCATGACCACCAGGCGAGGAGCACATGTGGAATATGTTAGTTAGCTAGGCTGGAGTGGGTAGACACCAGCCCTCGCTGCTTGAGGGTGTCTTCCTCGGAAGAAGGTGTCCATGGTGGAGAGAAGTTACTGTTGGCGTCGTCTTGCCAGGGCTCCTCTTTGTGACACTCATTCTTCCCGTGGCGTCTCCTAAGGCACTGCAGAGAACACTGGTCAGGCTGGAGGAACCCTGGCTTTCCCACCTTCTCTAGTGCCTCGGTAGCTGGGAGATTTTTCAAAGGGGCAAGAGGAAAGTGAGCCGTTGGGAGTGGCCCCTCGTGGCTGCTCACCCTCCGCTGATCCTATTTTTCTACCAGATCAATTTCCCTGCTGGTTTTTCTTTCTCAAGGGTGGGCTCTGTCTGCAGGTGGATGCCTCTTGCCAGAGGAGAGGGTTATGTAACGCATAAATCTATTTTTTTTTAATCTGGTGGCCAACTCTTCTCAGTCTTTCTTTCACAATATGAATCTTTCCTTGTCTCCCAGAGCCGTGTGGTGGCTCTAGCTCTTCGACTAGCTGCTCTTGGCTGAGTTCATGTGTGAGCGCACATGCATACACACAGGCCAAAGGTCAACATCGGGTGTCTTCCTTAGACAGTCTGCACCTTCTTTTCTGAGCCAGGGCTGTCAGTCTGCATCCTACTAATTCGGCTACACTGCCTGGCCAGCGAGCCCAAGGGATTCACTTGTCTGCAGCTGCCGTGCCCACTACCACATGCGCACTGGAGCTGCTGGCGTGTTCCACCTTGCCTGGTGGTTTTAAGTGGGTGCTGGGGATCCAAACTCAGGTCCTTCTGCTTGTGCAGCAGGCATTTTATGTGCTGAAGCATCTCCCTAGTCCCTGTGTTCTTAAGACAACAACAACCAAAAGAAACAAGCCAACCAGCCTTTAATCTGCCCCTGCGTTCCTCAGTGTTGAGATAGGAAGTATACAATAAACTCCTGTAGTTGATCTGTTTGCCACCGTAGTGTCAAGGAAATACCTGGAGGTCTTAACTGAGCCACTTAAACTTTCCTCTTTTTTTACATCCGTTTAAAGGGTTTAGCTGTCACTACATTGAATTTAACCATATTTACCCTGCAAAGGAGGCCTTTAAGACTGGAAGAAGTATGCTAAAGTTGTGCAGTGTACTCAGGGTGGAGACTAATTACAAGGTTGCAGAACTCTTCAGGTGGCTGGGCTGGTGGCCCGACTGAACTGCTGCTTTCCTAAATTGGGAACAGCTGGGCCACAGTGCGAGCTAGTATAAGAGTCACCGACTTTGCTCAGTGTGGTAAGAAGTCTCTGCTCCTCGCTGGAGCCTGGGGCGCTTCAGCTGGAGGTGCCTTTCCTCAGCCACAGAAAGGTAAGTGCCTCAAGTGGCCCTCTGAATGCCAGATGCTGCCGCTTGGGAGAAACTGGTGGTTGTGTCGAGGAGTTATCAGTTTCCTGTGGCAGTTTTAGGAAGTTCCCCTGTGGCTGCTCCTCTACCCCTCTCCCAGATGAGACCCAGCGAAGGCTTTGTAACTTCGTTAGTTTGAAGGTTGTGGACTTTGCTTGTGGTGTGTGTGTGTCTCTAGATACTAAAGGGGAAAACTGAGGCTGTCATTTAAAATAGGTTGAATGTGTTGCTTTGCAGTTCATGAAAGCAGTCACCAAAGGGATTGTAGGTTTTTAAATAGGGAAGTTAGAAACTGGGCTGTTCTGGAAAATGAGGGTGACAACCATCCAGCAGTTCAGCAGAACTTCCAAACCCTTTGAAATTTTTATTGTGTAGTTTTGAGGCAGGGTTTCTTTCACACTTAACTAACCTGGAACTGACTATGTCACCCAGGGTGACTTCAAAGTCACCGTAGTCCTCCTGCTTCAACCTCTTAAATGGTGTCATTAGAAGTGTGAGCCACCATGCCCCACTGTTGGATCCCTTTTCTTAGAAAAGATCCACCATCTAATCTTTGCAGATCAGGAAGGAGTGGAGTGGTCTCCAGGCAGGTTCTAGTGTATTATGACTTCGTGGTTAGCAACTTGTGAAGTGTTTGAAATGTTAGGTCCTGGCTTTATCAGAAGAAATGAACAGGAAATTGATTGTTAAGATATGCTGACATCAGCTCATGGACAAGAGTCCCAAGCTTGGGCACTGTACAATCCAGCACTGTATAAATAAATCCAGTCTCAGGGGCCCTGATTTTGTTCTGAGGATGTCTTTGTAGAGCAGGCGCTTTGGTATTAAGTTGCCTTACTTCTGAGAATGTTTGCATCTCAAATGGTTGGGAATTAGACAAGCCATTGCTGACCTCGTTTTCTTTTGTTCTTAGGAGGGACGACATCATCTTCGGTGGGAAAGAGAGTTGGCTTCCTTGTGTACCAGCAGATTGTTGTATGGGAGGAACTAAGAACCAGAAAGCCACCGTCTCCATTTTGTACCAGCACACACAGTCCCTTCTGAGAGTCCATGTTGATCTTGGAAGTGGAAGGATTTAAAAGAGTTACGTTTCCACAGAGAACAAGAACCTTACCATCTCCTGTAGCTCTGAAGGCTGGCATACGATGGATATCATAGAGACAGCAAAACATGAAGGTCATTTGGAAAACCAAACCAGTAACTCTCCCGACACTTACACAAGTCCTGCTGAAGCTGTAGAAGAAGAAAACAAAAATGGCAATGGGAAACCCAAGAGCTTGTCCAACGGGCTACGAAAGGGCGCCAAAAAGTACCCGGACTACATCCAGATTTCTATGCCCACTGACTCCAGGAACAAGTTTCCCCTGGAGTGGTGGAAAACGGGCATTGCCTTTGTGTATGCTCTCTTCAACCTTGTCCTGACGACTGTCATGATCACAGTCGTGCACGAGAGGGTCCCTCCCAAGGAGCTCAGCCCTCCACTCCCAGACAAGTTTTTTGATTATGTCGACCGGGTCAAATGGGCATTTTCTGTATCAGAAATAAATGGGATTGTATTAGTTGGGTTATGGATCACCCAGTGGCTCTTTCTGAGATACAAGTAAGTATTGACTAATAACGTATTTGGGTTTGGGTTGAGTTTGCTTTGTAAAGAGATGATGTGTCATTGATATTATCTTTCTCAGATTCTTCTAATGCATTTGGTTTTACCTAGGCATTTGAGGAAAGAAATTGGAGGTAGGCATCATTGAATAAATTCAGCCGCTCTTCCATAAGTGTTCATTGAGTGGCCACGTGTGAAAGCAGGAAGCTACAGTAGTCTTGTGTGTGGAGAGTGACTCAGTTTACCAATTTACAGTACAGTGCCTTGTTTCCAGTGGAATGGTGCCATACTCCTACCCTAAATCAAGATGCTTGGACATGCCTTTGATCCCAGCACTTGGGAGGCAAAGGCAGAAGGGTAGCTATGAGTTTGAGGTCAACCTGGTCTACATAGAGAGGTCAGGACAGCCAGGACTACAAAGGAAGAAGATGGTAGGAAAGGACTAGCGTGTTTTCAGGCTCTCTGCAGGTGCAGTAGGAAGTGGGCCAGGATACTAATTTATTATGGGATGATTGGTCCGCCATCAACAGTTTGCTTTGAGTTTCTATCTATTCAAAGGTTCTTAAGCTTTCTTTCCTTTCTTGTCCTTTTCCTGCCAGGCACAAAGTAACCAGTGTTTGTTTGAGAAACTGAATTTGGAACTGGGTTTCGGTGGTTAGGGTTTTAGATCTCTAAAGTAAACTTGTCTCCCCTGCCTTCCTCTTGGCACTGAAAATGAGAACACGGCTCAATAGTTCAGCCCCTGCCTTCCTCCCTCATCTCAGAACTGTACCAGCTGGGGAGTAGTAAGCCATCATCTTGATGATATGTTACAAAACTGGACACAGCTCTGACATGGCTATTTCCGTTTCTCTGTGTGAATTCTGATGTCTGGTCCACAAAATTAGAGGCCACTCAATTCCCTGTCCTCTCATTTGTCTTTGGGTGTTTGCTTTCTATTGGATTCCAGGAATTAAGTCCCTAAAATACAAGTTTGAGTAAAATACCCACAATTTAGGGCTTTTTAACAAAAAGTGAGGCACGGGAACTCCCACAACACAGCTTCAAAATTCAGAGTCAAGTAAGAGTTCAGTGTTAGTGCCACAAGGTGGCTTTTAGGAGAGAGTCAGGGGGCTGTGTCGGCGCACACCTTTAATCCCAGCACTTGGAAGGCAGAGGCAGGGGGATCTCTGTGAGTTCGAGGCCAGCCTGGTCTATAAGAGTGAGTTCTAGGACAGGCTCCAAAGCTACAGCAAAACCCTGTCTCGAAAAACCAAAAAAAAAAAAAAAAATCCCAAACCTCCAAACAGATAAAAAAAATCTCCATTTAGAAGAGAGAATAAAGTTGATGGTTGCTTTGTATTTAGAAGAATTGAGCCTGCTTTCCCAAATGCAACCCTGCAGTTTTCAAAACCTGCATGGCAAACTGAAGCCATCCATGCATAAAGTTTCTTTATTATAACTCTCAAAATATTTCATCAGTATATTTAGTTAAAAGAGCGATCAATTGCTTTTTACTTAGTGGAAGTGAATTGCCGCTGCACATGTCAGTTATGGCTTTTTTATGCTAAAAGCAAGGCTGTATTTATTGACCGATAGTTTTCTTTTTAGTGCCTGGACGCGACACTAAACATAGTTGGGCTTGCATAGGCTATGGATGGTCACGTTCTCCTTCAGTTTGGGTATAAGGCTCTTCCTATTCACATCTGGGTGAAGAGCTATTTAGTCTAGGATGTAGCGGGATTCTGCCTCCAGGGTAGCCTTCGTCTTGGTTTAGGTGAGATCTAGCTGTTACAACTGTCTTCCTGTTGCTGTCTCAGAGTCCACCGTGTCAAGACGCATGGTATTGGCGGGGGGTGTAGCTTACTACATCCCTGGGCTCACATGCACGAAGCCCTGGGTTACATCCCCAGGCCACAGAGGAAAGCATAAAAAAGGAGCAAAGGAAAAGCTATGCCTTATCCTGCTCTGATCATTACACACTGATACTGAAATTTCACACTGTCTGCTATGAAACATGTTCAATTGCTACATGCTAATTGAAATGAAGATATCTATTAAAAAACACTTAGGATCACGCACCTAGGCCATGTACTTTATACCTACCGCTAAGATCACAAACAGCACTAATCTGCCGTTTCAGTTTTGAAGTATATTTGGCTTGGATTTTGGTAACTGGTAGAATTGTCATAACCTTCTTCTTAAAGCCCTAGCTGAGTAAGAAATCCTGCCAATCCCAGCCTCTCTCAATATGTCTACCATGGAGACACCTCTCATGTCTCTGTTTCTTTCAAAAGCTCTGAGGGGAGACACACCGTGAACAGTTATTTTTTTCTAAGGAAGACTGAGGAGTGAGTGTTTCACCTAAGTTAATCTTCTGTTCTGGGCACAGAATGCTGGAATGAATCTAATTGACTCCTAATAATATTTCCTTATTTCTTGTTGTTGTCTAATAGCATGAAGCACAGTTCAGAGCAGCGCTCCTATGGGGCCTGGGCTTGAATTCACAGAGTGAATTGCTTTCACTTAACCAAGGAAAAACAGCCAGCACTGTTGACTGTCTGTTCCTTTTCAGTACTAAGACAACAAAGCTAGGTTACCAAGTACACAGTAAGTCAGCCCTTCCAGCTAGCTACCCTGGGCCTGCTTCTTTCATCTCCCCTCACCTGAAACCCAGGAATGTTCTTGAAATAGCTGTCAGTGGCAAACAACCAAAATAGATATTTATGCTTTTTTTTTCTTTTAAATTAGAAATCCCAGCAGTTACCTGAATTTGACCTTGGTCCATGTGAGAACCAGTGTCTTGGACAAAACTTAAAATACTCCTCATCTCTGAGGGTGCCAGTTCTTCTAAGAGTCTTTTGGGCAGTGGTGGTTTGGAAAGTTTGAGAGCTGGGAGGGTGAGAAGCCCAGCGGAGTGAATACATGGTATGTTCTAAAGAAGTTAAAGCCCACAGCTGTAGGTGGGTGACACATCCCCACTCATTCCCATCCATGTTCAGAGCCAGCGCTTGCAGACATAACAGAAAAGAGGCTCTGGAACTGAGACCCAAAGACCTTTAGACCCATGCTACCCCCATACAGTCATGCCATTGGCAAAGCCCTGGTTGCTGAGCTCAGTCAGCTTCTAGAACACGCTTAGGCTGAAGATTGCGAAGAGCCCAGAGCCACAATCAAGACACCATCTTCCTTAAAGCTGCACAGGGAAAAGAATTTTTGCCCTTTATTTCTTGACCAATCTCTTTTTCTTTTTGTTTTAATTTTATTAAATTTTGTTTTAATTTTCGGGAAAGAGACTGGCCTTAAATTCATTATGTAGCTAGTGTTGACCTTAAAGTTATTGATTCTGCTGCTGCTGTCTCCCAAATGCAAGGTATTGGTTTATGTAGTAGCAGAAATCAAACCAAGGACTTCTTGTATGCAGCAAGTAGTCTAACACTTGAGCCACACCCCTAGACCTTTTCATTTTTTTAACTGGTACATTTCATTTTGTAATGAAAGCTTACAAAATTGGATTCCATAATGAGGTATTATGTATAAATTCATATGTGTGTACTAGGTGACGTTCAAGTTAAGCATGCCTCTCTTTAAGCACTTCTTTTAAAAACATTTTTAAATTTGTTTTATTTTATGTATATGGGTGTTTTGCATGCATGTGTTCTATGTGCCATGCGCAAGCCTGGGGCCCACGAAGGCCATCGGATTCTCTGGAACAGGAATTACAGATGGTTGTGAGCTGCCATGTAGGTGCTGGGAATCAAACCTGTGTTCCGGGTGAGAACAGCCAGTACCCTTAGCTGCTGAGCCCTCTCTCCAGCCTACTTATCCTTCCTTTATGGCAAAATACCTCATCTTTCCAACTTATTTTTGAAACGCAGAGTACATGGTTAACAGTAGTCATCTTGCTGTATGGAAAATCTCAGCACATCCTGTTCCTAACTGTAACTTAGTACACATTGATCAGCCTTCCCATATAACCCCTCCTAAACATACAGTCACCCCCATCGCTGGTAAACTCTAGTCTGTGCTCAACTTCTCTAAACAATATTTTTTTAAGTTGGCAAAGGGGTGAAATTATTCTGCGCTCATTTTTCTATGCCTGGCTTGCTAAGTATGATGATCTCTAGTTCCATCCAGGTTGTCACAAATGACAGGACTGGACTCGGCTTTCATGTCTGAATAGTACGGTATTGTACATACGCATGACCACACCTTTATCTGTTCATCAGCTGGTAGGCACTTCTAGGCGGTTTCTATTTTGTGGTTGTCATAAATAATGCTTTAATAATGCTCCAATAAATGATAGTGCAGCCTTGTACAGAGAAAGGCAAACAATTCTAACCCTTGTACTCCTTTTTATTTTCTTTTGCCATTTAAAAATCAATCGTGAATAAGATAATAGCGAATCCATCCAGTAGTTACTTTGGACGCGGTCAAAATATAGTTCTCTGAAAACGTTTGCAGTCAGAGAAAGCAACTCAGGCCTAAACCGTCACACTATCTCTGGATGGTCCCAATTAAAATCTTGCTTACATAACTAGGGTTTAATGAGTTGTCACAGTTCCCTGTGTATCCAATTATGCAATGTCACCTGATCCATTAGATTATTCCTCTATGGCCACCGCTCACTTACACCTCCGATGTGTTCTCTAGAGGGTTTCGTTAATCGGTGAGTTGACTGAAAACAGAGAGGCTGATTGAATTCCCTGGCAAAGGAAGACACTTTTTGGGAGCTGAGACTATATAGACTCTTTGCACTCTTAAATTTACTCGGTCCCCCCATTCTTCATCCTTTCAGGCCCCGGATCACTTAGCTATACTTCAGTGTATGAATATTTCTTTATGGAGATGTGATCAGTCCCACTATGGACTATGGGATTTCTCACAGGCCTTAAAATTCTGTGAAGCTGAAATTTATTTGTTAATTCCATTGTTTCTATTATTTTTAGTCAATTAAACATTGATTTACATTGCATTAGAAATACAGGGAGCCAGGCTTGGTAGCTTGCACCTGTAATTCTGCCACTCGGGATCATGAATTTGAGGCAAGACTTGGGTGTATAGTGTGGTCCAGACAGACAACTGGTAAACCTGTTTCTCCCCATCCCTGTGTTCCCTTTAGGTCTATAGTGGGGCGCAGATTCTTCTTTATCATCGGAACGTTATACCTATATCGCTGCATAACTATGTACGTCACTACATTACCTGTGCCAGGAATGCACTTCCAGTGTGCTCCAAAGGTAAGTCTCCGGGTCCCACAGAGATGACTCAATAGAGCAATCCCAAAGCCTCACTCCTTCACACATGCCTCCGTACACTTCCATAGGTGTTAGCTGCAATCTAGCATAGTCTCTACTTTGCTCTAGATTGGGGGAAACGTTCATTAAGAACTTTGCATTTCCACATATAAAGAAAATTGGTTTTCTGCTAACTAAAAATCCACCAGTGTTTGCCTCTTTGGGTTTCCTCACTTTCTTATTCTGTATGGAATGGTACTTATGGTCCCAGGCATTGTAATGACCAAAGTGCAGGCCCTTCCCTCTAGCGTCTCTTAATAAGTAATCAATACCTTCTTAATGTATCACGTGATGCTTAGTCAGGTGATTGTCACGTGAGAACAGCAGGAACTTTTCTACAGAAGGGTCAAGAAAAGATGTTAAAAAAAACTTGGCAGGAAACAAGGGAGAGAACTAACCACCTGGGCTGGTTGAGAGCTACAGGCCTGGAGAACAGTGTATCTGCATTGGGTTCAAGGAACAGCCGGCAGTGTGTGTGTTTGGGGGGGGGGAGGGGCAGCAGGGCGGGCCACAGGCTGCAAAGGTTCTCACTGCTCTTGTGAGCCTTGGTGGTCATGATCACGGAACTGATGCCATTTCATCCAGGACACATCTCGCCAGTAAGACCGACAGAACATACTGGCGTGGATAGGGTTTGAGAGAGAAAAGCCAAGAGCCCCTCCAGATGATTAGCCATTGGGAAGACAGAGTAGGCTGTGCTGTCGCTGAAGTGATCTGAAGGGAAGTTACAGTTTCCTCACATGGCATCCGGGCCCAGGAGGGCCAGTCTTCATCGTAGACCCCTGTGCACCCTAGTTTATGAAATAGAAACTTACCGATCATGTGCTTTCTGGCTGAGGGGAAGAGGTCTGACATCGGACTTCACTGAACACTAAGCAGATGTCAGGAGGGAAGGAGGACAGAGCTGTTCTGGAAGAGCCGGAGAGCCGGCCATCTCCCTTACCAAATATAGGTGTGGTTTGGAGAGGCAGTCATTTCCTAAAGCCATCAAAGCAAAACGTGTCTGTAATTAAAACAGTGTGCACACTGAATTTAAACATTGACTGGCTTTGACTGAAACTAATTTCAGACATGAGAGTTTAGAAACATAATGAGCCTGCCTGGGACTTCACTGCCAGACAGTATTACAGTGTGCTCCCTGGTGAGGTGGCCACTGCCGAGGGGCAAACCCTTCCTAGGAATGGATGAGGTCAGCCGGGAAGGGTCAATGATGGGAGAAAGACAGACTAAAGGTTACCCCTTTATGGAAGAACTTCAGTTTCCCAAAGCCACCCCGCTAAAGAGGCTGTGGAAGAACCAAGCTGCAGCCCTGCCTGTTGGAGGTTCCCTGGCTAATCTCCTACCACATTCAGTGAGCAGGCTCTCCTCCTCAGAAGCAGACTGTAGTTGCCTGCCCCTCGGTTCGGTAAACAGACACATGCTTTTCCCTGTCTGGCTGGAGGAGATGTAGTGATAGAGGGCAGGGATCAAAGTTGCTTTCTAAATTTGGCCCAAGTGCTGCTTCCAAGCTTTCAATGCTTGTGGCCACAAGGCTCTTCAATATCTACCTGTTTCCTGTGTTGGCAAGGCTAGTGAGTGTCCTTCAGAGGGAGCAATGACAGATGTGCACATGCCAAAACCTCTCTCTGAGAGGGCATCCCTGTCTGGAACCAACAGCTCACACAACTTATCACTCAGAGTTCTCACAGTGGCATCCCAGGCACCTGCAGTTTGGCCATCAGCTTCAGCCTCATCTCTCCTATAGCACAGCCTTTCTGTCTCCACTTCTGAATGGTTCCCTGAGCCCTGAGAGGAGGGAGAAGATGGCGGTATCTACTTATGGCTGAGTGCTCTCAGATCTCTCACTCTGCAGTGTCTGGCTGTGGGTCACAGGGCTTTTCTTCCTGGGAGGGACAGTCATGAAGGTCGGGTTTCTTGTTTGTCAGCAGTCACCGTGGACTGCTGTGACCTTCTTTCTTTCTCTGGGAAGTAGTATATGGGAGTCACAGTTGGGGGAATCCTTAAGAATGCTGGGGTTCCTTTGTGTTTGAGTGTTTTGATTGATGCTTCTTTCTTAGGTTTCTGTGGCTTCAGCTTTTGATCTGGTAGCGCACTGCATGGACTGATGTCTGAAAACAAAGAAATGAGTAGAAACGAGTGTTGGTGTGTGGTGGGAGGGCCTCGGGGAACTGAGCTAGGTCTAGAGGAAGCCATCAAGATTGTCCAATCCTCGGACTTCACGGTCATCCTTCCCTTGCTCAGGCTTGCCCTGCTCACTTCCCTTCCTTTCTTCTTGTGAAGTTCTGTTGAGCATTTTTAAAACGTAATCCTCCATCTCAAGATTACCAGCGATCGGGTTTAAGGGTTAAGAAGTTAACAGAGCGGACCAGTGAGCTGGCTTAGCTGGTAAAGAAAGGCATTTGCTGCCAAGCCCAGTGAACTGAATTTGAATCCCCAGGACCCACGTGGTAAAAGGAGAGGACCAACTCCCATGGATTGTCCTCCAAACTCCACGTGCCTGCTGTGGTGTGTGCACATGCACACATCTCTGCCCCACCCCCAAATAAATGTACAAGGAAAGCAAGAGACGCCTTTCCTCTGTACAATAACAGTATCCAACCAAAGGCCAGTAGAAACCTCTTACAGTGTCTCTCTTTTCTGCAGGAGGCACATCCTAAGATGCCCAGATAGTACCGAATACTATTTATACAGTTTCCCCATATATATATACATACATAAATACATGTATGTTTAAATTTATTAACTAGGCACAGTAAAATATTTAAAATAAATAATGTTAAAATGGGAGAAATGCTAATGCATAGTCAAAAACGTTAGTTGAAACTTAAAAACTATTTTTTTGGGGGGGAGAGGAGCTTTCCACTTAATATTTCCAGGCTGTGGCTGACTGTGAGATGTCTGAAAGCAAACTGTAGGTAGGTAGGGACTATTAGATACCGGCACTGCTGGACAGAAGAGAGGGCAGATGTGCGGTCCAGGAATTCCTTTGTTTACACCCCAGGGCCTCTGGCCCCAAGTAAAGAGAGGCTAACGACTCTAAATGCTCCTGCCTTCAGAACATTAGAGTTTCAACAGGTGAGTGGAGGAGCAATGAGGGCAATAGGTTCTTCCGGTCTGGGGATGCAGCGCTTGGGCGTCCGTTCTATTTGATCTCATTGTGGTAGTGTTTTTGTATCTCTTGACGGGGAAAGAATGATGTTGCTGACAGCTCCCATGGCTGTATTGTAGCTTCCACGTCAGGGAAGCTGCTTTAGCGGGTATATTTCATTTGCCTGCCTTTAGGGTCGGTCCTGACGTCAGTCACGTGACCTGTCAGCAGGTTTCTTGCTTTCCTCAAGCGCATGCGCTCCTGTCCTTCCCACAATCCTTTGGGCCTTTAAGAAGGCGAGTGTGAGCCTGTGACAAAGCAACTGTTCACCTTGTGAGCCAGGAAGAAGAGAAGATGGGGAAAGAAAGGGGTGGGCCCCACACTCCTGTGAGGTTCACTGCAGATAGGCAAAGATCTCCCAGAAAGTCCAGTAGCTTAACATGTTCCTCCTCCCTCCCTCTTAGTCCCCACACCCCGAACCAATCTGGCCTCCAACTCAGAAATCCGCCTGCATCTGCCTCCAGGAATATGAATACTGGGATCAGGAGCAAGTGCCAGCCTGCCCGGCGGGTGATAGCTGGCTCCCGATAGCACCACCCTGCTACCCTGGAACCAACCCTTAAACACGGAAAAGGAGACTCTTGGCCAGATCTTAGTAAGGACTGTCAGCTGCTGGGACCTCATTTTGGTTCTGCCATCTGGGCAGGCTTGAAGCGAACTTTAAGGCACCATGTCTCAGAAGCCTCAGCGCCTCCCGACCCTAATTCTGCTCTGAGTCATTTCTGTGTAGCGGTTTATTACGAGTTGAGCAGCTGTGTCTGTCTCCCTCTTTACGGGGGATTTCTTAGTAACCAGGTGGCTCTCTGCAGTAGTACTGTGCTTTAAACTGGGGCATTTTCTGGTCCCCTAGAGGGAGATCTCTTAGGCAAAGATTCCGGATTTGGTTCCTTATTGTGCTGGGCGGGGCTGTGTTCTACCTGCTTTGAGGCTCTTCCCATCCGTCTGGACACGCCCTCCTTCACAATCATGTGCCCACCTGGGCAAGACCCGACAGCGTTTGCTCCGCCCGCCAGCCTATCTGCTGGTACGGCTGGACTGCCGCGCTCTGGGGACCAGCATTGCAGAGGCAGAAGCACTGAGTACAAACAAGGCAGGCATGACACCAACCTGTCCCCCAAGATCCCAAATGTCTACTCAGCACCAGTCCTGTGTTTCCCCTTCTTGTAGACTGTCACTCGCTCTCTTCCAAAGTGCCATTCTTGGATAGCCAACACTGACTTTCACTGTGTTAGGCTTCCCTGCGATTGCCCTCCCAGGTGCCCAGGAGGTCTCTTCTAAGTTTCTTGCCTCATATTATGACTTTTTCTTGTCATAATATATATACATATATATATATACATATATATGTATATATATTAATAGGATATACATTTTTTAAACTACTGCCAGACATTCCTGTCCTACCAGTCATTGTTTCCTATGACATCACTGTGGTTTAGAGAAACTCCCGTACCCTTGACCCCAGTGTAGAACTAGATTCCTTGTGATTGACTTTCCTGGTCTAAGGTTTGAAAGCTTGCTGCTACAGTCCCTAATGTCATTTCCAAACCTTACATAATGGGATGAGTTTCCTGTAACCGTGTTTCTGGCATATACCAGTGAGGTTGTACGTACACTTGATGCCGCCGACTTAACACGGTACCGACAGATGCAGCGTATAGCTTAGTTGGATGGTAATGACCCCAGAGCCTCACTTTCTCCTGCCAAAAGGAAACAAAGTCGCTCCGATCTGCTTTTTAGCACATAGTGGTGAAGTCATTGGTTATTAATATTTTTAAAAGCTTTGCCCAAGGACACCACAACACTAAAACGTATTATTAGTAACACACTGAATAATTTAAGACAATTCAATAAGCCCTCCCAACATATGAGGAGAACCTAGTGTGAGGTGGTTCCTCTTGGAATATTTTTGACTTTTTATGCTAGAAGGAAAAACTTCGAAAGATGTTAAAAATCACAGCCTGATTACTTTTCTAACAAGCATGATCTCGAGCATCTTGTAAATAAATGTTCCTCGGTGTTTTCTTTCCCTCAGCTCAACGGAGACTCCCAGGCAAAAATACAGCGGATTCTCCGGTTGATTTCTGGCGGTGGGTTGTCCATAACGGGATCACACATCCTGTGTGGAGACTTCCTCTTCAGCGGTCATACAGTTGTGCTGACACTTACTTACTTGTTCATCAAAGAATGTAAGTCATAGTTCCTCCCTCACCGAACTGAAGGCTGGCGGGCGCAGGGCCCTGACGCGGATGCTGGTGGGCGGGGCCCCAGGGCCCTGACGCAGATGGGATCCCTTCTGTGGGGAGGACAGTTGGAAGAGAGACAGCTGTAAATACTCTGTGCACATATGCAGTTTATCCTTCCGCCTGGTCATTTGTGAACTGAAGCCTGAAGGGTAAAGCCCTGGCTCTGGTTTCTTTTAGCATCTACTGTGCTTCCAAATATCCCCCTTCTTCCTTAGTGCTCCCCAAGGCAGGAAGTTCTTAATATCGAGACTAAGAACAGGTCGAGCCTGGTGGTGCACCTCTTCAATCCCAGGATCTGGGAGGCAGAGGCAGGTGGATTTTTATGAGCTCGAGGCCAGCCTGGACTACAGAGTGAGTTCTAGGCTAGCCAGAGCTCTAAAGTGAGACTTTGTCTCAAAACTTTTTCTCAGAAAGGGAGTTGGAACGAAAAATAAATGAAAGGATAAATGTGTTGAGAAAAGACCTGTGCATTCTGAAGACAAAGCCAATGACTTTTGACTTACTTGCTGACACTTTGGTTCTGTGATACCCAGTAACTCATGTGTATTTCCTCGGTTTTATCCACGTCCTTGTCCTGTTCTATTCCAATGTCTCCATCCATCATTTCCCAGCTGCCTTCTCTGCAGTACTTAGGGTATTTTGTGGAGCATCTCGTCCTTAAGAAAGTCACAGGCAAGAAATTGACATCTTTTTCCATATCAATACACCAAGTTCCCATTGTCTAAAGCCCTTATAGTTTGTAGTAGTTTGTTATAGTGTTTTTAGTTGTTTACTTTTTCAACTTGATTGGTTGGTGTATATTTCCTTACTTGAAATGCTATACAGTACAAGCTGGCCTGGAACTCACAGCCCTCCTGAGTCCTAAGTACTTTCCAATCCAGTGGCCCTTCTTTGATTTTTTTTTTTTTTTTTTTTTGAGACAGGGTTTCTCTGTGTAGCTTTGGAGTCTGTCCTGGAACTTGCTCTGTAGACCAGGTTGGCCTTGAACTCACAGGGATCCACCTGCTTCTGTCTTCCTCGTGCTGGGATTAAAGGTGTGCATGACCACTGTCCATCCTTTCCAGCGGCTCTTACTGATGAGATAGTGCCTTTTTCACTGAAGGGCTGTAACTGCTTCTCGCTGCCTAGGAGGTCCCCTTGGTGTTGCCTTCTGAGTGTTGCCCATTCCTTCCATCCTTTTGAATGGCAATATTTCTTTCTCCATGTTTAAATCAGTGTTGTGTGTTCCAAAATGCCCATTGCCCCGTGTTTCCAGAAGCTTCTCTCACTTCTCTTTGCTTGGCATGGACAAAAGAGCTTTGGGAAATGTCTTAGCTACTTTTCTGTTGCCATAGGGAGACACCCTGTCCTAAGTCATTTTTAAAAGAAAGGGTTTAATTTGGGACTTGTTTACAGTTTCAGAGAGTGGGGAGAATTCACGAGCATCATGGTTGGGAGCATGGCAACAGGCAGGCCTGGCACTGGAGCAGCAGCTGAGAGCTTACATGTTGAGACAACAACCATGAAGCACGGGGGGGGGTGGAGGGGGAGCGTGCACGGGGCAGGAGGGGGAGCGTGCACTCTAAGTAGAAATAGTATGGGCTTTTGAAAACGCAGAGCCTACCCCCAGTAACACACCTCCTCCCACAAGGCCACAACCCCTAATCCTTCCCAAGCAGCCCCATCAACTTTGGATCAAGCATCCGAACACATGAGCCTGTGAGGGCCGTTTTGATTCAGGTTATCACAGGAACAGACCTGTATCCAGCGGGCTTCCCATCTCTTTCTTTCCTCTCCTTTTGGCCCTCCATTACTCCAAACAGGTTGAGCCACATGTGGGGGTCTTATCGCCTTTGCATTAAAAGCCCAGGGGTTTCTGCTCCTCTCCCTTATGTCCATGCATACTGCGTGTTGCGTCCTTCATCTGTCCACAGACCCCAGGGAATTCTCATTAAATGGAATTGCCCCATTCCTAATACATAATTAATGGTATGGCAGTGTGTTCTTTATGGTTCTAGTTCTGACTTTTGCTCGAGAAAGTTCGAGAAAGTTCCATCGGGGGGGGGGGTCCATCCATCATTTTCTAGTCCAGAGGAACACGCTCCAATCTGTGGATCTTGGGACGCTTACAGAAGATGGGCGGGCAGGCGTTGCCTGTCACAATAAAGACACTCTATGTTGAAAAACAAAACAGTGAAAAGAAAACGTACTTGGAATTTAGTATCAATTCATTCAATATCTAAAGAGCAAGTGATGTGACTCCTAGCTCACAGATAATTGTTCTGTGCCCAGCAGTCATCTGAGCACTGACACCACCTAACTCTCTGGTCTTTGCTGCCCCTCCGGGAGGTCCTATTTTCCCTCTGCTTTTCTCTGCTTGCATGTACAGGAAGTGACCTAGCTATCATATACAGCTCCAGTATTTGAGGATTGGGTGTTCAAACTCAATCTGACTCCGGAGATGGCAGTTTTAATTTCTTGGTTCTGTTTAGAAATTTTAGAGATGTTTAAGCTGGGGTGATGGCTCCGGCAGTAAATTATTTGCTGTTGCAAAGCATGGGGAGCTGAGGTTGAATCTCTGACGCTGCTGCTAAAAGCTGGATGTAGCAACACATGCCTGTAATCCCAGCACTGGGAATGTAGAGACAGTGTCCAATGGTGGAGGGGGGAAAGGAGGGGTTCTGGGGCTCTCTGGCAGCTAGTCTTGCTGGAGCTGTGAGCTTCAGCAAGAGATCCTTTCTCAAGTTCAAATAAGACAAAGAGCAACTTAGGAAGACACTTGGCATTGGCCCCTCCAGTCAGTCTATACACACACACACACACACACACACACACACACACACACATGAACATGTACACACATACACGAGCATATACACACATGCAGCACACACACAAACTAGGAAGAAACAAAGAAAGTCAGTTCAAGTTGTCTGATCTCGTAAGATTGTCTAAGAATAGTCTACGTACTGATAGATGACAGGGCATAGCTTTCTCTCTTCTTTCTTTTCAGAGCAAGTAGAAATGCAAGGTGTGATTAATTCTATATACGATATATAGAGGCATATTTCCCCATGGCAGGATTTTTTAAGTTATATACATTTACATATGGCATGGGAAGAATTATATTTTTTCAACAACTTTTCATATAAAATAAAATATTAAATCTGTCCTACCTAATGTACATTTTTCTGCATCGCTGGCCCTCTGTGGACACAGGACATTCTGTGTTTGCCACCTGTAGTCACCATCAGAGTCCTTCGTGTCTTGTTTCCCTGAGTGAACAGTGTCAGTGGTTTGGAAAGTGGGCTTCTAGAAGATGTACTGTCTATATGTGATTACTCTCCTGCCTTTTGAGCATCCTGGGTTCTTTCCTTGCTAGCACTCTTGTTGAGAGTGGATTGAAACTCAGTTGGGAGAGCATACGGGAGTGGGACCATTCCGTTGGTTAACACGAAAGGGTTTAATTGCATCAATGTGCTCGCTGGAGTTTAAAACCTGCGCCTGCAGAAGACAGCGTGGCTGTTAATGCTAGATGTCTGGCCTCACCATCAATGGGTTTTCTTAGTGCCTGCTACCTCTGCTGGAGACCCCACATAGACAGTGAAGTCTGTCTGTTGTCAGCTCTTCACTAGGTGTCATCCCTGTGGCTAGAAGGAGTAAACAAACAGGATTCTCAGTTGCCATTTTGATCTCAAAATAGCTTCTGCTAGCCGGGTCTGTGTATGGACTACAGAGCACTACAGAGGCTGATGCAGGAGAGTTGTTGGTTTAAGGCTAGCCTGGGTTACATAGTGAGACACTTTCTTACAGCAATAGATAGCAGCAAAAAAATCATCATGGTGGGGGGGGAGAGAAAGGAGGGGGTTGTGATCTCAGTGTGATAGCATCATAGGAAATGCATTTTCCTAGAACACACAGAGTTTCTCAGAATTCCTAAAGATCCTACTTTCAATGCCACCGGTAATGAAATGGTCATTCCAGCCACATCATTGCTCCTTGTCCGTTTCAGCTTCTGGTGGCTAATGATACATAGTAGTTCTAATGATACATAGTAGTTCTAACGGGCCCAAACATTTTGAGCTGTTATTAAGTCCCCGACGACCTTTGCACAGAAAAGTAGGTCAGATATGAAACTTCAGGAGGGCTGGGGAGGGGCAGTAGAACTGGAGAACGCATTGAATAAGACCTTCAGCGTTGTCAGGGTTGCCTCAGTTTTAGGGTTCTGATGCAACAGTCACAGAACCCCCCCTGGGGGGGGGGCTCTGCTGGCATTTAAATTCTAGGGTTCGGTGAGCTATCTTGGAGAATGTAGCAGGAGGATGAAGTAATTAAGTAATGAGGAAGAAGCTGAAATGAAAGAATCAAATATAGGGCTATATTTCCACTTGGGATCCACAGACCAAGAATCACTTTGTGTATGAACAATAACCGATAACCATTTCAGCCATTGAAATGAATGAAGCTGAAGCTTTGGGGACTGAACTTTCTTTGCTCTTCAACCGTTCCTTTACAATTGAGCCTGTGTGTTGCTATGAACATAAACAAAGTTTAATATGAAATTGATTTCACTCTACTAGGTCATTAAACTTTTATTGTGAGCCAGTAAAGCTTTAAATAGACAGAAAAGGAAGGGGACCAGATGGCCAGATAATACAAACAGACGGGTTCAGCCATGTCTCTCAGGAACACTTACGTGAGAAGGACTTGGGGTTGTGACCGTGTTAACCGGATAAGCGCCACGGTTCTCTCCCAGCTGGCCAGTGGCACGAACTTCACAGTAACTTCAGCAGGAGGCTAAATGTCGGTGCATGGAGGGGCAAGAAGCCAGAGCTTTCCCCAAGAGGCGAGCTGCACCATTGCCAGTAGCAATGGTGGTATAAAATTGCTGAGGATCAAATCTTGCTTGCCACAGTGACGTTCCCCACCACAGAGGCACACCTGAAGAAATAAAAGTCAACTTAAGATCTCTCATTTGGCCCTCCTTGTTTTCATAGGCCTTTTCTTTAGGCCCTTACTAGTTCTCTTGCCAGTGTAGTCATGAATGTGTGCCAGGAAGAGCCAGCTCTAGCCAATCTAAGTAACAGTTCTGTTCTCTTCCTTATTTAATAGTGTTCTGAAGGTGGGCACAGCCTGGAATATCTCTTAGTGCCCACCAGCCTCCTAAGAATGGCTGCCATGTATGCTAATGTGATTTCCCCTGCCCTTGCTCTACCTGGGCAAACTGAAGCCATTCATTGCCATAGCAGTCTTGGTTGTCCTGCTCAAGGTTATAGGAACAATATCAAGATGTGACTTGGTAGGAGGACATTTCCTCAGCATGCCTAAGTCCCTGGGTTCCATGCCCAGCCGGCCAGTCCATGAGTCCATCTCTTTTTCCCTCTGTCCAGACTCTCCTAGGCACTTCTGGTGGTATCATCTGGTCTGCTGGCTGCTGAGCGCTGCCGGCATCATCTGCATCCTCGTGGCGCACGAACACTACACCGTCGACGTGATCATTGCTTACTACATCACAACACGGCTGTTTTGGTGGTACCACTCCATGGCCAACGAAAAGGTGAGAGCCGTGAAGAGCCTTGGGTGAGCAAGGCCCGTGATGTGCAGGGGACCGGCTTCCATAGACGGGGGAGGGGAGAGTGGGTAGATAGCTTCCTGGAGAAGACTGTTGTTGCTACCTAGCTCTATGGTTTGGTCAGATCAGCTAAACTTCCTGCCACTGCTGCTTATTTTTAAAAGTGACAGCAAAAAAAAAAAAAAAAAAAAAAAAAAAAAAAAACCACTTCACAAATATACATGCTGTCTGAGGGTTAAGAACACTGTAAAATTATGGACAACTTATTTTCCCAACTCAGCTGATTTATACTGGAATTGGAGGAAATTGGAGGACTGTACACTAACTGAAAACCTAGGAACCTTCTCTGTAGAGCTTATGACACAGCTTGGTGAGAGATTGTAGCCTGCCTTGTTGAGTATATTTCGGGGTGATCAGCACCTCTATCTCCCCTTCTTCCTGTTCCAGGATGACCCCCATTCTTCTCCCATTCATTCTTCTAGTGCTTGCTTAAATGTCCCCCTCTTACCTCCATTCTGGGAAGCTTCCTGTTTCTCTTGTTCTCTCCCTGTGGGTCCAAGGTTGCCTCATCTCTATCACCACCCGCCCCAGCTCCCACCAGGCGTTCTAGCCTTGGTAATGCTCTTGCTGTAATATGGTCGGTCTGTATACCATGAATCTACCTTGGAATAGATTGCCCCATGGTAGTGGTGGTGGTGGTTGTGGTGGTGGTGGTGGTGATGCTGTGCTGTGTGTGTATGGTGTGCTGTGGAGTACTGTGTGTGTGTGTGTGTGTGTGTGTGTGTGTGTGTGTAAAACCTACAAGCAATTAACTTGTCATTACTGAAAGGTCTACTCAGAGCTCTTGGTGTCCACAAATCATTGCCTTCTATGGATCCCTTTATTTGGCTTTGCTGCTCAGTCACTAACTCGATAGTCCTCTGCTTTCATCTGCTTTCTCACACAGTGATCTAGATGCTTCCAGACACCTACACCAAACTCCCCATCTTTCTTCATGATGATGTTCAGCCTTCCAAGTTCTCCTTTCACTCCCCCTTGGCCCTTCTATCTGACCACAACCTATCCTAAAAAAGCTTCTCTTGAATGCCCTTCACACCTATTCCTGAGCCTTCTTAGAGAACTGCAGGCAGAGGTCTCATGACCCACAAAGGGTAGGACAGGGAGACCAAGGTCAAAGGAGAGCTGGGGAAAAGGCAGGACAGCAGGTACTGCCATGGGATGTCACTGCTGTTCACCTGCTAAGATACGACAAAAATAAGGAAATAAATAAAATGCCATTTCATTGAGAAGTCTAGACTGCAAGTCATAAACAATTCCTCATTTTATTTTTCCCACCCTTCACAGAACTTGAAGGTCTCTTCCCAGACAAATTTCTTGTCTCGGGCTTGGTGGTTCCCCATCTTCTATTTTTTTGAGAAAAACGTCCAAGGCTCGATTCCTTGCTGCTTCTCCTGGCCACTGTCCTGGCCCCCTGGCTGCTTCAAGTCATCATGCAAAAAGTATTCACGGGTCCAGAAGATCGGGGAGGATAACGAGAAGTCTACGTGAGCTGCCACCCTGGCAGCAGCTTTTCCACCAAAACAGTCCGTGCTGTAACCAAAGGCGCAGCTTCATATTTATTTTCAGAGAACTGACTGGTAAATGGAGTGGACCAAATTTTGTGCAAAAGATTGGAGCAACGAATGAAGTATTACCTTTTGGCTTTTTTTTAAAAAAAAAAAAATTCATCCCAAGAAACATATATTTTCCTGCTGCTCTTCACTCATGGGTGACAAAGCCTCCAAACTGGGATCCTAAAGAGGTGGCATTAACCCGCTGTGCCTCTCATTCTTTCTCCACTTCCACATTCTTTCCAGATTGTTTTTTTCCCTTCAAGGTCAGAAGAGTTTGCTAATATTGTGAAATAAAGTGTCTGGATATACACAGGCACTGTGTGAATGCAGGCAATGAGGGGAGGAGCAGGTTTCCACCAAGCAGCTCACTGAGGGCAAGCCACAGTGGGTCAAGGTGGGTCAAGGTCGAGTGCACTTGTTTCTGCCCAGTCATGGGAAGGTTAGGGTGCCATCTGGGGTTCGCTTTGTTGCCCCCCCATGTGCTATATATGACTTTTCCTCTTTTTTTTTAACCTCTACCTGATAATTGTATTTTTAAAGAAGGGGTGTTCCAAGGAAATGAGAGTGACCCACCCATGGATGTTTCCTGTGTGTGGATTTCTGACTTTCAAGTCTCGGTGACAGGTCTACAGGAAGCATGGAGCTCTTCCTGCTATACACATTCAAGGCAGCCTGCCTGGAGCCCAGGACTGTTAACCTGCACCAGCATGGGCTGCAAACGCACATGTGAAGTGATGCTCACACTAACTGGGGAACACACTCGTGCTCCCCTTCTAGTGTGGGCCTTGCTGTGATGTGTTTCTAATGGGAACCTAGAGAAATGTTCATGCACACACACCCCCAAAACAGTAGCCTCTCTGTTAGCATTGCGCTTTCTGGGTCATGCAGGATGGATTCCAAAGGTTTAGTGGTTCCTTGCCTTTTAGGCAGGAACTCTACTCCCTAAGTGCTCCTACGGGCATACACCACCACCGAGCAAGTTGGCTTTCACCCTGTGAGCGTGCCACATGGTGCTGCACTTAAACATGCCGTTGGCATCCACACTTTAGAAAACTACATCTGCATAGGAACAGAGAGCCAAGCATGGGGCGCACGCCTTTAGTCCCAGCACTCGGAAGACAGGGGCAGGCGGATCTCTGTGAGTTCAAGTCCAGCTTGATCTAAAAAGCAAGTTCCAGGACAGCCAGGGAGACCCAGAGAAACCCTGTCTTGAGAAAGCCCCACCACCACCACCATAAAAAAAAAGAAAAAAGGGGGGGAAAGGAGCAGGGACAACTGTGTTGGATATGAACTGCTTTTTCAAAATCTGGTTGACTTAAGAATATCTGATTTAATGTGTTACTCAGTGCTAGTACATCTTTGTATGATCCTTTCCTTAATTTCTTAACTACTGGAAGATTAGTTTGTAAACCTTCTTGTTAAGGTTAGAAACATTCTCTGGTTACATAGTTGTCAGGATGGGAGCAGAGGGGGTCAAGCCGAGCAGGGTGGAAGGAGGGGTTGCGTTGATGAAATGGAATAGAGAACATCCTCAGGTCAATCCTTGGAAGCCGGTCGGCCTTGATTATTCAAAGTTAAACTTTAAATTGCTTGGCACAAAAGCACAATACAGATCTGTTCAGAAGGGCCATTGTCCTCTGGTGCTAATTTCTGTGTGTGTCCAGAGTGTCTCTTTTTCTGTGATAGGGTAGGTAAAGGGAAGGGCGCTGAATTCAAAGGCGAGAGAGGAAGGTTCTCAGTCCGCTGTCTTCACCAGAGTGCGAACTCTAAACACCTTCGGCAGAGTTGGGGATGCAGAGGTTTTGTATTTTTATGGAATAAGCCAATAGTAAATACATACCTGGTTTCCCTTGTGTTAGACACAATTCTATACAGTTCTCATATGTTCATTTCCTCAACTCTGATCTTGGGTTAGAACAAAGTGTTCTGCTCAGAAACATGAATTTAACTTCTGTGTCTTATTACAAGAGAAGCACTCAGCGCTGCAGCCCCGGTTTCGGTCTGTGAGGCTTTCATTGAAACCAAACACCTGAGAACCTTATCCAGCTGTGGCTAGGATTTCCCCAGGATTCTTCAGTTAAGGAAATGCTTAAGCATTATTACACTGCATGTTGATTGTTGGGAACAGAAAACCTTGCATTCCGGTCACGTCATCCAGGGTGTCAAAAAACAATACTATCACTTTCCAAAGGACTCTGAAAATACCCGTGAGTCTCGTGTGGACACTGCTGTTCCCAAGTTCTCTGTGTGTTTGCTGTGGCTCTCTAGTCGATGCTGGTGCGGAAGCATGTGTCTTGAAAATAAGAGAGGGAGATGTCCACGTTTCAAGATGCAAAAGATGACCAAACTCATTTCAGTGTAGGAAAGCAAATTGGAGACTTGACTCAACATGCCATTTGGGATATAAAATATAGACAATTATGATGTTGCCTTTGAAACAGTGATTTTATTTTTGAGATGCTCTCATCTCACCGTGTAGCCCAGATTAATTTACAATTTTCAATCCTCCTGCCTCAGCCTCCAGACTGCTGGGATTGCAAGTGTGTGCTCCCACACCTACCCAACCAAAGCAGTAAATGATTCCAACACCTTTTCTTTGCCAATAAAGATGCAGGTCTTACCCATTACCTATGTTTTCGTGAGCCCGTGCTTCTGGCTTTCCTGTAATGTAGCACTTCTGGAAAATGCCTATAATATAAAAAATATGCTACATGTTTTCTTCTGAAGCGTCCCGGTGGAAATGGAGTTCTTTCAAACTTGGGTTGTTGAGCTAGATCCACTAGATCCAAAACAAGGAAGCCTCCTTCCCCATTCCTTCTGAGCTAACTGTGACTGTCGTTGATTTACCCGAGTCTCAGGAAGCAGGTTTTACTGAGGGCAGAAGGTTGGCTGAGAGTCAACTCTTGGAATCTCTGGGCAGGTTTGTAGCCGTGGATTTTTGGCTGTGCTAGCAGTGCCTCCTTGTGGCAATGTGTCATGTCTGGAATGCAAATGCTACTTTAAAAATAGATTTTCAAGGTTTCTCCAAAATCTGTTTTATGGCTTTTTGTTGTTGATGTTGTTGCTCAAAATTTTTTTTGCCAAAAAAAATCTGAAATTCTCATGGGGAAAGAAGGTATTTTAAAAACATTCTAAATCCTTCCCAAAGGGAAAGTGCTCAGAATCTGATCAAAGAAAATTTGCGGGTCATTTTTACCTCTTCTATCACAATCATTATTAACATCTAGTCCATAACTACCAGACTTTGTTTACTTCTGAACCCAGAGTCAACTGTCTTTTTCCTTCATTTCATTTTTAAT
Organism: Arvicola amphibius; assembly: GCF_903992535.2. Taxonomy (NCBI): domain Eukaryota; kingdom Metazoa; phylum Chordata; class Mammalia; order Rodentia; family Cricetidae; genus Arvicola; species Arvicola amphibius. The sequence continues at coordinate 39,091,379 of NC_052060.1, read as the reverse complement.
TTAAAGTTTGTATCTTGCTCCATAAATATTTTAAACTTTTTGTTATTGTTTTGGTTTTGTACTATAGAACTGATTGAAAATTTAAGCTGGTCTTAACACACTCACTCCTTTAGTGTAAGGAAGCGTGAGATGGAATCTTCTAGTAAATGAGTTTACATGTATTAATCAATATAAGTTATATGCATTGCATTGGAACCTTTTCTATGTGTATGTGTAAAGATTTCTGGTGTTATTGTTTTTAATGCCATTGTGTTGCAATAATTTAGCCCCTTTGACTGATTTGACAAAATGCATTTTATGAAGAAGTGCTCTTGACTTCGCTATCCCTATACTGAAAATCATGTCAGAGGTACCCAAAGATAAGTTTTTATACAGACAGACGCCTCATAAGCGCTGGTTTCTTACTTGTTAATATCACTGTACTGTGTTTCTAGTGAATCATGAATGACAAGGGTGGGTCACTGTAGAATTACTTTAAATTATCCTTTAAAAGAAAGAGGAGAAGCTATAAGCTAATCTAGTTGCCAAGTTGGAATTCGTTGTTTAATTTACCTCCTATGCAATGATTAATGCTGCAGAATGTGTGGTTAATAAGTTACATTGTATCCAGACAGGAAATACCTTTGCAAGGTTTGAGCAGCAGCCAGTTGCATTCTTTTGGAAACTTACTATACTGTTTCAATGTGTTAAGTGCCTTGTTGTAAAGTAAAATTTTAAGTCTAGAATTCATTATTTTCCTGACCTATATTTTTCATTATGATTATCTACTGTGTGCTGTTGTAATCATTTTATTAAATGCTTACATTTTAATCAAATATGAACTTCAGTCTCTTCTATCTACTACTGTCATCTACATTTTCAAAAATTACTATTGTGTGAGCATGTGTGTGTGTGTGTGTGTGTGTGAGAGAGAGAGAGAGAGAGAGAGAGAGAGAGAGAGAGAGAGAGAGAGAGAGAGAGTGGGGGGAGTGTGTGGAGGTCAGAGGACAACTCTGGGGAGTCAGTTCTGTCCTTCTGTCTGGGATTAAACCCAAGTCACCAGGCTTGCACAACAAGACCTCTACCCACTAAGCTGTCTCACACTGTTGGAATCAGTGATTTATCACACGGGGCTGAAGTTCAAGTTTTGTTTTCCTTGTTGGTTTATTTTAAGAGAAATCTTTCAGTTTGGAAATATACTTTCTATCCTTGTCAAAACATTCTGGGAGGGATGTGGGAATATGACTTCAGTTTCTATTTCTGTTTTAAGTGCCTGTGGGACGTGAAAACTAATGTTTGTTTGTGCTCAGGAGAGAGGATGTGTGGACTTGGTTTCTGACTTACAGATGCCTAAAGCTGTATTTGCCTAATAAATCCCGGTGATATCAGAAGCCTCTTGGAATACATAACAGCATTCCTTTCCATTCAGAAGATTCCTTCTTCAATGTTTAGAGTATGTATTAAAAGTACAAAAGGCTGTTTTCTTCAAACACTATTTTTGAAATGAGGAGTTACTTGAACTGTTACAAACTAAAGTTTATTATTTTTCTTACCCATAGATTTAAAAAAAAATTAAAACTTTTTGTAGATGGTCCTGCCCAATCCTGCAGCTGTTCAGTTCCAAAGAAACACAGAGGCTTATATTATAAACTGTCTGGCCAGTTAGCTCAAGCTTATTACTAACTAGCTCTTATACTTTAAATTAACCCATAATTCTCGTCTACCCATAATTTTTATCTATGTTTAGTCATATGGCTTGCTACCTTTTCTCAGTGAGGCATTCTCATCTTTCTCCCTGTGCTTCTGACTGGTGACTGTGTCTCTGCCTTGCCCTTTCCGAGAATTCCTGTAGTAAGATTGCCCTGCCTATACTTCCTACCTGGCTACTGGCCAATCAGCATTTTATTAAACTAATACGAGTGACAGGTCTTTACAGTGTGCAAAAGCATTATCCCACAGCAGTGCATTGGTGTTTTGCCTGCATGTATGTGTAAGGATGTCAGATCCCCTGGAACTGGAATTTACAAACAGTTGTGAACTACCATGTGAGTGCTGGGAATTGAACCCAGGTCCTCTGGAAGAATAGTCAGTGCTGTTAACCACTGAGCCATCTCCTACGCATAGACTTAAGGTTAAAAAAAATAGAACATTCATAATTGAAAAAAAAATCAGTCATATACTCCAAGATTCACAGCAACAAACTCACTAGTCCCCAAAGACAAGGAGGGTCCTTTCTGTCCCCCAGTTCTGATAGAAATGCCACAGCAGGGGCCCAGGGAAATGACCTTAACTGGACTGCCTAGCCATTTCCAAGGCAGGTTTCAGACAGGTATTTTTGGAGTCCCTGATGCAGATGAAAGCAAAGTTAGTAAAAGCAGGCCAATGGGATGAGGTGGAGCTAGGTAAAACAATTCGGCTCAGAGATGGAGCTGTTGGGTGTAATGCAGGTTTTCTCCCTTGGCTGCTGCAAGTGGTAGGGCAAAGGTCCACAGAGGTGTCGTGCCACATCTGCCAGGATGGCTGGGAAGCTCAGTGGTCACCATCCTGTCTGGAACACTGGCAACGATGCTGTGCTTATCCAGAACGTGTGGTACAAGAAGATGATGCGAATTTTTGCCCACTGGACTGGGTGAAACAGGCGCTCCCATTAACAGGCTGATTATTGGTTCTTTTGTTTTCTTTGTAGGATGCTCCTGGTGGGCTTTCTGTGGGAGCATTGAGGTTTCCCCAGTGCTTTCAGAAGTGCTGGTGGAAGTGGGCGGTTCTAGACCCACAGTTCTCTTGCTAGGCTGCCTCCTCTCTGGTGGAAGTGGGCGGTTCTAGACCCACAGTTCTCTTGCTAGGCTGCCTCTCGGATGGAAGTGGGCGATTCTAGACCCACAGTTCTCTTGTTAAGCTGCCTCCTCTCTGATGGAAGTGGGTGGTTCTAGACCCATAGTTCTCTTATTAAGCTGCCTCCTCTCTGATGGAAGTGGGCGGTTCTAGACCCACAGTTCTCTTGCTAAGCTGCCTCCTCTAAGGCACCAAAAGGCAGTTCACATGTCAGAACTGTGGGCAAGGCTCCTGCGCAGTAACACCAACTTAAAACAAATATGAGAGTGGTCGAAGAAAAATTGGTTGTCATCCATGCTTGGCGAGTGACTTGTATTTCAGCTACTGACTTTAGAGTCAGGGTGTAGTGTTGTGCCTAGTAGTCCTGGCATCAGAATTACACAGCAACCCAGAGTGAAGCATAAAATTTGCATTACTGCCTAAGACGAACAATGGATTACATACCACTCTATATACCTATAAAATGAACATTTAATTCAAATGCAGCATGTAATAAGGCACAGCATTTTATATACAGTCTTTAATCTACATTCTTTAGGTTCCCCAAAACACTGCTGTAAGAAAGTCAAGAATGAGGAAGTTTCATGAGATGAGGAGGTCCTTAAATGGTGCAGAGAGACCTGGAGTTTTGTTGTCACTGACTGAGCTTTGCTACCTTCCTGTTACAATTCCAAGACCATAATCAGAGATGGTTTATTAAAGTCACATCTGGCTACATTTCAAAAAGAGAAACTTGGCTCCTTGTGCAAAATGGCCTGAAACTGAAGAGAACTTTCACACGTGTCTCACCCTAGCCCTGTTGCGTCTCGCGGTGGAAGAATGGCCATTTTATCCTGCTCTCTAGTACTCGAAGCTGTCTGATGTCACACGAGAAGCTGAGTTACTGTTTATCACTACTAATCAGTGAGTTGGCCTGAAAGACCTGTTTATGTATATTGACACAAACACGGGAGACTTCAACCATTCTCCTGCTGTCTTGAGGTTGAACTGTATCAAAGATAGTGAGCCGGAAGGCAGAGATAGGTGTCAAAGGTCGTAAGATCACAACAGCTTTTCTGAGTGAGGTCATGAGAAGCCTGCTGCTAGAGCGGCATAGAACACAACTGTCCTGGCTATGGCCTTGTTCGATGTAATATGCTTGCCAATGTGCGTAAGATCCTTGGTTCCATCCCCTGCACTTCACCTTAAAACTGCATAAATTGAAAAAGATAAATGTAGGAACCTACTTAACCAATGGATAAAGACGAAGTCGCTGGGGAAAACTGAATGTCTTTAGACAGATGTCAATGAAAACCTATAGAAGCAACAAAAACAGGTGAGATTTACTTTGGGGGACCAGCAAGATGGCTCAGCAGGTAAAGAGATTGCTACCAAGCCTGAGTTAGAGTACTAGGGCTCATGTGATGTAAAGAGAGACCTGATTCCCAGCTAATATCCTTTGACTTCCACATGTGTGCCACAGCAAGAACTACTTTAAAGATATTTACTTTATCTTTTAGCATAACTAAAGAAAACTATAATTACAACTATTCTTCAACTCCATCAAAGACCTCAGAAAGAAATAATATTATCTAAGTAAACAGGATGTTCATTGTAAGGGTTTGGAATAAGCATAACAGCAAACTCTTTAGCAAAGTCCGTGGGTCATTTTTCCTCAAAGTGGATGATTTGGGCGAGTCCTGGCACTACAGATAATAAAAGATCATCAGGCTATTTAAACAACATCCACTCCCACCGTCTGGATGGAAAACCCATGTAAATCCCTTCCTTTGGACAGTATAGTATGTGAGTTTAATGTTCCTGGTTTCTCTGGTACTATCTCTGAGCAGGTAGACCTCGTGCCCTATGCAACTGTTTCATTCACGTATCAACAAATATACCAGTGTTGCAAATAGAAATGCTTCTAATGGCAATAAACACATGATATAATATATATATAATATAATGAAAACCACCTCCGAGGAGTGAGAATAAAAAGATGAGAAGTATTTCCCACTTTGCAGTGTCCTGTATTTTCAATAAAAACTCTTTTTTAAACCCTTTAAAAGCCCTTTCGATATCCTTAATCCTGACTGACAGTGAGATTCATTCTTGGGCTCAAGGCAAAGGACAGTCACTTGAACCAAGGAAGTAACATGTCTTATTGGAGCAAACACTTCCGTTACATACTTCATTCTTTGGGGTTGATAGTCTGTTGCTCTGATAGGTCAGGTTCAGCACTCAAAGTCCACATGGGAAGGGGCATGCAGAGCTGGAGGAATCCCGGAGTGTCCGTGTTCAACTCGCTCATGTTATCCAGTGAACAGCACTCAGTCAGGTTTGGGCTGAGGGTTGTATTTTCCATGTAATAGGAAGGAAGAAGGGTGTAAGGAGACTACAGGGATTTCAACAATAAAAACCAAACACCATGAATCAGTCACAAGAAAGCTGGCTAACTAAGAGTATTTCTTAAGGGAATTATACCTTCTAATCACCTTATTTTCTACCTTCTTTACTCACACACTAAGCCACTGATCAGTGTTGTTTCTATAATAATGCATCATGTACCATGATCTGTGCACTTTTTTCTCAGTGAGTACATCTTAGACATTAAGGCCTCTTCTTACTCCCTCACCATGCCTTTGTTACAGACACCAGTTTCTATTTATTTATTTTACTTTATGAAGATATACAATTTTCCTCTAGTGAAATGCTCCTGTTCACATTTAGTAAAATACATATACAAAGTAACCAACCTGCCTGTCAAGGTCCAGAACATCCCTGATAGCTCCAGAATGAAGTTCTTCCTTTCCTGCCTTTCTATTGCTCATTTTGTTCCTGATAACCTGGGTTAGTTCTGCCAGTCCTGGAAGGTCACAGACATGAAAGTATAAGTATATAATATACCTTTGTTTTTCCTGGTTTTTCGAGACAGGGTTTCACTGTGTTATGTAGCCCTGGCTGTCCTAGATCTCAGTCTGTAGACCAGGCTTTCTCTGAACTCACAGAGATCCGCTTGCCATTGCCTCCCCATCGATGGGGTTAAAGGCGTGGACCACCACCGACTGGCACAATATACCATTTTTGATTGGACTTCTTCACTCAGCATGGCACTTTTGTTAAAATTTATCCCTTGTGTGGGGAACACCATGATTTCTTTCTTTTTACTGCATAGTGGGAACATGGTCTGTCCTCTCCCTGCTACCCTGATTGTAAGACACCTGACCTGTTTTGGTTTTGGAATCAAACAAGATATTTGTTCCAATCCTGTCACAACTCTGTCCAAGTAAAACGGGACTCTGTAGCTTTTAAAATTCTAAGATTTAGGTCTTTCAAGGGGGTGCCTCTATCATGCCAAGATCCATCATAGTATGTACGTGCAACCAAGGGGTGTGGGATGGATAAAAGTGGTACCCAGTAGAGATGGGCAGGTCTATTTAGCCATTGAACAGAGCAGTAAAGGCTACATGCAGCAAACAGTACCTTCGCTAGGTTTAGCATCCAGCCTTGGGAAGTGTGGGCAGAGTTGCCGATGTCAATAACAGGCAACACATTGAGTTCAAGGTATTACAAGGACAGCAACATCTTGTCGATTGTTTTATTTAATCCTTATGTCTGATGTAGGTACATTATAATCTCATCTTCAGAGTACAGCCTATGGTGGCATGGGATGTTTGGCATCTAAAGAAGTATGCAGCTGGTCATGGTGGGGCACACTGTTAGTTTCCAACTCTTGGGAAACAGAGGCAGATGGATATCTCTGAGTACAAGGCCAGTCTGATTTGCACACCTCTTTCCAGGCCAGCCAGAGCTACACAGGAAGACCCTGACTCTAAAGAAGTATGTAATTCACACATAGCCAGTATTCTAAGGAGTGCAGTCAGAGCAAACAGTAAGAATGTGAACTAGAGCTGCTGTTAAGTCCAGGGGCATTGTACAACTCAATAGTATTAATAGTGTTGCTACTTTCTCTTCCCATTGGTATTTTATAAAGCCTTCTTAATCCCTGAATCTCCTCTGTTTGTGCTCACTGACACAGAAAGAATGTGATGTGTGGTGTATACCTCTCTGAGGCCTTACAAACCAGCTGCACAACTGTGGGTTTACAAGTTGAGTAATTTAACACTGATCTTGATAACAAGCTTACTTAGATATTTTATATATACAGTTACCAACAGCTTCCACTGAAACCCATGTAAAACCAGAAGGATTTCAGAAAGCAAGGGACTGCTTTAAAATTCTATTTGGCACCCCAATAAAAACAATCATTTTCCTGAACGTTGTCACTATCTTTCTTGCTTTCCTACCCAAAAGACCCTTCTGTGTTCTCTTCCTATGCTGCTCCTGGTTGTAACTTGATTGATTTGTTTAGAGCAGAAGATGTAGCAGTGTTGTGTAACAGTTTCCTCTGAGATTAAAACATCCTATCCAGTAGGAAGCTCCTTAAACAGGAAGGTAAACAAGTCAAAAACAAACAAACAAACAAACAAAACTCCAGGAAGCCCCTGAAACTGACCAGATTCACTAGAGTGAGCAATAAAAGCTCAGAGTCCCCCTAAGAGCCTGCAGAGTCAAGCTGCAAAGACCCCTAGAGCAGACCAGGTGCCTGGAAGAAGTAGAAACCAGAGGCGCTGCTTGAAAGTGATTTAGACCAAATGAGACACGTGCAAAGGGCACTCTTCAGCCAGCTGAGCTGTCTCCAAGCTGTGCAGCGTGCTCCAGGTTCCCAGCTTTTGTGAGCTGTCACCCATGCTGGGGTGGGCTTGGTGATATAGTGATCTTTCAGTCATTTCAGCTCCTATAAGTATCCCCTCACTCATATTGCTCAGTAACCCCAAAAAACTTATTCATTGACCAACTTGGACTTTGGCATTATCTGTACTTTGGTCTGTGGTGGGTTTCCTATCTAGAGTGAGAAGATATATGTGTTTCATCTTCCCAGGGAAAAATTTGTCCCACAACAAGCAGAAAGTGTCCCTTTACTTGGAAAGAATACCTTGCATTTAATTGGGAAAGAAATCCATTCATATGAAGCTGGATTCAAGTATAATGGATACAATATACTTGAGGTTTTAAATGGTACCCAGTATTAGGAAAAACAATATGGCTTTTTATATGAGTTTATGTTGAAGGAACAGCGGGCTATGTCCCGCCACCCGGCTAGCTTTACCCAAAATAATTACACGGAAACTGTATTCATTTAAATAATGCTTGGCCCCTGGCCCGTTATCTGTAGCTTCTTATTGGTTGATTCTCATATCTTGCTTTAACCCATATTTAGTAATTTATATAGCACCACGAGGGGTGGCTTACCAGGAGATATCTTAACCTGCGTCCATCTCAGAGAGAAGCATGGCGACTGCCTGAAGCGTCTGCCCAACTAAGCGTCTCCCCAACTCTGCTTCCTTTCTCCCACAATTCTGTTCTGTCTACTCTGCCTATCTAATTTTCTGTCTCTTAAAGGGCCAAGGCAGTTTCTTTATTAATAATGAAAGTAACACATAGACACTCCTCCATCAAGTTTATAAGATTGCCACCCAAGGGCTATAGATAGGGTAGCTCAACAGCATGAATTTACTTCCCATGGTTCTAGAGGTCAGAAGTCAATGTCAAAGTATTTCCAGGACTGGCTTCTGTAGTAATACTTTGTTTTTTAACAAATAAAGCTTGTTTAAAGATCAGAGTGCAGAGCTAAGCCACTAGAGGCCAGGCAATAGTGGCGTACACCTTTAGTTCCAGGATTCAGGGGACAGATGGATCCCTGTTAGTTCAAGACCACCTCCAAGATACACAAAATTGATCCAGTCTATAAGAAAAATAGAGTTCACACAAAGGTGATCCCAGCACTTGGGATCCCATGCCTTTAATCTCAGCACTAGGAAGGTGGAGACAGGAGTAATATGGTTGGTAAGGTGAGAGGAGACAGGACTCAGTGCAGTCTGAGGAGCAGTGAAGTCTGAAGACAGGATCGCCCCTTTGGTCTGAGCATTGGTAGAGGTAAGAACTCTAATGGCTGACCACTCTGCTCCTTTGAACCTTCAGCTTTCATCCCCTGATTAGCTGACTCTTGAGTTTTTATTATGAAGACCAATTAGAATTTGCACTACAGGCTTCCGAGGTTGATGCTGCCTTCTGGCCAGGCCCTCACATGGACTGTACCCTACTCCCTTCATGGTCTCCAGTTGTACTGGATTAGGGCACATCCACTTGACTTTAGGTTCATTCACATAACCTCATTTTAACTTAATTACTTCTGATACAACCCCTTCTAGACATGAGGGGCACATTCTGAGGAATCGGGGACTGGTTCTTTAGTAGATGAATTGGGGCACACAGTTATAGCTGGGCACATAACACTTTCTCTCTGCCATACACAACTATTAATGAAAATAGATTATTCAAGAAATGTCATGAGTGGAGTTATATCTTACACAAGAGGGAGGCTGCTGGTTGTTCAATTGGGTCAAGTTTCTATACCCCTCCAGAATGAGGTGCCTGTACGTACTGTGATGGTTCTAGGGGGAATGAAGGGAGGAACCCCCTTGAAAGACCTAGATCCCTGTGGAAGGCAGAACTTCTACAGCAACAGAGCCCAGTTTTATTTTTTACAAAGTTGTGCAAGGATTGGAACGAGTATCTTCATTCCAAAATCGAAGCAGTCCAGTAGATTCCTCTGCCAAAAAAAAAAAAATAAAATAAAAGACTAAATGGTTTGAAACAATTTGTGAACTGAACTTCCTGTAAAGAAAGATAGTAGTGGGTGTGTTTCAAGAGAAAGGCATCAAGAGAAGGAAATGACATATTGAAGACAAAATCCACCAACAAGCAGTTGAAAAGTTCAACTGCCCTCTGGGTATAGGGCTGCCCTCCTGTAAGTCCAGTGTTTGCGAGGACAAAAAAAAAAAAAAAAATAGACTGCCAAATCCGAGGCTAGGTTGTGAGTGACAAGCCGATTGCATAGTGAGACCCAGTCACAAGAAAATAATTATTAAGATTTTAGTGTCTCTAACTTAAGTAAGAAATCTTGTTTTTAAAAGTCACCAAAAATAAAAAATAAAAAAGGAATCTGATAACGATTAAATACAGGAAATGCGAGGTGGACTTAGTTTGGGGAGGGGAGAAGGAAGAAATTATATACTTTACAAATTGTGTCAAAAATACTAGGAAAACAGTAAGCTTGAACTTTAGCTTACCCCACTTGTCGGTAGAAAAAAGAAAAAAAAACTGAAGTCGCCACCCTTTGATCATTTTATAAAGCACTGTGGTGTTCAGGTTGTGTGTGTGTGTGTGTGTGTGTGTGTGTGTGTGTGAAGAGAGATCAGGTTGTGTGTGTGTGTGTGTGTGTGTGTGTGTGTGTGTGAAGAGAGATCAAACTTGAATTGATCTTACACAGGATCCAGAGATGTGGATCAAAGATGGAGCACTTCCCTAGAAAAAGCAAAACCCAGGATTTAATCCCGAGCATCACAAAACAAAGACCTTGACAACTGGCTCCACCTGAGCCAGGCACGGTAGCACATTAGCACATGCCTTTAATGCCCGAATTCTGGAGGCAGAGACAGGTGGCTCTCTGAATTCCTGGCCAACTGGTCTACACAGCGAGTTCTAGGTCATCAACATAGAAACAAAAACTGATTCATCCTTGAGTTCTAGGGCTAACCTACCCAAGAGAAACCACAGCAATCGGGCCTGTAAATAACAGGAAGGTAAAGCACTCAGGGTCATCACCAGAGCAGACTTAAGGACCGTGGTGTTGGAATATCTGTAAATCACATTTTTTATTATGAACTCAGCGTCTCAGGTCTGGTCTAATGCCAAGGATAAAGCTTTCCAACCTGTAAATGTTTTGATAAAATCAAGTCACACGCAGAAATCCACAGAAAGCTCTCACTCTCCGGAGGATCCCGCTTCTGCTAGCGCGCGACGCAGACGTGACAAACAAACAAAACAAAAACAAACAACACACATTAAGGACAGCTAAGCAAGTTACCCCGGCCTCCACCCACCGCCCTCTACCAGCTGTCCGAGGGCGGCCCCGCCCTTACTCAACGTTGGAGAAGATGATTGGACGAAGCGGAGAGGGGCACGCGTCTTAGCCAATCCGAAGAGATCGACTTGCCCTACCCCGCCCCTGACCTTCCAGCCACGCTGCCAGTCGCGTCTGCTCCACCCGCACTTAGAGCATGTCCTCGCCCGCGGATCCGCATCCCGCGGCTGGGGAGCAGCCGGGAGCTGGGCTGCACTTTCGGGCGGCGGGAGGCGCACTGCTGCTTTGCGGGCTGGCACTGCTGCTGGGCTGGGTCTGGCTGCTGCGGCAGCGCGCATGCGGCATCCCTCCCGGGCCCGCACCCCGGCCACTCGTGGGTAACTTCGGGCACTTGCTGGTGCCCCGCTTCCTGCGGCTGCAGTTCTGGCTGGGCCAGGGAGGCCAGACCGACACCGTGGGCTCGCACGTGCGCCTGGCCAAGCTGGCGGGCGTCTACGGCAACGTCTTCAGCTTGTTCATCGGTCACCGTCTGGTGGTGGTCCTCAGCGACTTCCAAAGCGTGCGCGAGGCACTAGTGCAGCAGGCTGAAGTGTTCAGTGACCGCCCGCGGATGCCGCTCATCTCCATCATGACCAAAGAGAAGGGTGAGCATGCCGCGGGCTGCGGACCTGGGGCAGCAGGTGACCACCTGCTTCCTGCCCTAAGTGTGTGTGTGTGTGTGTGTGTGTGTGTGTGTGTGTGTGTGTGTGTGCTGGAGACGTGGTTTCTAGTGCGAGGTAAAAGTGGGAGACCCACGGTAAAGTTAGGAATGGGGGCGGGGAGGGGAATACAAAAGTATGGAATTAGAGGCCTCCTCACTCATAGGTCTGTGACCCCAACATTCCTAAACTTTGGCCCTGTTAGAAAAGGGAAAAGAAAATTCTTTTCACCCAGTGAAGGGACTCAAGTTAGCCCGATCATGGCAAATATGGCTCTGGCAAGCCTTGCGTTCTCCCCCATTCTTTCGGCCGTCCTAAAAACTGTTAGATTATATTCCTAAAGCTAGCTACCCAGGGCCAATTTTTAATTTGGCCCCTTTCTTCTGAGGCTGACTACGAAGTTCCAGCTATCAAAGTATTGAAGTTCAGCAATCAAAAGCCCCTTTGGCCACCTTAATTAATATGCCCAATCAAAATTAACCAGCTCATCCTAACACTGGGTTTTTCCTTTTACCTGTATACACTGCCATTTGCCTACAGGCCAACTCTTCCTCCTCTCTATCCAGAGACACTCCTTTATCACTCTCCCACAAACATCCTTTCCCCTCTCCCTTGCCCCGTTCTCCCTTGTTCCATCACCTTCTCCCTCTTCATCTATCTCCTATCCCTTATCTCTCTCTGCTCTCCGTCCCTCTGGGGTGAATAAGTCTTCCTTTGTTCTGAGAACTTGGTCTTGGGGTGTCTTGAACCAACTTCAAGGCCCCTCCATCCAATGACTTTCAATTTGCAAAAGTATAACAAGATATTTTTCCTTAAGAAAGTCCAGAAGCCAGCCAGGTGGTTGTACTCGCCTTCAATCCCAACACTTGGGAGGCAGAGGCGGGTGGATTTCAGTGAGTTCAAGGCCAGCCTGGTCTGCAAAGCAAGTTCTAAAACAGCCTTGGCTGTACAGAGAAACCTCTTGGAAAAACAAAACAAAACAAACAAACAAAAACAGAAGTCAAGCTAGGAGCCTGTTGAACCGGATTTGTTGCTTCATAGCATCTCTAATGTTTTCGCAAAGAACGTGGCTGTTGTCTGTACACGTCTTAAGATCTTGCCTGAGATTAAATTTAAAAGACTATTAGGGGAGAGGCAGTGGCTATTTCACTGATATTTCAAGACTGTGCCCCATGGTTTCAACTTGGTTCCCATACTCCATGTGTATCTCCCTCTGCAGACACTGAGGTGCTGATCTCTCCTCTTTAGCTATCTGCCAATCCTGTATTCTGTCTTTAGACACTGAAGTACAGACTAAAGCCATCACTTTACTTGATGGTGGGTGGTATATGATTTCACACTTTGACATCCCCTCCCTCACCCTGATTCCTAACTTTCCTGTGGACCCTCTCCCTACCCCCGCCCGGCCCCCATGGAGCCTCAGGAAGGCTCTGAAATTGGAGGCATCTTTAATACAAGGAGACAGAAGTGAGCACTGGGCTAAGACAGGCAGAATTTGAGTGCTATAGAAAGTGTACTTAGTTCTCGTTCCTAAGACCACTCCAGCCTCTGCAGGAGACAGAAGGCAAATATTCTGGTTTACAGTGCATCTTGTTTGCCTCTTGGCTAGAGATGGGTTCAAGATGGAGGGCTTATGACAGCCACTGTGCAAGATGCTTCTAGATTAAGACAGGAGTCTTTAGAAGTTTACTCTAGATGAAATTTAGATCAAGAACACCCAAGTAATTTGGCCACTCATGAAGGAAGACAAAGCAATGTATCTTGGCTTGGCCCTCCAATGTTCTCTACACCGCTCATTCAATTTAAGTGGCAACTCCCTGACTTTATAGCCATAGGTCACAGTGAACAGAACCAGTGTTTGGAATTGTGTTCCAGATGCTGAGATAGGAGAATCACTTTGGCTTTATGACTATTGTAGCAGGACTTTTCTTTGGACTGCCAGTTCTCAAGTGAGATGAAGACTTCTTATTAATTACGAGAGCTTATTTAGCTTGGTTTTGTTCCCAACTAGCTTTTGTAACTTAAATTAACCCTTTTATATTCTGCCACATGGCTTGTTACCTCTCCATATTGTACATCCAACTCCCTCGGCTTCTCTCTGGCTAATTCCCCGTGCCTCAGATTCCTCCCAGAGTTCTTGTCTCTCTCCACAAGTCCTGCCTATCCTCTCCTGCCTAGCTGTTGGTCATGGTCATTCATCTCTATATTAAATCAATCAGAGGGTGGGTTTCACAGAGTGCGTTCAAATATCCCTCAACAGGCCACCAACCTAGTGATGGGTTCCAGATGCAGTGAGAGAGTCAATGAACTATGGCAGAAAGTGACAGAAGAGGGGACTCAGGCCATCTTTTCGTCTCCTCATGCACCTGACCACACACGTTACTCCCCCCAGTCTGTACTAAAAACATACTTGTATTTATACCTCACTTATAGGTAAATTATAGAAAATTAGACATGACAGTCAAAATCTGGGCACCAGAGAAACGGCTCAGTGATTAAGAGTGATTAAGAGCACTTGCTACTCTTCCAAAGGACCTGGGTTCAGTTCCCAGCACCCACAGGGCAGTTTAGAGCCATCTGTGACTCCAACACCCTTCTCTGGTCTCAGTAGACACTAAGCACACACATGGTGTACAAACATACATTCAGGCAGAGCGTGCATAGACATAAAATAAAAACACATCTTTAAAAAGCAAATCTGTTCTCAAAGTCAAAGTTTTAGAATTTTATAAGATGATGATGTATTTCTAAATTCCTGCTAGAAAGGGGTTTTTAAAACAAAACACAGAGCACAAATCACAAGAAAAAGGTTGTTAGACAGGCACAGTGACACACACCTATAGTTTCTAAGTTGGGAGGTTGAGGCAGGAGGATTTTTCACAACTTCAAGACTAGTGTAGGTTTAAGTGACATCCTATCTTTAAAAAAATGTATACATGTGGACTGGAGAGATTGCTCAGTGGTTAGGAGCACTTCCTGCTCTTTCAGAGGTCCTGGGTTCAGATCCAGCATCTGTGTCAGATAGTTCACAGCCACCTGTAACTGCCTGGAAACCATGCCCTCTCTGGCTTCTGTGGGCACAAACACATGGCACACACACACACACAAATTAGATAATTTTTAAAAAATTTACACATGGTGTCTTTAAATTTAAAGCTTATACTTATCAAAAATCACATGAAGGTTAATTATGCATTTAAAATATATAGTAAGAAAATATCCACACAGTAATTGTGAATCGTGAACTAAGAAGCCCACACTGTCACAGAAATGCGAATGAAATCACAGGAGATACATTTCAGTGCTCTAGTGGCAAAAAAACAGGAAATTGCAAGTATCGAGTGATAGCAACTGCTTAACACAGATATTCATAGCCTTGTAGATGTATTTTTGCTCCATTCTGAGTCTACTTAGAACAGGCATATGACAGTGTCTATTCATATGAAGATATCCATATTTTATGGCTCATCAATTTACCCTTAGTGATGTCTGTTAAATTTGGAGGATGTCCATATTCAACCATGCATTTGTCTACATAGATGTTTATATTGAAATGCTTCTCTTTTCCCATTGCTGGGGATTGAACCCAGGACTCTGTGTATGGCAGTTCTGCACTGTACTACTGAGATAAACCTGCACTCTTGAAAGACACGTTACAGAGGCACTTTAAGAACTCAACACCAGAACAAGGACGGTGTTCCATCTACAGCACACCACATGCTAAGGACTCAGAACTTGGTGTTGGTTTGAATGTGGACTGTCCCCCATGGACTCATGCGTTTCAACACTTGGTCCTAGCTTGTGGTACTGTTTTAGGTCTTTACTGTTCCTTAGTCTGAGGCATTGGAGTCCTTAACGTGGCCTTGCTCACGTCAGCAACGCACATTTGTTCAGGATTCCATCTGTTCCCCACAGGAAGGAACTCTGGCTAAGATGATAAAGGACTGGAAAAGAGAGGGGAGGGGAGGGGAGGGGAGAGGAGGGGAGGGGAGGGGAGGGGAGGAGAAAGAGAGGTACCTGGGACCAGCCAACCAGCCAGCCTCCAGCCAGCCAAACATGGGATAGGACCTACGAAATGAAAGAAAGGTAAAAAGCCCCAAAGCAAAATGTCGATGAAGAGAAACAGGTTGAGGTGAGTTCTAAGAGCTAGTGGGACAAGCATAAGATAAGGCTGAGCATTCATAATCAAGAACATGTCTCCGTGTCATGATTTGGGAGCTGGTTGATGGTACAAAAGAAAGCCTGCTGCAAGTACGGGTGTTTTTGGTTTGAAAGGTTTTTTTTTAAGCCTGAATCTTCTGTTGTGACATAGAAAGATATTTAAATGCACAGTAATTTTAGGCATAAAAACTCATTGCTTTTCATTTTACCAGAAGTTACAATAAATCAATAAATAACTTTTTTAGCCAGTGACCCTAATTTACACTCAGCGTTTATTGGAAACAAATGTCTTTAGAATGAAACCTGATTGGTTGTCTTTTGGCTGAGAGACTTGAAAATACAGAATACACCCCTTGGCAGGTCCTGCTTGCCCTTCACAGGCCCTGCTCTCACCTTCCTCTCCGTCCTTGGCAGGAATTGTGTTCGCACACTATGGCGCGATCTGGAAACAGCAGAGGAAATTCTCACACTCGACGCTTCGTCATTTTGGTTTGGGAAAGCTTAGCCTGGAGCCCAAGATTATTGAGGAGTTCAAGTATGTAAAAGAGGAAATGCAGAAACACGGAGACACCCCCTTCAGCCCCTTCCCCATCATCAGCAATGCCGTCTCTAACATCATCTGTTCTCTGTGCTTCGGCCAGCGCTTCGACTACACAAACAAGGAGTTTAAGAAGGTGCTGGATTTCATGTCTCGAGGCTTAGAAATCTGCTTGCACAGCCAGATCTTCCTGATCAACATCTGCTCCTGGTTTTACTACCTTCCCTTTGGGCCATGGAAGGAACTAAGGCAGATCGAAAGGGACATCACCTGCTTCCTTAAAAACATCATCAAAGAGCACCAGGAGTCTCTCGATGCCAGCAACCCTCAGGACTTCATAGACATGTACCTTCTGCACATGGAGGAGGAGCGGAGAGCCGGCAGCAGCACTAGCTTTAATGAGGATTACCTGTTCTACATCATTGGGGACCTCTTCGTTGCTGGCACCGACACCACAACCAACTCTTTGCTTTGGTGCCTGCTGTATATGTCAGTGAACCCAGACGTGCAAAGTAATTGATAGATTTGTTCTTTCCTCAGGGTAAAGGCAGGTAATTTAAACCAGGTAGCAACCTCTGTGATCCGCTGGCTTTGGGCCCTCACGTTCCCAGGCTGGAAAACAAAGTAAACACTTGCGTTTTATAGGAAGCTTAAGACGTGAACAGTGAAGGCTCAAGTGTCTAGAAAGACTAGTGCCGTGGCTCGCTCAACCCTGCTTCAATCTCCACAGTCCAGTTCCCCGTGAAATCTCTGAGAGTGGAGGAGCGTTGGAGACGTGGGGTGTTGTAGGGATAAGCTAGTGCTCATGGTCATCTGCGCCTTTTCAGCTTGCTTTGAAAATGGACAACACAAGCCCCAAAAAGTCAGTGAAAGTCACAGCTGGTCCTCCCACACCCACCCAGTGACAGCAAGTGGCAGTGGCAGTGGCAGTGGCAGCTAATCCTGGATGAGTAGGGGCGCATGGTGTGTTGGTTTCTACCTCAGCTGTCACTACAAAGCTAGTCACCTGAACACACCTGCATTTGTTCTAAGTTATATCAGAAGTATGGTGTGTGCTTCCCTGGGCTAAAGACGGGGCTGTTGTGGCCCTCTGGAGGCCCTAGAGGAAAATTCATTCCCTATTTCTTTCCAGCTTGTTTGATTGTGGTCCTTTGTCTTCAGAGCCCCCAAAGCCACAGCGCTCTGACCCTGCTTCCAGGTTCACATCTCCTGACTTAAATTTGACTGGGGGGAGATGATCTGATTTTAAAACCTGTGCTACTTAGTAATGGGTTCGTGTACTGAGACTGTGGCATTAGGAGATGATGCTGCCATTACAGAGTACACTTAAACTAAGGTCACCATAGTGTCACCAGGCAGTATAACCTTATAGGACCACACTTGTGTATCTGGTCTGTGATTGACTGAAGTATTATTCCATGGAGTATAGCTGTACTTGGATGGGGATACACTGAACAGCTCAGGATGTGTTCTCCATGTCTATACCTTTAATTTAGTTGGCTCAGTCTAGCCCCTTCTGCTACGTGCTATCAGTGGGCTATGATTTGAAGGTATCCCATGGAGGTTTATGTGCTAGAAGTTTGGTCCTCGGTGGTGTCATATTGAGGAGGTAGAACCTTGAGATACCTAGAGCGAGGTAGTTAGTCGCAGGAACTTGAGAAAGCTTAGCTTGGAGACCAAGGTTTTTGAGGAGTCAAGTATGTGAAGGAAGACCTGAAAAAGCACGGCTGAATCCTTTCCCCGCGCATTCTCTTGCATCCTCCAGCAGGCTAATGTAGTTCTTACGGGGCCCTAGTTAGTTCCCGTGAGAGCAGGTAATTACAAAAGTAGCAGCCTTGGCCCCTGAGTCCCTCGGGATTCCTAGTTGCCATATGGCCACTCCCTTGCACATGCTCGCACCATGCTAGCTGCTGGTAACCAAAGAGAGGCTGCTGTTCTTGGGCTTGGGTCTTCCAGAACTGTGAGCTCAGTGTTTCTTTATAAAGCACCCAGCTCCAGGTTTTCTGTTACAGAGCCTGAAAAGGGACCAAGACACCATGGAAGGTGTCAAAGCCCCAGGAGGTGGAATTGTGAACTTCTTCAAGGGTCCATGTTTTTCCTGCCATAGTCGTCGTGGCTCCCTGTTTTGACTAGCTATTGCTAAGCAACATCTTATTCCCAAACTTAGTTGCTTAAGACAGTAGCTTTGTTATTATATAAAGCTTTTGAGTCTCCAGAGTCCAGGTTGGTGAGGAGTACACATTTATGAACCCACGTTAGCCAGCTTTTCAGTGCTGCAACCAAGTGGGGTTGCTAATCAGCGGACAAGAGAGTCTTATTTCAGCTTGTGGTTTTGAAGATTCAGTCTGTGGCCTGTTGACTCTGTTGCCAGGGGAACTGTGCTAAGGCAGTGCATTGCGGAGGGGACTTTCCTCTGGGCAAATGCAGATGACAAGGAAGGAAGTTCCAGGCTTGTACCCCCTAGACCTAAATCCTCCCAGGAGGTCCTCCCTCTTAATGACACCACTGTGGGGAACAGACCTGCAACCACAGGGTTTTGCGGGATGCCCTCAACTATGGCAGACCCACGGGTAGGGTTCCTTGTATATTTTGGACTTTCACATACTGTTACAGCTTAGAGAGTCACATGGTCACGTGAGAGTTTAATGCTGGGTGCCTCTGAGGCCGGAATGCTGTTTCTTTTGCCCACTCTGTTCTGCAGAGCCCCACCCCCAATGGCTTCTTGTCCCTCCCAGTCCTGAATGAGGTCATCATTGGCCACTGATCCCTTGCTGGGTAAAGTTCGCATAACATTGCTGACTCAGGTCTCCCAGGCTTATGTGTGCTCTGTTCTTTTTCTTTTTGCATAGAAAAGGTCCATGAAGAAATTGAAAGGGTCATTGGTTGTGACCGCCTTCCTTCCCTCACAGACAAGGCCCAGATGCCATACACAGAAGCCACCATCATGGAGGTGCAGAGGTTGTCCATGGCTGTGCCCCTCGCCATTCCTCATATGACTTCAGAGAAAACAGGCAAGTTAGGAGCCTGAGGGCCTGCAGAATGTGGGGAGGGGTGTGCTCACAGCTGGGAGATCCAGAGATTGTTGTGACCCTTAACCATCATCATTGGTGCAGGCCCTGTAGTCATTACCAGGAGCCCCCTGGCCCCGGGTGCCCGTGTATTTGCACTAGCAAAACAATGTCATTCTTCACATCAGCTGTTTGGGCAGAAGCCATTCTGGAGTTGACAGGGGCCCCTCTCTAGTTGTTCCCAAATTAGCTCACTTTGTTTTTTAAAAATTCTGCAACCAAAGTATACTTATTTAAAAACCAGAATGTCCCAGTCTGACCCTCCCCATTATAACAAAGGGCACCACCCACCTGTAGTCCCAGGGAAGTTGCAGCAGGAGAATTGGGACTTCAGGGGTGGCTCAGTTTCAGAGAGGCGGAGACAGGTTGTTGGGGAGGACAGAGTTTAAGGTGTCTCGAGACAGCCCAGTAGGCAAATTAGACCCAGTGTAGTACCCAGCCCCTGTGGGGTCTTGGTCGGCCTGCAGCTGGCGATCGTGGGAGTCGAGCTGCCTGCAGATCTTTTTT
The DNA here is from genome assembly GCF_903992535.2 of Arvicola amphibius. Taxonomy (NCBI): domain Eukaryota; kingdom Metazoa; phylum Chordata; class Mammalia; order Rodentia; family Cricetidae; genus Arvicola; species Arvicola amphibius. The sequence continues at coordinate 39,071,630 of NC_052060.1, read as the reverse complement.
CATAGTGTCCCCTCCCCATCATGTTGTCGAGTGGCCAGATAGGCCTGTAAGCTCTTCCACTCTGCTGCGTAGTTTTATGTCAGCCTGACACAAGCTACGGTCATCCGAGAGGGGCAACCTGAATTTAAAAAATGCTTCCAGAATATCGGCCGAAGGGCAGAGGTTCCCAACCTTCCTCATGTGGTGACCCTTTATTACAGTTCCTCATGTTGTGGTGACCTCAGCCGTAAGATTATTTTCATTGCTACGTCATAACTGTAATTTTGCTACTGTCATGAATCGTAAAGTCTGATATTTCTGATGGTCTTAGGCAACCACTGTGAAAGGGTCATTTGACACACCCCCCAAGGGGTCTCGATCCGCAGGTTGCTTTGGTCATACTATATTCCATTATGGTAATAGTAACCCTGATTTAGACACATTCTGAGTGGATCTTAAGAGTATATAAATCATGGGGAAAGCTTACATGAATGTCCTATTAGTGTTTTTTCTTGATTTTAAGTTTTTATGGCCTGACTTGGCTCATAGGGTCTGACTTGATTCAGCACCTAGCCCCGCCCCTCCGATCTCAGACAGAGAATGTGCTGGTTGATCAGATCTTCTGTCTCCCCTCAAGAACCTCAGAACTTGGTCTCTGCCGATTACAGTGTTAAGTCGATAAATAGTTTCACTCTTGAAACAGTGATGTTGAAGAAAATGAATAGTGAGAGCGTGGCTCTGACTTCCGTTTGTTGTCTGTAGTCCTCCAAGGATACACTATTCCTAAAGGCACGGTGGTCATTCCCAACCTGTGGTCAGTGCACAGAGACCCGGCCATTTGGGAGAAGCCAGATGACTTCTGTCCTGATCGATTTCTGGATGACCAGGGACAACTTCTGAAAAGAGAAACTTTTATTCCTTTTGGGATAGGTCAGTTAAACCTTGGTTTTTAACTTCATCATCGTGTGTGTGTGTGTGTGTGTGTGTGCGTGCGTGCATGTCTGAGGTGTATATATGTAGGTGTAGCAAACAGAAGACAACTTGCAGAAGTTGTGTCGTGCCTACTGAGTTGTTTTGCTGACCCAACTTTTTTTCTTCAAAAAAAAAAAAGTGAAAGTAGAGAACAGACAGATGTGACTCAGTGGCGGAGTGCTCGCTCTGCCTTGCCTGTCTGAGCCCCTCGCTTCCATCCCCAGGAGAGAAAGAAGAAAGGAGGAGGGAGTTGGGCTTAATCTTTACGACTAGAAATCTTCCTTCCCGGGCTGCTTAGGCTCTTTGGGGCCCGAGAAGAATGGGAAGTTAACGGACTATTGGAAAAGTTAAGCACAACTTTTTAAAATTATATTTTATTCGCTTATTTTATGTGTGTGTGTGCGCGCGTGTGCGTGTGTGCATGCATGTGGTGGGGAGGGAGACAAATGTCCCAGCACACACCAAAGGACAACTTGAAATAGCCAGCTCTCTCCCACTATGGGGCCCCAGGAATTGAATTCGGGTTGTCAGGTCTTGGTTGTCAGGGCTCCGGTGTCAGCAAGTGTCTCTCCCATGTCATAGGCCTGAGAACAAACAGGCCCTAGTCTCCTAGGTTTGTGTGAGAGCTTCTCTACCCTCAGGTCTTTCTTTAGGTTCCTGGATTCAGGCACACAAAGTCCTTTCTGTGGAAATGAAAGGTTCTAGAAACTTTCATCTGATTTCCCTCTTAGTCCTCCAGGTGACAGGGAAGGTGAGCGGCAGGGTGACTCCCGCATGGGATCCGTGGCTAGGAACACAGTGGTGAACGCCTGTGTGCGTAGATCAACTGAAGCAGACTGTGGTTGGTGTGGCAATTTTACTTTAAAACTCCACCGACTCAGGTCAGACACCTGCTACAAATGCACAGGGCTGTATCATAACCGCCCCTTCTCCGATCTCACTTTTAGGGAAGCGGGTGTGTATGGGAGAGCAGCTGGCAAAGATGGAGTTGTTCCTGATGTTCGTGAGCCTGATGCAGAGCTTCACCTTTGCCCTACCCGCGGGTTCTGAGAAGCCCATCATGACTGGAAGATTCGGTCTGACGCTAGCCCCCCATCCATTTAATGTAACTGTCTCAAAGAGATGAAGGTGCCCCTGAGAAGAGAGGAGGGGACAACAGCCAAATCCGTGTCCTAGACAGTCTTCTGTGCCATTGAGCGTGGGCCCAGCGACTCAGCACAGCCAAGAGAGGCTCTAGACGAGAGCCCTGGAGGGGCTGGGCGCTGCACCACGGATGCCTCCTGCCCAATGGGACGCATGGATGATGGATCTAGTTGTGCAGATTCCATCAGGAGCAGATCTCATCTCAGCCCCCATCATCCCACGGTAAAATGAGGGTAATGAACTTTCTCATGGCATCTCTGCTCTTAGCAAACGCTGGACAGTTGGGGAGTAGATCTGCCTCCAGGCCTTCTAGGGTCCTCACATGGAAGTGAGTTCAGCATGGACACTTGGTCAGAAAGGGATGCAGGCCTAGGTTATATTGAGGTAGAAGTTTTTCTTTTTAATTTTTTTCTTTTTCTTTGCCTAGGGCCTACGTCATTTTCCTTGGGCTTGTCTTAGGAGTATCTTTTGGGCTTAGGGCTGGGTTCTTTACTTTTTATAAAGTTAGGATGAAATGTCCCCTTGCCCCATACGATGCGGAAAAAGAGAATCATTCTCATGATGTCATTGTCTACCTATGTGTCCGCTGTCTGTAACCACAGAAGCTGAGAGCCTGGTTCACAGCCCAGGTCCCTTCTGCCCAGCAGATGGGCAGCTCTGCCTTGACCTGGGCTCTGGATGCTGGGCTAGGAAACCGAGTCATGGAATTGTGGGATTGATCAAAAAACGATTTCTCATTCAGATGATTCTGAACCCTCCTCTCCTGTTGTGTTACCAGCCATAGTGTGACTAACTTGAATACTCTCCACGATGAGAAGCCATTTCTTCATAGGGTGGCCTCTAATGACCCTTCCAGGGACCGCGAGAAAATGTGGGACCGGCGTTATGACAGTGTGGATGACTGTGGCCTCCTGCTGCTAGGGGTGAGGGTGAGCGGGACAAAGCCATCCGTTACAGTGAACAGAGTGCAGCTCAGCGTACCCGAGTCTGGCCCTTCCCTCGGGTCTCCCACAGCACTGTGGAAGGAACCGTGATGATGTGAGCGTTTCTTAGAGAGGCACCGTATGAGTGTTTTCTTTATGTGTAATCCTCACGCCAAGGGAGCTGAGGCTTTGCAGTGCTAAGGCCCGTGATTACAAAAACACCTTCACTGGTCTCTAACTCACTTGACTTGTGACTGGAAAGCATTTTCTGAGCCCTTCTCAGTATTGACCCCACGTGGTCCTGAAGCTGCGTCCTCGGTTACCATGTCCCTCTTTATCCCAGTGGACCTCCTGAGGCCAGGCTCCACACTGCTGCCTCTGCCTCCCCGTGCCTTATTTTTGGCAGATGCCCAGGCAACTTGGGAGTGAGTTAGGGAAGGTGCTTGAGGGGAGAGCCCATCTCTGTGTATGTTTATTGCTGTCCTTTAGGATAGTTTTAAATTGCAGTGTAATTTTGCCCTACCTGTTTAAGCCAGTGTTTAAACATTTACTAGGCTTTTTGTATCATTTGAAGTAACCATATTAGGCAAATGTAGAACGATGCCTTAGCCACTAAAACCTAATACAGAATGAAGGCTTCCAGCATCTTCCCACAGCCTTCTTGCCCAGGTACCCAGGCAGACCCCCAAATGCTTACCGAGGGGCAAAATGCCAGCTGCTGAATAAAAACCTACAAGTAAAAAGGGAAAGGTGGAATATTGTATAACTGAGTATTGATTAATTTTTGATTCTTCATTCTTTATATTCTCCACCATAATGTTTTCCTTTTTATAAGTTATAAGCACTTTTAAAATAGGTACAAGAAGTGCAGGCTGATCTTTAAGTGCCCCGAGGACTGATTTTAGGTCAGCACACTGAGTGTGGAGGGGCGGAGTGGGGCTGCACACCGCATGGACAAAATGGCACGCGGTTGGGCACGCTGCACCTTGACCAGGATAGCTTGTCCTGATTTGACACCCGCATGGTCCTTACTCCTCGACTCATGTGAATTTCTCGACCTCCTAACCAAAGACTTCATATCGTACTTGAAAAAGACTTCTGCCTTCTAGGAGATGACGTCAGGGTCCTGTGTTTATCCAGTTTAATACCGTGCCTCCCGCGGCAGCGCTCCGAGATTCCCTTTATACACTTTGCCACAGAGGAACTGTGCTTTTCCCGAATCTACCGATATTTTATGCACTTCCCGATTCATCTGAAATGTGAAAATGACTTTAGTTTTCGGGGTCTAACAAGGTCTAGACCTTATCTTTGATGGCGCTCTTATTAAACCTTTAATTTTTAAGGACACGGTGTCATGTCTGGTTTGTTTGCTTATTTTTAGTTGCTTAGCAATTTTTGTTGTTTTTACCAAATGTTAGTCAAAAAGGAAGAGGAAACAGACCTCAAGGCCGGGCGGGGGGCACAATGTAGTACAAACCTGGCCTTTAGATAAGAGGGTAACTTATTTTAAAATATTCCCTCAGAGGACCTGGTATAGAAAGATGTCCCGGCAAAACACTTTTTCTGTAATTTATTTGATTGTGTGAAAATTTTGCCTGATGTGCATCTGTGCACTGCACACATGCTTAGTGTCCACGGGGGCGAGAAGATGTCGTCCCCTGGGACTGGGGTTACAGATATTTGTGAACTGCCATGTGGGTGCTGGGAACTGAACCTGGGTCCCCTGTAAAAGCAAGTACTTTTAACTGCTGAGCCAAATTTTCTTATGTCTCACACCAAACCCCTACACAGATTAGAGAAGGCTGTATCTTGTGTAAACCTGTTGTGGCAAATTCTTGGTGTGTGTCTCTAGAGATTAACTAGTGATATCAACAATATTGTTGTGTCTGTTGACTGAGATGAATGGTGTATGCACGTCTACAATGCTGTGTAGGCAGAAGTTTCTGTCCTACCCAGCCCCACAGCCATTCACTTCCAAATAAACACACAGGCTTATATTAATTATAAATTGTCTGGCCTATTGTTTGGGCTTATTATTAACTACCTCTTAAAACATAAATTAACCCATAATTCTTATTTATGTTTAGCCATGTGGCTTGGTACCTTTTCTCAGTAAGGCATTCTCATCTGCCTCCTTTGTTTCTGGATGATGACTGTGTCTCTGCCATTCCTCTTCCCAGAATTCTCCTAGTTTGGTTTCCCTGCCCATACTTCCTGCCTGGTTACTGGCCAATCAGTGTTTTATTAAACCAATATGAGTGACAGATCTTTACCGTGTACAGGAGCATTATTCCACAGCATTCCCCCCCCCCTTTTATTTTCTTTTCAAAACAAGAACTCTGAATCTAATCTCCTTTGTTTAGCTTTTTTTTCCTGACCATTATCCATAACAACTTGTAACCAACACCCTAAACAAAGACAAGCATCAACAATTCGTTTTATTTGGGAATGTGGATATAGTTCTCTAGGCTACTTCCTGCTGATTGAGGGTACTGATAATCTTATGGGGACCCAAAGAAAATGTAAGATTATGGTCAAATCCTGACTGGAGTATTCTGTGAGGCTGGATCATCTCAGCCAGCAGCCTTGAAGCTGTTGTGGATGCAGAACTCAGAGGAAACTGCTACAGAGGTGTTCTGAAACATTGGATCATCTGGGCCATCTGTTCCCACTGGAGATTTTTCAGGGGGTCTTCCTTGACCAAACCTTATTTTTCTTACCCAGAATGAATCCACACTCCTGAGTGTGCAGTATGTGTCAAGTAAACTCTTGACACATAATTAATATAGAGAATAATTAATATAGAGAATATCTGTTCATAATGAACATAGAGAATATCCTTAGGCCTTGATAGTCTGTAGGTATTTTGTTAAGTGACTTTCTTTTAAAAGGCAGTTGCTCCAAGTAATACTTTCTAACTCGGATCAAGCTTGCCATCCAACTCACTTATCCAGGGAGAGAAAAAAGTCCTCCTCCTCCTCATCCTCTTCCTCCTTCTCTTCCTCTTTCTCCTTCTCCTCCTCTTCCACTTCCTTCTCCTCCTCCTTTCTCCTCCTCTTCTCTGTCTCTCTGCCTTCTTCCCCCTCTCTCCCTCTTCTCCCTCTATGCTGTGTTATAGCATTCCTATGCTAGGGATTGGGAATTGAACTGAGGGCCTTGTACATGCTAGTTGCTAGGAAATAGCACTGGCCTACATTTCCACACTTACCTCTTTGTTTTACCGTACTTGGTGCAAGGAAACATAACACGTGTTATCTACATTGTCTCTTTACAGAATCTGTGAAGTGATGGTTACCTCCATGCCTCGGTTCTGATGAGAAGCTAAGCCTAGGTTAAGTTAAAATTCTTTTGTTCAGAATCAGAGCACTTCGTTTTTCTTAGTCTAAAATATTATCTGTCACTGGGGAAAACTTAAGTCCATCCTGGTGTTGTATGCTATGTTCTTTAAAAGAAAGAAGTTATGTAAGCAAATATAAAGGACTAAAACAATAATAATCTCTGGCTCCAAATATAGGTACAGAAGAAACTTTACCAAATGAGCCATCTTCCAACTCCCACTGCGGTAACTTTAAATATATTATCCAGTTATTTTGTTATTATTACTGTAGGGAGGAGGGTAAATGCAGTCACCAGCATGCCATAGTGTGTATGTGGAGATCTTGAAATAAGTATAGAGGGTTGGTTTCTCCTTCTACTAGTTTCTGTTCAACAGTGGCTAAATTCCTTTATCCAGGCTTCAGCTTCCCTGTGTATGAAAGAATTCTACCGCATGGGATTATCACGAGGATTTAATAAATTAACTCACCTGAAGCACCTAGAACAATGGCGAACGTATTAAAGGGCTGAATGTGTGTTGGCTGCTTCCATGTGCAACCATTTAACATACGGGAGTATGTAGAAATTGCTCCAGGGCCAGCAAGAGGACTCCGAGGGCAGAGAGTCTTGTTATCAAACCTGACACCCTGAGTTTGATTCTGGAGTTTGATCTCTCCTACATGACTGATCATGGCTGGTCCTGGAGAGAACCAGCTTCTGTAAGTTGTCACAAGATCTCCATGTGTGAGCCATGGTATGTCTGCACACACGGAATAAATGCCGAAGAATGAAAATCAATAAAAATGGCTCAGAAAGATGACTATTTAGTTACTGCTGTAGTTCAGAAGACTGAGTTAATGGTTCACTTTAGAAGCATAAAACTTGGTCCGTGGAAACCCTAAGAAAACAAATTCAGAGTTTCATTTGCGAAGGCAGAGTCCACAGGTCCTTTCCCCTTTGGGTGATAAAGAATTCACATTGCACCATCCTCGCTGGCCTACTTGGTGATTTATTTGTATCTTCTCGAGCAAATGTGCTAGAGATAGCCGGCTGGGAGCAGCCCATTCTCAGCAATTCGGATGTCCCACTTGCTGTAGACTAGGAAAATCCTGACGGACAAATCCCCAGCCACATCCACAGGTTAGATACACAAGGGCCCGAAGCGTTTAATCCAGACTGCATCGACCTAACCACACATGTCATTTTGCTGACCCAGCATTTTCTGTAAACATTCATTTTAAGTGTTCTTTTAAAAATTATTATTATTAAATCACTTTGTTCCCGAAAGAACAATGTTTTAGACTTTTTTAACTTTAATTTTTACTTGCAAGTTGGAAATAAATGTCACTGTGCTTTGGGATGGAGAGAAAGGTTTTCCAAGTGGCTGGCTCAAGGGCAACAGCTGGCATAAGAAAATTTGAGACACTTATTTGAAGTCAGTCATGTTGAAGAAATACTTGTAAAAATTATCCGGTAGTGTTCTTAGAAATCTTGGCTGACCTGTCTGCCGTAGGAAGGATGTTTTCCGTGGGATGTGCAAGCAGAGGACTATGGCCACAAACTGATTTCGACCCTTTTGTTCGTGAAATCTCAGGCAATGTCATTCATCATGGGTTCTTCAGTAAGTGAACCTGCGATCAGCTGTCCTGGGCTCTGCTGCTGTGCCACTCCAAGGAGCCACAACTCTTTAGTTCCTGATAGAGGAAACCTAAAAGAACGACAATATAATTCCCATTCATTCCCAGAAGCCATAAACCAAAGGAAAATTACAACTTGTTCAGTGAATGCCCCCATACACAACCATCAATGCTCTTGGTTGTTACCAAATCCTGCCCGTCTGTGTATGTGCCAAGGGAAGGCTGTCTGCCCAGCTCTCTGCCCAGCCATCACCACTTTGGTAGGGCACTGGGCCTACTACCTGCTTTTGCTATTCTTTGAGCCCACTGGGCAGGCTGTCAAATAATGCTGCCTTTGTGTGTATGGGGGTATATGTGGGTATGCCCACGTGATGTATGAGAAGCCACACCCACGTGTACACATGAGGGGCCCACATGTTGATGCAGAATAATGCTTCCTATTACTCTCTCTCTTTGCTTTACTCTGTGTGTCTCTCACTGAAGCTGGAGCCCACCAGTTGGCTGGACTGATGGCCCATCGAGTTCTTGGGGTCTTCCCGTCTCTGCCTCTTCCTGGACTATGATCATAGGCACACACAGTCATACCTAGATTTTAACATAGGTGGGAGGGATCCTATGTAAGATGAACTCAAGTCCTCATGCTTGCATAGCTAACAGTTTCCCCAGAGCCATCTCCTCAGTCCCAAACCATGATGCTTTGCTAACCATGTTCGAAGTACTACAATTATCCATCACGGCACCAACATAGAAGCCACCATCACTTACCTATTTATCTGTGCCTGGTCCTTTCTTTGACAAAGCAACCAGGGTCCTGTTTGCTAGTACTAGTGCCTCGCTCGTTCTGCAGAAAGAAAGGAAGGACAATCCCACTACCATCCCGAAGAAGGAGCAAGTGAAGGTCTACAGAAATCGCTATCATTGCTCTCAAATGTTCTAGGCCACACTTGAGAAAAGGCTGGCTACAGTAGCAAAGAATGATTCCATTGTAACTGCCCTCTGGCTGGCACCAAGGAAGAAGAGGCCAGAGGTGATCTTGCGCCTCAAGACTAAACTGGATGGAGTTCAGTGTAAAATCAATGAAAGTTTTTGTTTTTTTCTTCTCAGACCGGTTCTTTTGACTGGTGTGGAATCAACACAAAGGGAGAGCATGTGATCGCGGTCACGTGGCCCACGTGGTGTCATGTGCAGGACTCCAGAATCAGCCCTGCGGCTGTACTTTCCTTTGTGCCATTGGAGAGGGTGTGTGTGTGGTTTTTTTTTTTTTTTTTTTTTTTAGTTTTTCGAGACAGGGTTTCTCTGTAGCTTTGAAGCCTATCCTGGAACTAGCTCTTGTAGACCAGGCTGGTCTCGAACTCACAGAGATCCGCCTGCCTCTGCCTCCTGAGTGCTGGGATTAAAGGCGTGCACCACCACCGCCCGGCTGAGAGGGTGTGTTTTTTGAGACAGGATCTTGCCGTGTAGCCCAGGCTGGCCTTGCACTGTTGGGAGCAGTGAGACCCCAAATCCTGAATTTCTTGTAATCTCCTGATCTGAGTGCCTACAGCTGCTCTGAGCACGAGACCTTCAAGAGTTCCTGATGGCAGGAGAGTGGTTTCTGGTGGGTTTGGCTGGGGCGTGGCTATCTCTATATAATCTGCCCCTGAACACAATAAAGGGGGCATTCTTGGGGAATTCAAGGATGACCCGTGTCTCTGTCTGTATGTGTTTGTGTATTTTAACCTCCAGCCCCTTGACCAAAGCTCGGTAACTGGGTAAAAGCACACAGAGCGCAGACACGGGTGCACGGTGCGCGGCAATTGGAGGTTCCCACTGAGATATCGGCAATTGGAGGTCCCAGCTGAGATTCGGGAACTAGGGAACACTGAGAGGTCGCCCTCAGAAGGTGAGGGTGGATTGGGGTATATGTGTTAATCCTGATGTCCTTTGCTAGGTTTGGCAAGTGGAAGTCAACCGAGAAAGAGGGGTAAACGAACAGGGTTGTCCCCAGCCGGAGGGGCCGTATATATTGGGAAAAGATAGAATGTATATAGCCTAAAAAGACAAATGTGTACAGATGTATGATATATTGTGTTGTCTTTTGTGTTCTGGACTGGAGAAAGACATTTGATTCTAGGAACTGCTAAGAAAGGTATTTTGACTTTAAAGTGTGGGCTTAAGGGTTTGATGCTTTGGAAAAGAGGTTCTGCTTTTGTCTCCACAGAGGATGAGAACCTAAGGATTTATTTGAGATTCATGTGGTTGGATTCACTGAGACCTCCTGAAATGTTGCAGTAAATACCCCCAAGAATGCAGCGTCCCTGCTCAGCAGGAAGTAGCCAGACAGATTGACAACGCCCAAATTCCCCAAAAGATTTAAGTGGGGCCCCTTCAGTGGTTGCAGAGCAGCAAGCCTACTTTCCTAAGTTCCCCTTCACTCCATGCGCTAGTTTGGACCCAGAACGAATGCAGCTGGGGCTAGAAGGCAGCTGAAGCAGAGCTTTGCTAGGTGGCTGTGGTGGAAGGCACATTGCTTCAACTCAGTTGGTGCCTAGCCTGGCGGATGCCACAGCAGTGCCAGAAGTATCAGCAAACGCAACAAGAAGTGCTGGAGCTGAGACAAGCTGGAGCACAGACCCCACTGGGCTGCCTGAGAACACAGCAGCGGGGCCAGGAAAAGGCAGTGGCAGTTCTAGGCTCTGCATGCCGAAGAGTCTGCGGCAGAGCGAATTTAAAACAGACTGCCCTATTGTAGGAGCAGGTGGACTTATGGCTAGTACAACAAATGTCTAGTTCACATCTGTTAATATTACTAATGCCTCCTATGTGGTAAACAACTCAATGGTTACTTGAATAACCGTTGAAATGTCACAACTAGCACACCAGATTGTACTGTTTAACCAAAGGGATGGTTGAATACCATAGCCCAAATGGGAGGCTGGGTCCAGTGGTGACTGGGGACCCTACTGCTGGCAATCTTAACGCCTGTTGCCATGGGCATTCATCTTTAAATCCTGTGTAAGAACAGACAACCCATGAGAATGCGGCATATGGTCACTTAGCAGAAGCAGGATCAGCTGGGCTGCTAGGGAAGCCAAAGAGGTGCACGAGCGAGAAAGTGTCTTCCATGCACTCAGCTGACAAGAATGAATGTGCCACGGGGGTATGGCAGCTGGGGTATGTTATTTAGGGGACTGCTGAAGGAGGAGTGGTTTCTGACTGCTCCTGGGGTCATGGCAAAGCCACTCCTAAAAGTCCCGAGTCTGATATGGTCACACTATAAAAAAATTTAGGGGGGGAGATGTTGGGAGCAGTGAGACCCCAGATCCTGAATTTCTTGTAATCCCCGATCTGAGTGCCTACAGGTGCTGAGCACGAGACCTTCAGGAGTTCCTGATGGCAGGAGAGTGGTTTCTGGTGGGTTTGGCTGGGGTGTGGCTATCTCTATATAATCTGCCCCTGAACACAATAAAGGGGGCATTCTTGGGGAATTCAAGGGTGACCCGTGTTGCTGTCTGTCTGTGTATTTTAGCATCCAGCCCCTTGCCCGAATCTCGCGAACTGGGTGCCAGCACACCGAACACAGACACGGGGGCGCGGTGCTCGGCAGCCATTTGTTTACGGCAGACGGCCTTGGCCTTGAGGATCACTGGGGATGCTGCCGCTGCAATAGTGTTTGCGTCCTCTTCTAATGCACGTACTGAAACCTAATGGAGGAACATTGGCCGAGGGTCTTTGTGAGATGAGTGGGTTGGTGATTTAGAAAAGAGCCCCAGGGAGCTAGCTCCCTTTAGAGTAGTGGCCCTCGACGTTCCTAATGCTGCAACCCTTCAATACAGTTCATGTTGTGGTGATCTCCCAACCATAATTTTTTTCATTGCTACTTAATAACTGCAATTTTGCTACTGTTACGAATCATAATGTAAATATTTTTTTTTTTGAGACAGGGTTTCCCTGTAGTTTCTAGAGCCTGTCCTGGAACTAGCTCTTGTAGACCAGGCTGGCCTCGAACTCAGAGATCCACCTACCTCTCCCAAGTGCTGGGATTAAAGGCGTGCACCACCACCGCCCGGCCTATTTTTGGAATCAGAAGGAGTAGCGACCCACAAGTTGAGAACCACTGCTCTAAAGAACCAGAACCGACAGTAATGCATGTCATGAGATGGGATTAATTAGACCTGCTTGCATGACTGGGGCTTGAGAGTTGCTCAGTGGTTCTGACAGCAGTAGCTTTGCTGGAAAGAGGCATTCGCCAGCAAGAGGAGAAGGCAGGCAGGTAAACATTCTAAGTTTTTCTCAGATCTCTTTATATCTAGTGAGCACCTCACCCCCACCAGTCAAAGGTACTGTCCACTCCAGTAGGACATCTTCTCCCCTCAGTAACCCTTCTTGGAAATGCCCCCACAGGACCCTTCCAGAGAGGTTCCATTTAATAGTTGCTTCCAGATTCCTTCAACTTGACCATCAAGAGTCAATGTCAGCTTCCTCAACTATCTGAGGTTACAAGGAACCATGCTTGAGCCCAAAGTATCCACATTAGATATAGAATTTTATAATACCCTGACTTGGAGTTTTCTTGGTTCCAGGAGAAATTTGAGGATTTTCTTCTAGCTGCACAAATGGACTAAGAAACATTTACCTTTCTTTCCTAAGGAAAAGCAAGCAGAGATCTGAAACGGGCTATATGTCAGGCATGAGGTCCATGTGGTATAACACAAATATCATCTGTGAATGTACTGTAGGACGGGAGAGATGGCTCAGTGGTTAAGAGCCCTGACTGCTCATCCAAAGGAGCGGAGTCTGATTCTCAGCACCCACATGGCGGCTCACAGCAGCCTGTTAACTCTTGATTTAGGGGATCTGATGCCCTCTTCTGACCTCCTTGAATATTGCATGTGCATAGAGCACAGACATACACTGAAGAGAGAAGGACAGAAGGAAGAGAAAACTACATTGTCATAGCACCGACTTGGATTATAATTAGCCTTTCATTGACTATGACTTCTAAATGAAAACTAAGTTGAGACCCGGCTCATCAAGCTTCCTCCAGTATGTCTAGCCATAGAGCCCTCCCCTTCCTTCTTGCATCCTCACGCTGCCGCTTCACATTTCTCTTTCTTCAAAAACTTACTCAGTTTTCCAGCTGTGCGGGTTCTGAGGGTAGCCTTGCACTTCCGTTTCTAGTCCCGCAAGTTTTTGATTTCACCGGAATGCAGCACTCAATGGCCTTGGCTTATTTTGAAGAATTAAATATAAAAATAAGATTGAAAGGGTCAACGCAAAACACAGCCCTTGCTCCAAAGGGAATGCATGAGAGATTCTTTGCAGCTACGTGAAAGAGCCCGCGGCAGGGAACAAGCGTGGAAGCAGTTCTGAAGACAAGCTTCACTGCAAAAGAAGGTTACCTAAATTTAGCTACAGGACGAATAAGGTCATAACTTCATAGGTTTACCCAGAACGTTGGTGCAGACCCTGGCCAGACAGGTCGTGGCAGAGCAACAGACTGTTTCCTGTTTTTTTTTTTTTCGCCTAAAACAAACATACAAATAAAACCCACTATCTTAGTGTTGGACTGGTGGGAGTGAGAGACTTGCTGAGCAACACATTTTTAAAGTTCTATGTAACTTAGACATGGGTAACTACAAGCAGCTGGGGAGAACTTTGACCCTATCCCCAACACTCCATCTCTCCCCAGACAGGAAGTCAGTTCTGCTCTGCAGCGTGTAAGACACAGGGGAGGCTTTTCCAGGGAGCTTCAGTTCACACAGGATTAACACAGGCTTTCTTCCAGTGAGAGGGAGGGGCGGATGGTGAGTGCCCCTCCCCACCCCCGGCCCATGAAGATCTAGAAGTCAACAGCAATTCCGTGTCAGTAGCGCAGTGATTGGCAGGAGGTTGGTCGATTTCCAGGCGTTCCTTTCCTGTGTTTTGTAGCCGCGGTTACCTTTCTCACCCTAAGCAAGGCTCCCGATCACAACTCAATCAGAACACAAAGTTGCGACGGCAACCACAAGAGGTCTCTTGCTCAGCCTGTGCCTGGTCCTAGGTCTTGGCTCCGCCCTCCGGGAAGGACCTGCAGTCTGTCAAGCTGGTGGGTGGGGCGCGCACTAGGCCCCGCCTCCTACGTAATCTCCCCCGCCCTCCTCCGCGCAGTGCTAGGGCCTCTTGCGCCGTCTTAGCTGCTGGTTCTCTTCTGCTCCGCTGCACCATGGCGTTTGTGACCAGGCAGTTCGTGCGCTCCATGTCCTCCTCCTCCGCGGCCGCTGCGGCCAAAAAGATCCTGATCAAGCATGTGACGGTCATCGGCGGCGGGCTGATGGGGGCGGGCATCGCGCAGGTGAGCGGGTCGCGCGCCCCGGGTGTCGTGGAAGTCGTTCGAAACCGGCCCAGAAGGCGCGGCATGCGCCCCTGTCCCAGATCCATAGCTTTTGGTCCGATTCTTCTGTGCATGCTGTCCCCGGGCCGGAGAAGGCTCGGTAGAGAGCGCTACTACACGCGTGCACGCTGAAATAGGTTGTGCAAAGTTCTGTGTGTAGAGTTGCAGAGTGTTTGCCCACCCCCGGGCGCAGACAGGAGTCTGTTGCGATTTCTTTTAATTTTCTTTATTTAAAAAGTATTTATCTGGTTGTTGTCTGGGCAGTTTTCTTTCCAAGTGTTCTGCCTTTCCCCTCCCATATTTCATTGGCCTTCACTTTTGTAACAGTTTGGAAAGTCACCTAGTGGAAGTTTGTGGAGTTGCTGGGTCTCTGCCCGGTGCTGGGCCAGGCAACTTTGACCTTTGACCTAGTGCCCTGGGTGCAGAAATCTGTGTGCCTGCCCAGCTCTGAACCCCATGAGAATGGGAGACAGAGATAAATGCAGAGGGCCCTGGAAAGTCCCTAATCTCTGATCGGCTTCTGTAGGACTTGGCCTGGTGCCAGCTAAGGGATAGTTCAGGATCAAATGCAGTTTGGATACCATAATCCGCGCAGTACCTTTTCTGTTAATGGTTGCCTTTCTACACACCTTGGAGAACTATGTCCTCGCTGTTACATTCTTACCTTTTTAGGCTTTGCAGCTTGAGTTTTGTGGCAATGGAGGGTAGTATGCTTACCTAATTTTAATTCAGGAGGGTCAGTATCCAAATGCATACTTGCATGCTTGCTTTAAACATGTTAGTTAACTTGATTGCAATTTTCTTCTAAATTATGTTTGTTTGTTTAAGCAATACATGACTGAACTGGAGAAAGTATTGCTAGCTAGTCTGTACGTAAATATCCCTGTGTACCACCCAAACTTCTCCAGGCTGTGAGGAGGAGATTGGCAGTCCAGGTCCAAAAAAAAAAAAAATGTATCCTTTAGGAAATGTTTAACAACATCTTAGTAATAAGATAATAGGGTTTTATTCCTCCAGTAACAATGTAGGGAAGGACCTAGAAACACTTGTGGATTATAAACTAACTAGAAAGCGTTACACAGCTTTTGTACAAATGCAGGTTGCTGTGTTCTGTGGATGCTGTGCCCATCATTGACTAAAGAAAAATTGTGTTTTACCTGAGGACCCGCACAGGAAGCCCTTAAAATCACGTGGGTAAGATGCTAGAACCTGAAGAGAGGAAAGAAAGTGACTGACATGGTTAGGAATCATAGACCTGTGAATTAAATCCTTGAGTAGCTGGACCAGGGAGCATATACGGAGCCTTCAGAGGGAAGAGGAAAAGCTGCTTACCTCCTCGCAGAACTTTTTGAATTAAAAAAAAGTAACAAAGACCCAAAGTCTACATAGCAGGCATTCATAAGGAACAGCACTTCCTCCAGGTCGCTTTAGGTGACAGCTCTGGGCCTGCAGGGAAAATTGCCTTCCTGTGTAGTGTCTCTACTATGTTTCCAGTGGTTTAGCTGGTCTATTTTCTTATACATGACCTTGTAGTAAGCAGTTCTAGGTTGTGCCATCCCCTTCTTTTTTGGGGAAAAAAAAACAATCCACAATGGACAGTTTTTTGGTACAGGGTAATAAATCTTTTTTTTGCCTCTAGTGCCAGGGGTGGTTAAATATTAATTGATGTGTTGAGCAAAGGGAGTCGGATGGTCTGCACAGTGGTGCTAACATGGAAGTTGCTTTATCTCCGCACTTTAGTTTCTCCAGAGTAGGCCAAGTATGCAAAGTCAAGTTGGCTTTGTAGCAACATGGAAAAGGAGCAAGGGAATTAGCGCACACTTAGCTGTCATTGCAGTCATCCCGTCCCATTTGGTCCCCATTTCCACTTTTGTTCCTTAGCGTGGATGCTGAGGGAGGCTCACTGGGTTTAGACAAGAAACATTGATCCCTGCTTCCTGTGTCATCTTGCTTGTTTCCTGGCACAGATGCCAGCTGGCACTGTGGTTTGCTCAGGGACTGCTGAGCAGGACAGTGCCTTTCATTTCATTATTCCACCTGAGCGATGCCATAGAAGTACAAGCACAAATTAGCATCTAGGTTATCATTGCCCGTCACATTTGGCTCCCGTTTCTCTCCAATTCTCTGTGAAGCGGCTCAAGTCGAGTGGCAGTTCTGTTTATGGTTTTAACTAATTGATGTGCTCCAGTTTGTGCTGAATGATATGGAAAAAGGTGTAAATAAATTTTTATGCCCCCGATGCATTTATCAAACGGTTAAGTAATTTTAGACAAATGGGGTTCCAGGCTGAGCTACATTTGGCCAGAGCACAGGCCATTAGTGCGTATGTACTTTCTAAGAGTGTCTACATTGCCTTCCATTTGTTTGTTTGTTTTTAAATTAAGGGGGAAAGAAACCTCTTAGACTG
Organism: Arvicola amphibius; assembly: GCF_903992535.2. Classification (NCBI taxonomy): domain Eukaryota; kingdom Metazoa; phylum Chordata; class Mammalia; order Rodentia; family Cricetidae; genus Arvicola; species Arvicola amphibius. The sequence goes on along the minus strand of NC_052060.1, from coordinate 39,054,902 downwards.
CAGATTAGTATTTAAGAACATTGACCTGTTTTATGTGTTTGCCTCTTGTATGCTTCTGGTTTGGTTCTGACTGCCGATTAGTCTTCAGCCAGATGCTTAGGCGGGCAAAGAGGCTCATAGCATTAAATGAACTTTGAGTGGAGACAGATTGCCTTTTTCTATGTCAAGAAAGAAGGAGGAAGTTGAAAGCTCAGTGTTTCTCAGGTTGAGAGAAGAGCCCTTTCGAAGCTTTACTTAGGCTGTTTTTATAAGAGTCCAGAAAGCTCACACCCTTCATTAAATGACTGCACTGCCTGGGAATAGTGTCTGAGGGACATTTCCTGGCTCAGTGTGTTTAGTGTCTTACACTTTGGGGGTGGGAGTTTGAGCTGGTGGAGATTAGGATTAAATTCATCTTACCAAAGAAAGCCCCCAGCCGGTCGGTGGTGGCGCAGGCCTTTAATCCCAGCACTCGGGAGGCAGAGGCAGGCGGATCTCTGTGAGTTCGAGGCCAGCCTGGTCTACAAGAGCTAGTTCCAGGACAGGCTCTAAAAAAGCTACAGAGAAACCCTGTCTCGAAAAACCAAAAACAAAGAAAGCCCCCAAAGTTGTGTCGCTTGTGTGCTTGTATGCGTGTATGGCGCGCATGCGTGTGTGTGCGTGTGTGTGTGTGTGTGTGTGTGTGTGTTGTGTGTGTGCGTGTTTGAGCATGTGTGAAATTTTCAACTGTCCAAAGATGAGCTGGCTAGTAGCTCCGGGATGAAGCTGTGTGACTAATCCCAGCATTCCTCCAGGCGAGATAGGAGGTGAAGACAGGAAGCTCAAGGACTGGCTAGTCTGGAGTATGAAACACGGTAGGAGAGAACCAACTCCCAAAAGTAATCCTCTGATCTTTTCATGGATATTATAGCGCGCGCGCAAACACACACACACACACACACACACACACACACACGCACACACACATACATGCACACGCCACGGTGAACCTCTGGAAATTAGAGGACAGCGCCTGCCTTTGAATATTTGTGCTAGGATCGGGAAGCAGTCAGAAGTCGGATATGATGGTAATTTTATGACACTGAGAGTTGGAGAATAGACTGAGGTGTGGATGAAGTACAGCCCTCCTGGTGTAGGGTTCCGAGAGATGTTCGCTGGAGATGTGCTGAGTATGCCGAGAGACCGGTATTGCGCCAGTTGATGCTTCTCTCTTGGATTTACTGTGTAAGTTGTGCTTCAGAGATCCTGATTCAAATATTAGGATGCGTTTGCAAAACACATCATACACAAATCTGGCATGCTTCTGCCTGGCATAGTTGCTTGGTCCTTTGGCCGGAGTACTAGGGTCTTTGACAAGTGTGCTATTCACTGGGCCTATTTTTACAGCTCTGAGGGACCCTTGTCTAAAAATACTTCCTCCTTGGCCGAGCCTGCTTTCCAACGGGACCAGGAAAGTCATGGAGCTGAGGACACAGCCTTCAAATAGTTGTGTGTGTGTGTGCGCGCGCGCGTGCGCGTGCTTTCCAGATAGTTTGACCTCAGTGTCTTACAGTGAATATACAGGCCACTGTAATATAAGGCAAGAGTTCTCAGTGGCTTAAACAGCAGTCACCAAGAAACAAGAAAAGTCTTGTTTATTACAACACTGTAAAAATAATGGAAAAAAAAAAAAACCAAAACCAAAAATGGCCTGGCTTCTCCTGTGGTTTACTCTGCACTCCCAGCCCCATCCTTTCTACACAGTCAGGATCCCAGGTAGTGCCATTCTGTAACTCAGGAAGCCCGAGTCCTGGTGCTATGCTTGCACCCCAGATACTGAAATCCTTTTCTTAAAGTGGCTTTCTCACATTTGTGTGTGTGTGTGTGTGTGTGTGTGTGAGAGAGAGAGAGAGAGAGAGAGAGAGAGAGAGAGAGAGAGAGAGAGAAAGAGAGAGAGAGAGACTGTGCGTGTACATATACACGCATGCACTTGCCAGGAAATACATACAGAGGCCAGGAAAAATCTGGAGGAGTTAATTTTCTCTCTACGCCAAATGGGTCCTGGAGGTTTGAACTCAGATTGTCAGGTCTGGCCACAAGCTCCACTACCTGCTGAGCCATCTTCCCTGTTGCCTTAATTTGTTTTCTGAATCCTACCCCTCATTAATGTAATTATGCAACTATCAGGAGATACCTTAAGCTACCTCCCAAGGAGATCTGGTGGCTTTATCTGTTTTTAATCCCCCAAGCATCTATCCTAAAACTGAAACTACTGATTCTCCAGAAATACCATTTTTAAGTTTTTGAGGGATCTCGAATGGTATTATTTTGCCTTCCACCAACAATACGTAAGAATTCTTCTACATTTCCATGTGTACAGTTTTGATGAATACATAGCTGTTATTTTCATTTTCATTGATTTTTGATAATTTCATACATGTACACGATATATTTTGGGCCTCCCTCCCCCAGATCCCTCTCCTGCTTTTACAGCCTCTTCTCTTTGAATAGCCTACTAAATACATTCAGTGCTGCTGGTGTGCACATGGGTGTGAGACTATCCAGCTGAGCTCAGGCAACCTACGAGCGACCACATTCCTGAAGAAAAATGCCTCTCCCTTCCCCAGTAGCCATCAATTGCCAATAGCTCCTCCGCCATGGGTATGGAGCCCCATGATTTCATCACTCAACCACGCTGGAATATTTTCTGGCTTGATCTTATGCAGGTAACTGTAGCTGATAGACGCTCATGAATGTAGTAACCACGTTGGGTTCAGGAAATACCAGTACTCCCTTTCTTCCAGTTCACCCTACCGTGTTCCCCAAGCCTTGTGTATGTGTGTGTGTCGGGGGGGGGGGGTCAATATTAATGTCCTATTTAGGGTTGAACGCTTAGCCAATACTTCTACTCAGCACCAGATATCAGTCGGTATTAACCGAGAGGAGAAGTTTCCCTGGCCACCGTTGAGAGCGGCACTAATTGTGTGCATACACAGCACATCAGAAGGTTGCTGATGAGAAGTCCAGTCAGCAGACCTTCCTCTAGGGCCTGCGACCGGCCAGAGGCTTTTGTCCAGGTTTACAGTACCAGGCATGAGTCCCCTCTGGTAGAGCAGATCTCAGGTCAGATCATAAAGCAGTTGTTTGTCCCCATAGCAGTCATTCCGCAATTGTGCCAGGCGACACCTCTTGTCAGGTGGGTCTACTGTGGCACGTAGGTCTAGGGGAGCCCGCTGATGACTTTCCTCTCCTGGTAACTAGCACAGCACCTTCTTTCTGGTCCTGTGAAAATTAGACAACCAGAAGGAAGACTTTAGGCCACATTCAGCTTCATCTCTCCATGTCCTACAACCAAAGTGAGCTGTGGCTTCAGCAATAGCGTCTTAGTTATGGCTGGCAACCAAGAACCATGACAACAGCTTGTGTTGTTCGGCTGTTGCAGCCGTAGCTTGTAAGGCGGTATTCCACACCTGGCACTGAGTTTCATTTAATAACCTATGTCTTTTGGGCACAGTATTGTGCACCCATGCAGGGTACCTCTGTTCAAAATCCTTTAGTTTTTTTTTTTTTTTTGATTTTTCGAGACAGGGTTTCCCTGTAGTTTCTAGAGCCTGTCCTGGACCTAGCTCTTGTAGACCAGGCTGGTCTCGAACTCACAGAGATCCGCCTGCCTCTGCCTCCCGAGTGCTGGGATTAAAGGCCTGCGCCACCACCGCCCGGCTAGTTTTTTTTTTTTTTTTTAAATTAGTTTACAAGGTAGTGGGTTTCTGTCGGGCTTCCATACATCATCAGTTTCTTAGTCAACCTTCCTCCCCACCTCTCCTTTCTCCCTTCCCCCACCTCTCCTTTCTCCCTTCCCCCACCTCTCCTTTCTCCCTTCCCCCACCTCTCCTTTCTCCCTTCTCCCTGACCCCATCCCCACTTAGACTTCCAATGCCCAGTACTTCCCCCACCTCTGCTTTCATCTCACATGTATCCTGCCTCCTCTCTTTTCCTCTCTTCTCTCATGGGCCCCTTCTAGCTTTCTGTCCTGTGCGGTCACTCTAAATCGGACACCCAAGTTTAAAGGTTTGATTCTGCAGGGCACTTAGCCATTGCTCTTTTTTTTTTTAATGGATTATTTATTTTTACTTTATGTGCATTGGTATTCTGTGAGGGTTTCAGATCCCCTGGAGGTAGAGTTATTGGCAGTTGCAAGCTGCCATGTGGGTGCTGGGAATTGAACCCAGGTCCTCTGGAAGAACCGCCAGTGCTCTTAACCGCTGAGCCATCTCTCCAGCCCCCAGCCATAGCTCCTTCTAATGGACACAACACTTGGGGATTTTTGTAGTGTGCTCTCAGGAGGACTTTAGCAGACCCACGAGGTTCCTAGTGGACTCTCCTCTTCTCTGATCTTTGGTTTGGTTACTGGTCAGTCGTAAGCTTTTCTAGGGAAGAGGGGTTCATGGCTAAAAACATTTGAAAGGTGCTGCGGTCAGCCACCGTGCCAGGTGATCTGTAACCCCAGTCGGTAAAAGCTTTGTTGATCTCTGTATAGTAGTGAAGAAACTCAGGTGTCTTGGTTCTCCGCACGATGGGAGGAATCGCTGGGTCTGTGTGCCGGCCAGACAGGCACAAACAGCAGGGTTCCTTTGGAAAACGGGACATGACACATTGACCGGTTAGACTAGAGTGAACTAAACACAGTCCATTTGGAAATCACAGGCGTGGCGGTCAAAGGGCATAAAGAACTTGGGTTTCTCTTTAGGCGGCACACGATGCTTGCTCTGCGGTTGCCCTCCCACCTGCATTCCAGCCCTCAGGGGTGGAAAGGCCACCCTCTGCCCACCGGACTAGCTCCTGCCCTTAACTCCTGTCTCGTTTCTGACTGTTCTCATGCCAGCAATGTGATTTCTCGCAATTCTAAAACACATGGAGAGTCTTGTAAGGTTTGAGGTAAAGGTTTTCTAATAACAAAAAGCAGTTATGGTTTCTTAAACACTCGTTTCTAAAATAATTTACAAAATAAGATTTTGGAAAAGCAGATGTGCTGTTATTATTCGGAAGTCTCTCTGTGCTGGGGGGCACTAGGCTGGGTGGCAGGTAAGATGTGGCTGTTGCTCCGGCGGGACCCATTGTCTGCTGAGGAAGAAATACAGGTAGGAATGGCTAATCATAAGAAGGCTACCGACTGGCGGCCCACTCTGCCCTTGATGCGCTCACACAGATGGGAGTTTGAATAGCCCAGTAATATGTTACAGTTCTTTTTAAATTTTCATTTTTGAGGGCTGGAGAGATGGATCAGTGGCTAACAGCACTTGGTGCTCTTGCAAGGGACTGAGGTTCCCACATCGAGCGGTTCATAACCAGCTATATAACCCTAGCTCCCACACAATCTTCTGGCTTCTGCAGGCACCGGAATGCATATGGTGAACAAACAGACAAGCAGGCAGGCACACAAACGCATAAATAAAAATAATAAAAATAATTGCTTTGCTTTGCTTTGCTTTTTGATGAAGAGTGGGCTAGGGCTGAGGTCGAATCTAAGACTGCTGGCTATATCCTTAGCCCAAGGAAACTTGTGTTTCTATTTTTTGGAACAAAGTTTTAGTTTGTGAAGACTGTTAAATATAGATTTAAAATGCAAGGGTGAAGAGTCAGCGGCATCGAGGAAGAAAGTAGATTCCACTGAGAGCATGGTGTGTACTTCTCAAAGGAGAATCTCCCCGGGGAAACATCTAGGCAGTTAAAATGATACTGTGACAAGAGAATGTACCTTCTAATGATAAAGAAAAAGGGATGTGTGTGTGTGTGTGCGCGCGCGTGAAGACAGATGGTATGTATAGCTCTGTATATATGAAATTTACAGCTACTGGAAATTCCAGTTGTCCTGTGGATAGGGGTGTGCCTGTACTACCCAGGGCTGTGTTTGTGGTGACAGTGACTTCACAACCTGGAGCGGATGATGCAGTGGCCCTCCAATAATCCCCGCAATATCAAAAGTATTGTTGGCCAACTCCTCGGATTTTAATTTATCACTCATCTGTCACAGCTGGAATTTCTCCTGCCTATTGACCAAAATTGAAAGTTTTAGTGAGAAAACAAACAAAAATCCCAAAACAACCTTGCCATTTCATGTTCAGATTCTGGGGTTGGAGGTGCCGTCGTGTAACCGAGCGGCCACTGAGAGCCGTTGGCTCGCTGGCTCGGCGCTCGACTGTGATTTTTCTCCTGCAGTAGTTCCCATAGATGATCTGCTGCTTCTGTACATCAGAAGAGGCACGGTGAGGCGATTTCCTCTTCTCAGCACAGGGAGGAGCTTCGTTAAAGGAGGTTTGGCCTATATGCTGGGCTGTGAAGCATGAACTGGAGTCCCCCCGCCCCTCCAGCTGCAGCGATGGGAAAGAACAGGTCTGGTAGAGGAATGCTGGGTGCAGATTTGGGGAAGGTGGAAGTGCTGTGTGACTCAGGAAAAATGTGGGCTCAGGTTACCCTGCTCTGAAGTGTTTGAGCTTGAACATGCCTTAAAGAAAAGACCGAATCAGTTTAGAGATTTTAAACATTAAAGCAGACACATTAAGAACCCATCTGAAACAGCTTGCTTTGGTGTAAAGTAGTATCAGATGAGCAGTAAACACCTGGCTATCGGGTTTTGAAACAAAAGATACCGGTTGAGAGACTTCATGGAGAGGTTAGCATTTGAACTGGCTTTTTAGTAATGAACGAAACTGTTGGATAAAAATTAAAGATGACCGGAGAGGCCACTTAGTGGGTAAAGTGCTTCCTGTGCAAATGTCGTGACCAAAGTTGGGATCCCTAGAATTCATATAAAATTCAGGTGTGCGACAGCTCACCTGCAGTTCCAGTGGTCCCGCCAGCAAGTTGGCGAGCCAGATCAGTCCAGACAGGGAGCTGCAGGTTAAACAAGAGAGCCAGATTTAGTATAAAAGGTGGAGAGCAATCACCGAATATACCACATGTCAGGCTAGGGCCTTTTCGTGTGTGCATAACACACACACACACACACACACACACACACACACTGATGCATGCATACACACACGCACTCATGCACTTGAAAATGCATATACACTATATCATATACACTTTTTAAAAGGGGGGAAGGAAAATTAAAGATGGGGTTAAAGGAAAAGTACTGTGAGGAAATTCTGCTCCGCAGAACAGTGGTACCAGCCATGTTAAAGAGAGCTGGCTTTAGGGGTAAGATGTTGACAGCAAAGGATAGAACACGTCGGTGTCAGGGATGGTTGGAATCATAGGAGTGATTGGCATTTCAGAAGGAAGGGCTGTAGAGCCAGGAGAAGATTGAAAGTGGCCTTGAAGGAAACCTTTGTTTAAAGAGAGTCAATTCAGGGCCCAGAGGAGGCACACGAGAAGTTTGCAGCTTCAGAGTGGAAATCCCATTGCCCACTTCATCTATGCAGACATTGACATTGGTAGATGTTGAGGTCACTGGCACTTCTGGAAGGTTCTAGTGTCCTAGGACAAGCAAAGAAAATACGTTAACACCAACATACTTACTTCCAAGGAAGCAGTCTTTTCAGAGCAGAAAGTACAGCAGCTCCAATGGCTTCACTGTGGGGACCTTTATCTCACACAGCCTGGGCTTTTTGGGTCATTTGCATAGCATGGACTATTTGGGTCACTTACACTGTGCAGTCTTTCTCATGCATGCTCTGTTATATGTAGTTCTACATATGGTTTTATGCATTGCATGTCTGAGTAGTATCTTATGCATACTTAGTATCTTAATAAGAATGGGTATTTTAGTGCTGTAGTGAGCTGGAGGTAAGTCGTCATCAGCCATGAGTGCCTGTGAACCCTCACCAGTGGCCACATTTTGTTGGGCTAACATGGGGTTTTCTAGCCTTCCCTTTTACCAGTCGGCTTTCCCTTGTATACCGACTTTGCAGTCATTGTTTAAGGTCCACCCTTTTCTCCCACCTTCACATGAAATGTGACAGTGAAGGATGAACATGGATTAACTATTGGGAATCTGCCACTGTCTCAATGTGTTCTCTATTCCTCTAAAGAAAAGTGGTTTGCGAAACTCCTTATTCTGTCTGTTGGAATGTCCCGGGGCAGGCAGCCAGATCTGGTGAAGGTTTTTTCCTGCTTCAACCCATGTGAGAGTGTGGGAGGGAAGGTGGATTCAACCAGGAGAGAAGCAAGAGAGAGCCACACTCACTTCATAACGTTCTGTTCTATAGAGATGGACCCCCTCCTGCAGAAGACTTTTGTCTAATGAATGCATTCCCATAATCTTCTGGTCTTTCCCTTCCTATGCCACTCATTGGGGCCAAAGCTGAACACAGACGACAGTAGCCAATTATCTGCAGTTCCTGTAGCGGGACAGTAGAGGGAGCTGGGGCCATATTCAGGTCCTTTACAAGAACAGCAAGCACGCACCACTGAACCATCTCTCAAATCCCTGGTCTAATTACTTTAAACAAAATAACAACACACAGGTGCATGCATGTGTGTGTGCGTGCACATACATACACAGAGACACACACACGCTTTTGGTCCTGAATATTAAACCCAGGGTCACACACATACTAAGCCCGCCCATCACCACTGCATTGGATTTCCAGCTTCTTGGGTATTTGAGTCTTGCAAAGCTCAGCTAAGAGCCTGCCGGTGGCCAGAAGCCCACTGATAACATCAGTTCACACAGATGTTGTGTGTTATGCATATTGGACACAGTGAAAACGTAAGACCCTGAGAAATTCCCTTAGAACTGTAAGAGTGGACTTGCTCCATTCCATGGTGCGGCAACTCCCGCTGTGGGATTCCATCCGTGGGAGGGCTCAAGCGCAGTGTGCACTTGGGTAACCTCCTGAAGTTATGACTTGATATTTCATCTTTATTTTCATTTCTCTCTATTGCAAATGGGGCCATGTGTGGGCAGAGCCTATGAGTGTAAGTTTTGATAACTTTTAACTGCCTGGGTCATATCTATTTCTTCATTGTTTAAGTTTGCTCTTGCACTTGGTTATTGTTAGCTCCCCTACCCTCTCTTATCTCCTTTCCACCCATTTCAATCCCTCCGCCCCCAGTTCCCTCTCCCATGTTCATGCCTTTTTACTTTCTTTTGTGACCCACTGAGTGTAACCAGGGCCATGTGAGTGATTATGAACATGGAATTATGCAGCAGAGCCTGGCAGACTCACCAGTGAAGAACAGGCATTGATGATAATGACCTCTCTTCCACAGCCAATCGTTCAGCACAGATGGGTAGGGCCCCATGCGCTCCTTCCCAGTCCATGGCTTGCTGTTGACTTGTCCTGACCGCTTTAAGTTCCAAAGCCCACCTCCAGTGATATACTTCCTCCAACAAGACCACACCTCTTAAACCTCCAAAAACAGCACCACCAGCTGTGACCCAAATGTTCAAATATATGAGCCTATGAGGGACATTCTCCTTCAAACCACCACAGCAGGAGATCAACTGTTAAGAAAGAGTTGCTGGTGGTGGTGGCACACTTGGGAGGCAGAGGCAAATGGATATCTGTGAGTTTGAGGCCAGCCTGGTCTACAGATTGCCTATCCAAGACAGACAGAGAAACCCTATCTTGAAAAACCCCTCCCCCCCAAAAAAGAAAGGAAGGAAGAATCACCTGGGAGCCTCTGGCCATGCCTGTGGGGAGCTATCATGATAGGTTCATTTTGGTGGGAGACCCACCATCGGGGAGTTATCACGATAGGTTGATTATGGTGGGAGGCCCACCATCAAGTGGGTGGCACCATTCCTTAGGCTTGGTTTGAGAACTGCATAGAAAGGAGAAAGCGGGTTGACCACTTTTCATTTGCTACTCTCTGCTTCCTGACTAGGACGCAGCAGCTGCCTCAACATCCTACTGTGACTTCTCCAGAATAAGCCCTTCTTCCCTTAAGTGGCTTTCATCGCAGCAGCATGAGAGGTGGCTAATACACAATGTTTCTTGAACTTTGATCTTCAGGCTTTTTTTTTTTTTTTTTTTTTTTTTTTTTTTTTTTTTTTTTTTTTGGTGGGGTGGGGGAAACCCAGAGATTTTATAATTTTTCAATCAATGATTCTGGAATTAAACGTTGTGTGTTCTGTATGATATGGGGGTGTGTTTTCAGCAATCAGGAGATCTGAGACATCAGTATCCTTTCTACCTTTGCATGCATAATATTATTTGTACCCTGTAAAGTCACAGCCCCTCTTTCAGTGACATTTTGTAAAGGTTGAGAAAAAGTGGGAGGATGGGCAGTCACAGGCATGTGATGATGAGTTTGTAAGCACTTTTGGTCCATAGAACTGAGCTTCCCAGCCTAGCACAGTGTTACATTGTCATAATTATGTTTGATTGAAGCCATATAATTGTAGACTTATTGTTCTAATTAATTTCTGGGTTGTGTGGCAACTTTTCCTGGGGAGATGCAACACCCACATCTGCTCATTCCAGACAGGGAGACCAGGACGGACCAAAGTACAGATACTACCAAAGTCCAACTTGGTGAACCGTGGGTTTTATTGAGGTTACTTACAGGGATATGGGTGAGGGGTTTCTTACAGGAGCAGAAATGACTCAAAAGATAGCTGCATCACCAGAGCCCACCCCAGCATGGGTGACTGCTCACAAGGTTAGGAACCTGGAGCACACTGCATAGACAGCAGTCAGTTCAGCAGGTTGGAGAGTGCCCTTTCCAGGTGCTGCTGCTGGTCTGAACCTCTTCCAGGCAGCTCAGCTGGTTTCTGCTTCTTCCAGGCAGCTGAGTCTTCTTGTGCAGTTCGGCTTGCCTGGAAGTCTCCTCAGTTTGACTTTGTTGAGTCTGAGGAGGGGCTCTCGGCTTTTATTGCTTACTCTGGCAGGAAAGGGTCTAGAGAATTTGGTCAGTTTCAGGGACATCCTGAAGCTGTTTTGAGTTGTTTACCTTCCTGCTTAAGGAGCCTCCTCCTGCAGGATGCACCCTCTCTGTAGAGCAGGCTGACCTCAAACTCACAGAGACCTGCCTGCCTCTGCCTCGCAAGTGCTGGGTTTAAAGGGTTGTGCCACCACCATCAGGCAGGTGCAATGTTTTAATCTCAGAGGAAAAACTCTATACAACTCTCTGTAAGTTTCCATTGTCTTCATGTATCAAATGGAACAGCAAGGTTAGTTTCATAGGAACTGTTAACATGTATCAGAACATCAGTGGGGGAAACTGATTTGTTACTTAGCAGGACTTTCAGTGGTGGTATTGTAATCAAGCCTGTAACAGTTACTATTCTCTTTCTTGAGTTGAAAGAGAATATAAATGTAGTTTCCATTCTATAAATGCTATTTTGTAACGATTGTATTTTGAAAGCTGATTATTTTAGCAGATAGTCAAAATGTCATGTGTGCCTCTGATTACTGGAAGACACGTCCTGGAGCCAAGCAGACTCAGAACTTAATCCTGGCTTCATGGCTTAACTGAGTAGTTGTGGGCAAGGCTTAGCCTCTTTTGTATTGATGGCATCTTTTGCTAAATGGATCTCATTTGCTTCACCAAACCTGTTGGGTTAGTCAGAAATAGTCTTGGGAAAATGCAGCCTCGATCCTGGCGCTCAGCAGGTTCTCAGTACACGCCCCTTCCAGTTCTTGTTACATTTTTTCTCCTTTTAAAAAGATTTATGTTTTTCTGTTGGTTGAGAGTAGGTGTGGAATGTTACATCCAATGGTTTATACAAAAAAAAAAAAAAATCCCACAAGTCCACCAGTAATTCAGGAAGAAGCATGCTGGCTCTCTGGAGGTCTTGGCGGCTTAGCCGTATTTAAGTTGCCTGAGTGGGTCAGGCTAGTCTGCAGCGAGAATCATGGAGCTTTTCTGGATTTCGCTGGGCCACGAGCCAGACTGCTAGCTCCAGCATCCATTTCTGCAGTGACCCCTTTAGACTGACTCACCAGTGAGAGGTGCCATGATCACGTCGGAGTGACTCTGTAAATCTCTGGCTTATTTCCCACTGGTGCATGATGAAGCCTGGGTGGAGGGGAGTGGTGGAAGCAGGGAGCACTGGTCTCCCAATCCCGTGGATATTGTATGAAGCATGTGGTGTGTACCAGGCCATGTGTTGTTTATGGACCTGGCTTTGAAGTTTGCAAAGGTAGATTAAGACATGATGATGCCCTCAAGTAGCTGCTGGCCTGTGTCTCTAGGGCCCTTCTGTTGTTGGAAGGGACTGTATGGAACCTGAGCATTTAGATGGCGTTGGTCTTGGTATCAGTCAGTGTCTCCTGGGTCTTCTGAATCAGTGAGACATAAGCAGTGATTTACACAGAGTCACCCTGACATGATCATGTAACATGCGTGTCGTATTTCACTCTCCTGGAACACTGCCTGGAGATGTAGTTTCCCCATGATTGAACAGCTGCGTTTGGCCAGTTGCCTGCACAGCACCCGTAGGTTTCCTTTGCTCTGCTTAAAGATGTGAAGCTGGCACGACTCATCTGAAACCCAACAAAAAGTGCTAGGTGACATCAGCCAGAGGTGGGTTCTGGGCTGTTGTGGGTGCTTACTCTGGGGTACTGGGCCATTGTGGGTACTTGTTCCCTGGGTGCTAGGCCATTGTGGGTGCTTGCTCTCTGGGTGCTGAGCCATTGTGGGTGCTTGTTCTCTGGGTGCTGGGCCATTGTGGGTGCACTGGTACGCTGGAGGCTTCACTGTGGGTGGTTTGACGCATTCACAAATGAGATTATAAACTCCCCATGTAGGAGGCTTTCGCCACCATTGCTCTTTGTCGCCATTCCCATCAGCTTGGCACTATCTTGTGCCATAAGTATTTAATCCACTCAACTCTAAGAGCTGGAAAGACCTGGGCAGTTTCCTGACGGAGATGAAGAGGGGACATTGGATTGGGATGCAGGTGGGTAGGAGCCCAGGGATCCTGTTTGGTCACCTCGAGGAATGATCAAGGGCAGAAGTCCAGAGAAACTATGAAAACCACTTGTTTCAAATGCCATTGGGATTGTATTTCAGAGGAGTCAAGACAAGAGCAAAAGGTCCCCAAGGCAGCCGCTTATTTGTCCCTGCTTTGCATTGGTGGCCGTCACTCCTGTCTGTCAAAGTCAAGTGACTTATCACAACTGCCAAACACAGAGCAGTTCAGGTACCTGCCTGGCCCAACCAGGAACTTAAAATTTATTCATTTCGGTTAAAGTTTCTCTACTAGCCCTTTCCATACTAGAGAAGGGACCACAGGACCCACATACTGTCATTCTCCTGGTGGCAATTTGCTACCACAAAGGGTATAAAGTACTAGTGGCAAAGAGGAAGGGCCACTGGGGTATGTCACTTATCAGGCAAGAGCTTGCAAGGTTCTCCCCTCCCCCATCGCAGTTACATTGGACACGTGCAGTTCCCTCAGCAGCAAGATGTGGCACAAAGTGTAAAGGGTGTCGAGAGAGGTACTAGCTAGAGACTTGGTACCCACGGTTTTTACTGGATGATGGACATAATATCACCTGCTATCTGGCATGTTCCAAATTGCACTGTCTCGGGAGAGCCTGCAGTAGCATAAGCTGCTTTGTCAGAGGATGGAGGGAACTCGCTCTACACCCAAGTTTCAGATGTGAGCCCAGGGTCAGCTTCGCGAGCAGCTTTCCTGAAGGCAGACCTGGTACTGTATCAGCTCCTTTGTATACTGTGACTAAATTTGCCCTGCCCATTCACCTTGAACTTACTGAATTGGAGACTGATTTGTGCAGGATTCGACTTGTTGGCTTCCTGGAGAGAAGCTGGGCTGGGTCCATGGGTGTTCTGCTTTGGAAAAGAGTTTGGCTTTACTCTGACAGCTGAGCTCACTGTATGTCTGTCTTTTATCAAGATGACGCATCCTTCTTGTCCCCTTTGTCTTGATCTGTCATTCCTTGAGTCTCAACAACGTTTTTTTCATTCTGTGGCCCTCAGGCATTGGGTGGCTGAAGCAGCCCACAGGCCATGCAGGCTCAGACCTGTACAGCTGCCTGGGAGAAACCCCGGATGTCATGGTATTATGAAACCTGCCTTTCAATCTTGATTTTGCATTGGACAGCTTGCTTTGGGATTTGAACCTGTTTCCCTTTACATGCTGCTCATTTATTTCTGTTCCTTTCCGTCTTTATTTTCTGCTTTGATTGACTTCAAGAATCTTCCACGATGACAGTGGTTTAAGACTTGCCATTTTTGCCTTACTTCTTGGGCAGTCCACCCCTCTTTCCACACCACCAATGTCCATGGGTCTTAAGGTCAGGGCTCTAGTGAGTACTGTGGGTCCCAAGGGGCCTCTCATCGGTGCTAGCTGTCACATCATGTCTGCGGTAGGCTAGGTGTGTCCTTCTGCTCCTATGCTGATTTGATTGACTTGCACTTGTATGTAGGTGAGTCAATGACCGGTGTCTTAGACAAACTAGCAGGAAGTTTGTTAAAGAGCAGGACTATGGTCCTCGCCCAAGCTTTTGGCAACCTGTTTAAAGGGGTCGATTTGACGCTGACAGTGTATAAACCAAGCTGGTTGGTTGTTAACTGGTTAGCTTTGCTCAATATACCCACGTTTGGCTGGGGGGACTTTACCCACCCAGGGGGAATGGAGAAGGCAGGAAATCGGGAATCCCAACCCCTGTAAACTGGGTTTCATAGACTTTTCTCCCTTTTGTATCTTGTCATTAAATAGCTCTTGGGGACAGTCTCTTTTTTGGCTTGGTGATTAGAATTTTAAGTTTCACCTACTTCCTATTTAAGGGCTGCAGAACAGGAAACAAAGGGAACAAAGGGGGGCAGAGTCCCTAAATTGGGTGGAACTGTACCCAATCTTCAGCTCTAAGGAGAAAATGCAAGCTCCTTCTTGGAACAACGGGTTCTATAGGAAAGGGCCTTCTGTGGCCTTCACACCCCACTTCTGCGTCTTGTGAGAATCTGTTGTGTGGTTTAGGACCATGCCAGGCAAGAAGTACAGGTGGTAGAAGTCACATGGAATATTGAAGCTGACTCTTCTTTTTTTCTTTAAACTCTTTTTTTCATTAGGTGGCTGCAGCAACTGGCCATACGGTAGTATTGGTGGACCAAACAGAGGACATCCTGGCAAAATCCAAGAAGGGAATTGAGGACAGTCTGAAAAGAATGGCAAAGAAGAAGTTCGCAGAAAACCCTAAGGTAAGTACTTATAAGTGTCCCTAAGACCAGTCCTCTGACGGCTCCACCTTTGGGGGGGGGTGCATGGGCTGGGCTTCACCGTACCGTGTGTGCTTGTGGCTAATTGTGTAAAACTTATACCTGTTTAAACCTATGTAATACGCCACTAAACATTCCATTGGGGCTGATTAGAACGCAGGAGTCAACCATTTTGCTGCTAGGGAGGGGCTAATGCAGTGCTTCTCAACCTGTGAGTTGTGACTCTCTGGGGGGGGGGCGTCAAAGAACCCATTTGCAGGGGTCACCCAAGACCATGGCCGGCAGGGCCCAGTGAATGCGCTCTTCCCCCTCTTGTCTGCCTAGGCTGGCGACGAGTACGTGGCGAAGACCCTGAGCTGCCTCTCCACCAGCACCGATGCAGCCTCCATCGTGCACAGCACGGACCTGGTGGTGGAGGCTGTCGTGGAGAATCTGAAGTTGAAGAATGAGCTGTTCCAGCGGCTGGACAAGTTCGCTGCCGAGTACGTGACCGAACCTCCTGCTTGGATTCGGAAAGCCCCAGCCCTGGTTCTTGAACTTCCGGCTCCGACAGCAGACCCAGCTCTCTGTTCCCCAGCACCTCTTGGGGAAGAACCGCTGGGTTCCCTTCTTTGTCCGAAGAAGGAGGGGCGGGGTGGGGGGGGGGTGTCTAGTTGCCTTAGTGTTTCCTGTAACCGCTAGGGGGCGCAGACCTTTGTGTGACTTGCGAATAGAAGAAACGGGACTCCTTCCAGGGCTGTGGGAGTCTAGAAGGCACCAGTTACCAGGCAGCATGTTTTTTTTTTTTTTTTTTTTTAAGATTTTTTTTTTATCTTTTAAAAAACAATTTTTTCTCATTTTACATACCAGTCCCAGTTCCCACTCCCTTCCTTCCTTCCGCTCCCTCCACCTTCTCCCCTCCTACCCCATCCACTCCTCAGAGAGGGTAAAGTTTCCAGTGGGGAGTCAATGAAGTCACCAATGTGGTTGTGCTGCCCCCTGGCGGCCAGCACCGATAAGGCCTCGGATTCCGGCCAGAATGGTTTAATTGGAGGCACTCTGCCTTCAATTTGTGCAATCAGTCTTCAACACTCCTGTTTCCAGTTTTATTTGGGGTTAGTTACAACCCTTTTAGGGGCATTAAGTGGACATCGAATCCACCAGGTTCCCGTGAGGATAGCAGAGAAAAGACAGCCACGTCCGGGTCATAAAGGAGTTTCCAGGCTTGTGGGGGTCTCTGGTGTTAGTAAGATTGTGCCCAGGTGACAACAGTCTAGGGTCACAATCTAGGGCCTCCAGTTATGTTTGACTCTTAGCTTTTGGCAGTTATGACAGCTGACCAATTAACTGACATGTGCTTGACTTGCGGCCTTCTTAACTATACTTCTCTCTTCTTCGTTAGACCTGAAGGTGGAGTAAGGTTAGATGCAAAAGTAATTCTCAGGGAAACACAGGTAATCCATGACTAAAGAGAATCTCCTGCGTATTGACTCGCTGGGCTGTATGTCTTGGTGGTGGAGAGGCCCTGGTTCTGTCTTGTCTTCTGTGTAGCATGCTGCTGATTGTGTCCGTTTAGCATGGCAGAAACACATGACAACTTCCGGTCCTGGGCTTGGCTCTCAAGTCAGAGAGGAGCCTGGCGAAGATGCCTTTCGCTGTTCTCCTTAAGCAGTTTGGCCTTGCTGCAAGGTTGCTCCTTGGCAGCGAAAAGCCCCCTGGTGTCCATGGAGGGACGGGAAGGGCGGAAGGGCACCACTTCCTTCTCCATCTGACCTTGGGATGTCCTGAGGTTTACAACCTGTGATTTAAGGTTCTTGAGATAGAAAATTGAGAAGACCTTCCCAGTGCTACCTTAGCTTTTAAGTAGCTGGCCATCCGTGGAGGTGGAGAAAGGTACACCTGCCAGTTCCTTGAAAGGAGGCTCGCCTGACCTGAGACCTCAGAGAGCCTCATCCCTTAGCTGCTTACTCACAATGCCAAGACAGCGTCTTCACAAGTCCAAGACGACAGCCTCTACCTCACAATCCTCCTGCCTCAGCCACCCCTGAGCTAGGATTGCAAGTGTAGGTGACCACTCCCAGGCTGGCCTCTCCCTTACCCTCCTCTCTTTTCCAAAGTTCTGATTTCTTTCTTCCCCAGATGCTTTCTTCTTGCCTGCCCCTGAATTTGGATAGACAGTATCACTTTAGATAGTCAGGACACCCCCCTCCCCCGATAATCAGATCGGAAAGGGCCACTCTCCTTGGGTATTAAGACCAGACCCAACTGGGCTAAAGGTCGTCCTGCTGTTTTGCGAGTCATCCACAAGGTGGCGCTGCAGGAAAGCCAAGCCATCCAGCTGGAGTATTTGCTCTCCACTCTATTCTTTAATAATTAAATTATTAAATTTTGAATTAAATTTTGAGAAGGAGCAGTATGGAATTTTTAAGTTGAGATTTATAAGTTAAGATTCTTTGCATATTAAATAAATAGAAGTGCCTTTTCAGGATGGCCTGTAAGCACAGTACTGTGAACATGTGTCTTGTGTAGTGCACACATACACCCTTTCCCAGGTTTTCTGTGTGAGTAAAATTCCCTCTGAGCATGCTCATCGCAGTATGTTTTCATTTTAAGTCTCATCTAATGATAAAGTGAAGGGTTTTCCCTAGAGGGGACTGTCCTGTGCTCCTGTGTACTCAGCCACTTTTTTCTGAGGAGTGTGTACAGATTTTATGGTCTGGTCTAAATGTCTGGGCCATCCTTCCATTTTCTCATGAGTCTGATCACTTCATTGTGTTAGGCTGAGTAGGTCTTTCTTAATTGCTTCTCCCCTCTTTCTCTTACATCTCCTGAAAACTGAAATATGTAGATAAGAGAACTTTAGTTTCTAAAATTTCAGAAAAGCCTGATGAAGGTCATGCATATGAGCTGGTAAGTTAATTGCAATTGCAAACACAGGTTTTGTTTTGTCTTGTTTTTTTTTTGTTTGTTTGTTTGTTTGAGACAGGATTTCTCTGTGCTGCCCTGTCTGTCCTAGAACTTGCTCTGTAGACCAGGCTGGGCAATCACTGGCTTCCAGCCACTGTGTGGTGATGTGCCTTCTGACGGCCCTCCTCAGCAGGGTGGTCCAGCAGATCTGCAGTGCCTGGCTGTGCCCTGGGAGGATGCGGTGCCACAGTTCGGACCGTGGGCACCCATGGGCACCCGTGGGACTCATTCTGCTTCTCCTCTGTTTTCTCTCTCCACAGACACACCATCTTTGCCAGCAACACCTCTTCTCTGCAGATCACAAGCATGGCCAATGCCACTACCCGGCAAGACCGTTTTGCTGGCCTCCATTTCTTCAACCCGGTCCCCATGATGAAGCTTGTGGAGGTCAGTGGGCGTCTGGTCCTCTGTGTTTTGCTCTCTGGCTATTACAGTCCTGTTTCCTAGTTGCCTGCCCTCCCACTGGGCATTAGGTTGTACAGAATTTCACAGGAACCTGGACGGTCACCCCTTGGTATTGCTGTTGCCACAATTTGTCCTCTTCAGGACCAAAGAAGGAAGCAACACCTGCTATCTTGGGAGACTCCTCTACTTTATGATCCTAGGTTTGTTACTGACTTGCTTGGGTCTCCAGTGACGTTGCTGATAGGGGCATCAGACAGAGAGAGGGGCACTAAGGGTCCCTGACAAGACGAGAGAGGCGAGATCTATTCGCCTTCGTGCTGTCTTGCTGAGGTCAGCTTGCTCATGCTGGAGATGCAGGTCTTGTCCGACATGATGTGTGTCACCCCTGGTGTGAATCCTGGTCCCATGCAGCCGTCCTTTTAGTATTGTCTCAGGTGAGTCACATCTCCACGCTGAGATCAGAGCCTATTAAAAGCAGCTTCCTGCAGCCTTGAGCCTCCTGACCTCAGAGGCGAGAGGGAGAAGGCAGGGCCAGGCAGGGCTTGCCCAGCGCTTGCCCAGTGTTCCTGTTTGGACGGCTTCTGCTCACTCGCTGGGAAATGGAGTCACGGCAGACAATTTGCACTTGAAGTGTGGCAGCTTGCCCTTTAAAGGGGTTAATTACAGGGTCTCCGGGACGACCGCTATTAAAGCAGCATTTGGTCTGAGGCTGTGGAGTTATTACCGTGCGAAGTGTGGGGGATGCTGCCATGTGGAGCCAGGAAAACCTCCAGACACTGGCGGGGCCTCTCTGGGAGTTGTTCATGGCTGCCTTCTCGCCCAGCCCTTTGCCTCTTGTCTCCCTCACTGCTGATCCCCACGTGAGCATGTTTTATCTGTTCTGGCTGCTCTATATCCATGATTTCTTTTTTCTGAGTGGCATGTCCGATCTCCCTGCGGCGGGAACTTTCCTATCCGGACATTGTTCCTCTATTCTTCTAGTGTGGTATTAAAGAATTCACCATGGGCAGGAGAGATGTTTCGGTGGATAGGAGTACTGGCTGCACTTCCAAAGGGCCTGGGTTCGATTCCCAGGACACACATAGCAGCCCGCAGCTCCGTAATTCCAGTCCCAAGGGCTCTAACACCGTCTTTGACCTTTGTGGGCGCCAGGCATGCACGTGGCGCATATGTGCAGTCAGAACATCTAAACACATAATGCAAATTCGATTTTTAGAAAAGGAAGTGAGCGGTGAAAAGAAGATGTGTGGGAAATCATGGGAAGTAGAAGATGCCATCCACCCTTCTGCAGAAAGTGGTGGAGCGGGGGGTGTTCATTTTGGCGCCTAGTGATTCGTGGAGTGTAGGTTCTAGGTTTCGTGGGTTTCCGGCCTGCAGGTAGTACATTCTGTCGAGTTCCTGTAAAGAGCAAGCATCTTTCACATTGTGTCTTGAGAGATGTAGGGTCTTGGGTAACAGATAGTACTTAGCAAGTGTTATCATTTTCTAGAAAGTAGTCTATGAAAGTGTCCCATTCTCTTGAATATGTATAGCTTGTTTATTCCTTTTTATTAGTTCTCTGAGAATTTCAGATGATGGATTTAAATCACATTCCCCACTGCCCAACCTCCCACCCCACAATTCTTCCAGGCCCAGCTCCCCTCCCCATCCTTCAAATTCTGTGTCCTCATTGGGGTGTGGCTTCCCATTGGAACATAATTGACTTACCAGGGGCCACACCCTTAAAGCAAACCTACTCCCCAGCTCCCAGCAGCTCCCAGCTGCCCTTTGTTTCTCAGCTAGGTGTGGGGCTTACTGCCCAGCTCCCCTCTCCAGGCGAGGATTTTTGTGTGCTGTTGGTGAGCCAAGGAGCCCTTCCCTTCCCTGGGGGCGGGACTTGTGCTGGGTGGGGAGGGGCTGTGTATTATCTGTGTTGATGGATGGTGGATGCAGGAAGGATCATGTGCACTCCCCATGCTTACAAAACTCCCAGACCTCAGCCGCTGACCCCTTTAAGCTAGCAGCTTACCTTGAAGATCCAAGGCTGGCATGGGCTCCCTCCAGGCTCCCTCAGAAATAGTTTGAAGATCTCGGTTCACAGGAGTTTCTGGTCCATTTTGTCTTTGTCTCCATCTCTTGGTGGTTTTCATGTAGCTCCTTTCATCCCCGCACAGACTTAGCTCCTTTAGCCAGATCCGATTGTCTTCTTACAGGGGACACATCCAGTATCTTGATTCTCATTTCACCGAAGGGATGGAGACACCTGCAAGGGTCTACTGGAGGAGCTAGGCTCCTCATTATGACTCTAATTGAAGTTCTTAACTGCCATTGAAAATACTTATGTACAGCCGGGTGCTGGTGGCACACGCCTTTAACCCAATACTCGGGAGGCAGAGGCAGGTGGATCTCTGTGAGTTTGAGGCCAGCCTGATCTACACGAGCTAGTTCCAGGACAAGCTCCAAAGCTATAGAGAAACGCTGTCTCAGAAAAACAAAACAAAAACAAACTTGTGTGCATATGTGGTGTGTGTAATTCACGTTGGGCTCTCCATTTACACAAATCTAACTCCCCACAACTGACTCCGAGAGCTATAATTTGAGGTGTTATGCATGGTGCCACCTCTTCTGGATTCCAGTGCTGTAGCAGCTGTGTGTGTGCCCTAAAGGGAAGGTCAGGTGGTCTGTCAGCCCCAGCCTTTGGGGTCCTACTGGTTAAAATGAAAGCTCTCCTCCCCGATGAACCCTCTTGAAGTGCAGGGCCTGGGAGCTGGGGCATCCGTGTGGCAGCGGGTGGCACCGCGAAATAGACAGTCATCTGGAGATCCAGATGGCCGTGCTTTGGGTGTGTCACCCGTCATCGTCAGCAGAAGAACCTTAAGGACAGCCACCACCTCCTCTCACCAAAGCCCCCACCCACTCCACATGATTTTCCGTCCTGTACCCATTAGCAATGACAGGAAGCAGAGCTGGTATCTCCTTGGCCCTTCCTTCTACCAGGTGCCATGCTTGGCACTTCACCCCTGCCTACTCTTTCTAACCTCAGCTTCCTTGATGCAGACAGAGTGGTTTAAATGCCATTGCAGTTTCAAGAAACGTGCCCAGGGTCCCATGCCAAATTCAGTAAAGCGGTACAGCTGGAATTCAACTCTAAGACACCTGGATCACAGTACCTGAAAGACTCCCTTACCCCCACCCAGCAACACACACTTGAATTTTAACCACTGGGTTTGTGCATTCTGCAGACCCCAGTGTCTTGCACGGATGTTTGCTTCTGGCTTGAGACGCCTACTGGCATAAAAACTAAAGATGTTTTTTGTCACCGGTGTAGATAGAGCCTTTGGTTCAGTGGCGTTGAGCTGGTCCACTGCTTCTCTGACTCTCCAGTCCTGAGTCCCTGCTTTGTGTTCTTTGTGTTTCCAGGTCATTAAAACACCGATGACTAGCCAGAAGACTTTTGAATCTCTGATCGACTTTTGTAAAACCATAGGAAAGCATCCTGTTTCTTGCAAGGTAAAGTATGCGGAATGATTTTGTTTATTTTTCTGTTACTATAGTAACAAGTCCACACCCACTCCAGTAAAGTCACACCTCCTAATAGTGCCGCTCCTTTGGGGGGCCATTTTCTCTCAGACCATCCCAGCAGGACTCCTCCGAGTGTGGGTCCTGGGCTAAGAGCAGCACTACGGCTGGAGACTTGTGAGCAGTATAAATCCTTCCACACCTCTGCAGACGGGGGAGTGTTATTTACTTGCAGTTCTAGAGCTTCCAGGGCACCAAGCCAGGATCAATTGAGCTCTAGGGAAGACCTCGTGGCTAAGCGGAGTCACAGTGGTCAGAGATCATTCTGGAGGAACAAACACATCTTTGTCCAAGTCGGAGAGATGCTCGGGTCAGGTCGGTGGAAAGAACTCCATTCAGGAAAAGAGTGGTCCCTTCTGGCGCCCAAGCCCTTCAGCGATCTGAGTATCTGTCTCTGGGGCCCATCTCTTAAATGGTCAGCTCTGTTTCCTGGGAACCAACACATGGACCCCTGGGGACAGACTGCACACAGTCTGGAAGAGAGGTGATTTTTTACAGGTGTGCTGCTAGAAGATACTGCTAATAGACAGTGTGAGCCGTGGCCACTGCTGACAGCACGTCTCTCCATGTCCTGGAAGGGCCGGACTGTGACCGACCCCTAAGCCACCCCCCATGCCACCATATGTGAATTCTGAGAGAGGGGAGCCCAGGTTTCAGTTAAAAAGAAGACCCAGGAGTCTGTCTGGGCCCTGACTCCTGCCTGTTGATGAGCAGCTGTGTTTATAAACAGTTTCTGTGGGTCCATTGGTTCCAGCCGTTTCTGAGCCCTGGGAATCAGAGGCCTGTACATCAAGTCCAGTCTGGTGGACACAAACCCCCCCTAGAAAACGAAGGCCTGGGTTTTGGAAAGACCGGTGCAGACAGTCACAGGGTGCTCAGACAGGAGGAGATGAACATGGCAGAGGGACATCAAGGAGGCCTTCCTCAGTGGCACGTGAAGGCTTTCCTGTAAGAAGGCCAACTTGACCTCCATTTATCACCCCACCCTCAATCACCGGCTGGTTTTTTTGTCTTTGATTTTTTTTTTTTTTTTTGAGACAAGATTTTTCTGTGTTTTTTTCGCTATCCTGGAACTAGCTCTGTAGACCAGGCTGGCCTCGAACTCACAGAGTTCTGCCTGCCTCTGCTTCCCAAGTGCTAGGATTATAGATGGTGCTGTGCCACCACCGCCAGCCACTCCAGGCTCTGGGGAAGATGAGGCCACCTGCTGACGTGATGGCCAGGTCACCTCAGCGTCTCCCTTTGCCTTAGTTCTTCCTGGCTTCCACCCGTGTGGGTGTTGTTTCTTCATGACGTCACAGTCTTCCTGTTGTGTCAAACCCTGGTCAGCATTTGATAAGTCAGTTGTCAGGTTTTTTGGCTATGATTTCTCACCATTATGGCTCATCTCATACTTTAGCTTTCTAAAATATTCCTAATTTTGAACTCAGTATTATATTAAAAACAAACGAACAAAACAAAAACAAAGTTTTCATTAGTCCTCTGAACAAGCCTTGCAGCAGTATAGGCTTCCTAAGCCAAAGAGGCAACTCGGGTACTTGGTCTACAGTCAGGAAGGAAAAGTAATTAGTCTCATAGCCACACCAGTGACTATTATGTTTGCTCGCACTCTCCGACTATTGATTCTCTAGTAAAGAGAGAAAACAGAAATTGTAGGAGAAAGCGTTTCAGCATAAGAAGGTAGTGACTGGGGTAGGGTGGTGTAGAAGTTCACAGGCTGGGATTCTCCTCTGTGTATGACCTCCTGAGACCTTCTGAGAGCCTTTGTGGGACAGTTATTCAAGCTTTTGAGGCGGGGTTTCCAATAGATGGCGTTACAATATATGGCCGTCACATAGGACAAGGATCACAAATGCTTTTGTTAAAGACAGATACAGTTATGTGCGGTGCGACCAAATGTTCCCATTAGGGACAGATGGCATACGTACAGTGGCCCTGTAAGGTGTAGCTGAGAAAGCCCTAACACCCAGGGCAGTCATAGCCATTCTAAAGCTGTGCAGCATGTTCCGTGTTTCTGGGAATGCTAGGGGACCTACAGTAATACTTGAAAATACAGTGGCCTTACTGGTTTATGCGTTTATTACAACACGCTTTTTAAATCCCTTCTAGCTTTTGTATAAAGAAGTGTAGACCAGCTTAGGACGGCTCTTTGGCGCCCTTGCTGGAGGAAAAAACTAACTTTCAGCTGGAGCAGGTTGCCATGCAGGCTGCATGCTCGCTCAGCGTGTGTGTGTGTGTGTGTGTGTGTGTGTGTGTGTGCGTGCGCGCGCGCACGCGCGCGCGCTATGCTTCCTGCTCTCGGGTACTTAGTGCCGAGCTCCTCAGAAAACCTGATGTGATGCTGAAGGGCATATTTTGTCTGCGAACAGCACAGTGTCACTAGTACAGTCTTGGCTAAGTGGCTGGAACTGCTGGGCATCCCCACCCAGAGGAGACAGCGCAGGCCTTGCTGTTGGTGTGCCGAGGTGAAAGGGCCCTTGGACCCTCTTGCCGTGATGGTCAGTTTGTGTAGTGTGCAGTCGGGTTGTCTCTGAGACACACGGAGCTGCCCCGGGCGGCTCTGGGGAAGCTGGGGAATGCTGCTTTTCGGAGGGGTGTTTAAGAATGGAGGGATTCCTGAGAGGGGAGTGGAGGGTGGAAGAGGGGATGTTGCTGTAGGAGATGGATGAAGGAGCTTCTTAGCGCGTTTGGAAATGTGAAAGGCATGAACGTGGGCAGCTACTCCAGGGTAAGAAGTGGTCTACCCTAGACAGAATGTAAAGTTTAATGAAGTCACTTGTCTCCCTCTCTCCCCTGCAACAGGACACTCCTGGATTTATTGTGAACCGTCTCTTGGTGCCATACCTCATAGAAGCCGTCAGGCTGCACGAGCGAGGTACCTGTCCCAGGCCAGGCTAAGGCCCTCGGGTCTCAGTCTGTGTGCAGGAAGGCTTGGGCTACGGGGAACCTGGGAAGGGGGGGGTCTCTGCTTTCTCAATCTGCAGGACTAAGCTCAGCTTTGCCCTGGCCCTAGTACATTTGCCACTGGGTTTCCCAAGGCACAGACCCCCCTGTGAGCCTCCAGTCCAGACTGCGGCAATGGCATAGACAGTGCAGATCTAGATCCTTGATCACCACATTTAGTTAAAAGTTTACTGCTTGGGGGGAGAGGGAGAAATGACTTGCAAATGGATTCCCAGCAACCGTGTCGAGCAGCTCACACCCACATGTAACTCCAGCCCCAGCCCTCTTCTCAACCTGTGCATACATGCATGCGTGATGCTTGTTATACACACTCCACATACACACATACACACCACATGCATGCATGATCCATGTCACACACACTCAAGTAGACACACACATACACACATTTGCATATACTCATACACATGCATTCATATTCATGGTACATGTTATGCACACACAGACACACACACCCATGCACACTAAGTACTACAAATAGTGAGTTAGTAATGGAAAAATAACCAGACTAGTTGTTTAAAGTTGTTTAATGTAGAAAACCTGTGGCTGTTTGACAGGAGATGGGACAATGATAGAATTGATGCGTGGTAGGGACAATGTCCTTATTGAAAAATGTCATGAAGCCCTGCCTTGCACCTCATGAATGATCTAAAGTGTCCCCGTCTTTTAAAAACAATTGTTTGTATGTGTGTGTGGTGTGTGCATGCCTGCATGTCATGCCATGTTGTATGTATGGAGATTAGAAGACAACTTGGTAGGGTCAGTTCTCTCCTATCTTTATGCAATTCTGGGGATCAAATTCCGGTCTCCAGGCTTACATGGCAAGCACACTCTGTGTGTGCGTGCGCGTGACTTGAGAACAGGGTTTCTCTGTGTAACAGCCCTCCTCATCCTGGAACTTGCTCTATAGACCAGGCTTGTCTTGAACTCTCAGAGCTCCACCTGCCTCTGCCTCCCGAGTGCTGGGATTAGCTGTGTGAGTCACCGCGCCTAGCACCGTGCCGAGCACCTTTACCTGCTGAGCCATCACCTGGGCCTGAAGTGTCCACTTCTTGTTGACAGACAATGACTTTGTCTGCTGTAGCCTCAGGACATGGTCTATGGCTAGGATGGATGCATACCCCTACTGCCTGACTTCTTTCCCGTTTCTGAGAAGGAAAGTGTGTGATGTCTCCCGTGCAAGCCAGAAAGCTGTAGGGATGGGTAAAACACAAGTGCTATCGTTTACTTGAGTGACGTCATTTACGAAAGCTCTACGCTCTCTCAAGAATGCCGTTTCCCAAACAAACCATTCACACCAGCTCTTCCGAGCAGATGAAAGCACACTTGCCTCCTCAAAACCGGCTTTAAATATTAAACTGGCCTCCGTGCTTTCTGGGAGCCGTTGCCTACATTTTACTCCAAGATCAAACCAACACTTCTATGTTTATCTTCAACAAATGAGCCTAATTACACCTCAAAGAAAGTATGTGGCATTTTGGCTTACCTTGAAAGACATTTGTGGGTTTTTTTTTTCCCTCTAATAAATGTAATGTTAGAATGTAGCACCTTCTCGTGGTGTTTTTTTCTTTTCTCTGAAAACACCCCACTCTTTGATACCACTCCCATGTGCCAAGTGTCGGATGCTATGTTAAAGACCCTGTTCTGCCCTCCGCTGCCCCTCACCATTTCTAGCCACCACTGTGTCGCACCAGGAAAGGCAGGACCTGGCTCCCGGGCTGCTTTTGGTTTGCTCCTGGTGCTTCTCTGGGTGGCCTGTCATTACTGGTCCTGCAGCCTCTTTCTTTGTGGCTGGATCTCATGGCAGAACATCTGTTCATTCCTGGAGCTGCTAAGTGTCATGTGGGTCCAGGTTTGCAGCTTCACACTGGGCTCTGGACTCCAGGCCTCTTCTAGTGTTCCTTTGGCTACTCACCTGGCCAACGCCAATGTGTGCTTAGATGCGCTCCGAGACCCTGGCCTTTATCCACAGCTCTGCGTTTTCACTGACGCATCTAGATCCTCCCACTCTTGCTTGTCATTTGTCACCTTGGTGCCACCCTGTCATCACTGTTTCCTTCCTCTCCCAGCCCCATCCTGCCAGGCCCCTATAATGGGGCTCGGCTCAGCCAGGCAGCTACCCTGGTTACGTTACTACATGCCTTTCTTAGGCCTGTCTCCTCGGCCCTGCTTGCTGAGAAAGTGTTATATTGCTAAGAAAGTGGGAAGACACTGTTCCCTGTTTCTGTCCATGCACCCTGCTGGGGCCTGGCCTCTGACTCTGCTCTGGCTTTGTTTCCTAGCTCGGGGAGAATGTTTCTGTCCTGTGCTATTGGTGCACTCTGTGTGTGTGTGTGTGTCTGTGTGTCTGAAGGTTGGTGAATGCTGTTTTGAAGGAGCGCCTGAACCGGGACATATGGGATACTGTTTAGTCGAGGCTTCAGAGAACTGAGCAGCTGCCGATATACCATGAATGCCCACCACTTCTCACATCCTGTGTAGAAAGAACCTCATGGAGGCTCACTGCATTTCTGACCTCTGACCTCTAACAGCCTTTGCCATTTCTTTCACAGTTGTGTGTTGTGTGTTCCTTCAGACTGGTGGAGGCCAGATGGGCACAGAGTCCCAACTCTGAGGGTCAGAGCGGCTTGGGAACCTGCAGTCCCTGTCATGTGCCCCCTCAGCTCCAACAGGGTGACAAGGGCATGTGGTTAGTTTCTCTTAGGAGGGATGTGATGTCATGAGCTTACCCTCTAGCCACCGTAGGGTGCCCTACAAAATCGCCACTGCCACACTCCTGCCTCACCGTGGCTCAAGTACTCTGGTAACTTGTATACAGCTAAGACTTGTAATGTTGAAACTGGCCGGCAGGTGGTGCCAGAGAGTCAGAGACCAACTTAGCTGTGGCATCAGGTCCCTGGTTTTAGTCTTCAGGCCCAGCCCTCCACCCATCCAGGTTTGGGGAGTTCTCTGAGGAGGAGTCTCCTCATTATCCTGAGGTAAGAACCCCATAGTCACGGGAGCCAGAAAGAGTGAAGCAGAGTTTTGTGTGGTGTGTGTGTGTGTGTGTGTGTGTGTGGTATGTTTGTGTGTATATGTGTGTGGTGTGTATGTGTGTGTGGTGTGTATGTGTTTGTGTGTGTATGTGTGTGTGGTGTGTTATGTGTTTGTGTGTGTATGTGGTGTGTTTGTGTGCATGTGTATGTGTGGTGTGTGTGTGTGTGTGTAAGGAGCATCAGGTTCTCTTCAAGTACTGGACTCTACAAGAGTTTAGGAATTACTGATCTAAATACGTCATTCGTGACCCCTTGGTATATACATATTGTATATATTGCTTTTCTGTCTTTTTTCTCTTTGCCTATTTACTCTGATTTACTTAAGACAGATTTTTTTTTTTTTTTTAGAATTCTGTTAACTTTGTAGATGTTTACTGATTTTTTTTTTAACAGTGCTTTATGCTTTCTGTAATTTTGGAAACAGAGCAATAATCCTCAAGTGAGGGTCTGCCTTGGGAATTATAGCCTTGCCTTTAGGGCACTTGGGTGTGATTAAATGGCTTTAGGTTAAGTTAGCTGCTGTTAGATGTCTGTCCCCCGGGCATGTGCATTCTTTTGAGGGGACACCACCTATATAAATGAGTCATTGATTAGGCCCTGACTGGGTGAGAGGTGCCCTGGCTCCCAGTCCTGCAGCTACTGTTCCAGGCACTGTAGGGCGAGGCTCTGATTGGCCCCATCTGAACAGAAGCCCGAAGGAAGAGGCTGAGGCCTGAAGGTAAAGTGAGGCTTATTGATTGGCCCAGGGCACAGCATGCAGGAAGGCGTCCTGGGGCAGGAGCCTGACAGGGTGTTACTTCTGGCACCTGAATGCAACTGTAGCACCTCAGTGTTCGCATCCTGAACAGTGCATATGTGAGCTGCGGAGTCAGAGCCCAGCTACTTGCGCCGACCCGTGTCCTCTGCGCATGCGCTGTAGTGTCCGTCTAGGGTGTCGGTCCAGCTCTATTTGGAACCTGGGCCTCGGGCGGAGGGAGGGCTGTGGAGCTGGTTCAGATGCTGCATTGAGTTTGCCCCCTCTCCTCCTCCATTACATCACCACTAACTTGCTTTGCCGTTGTCTCTGCAAGTGTCGAGAACCCAGTAGGTAACAGATACAAACATAGAGTAAAGCAGGGCTGGAAATAGAGCGCACTGCTAGAGTGGTTGCTCAGCAGGCTTGAGGCTCTGGGTTTGACTCCCCACCCTGCCATGGGACCCGGAGGGAGGATGGGCTGTGTGAGACCACCTGATGAGATTCATAAGTGTATGGCGATTTTTGCTTTCCTACGGCGTAAAATTCAAAGCCTGATTTCTCAGATGCCTCTACTTATATTTTTCTGTATGTGTGTGTGTGGGGGGGGGAGAGGCTGGGCTCCCTAAATGATTCGGAGTGCTTCCTTTTTATTTCTCGAGCACATCAGAGCAGTTTGTGTAAGGTTAGAATTGTTGTATTGAGATTACACTAAGGAGCAGCCCACCCAGAGTCCGCTGGGTGTCCACGAGGTAAACAGCCTTCTTCCTTGTGCTGCCCTTGGATAGCTCAGTTGGTAGAGGGGAGGACTGTATTTATTCTATTTTTTTAATTTCTTTTTTAAATGATAGAGTGTTTTCCCTGCATGTATGCCTGTACACCATGTGTGTGCCTGGTTTTGAGCTGTCGTGTGGGTGCTGGGAATTGAACCTGGGTCCTGGGCAAGAACGATTTCTTTTAACCACAGAGTCAACTCCCCAGCATCCCTCCAATCCTAATTAGGATTGTACTAGTACTAGGATTATGCTAGTATAAGATTATACCAAGCACTTAATATCACTCAAAGAAAATAATCACATGGATTTTCTTCTGCATGCGTGTGTCTGTGTGTTTGTGTATGTCTCTCTGTGTGTTTATAGGGTCCCACTTGGCAGTCCAGGCTGTCCTGGAGCTCACTATTCTCTTCCCTCAACTTCCCAGCTGCTGCCATTACAGGCATGAGCCACTGTGCCTGGCGCTGCAATCACCTTAGATTGCACTGACATCCTCTGGCATTATTTTAGAGCTTTGAAAAATGTGGTGTTAGATTTGGAAGTATTTATTGTTGAGGAAGAGGGCCCCAGTTGAGACCTCTGTCATGTCTAGGTGTGGAATACACTGTTTTAGCCCTTCATTCAGCGCTCATATTAACGGCCACTACTTTATGCTTTAAACAAAATTCTAGATAGACAGCCATGTAATACAGGTGATTCCGGTTTCTGATTTTGGAGGCAGAAAGCATGGTTATTCTCCGCAAAGACATCTTGTGACCTTCGGCAGGACGGTATAGGGAGAATTCTAAGGAAACGGCTCAGAACCCTCGTCTTTGGCTAATCCACACAGCCCAGTGGCTCCACCTTCCCTGACGTTAGTTAGCCAGACCCATATTCAAGGACAGCCTGATGAACTCTAGACACAAGACTAATTCCAGTTTCCAAGGCTCATGGGAGAGCTGTTGTGTTTCTTAGAAGAGCAGGAAGGAACTCAGCATTCTAGAGAAGTACCTAAACACTTCTGCCAACTTAGCATGATTTTGAAAACCGTCCTCAGATTTGCAGAACAAACGGCACGTCGTGTTTCTAGCTGTTTAGGCTTTCTTTAAACCGTTGCCTTGACTGTGTGAACATAGGCCCAGAAGAATGGTTATTTGTAAACAAAGGAAGTTAAAAAATATACATGTAACACATAAACAGAAGCCTAAGCATATTGTGCATGTGCAAGTTTGTGTGTGCGAATGTATGTGTGTATGGGTGTGTGTACGTATATATATATATATATATGTTTGTGTGTGCATGTGTGTGTGTTTGAGACCCACATTTACAAAAGACGACTCTAATATCAAATGACGTTTTTGTGAATGACTCTGGACTCGGGAAGTCCCACGCTGTTAGGGAGCCAGTGTTCCCAGGGCTGGGCTGTTCACTCCGTGGACTGGGCAGCAGGGTCTAGAGGTGTCCTCATCTGCTGCAGATGGCTTGAAAAGCTTGTGACATGTGGCATGTGGCAGTCTTACCCACCCCAGAAACACAGACTTCTGGACATTTTCTGAATGTGTGTGTCTGTACGATCCTAGTGATTTTGAGTCTGTGCGTCTGTATGATCCCAGTGATTTTCTGAGTGTGTGCGTCTATACAATCCCAGTGATTTTCTGAGTGTGTGCGTCTATATGATCCCAGTGATTCTGGACAGCCCAGGCCTGGGGAGAGGTGAGGAGAGGTGGTGGTGACTCAGGGCTGCCCTTTCTCTGCAGGTGATGCATCTAAGGAGGATATTGATACGGCCATGAAGTTGGGAGCTGGCTACCCCATGGGGCCATTTGAACTTCTTGACTACGTTGGCCTGGATACTACTAAGTTCATCTTGGATGGTAGGAATGAAAACCTTTTCTTTCGTCTTAAAAACTGGGTCGAAATCGTCTCTTAGAACTCTAAGTTGTAATGTTAATAAAGAAAAAGTTGCAAGGGTTCTTAAGACATTCAAAGTCCTGCTTTCCCTAGGCCGTTTTGTGTTATTCTAACCAAATGCCTGAGGATAGGATACTTTATAAAGGAAAAGAGTTGTGTGGCTCTGATAGCTGGAGATGCTCCAAGTGACAAGATGCTCCTGGCTCTGTCACAACATGGCAGAGGCTACAAAGTAAAACAGCTATGTGCAGAAAGGGCTATGGTGAGGGTACAGGATGACCCTGGTTTGTAATGGTCCACTCTCTCAAGAAGGAATCTAGTCACTAGATTTGGCTCACTCCTGAGAAAATTATAACTGCACTTGGGTGGGTGGAGTCTCATGAGTGCCTTCTCAGGACCCAGCTCTTGAAGAAGATTCCACCGTTTTCCGCACTGCCACCCTGGGAATCCTCAGCCTTTGGGGGAGCAAAGCGAGTTCAGCCGTAGCAGCAAGCTAGAGATTCACACAGGATGTTGCCAGTGGTACACTGTGCCGTGCTATCAGTGAGCTGATTTGTGTGACCACCATTGAAGTCAAGCCATTCAGACGGTTTTTAAAGGCGAGTGGTTTGGAAGACAGCATAAAAATCATTACTAACCTGGCTGAGCTTCTGAAGTCGAATGGAGCAGACTGCTCCAGCCTTTCACCAAACCCCTTTAAATATCAGGGAGGAGAGGGTCTTAGATGTTGACAGGGGAAATCTGAGAATGTGTGAGATTGTGTGCTCCAGTGGGCGTAGAACGCAGGATGTAACAGGGATCTGGAGCACTAACTCTCCCACTTGGGAAGCCAGCCAGTTAGTGGGAGATTCAATCTGTGCTTGTGGGCATTTGCCTTGGTGTGGAGGAAGTCCTGGGAACAAGGCACCCTGCAATGGAGCCAGGCTTCTAGCAGCACGGGTAAATAGTGGCGTGCCCGCTTTAGGATCAGTGTTGGCTGTGCCGGCAAAGGTTGCCTTTTATCTCTGCCACGATGGCCTGCCTGGCCCATATCTGTGCCCCAGGCATGCCCTGAGACTGCCCGAACAAAGTAAGCCCTTGTCCTTACTCTCAACAGGGTGGCATGAAATGGACCCAGCGAACCCCCTGTTTCAGCCCAGTTCTTCCATGAATAATCTGGTGGCCCAGAAGAAGCTGGGCAAGAAGAGCGGAGAAGGATTTTACAAATACAAGTGATACTTCAGGAGTCCCTCGGCAGCACCCCCAGCCAGCCACGGGACAAGGACAAGCGCACTCTGGGCGGTGGTGGCGAGGCTCGCCATGGGCTGCTCAATGGGCCCTCCCTTGCAGTCTCTTTGAAGTAATCGTTTGACTAGTTGCAGTAATAAGATTCCTCCACTGAGATCTAGTTCTCTGCTTTAGTCTTTTCGCTTCTGTGTGTTTTTCTGTGCCTTAGAGCGAGCATCATTTTTCTGAACCTTGCTATTTTTTTGTAAAAGCATTAATTAGACTCATTCACTCAGGTCTTCTGAAAGTGAATATGCCAAGTTTATGGGTGTTGAGCCCAGGGGATAAGAGCCATTGTGCCTACCGGTGCATGTAAGGGCCTTGTCTGCCTGGGTACCCTTGCAGTCTGCAGCAGCCTCAAGCCTTAGCCTACATTCTGGGCATGGAGAACATGTTCTGCCTTTGTTTACTTCTCATCTGGACAGGGTTCCTGGGGTGGCAGGCAAGCACACGTGAGCTTGGTGTCCAGGGAAAGGCCTATCCTCGTGGCCATCCAAACCTTATCCATCGCTGTCTGTCCCTCTTGTTTGCTCATGAGAAATCAGTGCTCCCAAGTGCCTAGGAATTGACTCTATTAAAATGCGATCTTTTACTCTGTAAAAATGGGAACGGAAATAAATAAACCTATATAACTTAAAATCATAAACTGCTTAAATAATTATAAAACGGGGCCCCTCTTCTCCGGCCTCTGGCCGGTACTGAAGTGGCAGCGTGGGAGGAACAGCAGAGTATTTGAATCTGGCCCGTGCCTGGCCCTTCCACGTTTCTTAGCGGTAAAACAGAAATAAGGGTACAATGAGTGGGTTTTTTTTTTTTTTTAAAAAAAGAACATCTGTTTCTTCTTTGCCAACAAAGTAAAATAACATAACATAAGATTCTTTTAATCATTGGCCTGACAGAGTGTCTTCCATGATAGAGTGTGGGAAGACATCAGGAGCCCCGAGGTCCAGTGGCTTCCTGAGCAGAGCTTAAGTGAGTGACCTTTCATGTCTAAGGTCATCAGATGTTTAGTAGCAGAGTCCGGGTTGGATCTGGATTTTTTTGATGACAAATACAAAAGAATAAATCTGGAAATCATGACTGTAAACTTTCGGGCAGTCTGTTCCCCCAAACAGGTGGAGGTGCTTGTTGTCTCAGGCCATGGTTCTGTCAGGATATTTTTGGCTGAGTTTCTTTCCTATTTCATGATTGATAAGAGGGAATTTATTAATTTAAAACAATTTGAGTGTGTCACAAAGTGAGAAAACGCACACATATATACATCTGTGCTTACCAACACACTAGAACTTGTCTGATGCTATTATATATTGCCTGGACCCAGGAGGGACGTTCTGATTCTTCTCTCCCCTCCCCCACCGTTTCTAGGTCACCTGTGGTCTCAGGGTTCTGCTTCTTCCCAGGCTAGCTCTTGACCTTTGCTGTGACCCCTGGCCCACAGGCTTCAGTTTGTCACCCAGAGTCTGTAGAGGATGTGGGCACTCGTCCTGAAGATGGCCTAGCTCTCTCTTAACCACCAAGTTTCAGGAAAGAGAGAGAACTCAGTGGTACAACCGTCGGCTCCCAGGGTGGGGAGAGACGCCACGCTGTTTCTGGATGGCATTTTGAAATGCACTTTGATCTTGCCAGATGTTCAGAAGGCTCAGCCTCTGAACCCCTTTGCCGTTTTATAATATCTTTGCCATGCATTATGTTCGGGGGGCTTCCCCGGGAAGGATCTGGAAGCTTTTCCTCTTCTTCAAGTTGGCACTTGGGGAGTGGTCTCCTGTCCTCTCCCATGGCTCTGTGACCTCAGGTGGGAAGGAAGGTCCCGCAGTCAGGGCTTCTGCGGTCTCTCTGAAAATCAAACCCTAGTAAGATTCCCATCTCTTGTACTTTCTTAACTAGTTTTTGGTCATCCTTGGGGGAATGAGCCTGGTCCTCAACTTCTAAAGTTGCCTCTTAATGGCAGTATGAACCTTTTATAGCATTGAAAGTCAATGCCAGTGTTTAAATAAAATAAATAAATAAAACAAAACAATAACAAAAACATACTCCTCCCGCTACTTCTTGGTGTTATTAATTCCTCTAATAGAAGTGAGAATTTCAAAGGAAATTCTTGATTGTAGCATGAGGTCACCTGGAAGCAGGCGTTGACACTGAGACCCGCTGGTGTTAGTCAAGAGTGGGGTGGCAAATGCAGGAGGAGTGTGAGTTCGAGACCCGTCTGGGCCACACAGCCAGATCCTACGCCCAACAAAGCCACTCAGCATGTGTTATTAAGGGATCTGTCACCAGTTCTGCCAGGTAGTTAGGTTTGGCTAGTGCCGGCTTTCAGAAACTCATTTGAGATTGGGTTGCTCATCACGGAGGAAGGTAAAGCCAGCGTGTGAGGGATGGCTTGCTCAACAGCACACACCAGGTGTGCTTTTCCTCTTGGTGCAGTAAGTGGCTCACACACGTGACACAGGTTTTTGTCTTATCCCACCTTGATTTTTAATCCCCTGAACATTTCAACCTAAGTAACAATGTATTTAAAATATACAGGGTGTGGCTCTAATTCCATGGGGCTAATTTTCTTGTTAACGACATCAACGATAATCTGAAAATGCTTGAACAGTGGGATCGTTGCTCTGCTCCCTCCACTCCCCCGACCTGGAGACAGAGCTTCTTGCATCTCAGGGTGATCTCAAACTTGCTACGCAGCTCAGGTTAACTTTGAACAACTGATTCTACTGCCCCCTACCTTTCAAATGCTGGGGATCAAACCCAGGACATACTGTGTATCAGGCAGGCTCTCTGCCAACGGACTATATCCTCAGCCCTTGTCACCTTGCTCTCAAAACCGTACTTTGAAAGCATCCATTTGGTTGTGCTCTGTTATTTCCAATTGGCTTCAAAGTTTCATAGTCACAGGCTCCCTCCCGCCCCCCACCAATCTGTTTAGCTTCCTTTTTCTCTGCTACCTTGTTGAGATGACAAAACAAGGCTTAACCACAGCAGAACACAATTGATGGCACTAACGCTGGGTTTTATTTCAGCCCACCAGTTGTAGCTGATGGGGGATTGGCAGTTCTCGTCATGCCTTGGGTTTGGCTTTGAAAAGAGTCAGCTGGGTTGTAGTCTCCAGCCCCTTTCTTTGCCTGACTCACCTGGAGCGGTTCTTGTCTGGATATGTATTTCTGGTAAGATGGATACAGCGTTGGAACCTCGCGGATACTGATGATTGGATCTCAAGGTGAAGGATGCTGCATGCCTTGTGGAGTACAGAGGCTAACTGGAGAGGAAGCCATGGGGTGACCACAGCCCTGCGTACTTTATACGTAGAGAAATGAGCTGCGGTCTGGGAACAGGTCTGAGTGGCAGCCACCGGCTCACATTCCACTCCCATAGCTACCAGGGAAGACTTTCCAAGTCGTCCGAGAGGTGGTGGACCAGCGACAGAGCAGAGTCTGGTGTGGTGGAAGAGTGGCTGTTGTCTAGGTGACATTTTATATATAAGCACTAGATGATTTAGGATCCCAGAGGAAAGGGAGGGGCTTTCTCAAAGGTCTATCCTACTGTGCTGTGGTTTTATTTCTTTAAAAAAAAAATTAAAAGTATTTTATGTGTTTGGGTGTTTTGCCTGCTTGTGTGCTGTCCCTGCAGAGGCAGGAAGACGGCGCTGTTACCCTGCATCTGGATTTACAGGGGTTTGTGAGCCACCATGTTGGTGCTCAGAATCAAACTCTGATCTTTTGCAAGAAAAGCCATTACCTTTAACACCAAGGGATCCCTCCATCCCTGACCCCCATGTTTTCAGGTAACACTGGATAAGCTGCTGAGGGCTTTGTGGGGTCAGAAGTTCGAGTCCCCACTAGGCGAGGGAGAAAAAGAAGGATTACCCTTAATGTCTGTACTAACTCTGAGGGTTTTGTGGGTTCAGAAGTATGGGAACGAGTCCTCACTAGGCGAGGGAGGGACTGAAGATTGCTCTTCATGTCTGTACTGACTCTACTGATGCTGGTTCATCTTTTAAGGGGACTTGACACCGTAACTGCCTGCAACAGAAGCCTGTGCATGTATGGAAGGAATACCACTTCAGGTCAGGATGGCAGTGCAAGCCTGCCGGGTCCTTGGAGAGGAGGTGAATATGTTTTATTTCTGTTGGTTAATAAAGAAGCTGATTTGGCCAGTAGAAAGGCAGAATAGAGCCAGGTGGGAACTCCAAACAGAGATAGAGGGAGAAAAGGGGCGGAGTCAGAGATGCCAGCAGCTGGTGGAAGAGTAAGAGGCCAGAGCATTCCTGGTAAATCATGGGGGCATGTGGTGATATACAGATTATTAGAAATGGGTTAATTTCTATGTAGAGCTAGCCAGTAAGCCTGAGCCATCAGCCAGACATTTATAATTAATATTAAGCCTCAGTGTGGTTATTCATGAGTGGGTAGGTAGGAGAGCAACTTCCAGTTACAGGGTAACCGTCTCCATGACAGGTAGAGACTTTAGTTTATAGGCAACACCCACCTCA
Source organism: Arvicola amphibius (assembly GCF_903992535.2). Lineage (NCBI taxonomy): Eukaryota > Metazoa > Chordata > Mammalia > Rodentia > Cricetidae > Arvicola > Arvicola amphibius. The sequence goes on along the minus strand of NC_052060.1, from coordinate 39,017,753 downwards.
TTGGAAGGCCAGCTGCTCTTTGGCACATGGTCTCATGGTGGATCATGGTGAAAATGATGTCTGCAGGAGTCATAGGTCTAAGGGAAGGTTGTTAGGACTTACGACTTTCGATTTACTTGTTTCTGAGACAGCATCTTCCTGTGCAGCCCTGGCTGGCTTCGATCCTACTATGAAGATAAGGCTAGCCTTGAACTTTGGGCGGTCTTCCTGCCTCTATCTCAGGAGTTGCTGGGATTGTTGTGTATCAGTTCCCCTGGCTTGTGTGCCCTTTCTTTTCTTTTTTTTTTTATATTTATTTATTTATTTATTTATTTATTTATTTATTTATTATGTATACAGTATTCTATCTGTGTGGATGCCTGCAGGCCAGAAGACGGCACCAGACCTCTTTACAGATGGTTGTGAGCCACCATGTGGTTGCTGGGAATTGAACTCAGGACCTTTGGAAGAGCAGGCAATGCTCTTAACCACTGAGCCATCTCTCCAGCGCCCTGTGTGCCCTTTCTTAAGTCTTGGGTGGGCACACTCATGTTGGAAGAGTAATACTTAACACCCTTTCCTTAAAATCAAAAGAATCCAGGCTCGAGATGGCAGCTCACAACTGTCTGTAACTCCAAGATCTGACACCCTCACACAGACATGAATGCAGGCAAAACACCAATGCACATAAAATAAAAATAAGTTATTAAAAAGAATCCCAAATGTGGAGGTCAAAGTGGGCCACACTGCCCACTGATGTGATCTGCAAACAGCAGCTTCCTCATCGCCTGGGACTCTGTGTACCACATGGTTTTTGGTAACACCTGACATCCCACAGCTCTACTGGATGAAGATCTCATCATCCAATCTAAGATGCTATTCTATGAAGAGGAAGGAGTGGGGGAGGGAGAAAGGAGGGAAGGGGAGGGGGAGAGAGAGACAGACAATGAGAATAGGAATTCAAAGAGTCATTGTGAGAAAGTCTGAGGTTAAAAGTGAGGAGCTAGGGAGACGGCTCAGTGGTTTAGGAGCATGCACCCCTGCAGAGGACCCATGTAGTTCCCAGCACCCATGTCAAGCCACTCACAACTGCCTGTAACTCCAGCTCCAAGGGATGCCATCTGTTAGCCCCCATCTAGTATTGCGTGCATGGGTACAAATCCACACACATTCATGCTTAATTTAAAAAAAAAAAAAACATTTAAATGTAGTCACAGCTGCCATGTGCCCTATGGAGGGTAAGGGCAAAATGGCTTTTCTAAGGGCCATCTAAGAGGTGCAAATGCTCTAGGCTAGAAATTGAGGGACAGACAGCCCCTGCTCACTAAAACCCAAGGAAGGCAGCGGGTATAGCCTGTGTGTGCCAGATGCCAGCAAGTGTCAAGAACAGTAAGATAATCCACAAGTTTCCCCTGGACCTTGTTAAGCTCCCCAGATGAACTCCACACAGACCAAATTGGGCAAGCCAGACCTGGAAGCCTGTGGTGGTTTGAAAGAACATAGCCCCCAAAGGGGGTGACACTATTAGGAGGTATGACCGTGCTGGAGCAGGTATGGTCTTGTTGGAGGAAGTGTGTCATGGTGGAGGCGGGCTTTGAGTGCTCATGCGTGCTCAAGCCATGCAAGTTCATTTCCTGCTGCCTTTGCAAGATGTAGGACTCTCAGCTCCAGTCTGCCTGCATGCCACCATGTCCCATCATAATGATAATGGACTGAATCTCTGAAACTGTGAGCTGCCACCTCGATCAAAAGGTTTCTTTCTTTCTTTTTTTTTTTTTTTTTTTTTTTTGGTTTTTCGAGACAGGGTTTCTCTGTGGCTTTGGAGCCTGTCCTGGAACTAGCTCTTGTAGACCAGGCTGGTCTTGAACTCACAGAGATCCGCCTGCCTCTGCCTCCCGAGTGCTGGGATTAAAGGCATGCGCCACCACCGCCCAGCTCAAAAGGTTTCTTTATAAGATTTACTGTGGTCATAGTCTTTTCACAGCGACAGAAACCCGAGCTAAGACAGGAATCTTTTTAAATAGAGAAGACTTGAATGAAGGGAAAGCCTGTGGTGCTGGTGACGGCTCAATGGTTAAGAGTCCTTGCTGCACTAACAGAGGACCTAGTGTTGGTTCCAGTGCTGACGTGGTAGCTCACAGCCCTCTGTTGCTCCGGTCCGAGGAGTTGTAATGCTCTGATCTGACCAGGCACACACATTGGTGTGCACGTACACACATGCAGGCAAAACACTTACACTCATATTTTTAAAAACTCACAAAGGAATTAATAATAAAAACCTTAAAGGCCTACGGCAGCAATAACCAGGCCAGTGTGTGGGACTTTATTTCTGCCGCCTTATACACCTTTGTCATGGAGGATACATCGTAGCATAAACCAGAAATCGGCAATGCCACTGACTTCAGTTTCTGTGACAAAGGCAGAAAGGATGTCTACCCCACTAATTCTGCAGTGACGGCAAAGAGACTCTCAAGATGACACATGACTGCATCTGCTCCTCATGTGCACTATTCTTACTTCTGTCTGGCCCATATGCTTTCTGCCAATTTCTCCCACACATCTCATATGGAGATAAATTAATTGAGCTATTAACATCTCAAGCTAGATCCAGCAAGATATTTCATCTGTAACCCCAGCATTGGGGAGGTAGAGGCAGAAGGATCAAGAGTTCAAGGCTGGCTTGAGGGTGGGTACATAGTAAGATCCTGCATAAAAAAAATAGGTTAGGGACCACAAGATGGCTCAGTGGGGAAAGGCTGCCAAACCTGGTAACCTGAGTTCAGTCCCCCGATCCACATGGTAGAAGGCAAAAGCTTTTACAAGCTGTCCTCTGGCCTCCCCACAGTTCTGTGGCACACACGCACATCCCCCCACACTCCCATACACACACCCATGCTCACACATGCAAAATAATTTTTAAATGACAGAGGGTACTGAGATTTAATGAGCATACACACCAGTGTGGGTGAGTAATTTACCAACATCCCCCTACCCCATCTAAGTGCCTAAGTGATCTTGAGTTCCAAACAGTCCCCATTAACACTTCCCTGAACACGACTGTGCACCAGTGTTTTATGGCCATAGGCCACACAGACAGGACAGGACCCCCCCCACACACACACACAATGGATCAAAACATACTTTCTAATAAATTATAATTCAAGGGGAAGTCCATTCATGAAGTGTTTCATAGCTGCTGGGGGTCCGTCTCCACTCTGAGCTCTGCTGATATTTGCAGGTGTGAGACAGCGTGCCCGGCTCATCACTCCATACACCTTCACCGTGGCCCACAGCACTTCATCATGAATACGGAGCATCGTTCCCTCGATAAAGAAAAGCAAGCAACCTTTTTTTTTCACTTGGGTCCTTGAGCTTGTAAAATTTCGTGTTACTATTTTATATCATTGTACATATGGTTATACCTTCTTTTCCTCTATTCACCCTGAGGAAGATGAAGTTTTTCCATGAAACATGGTCATACATTTAAAACAGCAGCTTCCCGCATGATACCAAGAAACTCTCTGGCATCTTTATCATACACTATAGCGATTCAGAAGGCCTTTCTTCTAGTACTAAGATGTTCAGCTTGAGAGCAGTTTCTGCTCATGTGTGGAGGCTGCACAGGGCAACTTTGAGAATTCCCTGGCATGTGGAATGGTGGCGTCCGCCGGAGGTCCCAAGTTTAACAATCCCGCATTAATTACATATTAGCTCTTTTGTACAAAGTAGAAATGGTGTGGGAATCGTGTTCCAGCATTGCTCTGTGCTGGGAAATTCAACCCCTCCCTCCTGTTGGGATCATCCGCCATCTTACCCCTTCTCCTTTCAAAGGAAAGCCACACAATGTCTCGTTACTGCTGCTCAGCAGAGATTTCTACGCTGTGGCAGCCTCCGAGCCACTATTGGAGTCGATGACTGCGTTAGGATAGTCACAGACATGAAGCAGTTGGAAGGTCCCTCCCAACTGGACAGGTATTGCCAGTAACCTCGACAACCAAACACCCCGGAGGAATGCTGAGTGTGCCAACTGTGACCTCAGGTAAGGCAAGGCGCCCAGAAAGCTGGGCTTTGTGCTAGCCGCAGGCCAGGGAGCCACATCGCTTTATGATCAAACAGGAGTGGCCAGAAGGTTCTCCCGAGTCATAGGCACCCTTTTTGATCTCTCTCTCTCTCTCTCTCTCTCTCTCTCTCTCTCTCTCTCTCTCCTCTCTCTCTCCTCTCTTTCTCCTCTCTCCTCTCTCTCTCTTCTCTCTCAGCAGGGGAATGCCTGATTCTCTTTCCTCAGTACAAATGCCCCCAGAAAGCAGTGTGGCAGAAGGGCTGGGAAGGAGCCTTTACCTGCTTGCTGTATCCTTGATGAGCACATTATTTCCTGGACATGGATAAGATTCCATCCTCCGCCCCCAGAAAAGTAGTCTACCATGTTTGCTTGTCTAGCTAACTCGGCAAGTATCATGGTGGCGGTGTCAGAGGGAGTGCCTTGAACCATGTATGTTAAGAAGATGATCCCTGAATGAGGGCTGAATATGAAACCTTTATAACAAGTAGGACCCCAGAACATAATACGTTTTTTTCTGGTTCAAGTTTCGGATTAAACGAAGAGGGATTGGAATGGTTCCAGAGGCTGGTAATGAAAATGATTAAAGAGCTGCTGATGAAAAGCCTCGAGGAATTGGGATTACTTAGCCTGGAGAAGAGAAATCTGAGGGGTGATTTAACGGCAACCTTCAAGTACAGTACACGGAGGGTTATTACAAGCACGGGAGCCAGCTGTTCCCCAGCTGTACCCATGGTTGAAAAGGAAAGGACTAGAATTGCAGGGCGGGATTTGTTAGCCAGTGACACCAGGGATCTCAGGCAAACTCAAAGGTGAAAGGTCAGGGAAGAGCAAGGATCTGATGAGCGGAGTTTCTGCTAAGTCAGACAGCAACATGAACTCGTGTCACAAGGGCTTACGGGAGAAACTGTGGGCTCTTTCTAAACACTGAGAAAATTTAGGCTCTGAGGGGAGGGATGGTGCTGCTGCTTGCTTGTAGGCCCCAGGAACTTGGGGAGCTCAGGTTGAAATCCAGGGAGCTCTGACGAGAGAAGGCAACAACACTAGCTGGGAACCTCATGGAGCCTGAGGTGCGCCCGGCGACTCCCTTTCTGACGCTGTTTCCTACCTGTGTCTGGCAAAGGAGAGGAGACTCTGGGGTCTCCAGGCATGGGAGGCAGGTGTTGCCCTGTGTCCCCACTGCCACCATTCTGACGTGGGCTGGTCCTCACCCCATGGGCTTCGGTTCACCACTGACTCTCAATTATCAGCAACTTTATTCTTAAGAAAATGACACTTTTAAAAAAATGTTTTATTACAAAGCTTCTTTTAAAAAATGCTCAGCACGTTAACTCAAACTGGAATGACAAACGTAAAGATGACAGTTTGGGGCAAAGGCTGTGCCTCGCTATTTCAAAGTAACAGGTACATCAACGCTCATTTCAACAACTGGCATAAATTCCCACTAATTGGCTAATGAAAACAGATACAAATACAGAACATTTAAAGTAATAACAATTCAAGTGCTGGGCTGTTTACATGAGTGAAAGGAAAGAAATGAAATCCACTGCAAATGGGTTTGCTCAAGAGTATATGTTAAAGTTTGTCATTATAAAAAAAAAAACAGAAATTAAGTGAGATGGGCTGCCAATCGCTAACAACGAGAGCGGGTTTGGCTAATTGTTTAGCTCTATCTGACACTTCAACGGGACAGAGGCCACCGTGTGTCACAGAGAAGCCACGCAAGATCGCTCAGAAAAACAGAAGGCTTCTTCTCATCTTGTTTTCATTCCAAACTCTTCCAGACCTATGAATTTCATTTAAAAGCTCAGAGCTAGCAAAATATACAAGGAAAATAAGAATGGGAAAAAAAGTAAATTTAAAAATTCGAGTTAAAAAAAAAAGAAGCAAACATAAGCTTGATCCTTTTGTACTGTTAAATAAAAACTCGGAGGAGATAGGAAAACAAAGACAGAAACGGGAGGAGTCTTCCACAATTCTCACGCCGGGATGCTGATGGCTGCTCTGGTCCCTGGCTCTGGTGGCACGTGACAAGGTGCTGTCCTTGCTGAAGGGTGACAAGTCTGCACGGAAGAGAAGTGCACACAGGGACCGGAAGCGATGCTGCTCAGCGGGCAGGGCCTGCTAGCATTCTCATGGGCATTTTTTTTTCTTTTTTCTTTTTCAGAAACAAGCGTTTTTCGGCTTGCTTTTGGAAGTCGGCGCTTGCAGGAGACAGGAGGGAGGGCCGGCAGTGACTTGTCTCTGTGGGTCAGCGTCTCTAGCAGTGACCTCAGGGTAAAGAGGCTGTCAGTGCTCCTGGGGTCAGCCGGGCAAGCTGTGGAGACAGTCTGGGTTTTCAACAAGCTTCCATCTCCAGAAGAGGGCCTGGGGTCGCCGCCTTGGCTTTGCACGTTGGGAATGAGCTTCTTTTGCCGCCTCAAGAAGAAACAAACGAAATACTATTAATATGAATTGGCCACAGGCCTTGGAAGACTGTACTTTCTATTACAGGCAGCGTTGTCTGACCTAGGAATTTAAATGATCCATTTTCTCAAGTTCATGTTGGCTACAATGGATTGCTGGATACAAGCCAAAAGACCCTCAAATGCATCCCAGGGTAAGCACAGCAAACTGAATTTGTACTTGGCTCTGTATCTGTATGTGCAGTGATGACGTGACATGGATTTAAAGTGTTGGGTCTTGGTTAAACAGACAGACAAAATCACGTTCGGAAAAAACATCAATAGGAGGAATGGGCTAGACATGAACTGGAGAGGTGAGCAAGAGCCAGGCCAGGGGAGGGCCTGTCATGCTGAAGTATTAGCTGGTTTAAGTTCACTGTAGGGAGCCACTGCAGGAGTCTACACGGGACTGGAACGTTCCAGACAGCCAGCATGCTGCTGATGCCGATAACTACAAGCCTAACACACCTAGATGTGCTGTCCGTTCTTACAGTTCAAGGGGTGGAAGCACCTCCCCTTCCACTTACGTTCTCAAGATGATTCCCTCCACAACAACAGAGACATTTAACGCTAGCCAAGAATGCATACTCTGCAAGGATTTTAAAAGAACTGTTTTTCAAGACAAAGAAACCCTAGTCTCCAAAGCTTTAATGACCTGAGATTTACAAAGGCGATTAAGGGCGAAAAGGAACTGTAACCAACGGAGACAGACACAGCAAAGGTGTGGATCCGTCCCTCCACCCAGGAAAGCACTTTTCTCCACGGCTTTGAACTTGAGGCAGGCGCAGAAGCCCCGCGTCCCATCTGGAGCCTTTGACAGCCTCAGACAAACCCACCCCTCTGTGCTTCTGATTGGCATATCCCCCTTACAAGTAGAACGTTCTCCCAAATGATTAATTCTATGCTGCGGCTCCTTCACACTTCCACTGAAGAGGAGAGGATAGAGCGATCGGATGACAGAGAGAAAAGCCCAGCCTGGGTAGCCTAGGGACTTTCCACAGGACTGAGACTTGGAGTAGAAGAGGGCGCCTGCCCACAAGCTGTGCTGAGGAGCGTGGGGAGAGGCCTTCTGTGCGTGGAGGAGGGCAAGGCTGTGCATGGAGGACTGCTGCTCCCACCACAGCTGTCCCCACAAACACCTGACCCAAACCGTGAAGCAACTGTATCCCCCAGTAGCTACTGAGAAATAAAACAAACCAAGACAACGGGAGGAAAACATCGCAACACTTGAGCTGTGAAATCTCCACACAGGATTTACAATTCTACTCTGCAAGGTACCCTTTCCCCACTTAGCAGAACAGCACCCTGCTCAGCGGGAGATCCTAGTTGTCCGGTGAGCAACACACTGGTCCTCTGCTCAGGAGGATCAAAGAACTACAAAAGGCAAGGCCTTCTTTTCTGATGAGAGAGAGGAACAGGACTAACGTCTGGGATGGGCGTGGACCCCACAGATCCTCGGTTTACTTTGTGCTTCTGCAGGAAGGAGGTGCAAAGGCTTGGTCCAAGCTCTTCTTCCTGGGCAGTTTTCCTCAGTCTGTGATGGGATTGTTTCTTAAGAAATATGGTTTCTAAAGAACACATGGCCTTGAAGTCCTTCACTGCTGGCCTAAGCCAGGCTGCTTCTACTGTGGGAGACAACCTGTCCCTCTTTGCCGGGGTCTCTCCCCAACCCCGGGTGCAGGGAATTCTAAAGTCATGCAGTAAAACCAACTTCTGTGGCCTTGCTATGACCCCTGTTCTAGAGTAGAGCAGATCCCTTCTCCGGCCTGCTTGCCTACAATCACCCCCCCCCCATTCCTCCCTTCTTGAGTTGGGCTCAGTAATAATACAATAGTTAAGACAAGCATGGCTGCCTGCAGCATCATTTCCTCACGAACAAGACATAACTTACCTGGACAGACTCTCTCTGTCTTATTTCAGTCAATTTCTCCGACATACGCATGGTTTGACTGCCTTTACTTCATCATTCTGTTGCCTCGCAAACCCCCCCCCCCCCGACAAGTTGGTTGTCTTCAGAGGTGCCCTGCATGGCAGCCTGCCACCCCAGATTGAGTTCCTGTTGGGGAGCTGTCATCTAAAGCATCAAGGAGGCTCTTTGCCTGTCCTTGGCCACCCCGTTAAAATACATGGGCATCCGGGCAGATGGACTCTCATGCCCCATGGGAGAAATGGATTCCTGAGTGTGGTGGCTTACATATATAAAACGGGTCAGATCGAGATTCTTTTGAAGAATCCACTGGCACCAAGCTCCAGAGAAGGGAGACTTGCCACGGTCTGCAGTGGGGCTGGGCTTGCTTGCTGGCAAGGGACGGGGCTCCACCCACTGAAGCCTTCCTGCACAATCAAAGCAGCAATTATCGAGCCCTCAGCTTCAAAGGGAGCCAGCCAGTCTCTCTTACAGATGTTAAGGCCAGTGCCCGGCCATGTGGCCATTAGTGCAGTGCCTTTGACAGCCGCACAGAATACGATGCCCCTCATATCCCAAGTGCTACGCTTTCCTGAACCTATCTCCAATCCGACTCGAAACCTCTCTACTCAGGTGGAACCCAGACCCTCTCTGGCTTATGAAGAGCCCGCAGGGAAAGGGCAAAATCCAAGATCTGACCCTGAGAAACTGGGCCTCTGGCTGTGGCACAAACCTGAGAGGGAAGGGGGAGGGGATGGGTAGGAGGCCCCTCCTCTGTGAAAACCAATGTGGAATGCTATTGAAGGCTTAGAGGCTTGGGCAGCCGAGGCATTCTCCCAGCTATTGTCTGACAGGGGAAGCTGGCACCCCGGCTACCTGGGCTTGGCAGCTACAGATGCTCAGGCAGGGCTAGCAAGACGGGTCTCTAGGGACAAAGTGCAAACTCTCCTTCCCTTTACAGCGTGCTCAGAACTGGTGAGCAACCAGAAGCAGTGCACTGGGACGAGATTCACCCCCTCCACCACGTTGTCCCGCCTCCTGCCACTTCAGCCTAAAGGCCACCAGCAGGAAGTAGGGGCCTGAATGCGTTTCCAGTTATGACATCATCTTTGGAAGAGTATTAAAAATCAGTTTTGTGAGAGGTGAAAGGAGGTTTAACTCCAAGAATTAATTGCCTTGTGGCAACATGCTACACCCCTCAAGCCAGCAGCAGGCTATTCTCAGCCTGTTGCGGCAGGGCGAGAACTCCTGCGTTCCACAATTTAATGTATGTGGAGGGTGACCGTGCAGGATTCCAGGGCAGGACGCAAGCAGGGCAGAGTTGTCTAGCCCTGTCTTTCTGCAGAGGAACCGAGGCAGACTGTGACGGACTGGCCCAAGGTGACCCCTGTGACGGCAGCAGGGCCATTCCCCCAAGCATTCTGCTTCTACTGGGCCATCCATCGCAGTAATGACTTCAAGGTGACCGTGCCTGCCAGAAGCCTGGCACTGGCTCAAACTTTACACGGTTTCATACACGGGGACAGTGCTGTGTGTTCTCACTTATTTGTAGAGGAGGAAATCATGGCCCAGGGAGGTGAATGAACTTGTCTGACATCACCCAGCCTGCAGTGGGGAAAATGCTTCTGAGTGCTCAACACACTTTCACCCCCACACTTTGCAACTAAACGATCATTCATTTTCTTTATCCCCCCAACTTCTCTCTGTCCATCTGTCAGTCCATCACTGGACAACAGCACCTTTATCCTGGCAATGTGCTCTACGCCTAGAACATCCTAGCTTTGCCCAACCCAAGATGTTGCGCTGTTTGAAAGCAAACCTATAAAGAGACCCGAGATGGTCAGGCCACGATGCAGCTCAAATCCCCTGGGAGAGCCTGTCCTGACCTACTAGGCCTGGCTGTAGGTCCTCGGCAGCGAGACAACCTGGGGTTTGGGAAACGGGAAAATGGAAATGAGTGGTCAGGGAGCTTGACACTGAGGTTTTTTTTTTGTTTTTGTTTTTGTTTTTTTTGCAACAACCTAGGGTTCCTCAACTCCCCCAAAAGGCTGAAAATGTGGGATCCACAGGCTGAAAATGGGAGGGTCAAGGAGACTCAGGCTGACCAACAGGGAACCACGATGAAGCACCAAGGAAGCAAGATGATACCACTTACGGGGATTTCTGGCATAAAATTAAAGAGCACCAGGGAATTGCTGGGTACAGAATGCCTTCTCCAACAGTGGTGGCTGAGCAAGTCTAAAGGCAGACCAGAGTACACTGAGGAACTTGGCGACCATCAAGCTAGAGCTGAATCCAAACCAAAAGTGTGAGCACTCTTGCTCTGGACTTTTCTATAACATGGTGAATGCAGGAATGACGGCTCCCTGCTAAGGCTCCAGGTGCCTCGGCGGATCATCAGGAGCGCAGCTGCAGCAGGGAGAACAGTGGAGGGGTTGGAACATCACAAGAAGCCACAGTGATGCCACGGAATCCATGCGCAAACCCAACACAGTTTACTTCTATATAGCACCCTCGGGCCTCTAAGTCCAGGCCCTTTGCTTTCGACTTTTCTTATTCATTCAGTTTTTTTCTAAGGTTCCAATCCCCACAGTGTAACAGAAGGCACATATTCCTCATAGAGGGAAATCACTCGTATTGCAAAGAAAGTTACAGAAACATTAGAGGCAGCAATTTAAAAAAAATTCTTAGACTCCCTGGAGCCATTTACAGTAATGCCAAGCCAGCACAGTCCTTGTAGCATGTATACTACAGTACACACGATGTAGTGATGTAGCATGTATACTATAGTGCACACGGTGTAGTGATGTAGCATGTATACTATAGTGCACACAGTGTAGAGCGATGTAGCATGTATACTATAGTGCACACAGTGTATAGCAATGTAGCATGTATACTATAGTACACACAGTGTAGAGCGATGTAGCATGTATACTATAGTACACACAGTGTAGAGCGATGTAGAATGTATACTATAGTGCACACAGTGTAGAGCGATGTAGCATGTATACTATAATTTCAGGCCACCGTGTTGAAGGTAAAATTGTACTTAAAGCCTTTAAAAAATACATGTGTATGGGTGTTTTCCTACATGCGCGTCCCCACATCACCCATGTTTCTGGTGCCCATCAGAGGCCAGAAGAGGGTGCTGGATCCCTTGGAACTAGAGTTACAGGTGGTTGTGAGTTGCTGTGTGGATGCCAAATATTGAACCCAGGTCCTCCTTCTGGGTGAGCATCCAGTGCTCTTCACTGCTGAGCTTTCTCTCCAGCCCCTTAAGTCCTTGATTAAAAAAAAAGTTCATGTCTGGAGCTGTGGGTGGTGCAGAGTGGCAGAGCCTATTGTCTAGTTTCTGTCGCTGCGATAAAACACCATACCCAAAAGTCCATCAAAGTCAAAGGATGCGAGGGGAGGGACTGATGTAGAAATGTAGCCTAGCAGCTCTCTGCTCCTGGCTTGCTCAGCCTGCTTTCTTTCTTCCTTTTTTTTTTTCATGATTAACCCAAACTACAAACTAAAATTTATAAATTTCAAATATATCAGTATTTACAATACTTTTCTCTATGCATTAACATGGAAACTTACCATGTATATTACAAGAACCTAGGACTACAAGAAAGTCTTATACAGCCTGCTTTCTTATACAACTGGGCCAGCCCACGTCCATCACTAATTAGATAAACGCTCTGTAGCCTTGCCTATGAGCCGCTCTTACGGAAGCATTTTCTCGGTTGTGATTCCCCTTTCTCAGATGTCTCTAACCTGTGCCAACGTGATAAAAACAAAAACCAAAAAAACCTAACCAGGATACTTACCGTGTACAAGGCCCTGGGTTCTACCCTGAGTACCACACACATACTAATTCTCATGTTCTGGTATTTAAAGAGATAGAACTCCGGGTTTCCCTCAGAAGGTGGCATTTCCCAAAGTTCTAGAAACCTCATTGAGAAAAAGATTCTATTAAAATTTGTCTAAAACAATAAAACAATTCCTTCTTATTACATAAGTTAATTTAGTAGATAGGTGCAATTGTGATTCATAGGTTTGGGGACAATTCTGGATCTCACGCTATCTCCGGGGAGTTTTAGTGAGCCTCGTGTGCATCTCTTCATCCCCAGCTAAATATTTTCAATATTTGTTTCTTGTGTATGGGTGCTCTGTCTGCATGTGTACAATGTGTGGTGTGTGCCTGATGCCTCACAGGCAAGAAAGGGGCTTGGGCTACTCAGGAACTGGAGTTGCAGATGGCTGTGAACTGATCTCGGGTCCTGTGGAAGAGCGGTCACTGATCTAAACCACTGACCCATCTCCACTGCCCTTTTAGTTAAGTTTTAGTGGCAGCTGCTCAGGGGACCTGGTTGTTTTCTGAGTTCAACTTTTCTATTTCTGCTTCTCTGGCCCAACAGTATGATAGAGGGGCAGTCCTACCTGACACCATTCTCACTGGTGCTAAACACATGTTGAAACAAGGTTTTGCTTTTTTTGGAACTTTCTGAAAATCGCCTACAGCTGTTTTTACACACAGCTGTGGATGCAAAGACTTGGGAGTCTGAACTATGCCCATCAGTGTGCCAAGCATCCTGTCACGTGGATGAGTGTGGTGGTTTAAATCCGAAGTCTCGGGCATTTGATGTTCAGTGGGGCTATTTGGGGAAGCTTTGGAGGGGTGGTATAGTTGGAGGAAGTGGGTCACTGAAGTGGGCTTTGAGAGTTTGCCTGTTTGAGTCACTCTCTCTATTTCATGCTGTGGCTGCAAATGTGAGCCTTCTGCTTCCTGCTCCTGCCAGCATGCCCGCTGCTTGCTGCCATGTGTCCCTGCCATGGTGGAACCAGAGCCCAAATAATCTCCTTCTTCTATATGTCTTGGTCATTGTGTTTTTATTTCAACAACAGAAAGTAGCTAAAACAATGACCATGGAAATCCTGGATGCAGGGTCAGAATTTGAAAACTCAGTTTACAGGGTAGCTGATTTACCTACGTTGTCATTATATAACCATCTCTTTGTTAAAACAGTGTGATGGAGCCTCACCTTCCCTGTCAGAGGTCTGAACTTTCTAAGGAACATTACAGCCCAGAGTGCTTGCTGCCTTACGGATTCTCTGAGAGGTTTCTACTCCTCTGTGGCAGCAGCGGCAGCCATTTGTAGACACGCAGCGCACCCAGAGGAGGGAAGATGGAGGCAGGCCATTCCTTCAGAATGGGCAAGCAAGGCACAGAAGCTGTGGAAGAGCCTCTTCAGGACACCAAGATCTCCAGCTTCAAGCAAAGTGAGCCAGGAATCTCAGGCAAGACAGACGCAACTAGACACTGCATTGTGAAGAGAGGCAGGGCAGCCTCCACTAGGGGGCGGTGCTGAGCACGGCTTGCGTGACCTGACTTCAGCTGGGTGGCTGGCTACTGCACAGCCAGGAATTGAGACACTGTGACCCCGGGCCCCTCTAACCTGACAGCCACTCACCTCCAGGGATAGGAGTTGTTTCCCAAGGTCTTTAACTCCCTTTAACTACCTTTAGCTTGCAAAAATTTTCCATCAGGTGCTTCCTGTGTGTTACAAGATGAAGAAGGGAGAGCAGGTGGCATGTATTCTCTTTCTAGGTAAGGCAGGCCTTTGTGGAGACTCTGGACAAGTGTGAGGATTTCTCCACCTGCCTCCAAATTCCCTTTAATCTTACCAATTCAAAAGCAACAACAAACAACCACCGCCACAACAAAAACCCTGGCTTGGTTTTCTACCTGAACACCAACCCAGAAGCAGACGCCTAGACCTGTAACGAGGCTGGTGTTCACTTGTCAGGTAGACAGATGTGCCAGGGTGAGCTTCAGACTATACAGGAAAGAAACATCTTTGGAAGACCACGGAGGATGTCTGACTACTTCCCAAGTCTCAGAGGACAGGGCAGAAGCTGGGGCGACAGCACCGGCTCCTCCAGACCCTCGGGGCTCCGCCCTCTCTCTGTCTTTACATCTCAGTCCTGGCTCTGCAGCCGGGAGGTCCTGTGGGAGGAATCACAGGACCCAGGAGCCTCGAGCCTTTCAAACGCCAGCAACAAACAGCAGCCAGGAACAATATTCTTTCAACGTGAATCCAAGCCCAGCACAATTAACTCCTGTAGCCTGTACAGCGGCTGGCAATTAACTCTCCCACACAGCTCCTGGCCTCGGGCCGTGAAGGCTGAAGGCTCTACTTAGTGATAAACACACTTCTTCATTTAGTTAGAAGCCTCTGAGATAAAGATGGGGATGGGGCAGGCAGGGTGGGTGTGAGGGGCTGTGTGTGCATTGGGGTCTCCACTTCTGCGCCTTTAGCCAGGAGTTCGCTACCTTCCTGAAGGATCTTGTTTGTCCTTTCAAATGAGCTTGTGGATACCATATAATCAGAGGCGCTACATTATCTGTGTATAATTTTGGCTCTGGGACTTGTTGGACTGCAGTAAATATTAATAAACTTGTTTACGGAGTTGGTTTCTAATTAATAAACCCAAGTGATCAATTTTCCTGATGTTTTAAAACATCTGGTTCTTCGCTTATTTTCTTCCACATATTGACTAAATCAGGAAGAAAGAAAAGTTGAGTCTTTGATAACGATCTTTGACCTCCTACAAGCTGCTGAGGTGTTGTAGGTTGCAAAATCAAACCCAGGCCAAAGCCCTACAAACTTTCGGTGACATCACTGTGTTGTGGAATCTAGGAACTTTCTGACCAATCCACAGCCCAAACTCCAGCCACCCAGGACATTGCCTCTTTCCTACCCAGATTTATTTATATGTAACTTATAACACAACTATAGCACTGAGAGAGAGAGAGAGAGAGAGAGAGAGAGAGAGAGAGAGAGAGAGAGAGAGAGAGAGAGAGAGAGAGAGAAAGAGAGAGAGAGAATTTCTCTGTATAACAGCTCTGGCCATCCTGGGACTTGCTTTGTTGACCAGGCTGGCTTTGAACTCACAGAGATCTGCCTGCCTCTGCCTCCTCCCGAGTGCTGGGATTACAGGGCTTCGCCACCACCGCTCAGCTCAAATCATATTATTTTATAGCTACTCATCTTATGCCTATGGCCTATCAAACTGGTAACTCCTCTGGGAAGGGGAAGGACCTTAGCTCCTAGCTTACCCTCCGGCTAATATCTACAATATATTAAAAACAAACACAAACCTCTGGGGGCTGGGAAGGAGGCACAGGAGTCTAAGAGCATGGACTGCTTTTAGCGAGGATCTGAGTTGGGCTCCCAGCACCCACATCAGGGGCCCACAACTACCTGTAACTCTAAATCAAGGGGATTCAGCGCCCTCTCCTGGTCTCCACAGGCACTGTACTTACATACACAACCCTCCTCACAAACATTTTTTTAAAGTGCAATGGTGGCACACACCTTTAATCCCAGCACTCGGAGGCAGGAGTAGGCAGACCTCTGTGAGTTCAAGGCTAGCCTGAGCTAGTTCAGGACAGGCACTAAAGCTACACAGAAGCCCTGACTTAAAAAACAAAAAAAGAAAAAGAAAATTAAAGTGACCCCAAAGCAAACAAAACCCTCATAAAGATAACAACAACAAGAAAACCAAACAAGTAATACAATCGATACATGGGTAAATTATCTAAACAGCTACTTTTGAGAAACATGTTCAACATCTTTAGCTATCAGGGAAAGGCAAACCAGTTACATCGAGTCCACCCACCCCAGTCTAGATGGCTGCTGGTCACAACCTATCCATGTGGGATGGGAATGTAAGTCAGTATAACCACATGGAAATCGGTATATGATGGTTTCCCAAAACACTGAAAGTAGGACCTATAGAATAATCTGGCTCCTGGGTAGACACCCTCAGACAACAGAGATACCCCCACACTCAGGATTCTGGAGGGGCTGTTCACAACAGTCAAGTTATGGAACCAGTCCAGGGGTTTGGGAACAAATTAATTAGGCGAGAAAATGTGGAGTACTATTTAGCTGTAAAGAATGAAAATTAAATTGTTTGAAAATGGAATAAGAATAAGTCATTAGAAAAATGGAAGGAACCAGGGATGATGATGTTAGGTAAAATCATCTAGACCGGGATAAACCATTGTGTTTGCTCTCAAATGTGGAAGCTACAGGTTATAAATAGCATGAAAGTGGAGGAGAAAGGGAACCCACAGAGGGGAGAAGAGGTGTGGGAGAGAGCAGTATGGGGGAAGAGGGCAAATCAGAACAAAGCCTAGTGACACATGTATGTCTATAGAAGCACCATAACAGTGATGGGGTAGGCCATCAAGCAAAATGAAGTATCAAAATTCCACATGGAAACCTGCTACTCTGTAAGCTAACTTAACAATAAAAATAAAATAATTTTAAAAGACAATCGCATCACAAAATTATTTATTTTGTATATTAACCCAAAGAGTTAACTTCAAAAAATTTTTTTTCAAGTAAAGGAAACAAGAACTGGGGGCTGGGGCTGGATGGGTGGCTCAGTGGTTAAGAGCACTGGCTGCTCTTCCAGAGGACCTGAGTTCAATTCTCAGCACCCACGTGGTGGCTCACAACCATCTGTAATGAGATCTGGTGCCCTCTTCTGGCCTTCACGGATACATGTAGGTAGAGCAATGTATACAATAAATAAATACATTTTTTAAAAAAGAGTGTGGGCAGGCAGGCAGGCAACCAAAGGGGGCAGGGGGGATTCTGAAAATTCAGAGGGTCTGCTAAGAAACAAGAATGGGATGGGAGGTTGAACTGGGAAGTAGGAATGAGTGGCAGGGAGGGAGGATGTGACCAGGCAAGGTGTGTGTCCTGGAGTGTCTGTGAGAAACCTATTCATGTGCAGCTAACTGTAGGGTGTTTAAGAAGTTTCCCTGAGCGCACTGAGGAGTGAGGCCTCCTGGAGATGGAGCCGGTTCCCACCAGCCCCAGGCGCTGGGTTTTATCGGTTTTAAGTGTAGCTGGCGCCATCCTCTCAGAACTGAAACAGGGATGTGAGGAGTTCTCAACCTTCCTACTGCTGCGGCCCTTTAATACAGTTCCTCACACTGTTGTGACATCTCCCCCCCACCCTTTAATACAGTTCCTCACACTGTTGTGACATCTCCCCCCCACCCTTTAATACAGTTCCTCACACTGTTGTGACATCTCCCCCCACCCCCGCCATAACATTACTTTGTTGCTACTTCATAACTGTCATTTTGCTACTGTTAGGAATCATAACATAAATCTTTTTGGAGATAGTTGTTTGCCAAAGGGCTTGCGACCCACGGGTTGAGAACCGTGGCTCTACACACGGAGTTGGTTCTAATCCAGTCCTTCATCTCTCCTAGGCTTGCTCCTGAGGCGAAGTCAGCAGAGGCAAGTCAGGGCCTTCCTACCCCATGAGAGAAGCCAGACCCACATAACCAGAAGTGTTTCTGAGCACCATGGGGCACCAGAAAGCCACTCTGGGGAGGGGAAGACACTCAGAAGGTGATCTGCACAGGAAGTGAAGAACCACACAGGGCACACGACACCGTCAAAGTCACACAGGCATTTAACTGTCACACGGAACCCCTCGGGGTGATGGCAAGTTAGGGAAAGGGTGCAGGCAGTCCCTGTTGGGTCCCCCAACAGCATGAGGCAGCTCAGACCAGAAGTTAAAGGAGCCACAGCTTGGATGCCCCTTCTCTCTTCAACCCCAAGTCCAGAGACTATAAAGGGCTATTCTATGCCACACAGCTCCCACAGGGCCTGTTCTGAGAGACGGGTGGCCCAGTCCCAAGGTTTGTGTTTTCCACTATAGCTCTTACAGAAGGAAAGGTCTTCCCGTGTCCCAGGACAAGAAAGCTTGTTTTCATTATAGCATCGCATTGCCCTGCTATGCTATATGCTAGGGTTGTGTGTCAAACACCCTCGAAGCAACACAGGTAGCACATGACGGTGGGGACCTTCTCCACCCTTTGCGGTGCAGCATCTCCAGGTCTCATAAAACCTGGCTCAATACTGAAGCACTGGTGAGCAAGCAGCAAGTCAGTCACTGTGTGCAGGGAAATTTCTGGAATGCCACAGCAAAGGGAGGGGTGTGGTAGGGGGAAGGGGACAAGGAAAATGTGTTCATCACAATTCTCTGGACTCTTTCTGGATGGCGGCCTGGGTTCCTCTCTGCTCTGTACTCATGGCTACCAGGGCGTGTGTGTGTGTGTGTGTGTGTGTGTGTGTGTGTGTGTGTGTGACTTCAAAGACCCCAGGCCAGTGCAGGGGATGAGGGGCAGAGCAACATCATGACTCTAAACCAGTAGATGCAACAGCTCAGGCGCCACCCAGCAGCGGGGTGGGGGGGGGCGCTGAAGGAAAACTGGGGAGCAGAGGCAAGGCTTTGTCTTGTTTTTCTTGCATATTCAAAAAACACCCCTTGACCTTCAAAGAGAAAAAGAAGTGGCCAGAGGGCTCAAGGGTCGCTGTGGCTCATAAAGAAACGGGCATCTGCAGGAAAACAGACTCAGCCTTAGCTTTTATATCCAAATAGTATCGACCATGAAAGGCATTAAATCAAGTTCCAACTCTGAAGTACTACAGTGCACTTTACACGAGGCAGGTGGCTCTAAAACTGTTGGTGCAAAAGTAGCGTTCGGTACAGCACTGAGCGCCAGCCGTTGGCACACTGCACTCCTGAGGGCCTTCTGCATCGGGGCGGGAAATGGAAAGGGTGGCCGACCATTCCTAAGAGGTCAGCAATGAAAGGTTATGTTTATAAAACAGTATACAGCCGGCGACACCTTGGCTGGCAGAGGGCCATCCTGGCATGCGTGGGATCCTGGTTGGATCGCCAGTGCCATGCCAACCAGGCATGGTTGTGCAGGCCTGTCATCCCAGCACTCAGATGGTGGAGGCAGGAGGGTGAAAGTTCAAGGCCAACCTTGGCTACATTTGAGGTGAGATGGAGGTCTGCCCTGGGCTACACGAGGCCTGTCTTAAGAAGGTAAAACACAGAAACAATACGAAGTGTGTACGCATACTTTTTTCTACTTTTTTTCGAGGTGGCTGTCTATGAAGTCATATGTATCTCTGTGCACTGAGGACAAAATGAGGCGGCCGGCTCGGGAGACCTTGAGAACACCCATTCAGTCGTAGGTGGCCGTGGCCACCATCTGTGACCTTGCTACATTGCGAAACGATGGAGAGTCACCCACGAGAAGAGATGGCCTTTAACTGGGGGAGCAGCCACTCAGAAGTGGCTGAAATCGGTGAGGCTAGATCAGGCTAGGACAAAGGCGGCATCAGACAGGGATTTGGCAACCTGGGAGGTCGGAATTGAAGATTGAGAAAGTTTCTCGGGAGAGGAAGGAACGGGGCTGTCACGAGGAGCAAGGAGCCCTTCTGCGTTCCTACTGTGGAAAGACCTGCTCATTACGTGGTGGGCCTCACTCCTTCTTCGAGGTAAGGAAAGCAAGGCTAACAGACTGATACGCAGAGTCCAGGCAGCCGGCTGATTGCAAGTTCAAATCTCCCAGGTACCAGAGCCTTCACGGGGAGATTTCCATAGGGAAAATCCTATGAACCTTCAGGACCCAACGTAAATTTTGAAGCGTGGATGAGGTCGCCTGGCTTATCAGGTGCATCCATACTGCAGGTCAAGGCTCCTCCAAGGCCTGCTGCTCAGACTGGTCTATTCCTAAGTAGAGTGAGCAGGCCTGCCAAGAACAGGCTGTGCCCTCCATCTACCTGGAGAACTGCTAAACTTGTTTGGATAGAGCGCAGGTCTCACGAGGGCCAGTTGGGAGAAACTGTGAGTAAATGACCTGAGGCACAAGGACGGCCAGGGCAGATCTCCACCAGGTGACAGGACTGCAGCCTTGAGGCAATAAGAGCTAGCTATGTAGAGAGGTGGCATCATCCATTTGTGTCACAGAAACTCCCTCTGAGAGCATTACGGATGACCCGTGGATGGAAAGTCTATGCCCACAACACTTCCCCAGACTACGATAACAACAGTAGCAGAAGCTGGGCAGTCTCGGAAGGAAAGGCAAAAGAGGACCTGAAGGGAGTCCGATAGGACCGGTGACTGGAGAAAGCACAGGTTCTGGAGAAAGAACACCGTAGAAACAAAGGCAGCTGTTGTGCAGAACGGTTACACCTGTCCATTCAAACCTGAGACCCAGCCTTCACTTATAAAGCCAGATTCCCTGGGTCATGTGGCTATACACTAAAGATTGCTCATGGAAATAAGGGAATCTAGTTTTACTTACAAATCCTAGGATGCTATCTAACAGTGGTTACCAACAAAGAAAAACACTCAAAAGAAGAAATCAATCAATCACTTAAGTGCCCATCTGATATTTTAAAATAGAAAAAACAAATCACATCAAGTTTTCTCACTACAAACAAAACGTCCACACATCATTCCAGCTGAGTCGCTACAATGTAGCAGGGCTGACTGGACTACAGTGATGTTGCTCAGACCCATCCCTGCTGGCAGAGGAGGGTGACGTGCCGCTCCTTGTTTTTTCTTTTTAAGGACTTTTTTCCCACTGGTCAGTAAGAAACAGCTGAGGAGGAAACGGTGAGGCAAGAGACTAGAGAAGTGAGTGGAACAGGAGGTGTAGTAGAGGTCAAAGCGCAACACTGTTTCGCAAACACACAGCCGGGATAAAAACCGGGGGAGCATCAACAGAATGAGACTGACTGGGGTGCCGGTTTCCTCTCTCAGGAACAATGCTGAAGGGAACTGGCGAGAGCGGGGGAAGATCCACAAGCAAGAGCCTCTTGTTAGCACTAAATCAGAAGCAGGGCCAGAGAGTTGATCTTACCATGTTTCAGATGTAGGCAGCTGTCATTCTGGGACCTGTACCTGCAGAAAATTGTGTCTTTAACAAATTTTTTATGGAGAGGTTTCTGTACATTCCAAACACGTAGTAGTAGCTACAACATCATGTGGACCTGCTTGCTTTGCTTTTTTTTTTTTTTTTTTTTTTTTTTTTTTGTGGTTCTCATCATAGAGCAGCCATTTCTGTCTGTGCATCGCATGTGGCAGGCCTTCTAACAGAAGGAAGAAGGAACTAAAGTGGGCCCTCGCTGACTCCGGCAATCAGTGCAAGCCCCGCCATTGTGTTGTTTAGCATTAAGAACCCCCAAACGCGTGAAAGACTCTCAAGGGAATGCAGGGTAGCATGTTGTACTGTCATCATAAAAGTGATACCTTTGGACTATGCAAACAGAGCAGAGGCAGAAGCAGAGAGGACACAGACAACAGAAGGTGAGGGGAAGGGAATCAACCGCAGCTCCTAACTATGACTTTGGGAAACAGGGATGGGAAAGGAATTTTTTTTTACAGGCACTTTCACATTTAAAAGAAAAGTCTTTTGGAGATGTTAAGGAATTCCAGGAACGAAAGCCGAGTGAGGGGGTCACACGTGACAGTCACAGAAGGAGGCAGCGCCTAGGAAGACGTGGACTGCTGACAAAGGAGAAGGGCAGGAGCAGCAGCGCCAACAGAGAGCCACGCAGTACCTACCTGAAGTGGATTCCTGTAGCTTCTCTCTCTTCCTCTTCTTCTTCTTGCCCTGGAGGACAGAGGCACAGTGTCAAGACAGAAAGCGGAGGGCAGGCATGCCGGTGCGCATTGTATGAGAAGCACGGACAGAAGGCGGCCAGCCGGCCAGACACAGTGACTGACTTTCCGCACTTCGCGTGCATGCGTGCGTGCGTGCGTGCGTGCGTGCGTGCCCGCGCGCGTGAGTGCGGGTCCTGCAGCTTCTTGGCTACTCCTCTTAACTGACCGACACGCTCAGACACACCTCGCTGTACTGTCGTGTGGGGAGTGCCCATGTCGAATCTGTGCATGCTGTGAAATGTACTACACAACAGTTTATGCCCACTGCGTCAACCGAGAGCCCAAATCCCTGTGACAGGGGCATGATACAACCAGGGACAAAGGCAGAAGAAGTGTGGAACCTGGGAAGCCGAGGCCTCTGCTGCTTCAGACAGACGTGATGCTGATACGAGAACAATTTGAAATACATTTCAAACACATCAAGGGCAAACGAAAAAATCTGGTCACATTTTAAGTGGCGTAAATTTTCATTTCTCTTCGAAACTACTCACACTTGGTAGGCTCCAGCCGTGGCCCACTGACGTGAACCATAAGGGGTGAACCTGTGACAGGTATGTTCAGCTAATAAACATTTGTCACAGCCAACATGTCTGGAGTGATGGCAGCAATGAGCAACATCAACAAACGAAGCTGGTCAGAGTCTACTGAATCTGTCATGTGACTATAAAATTATACATGCATACTTTTCATGTACCTCAAAGCAGTTTCTCTTCATGCCACACGGTTACTGAGTGAGGCATGCAGTTTTGTGCAGCTGGCTGAGACTCTTCCTAAGCGCTAAGGCAAACAGCCTGGACCAATGAGCCAGGGAAATGGCTCCTCAAAAGAACATCATCTTTAACATGACCAGAGGTGTGCCTGGGGACTAGAGCATGCTTCCTGCATGGAAATGTTCCTGTGAGGCTGCTTCCTGCTGGAGCCTTCTGCACTTTCCTCTCTTGCTCCTGTGGGCATGGGTCTCAAGTGTCATCTCTTTCAAGAACTTTCTCTGTCCCATGCCTCATTGTTCTTCCTTAGACAGAGCTGGGGCTCTTCTGCTGAGCAAATTCTCTAGGATCCTGAGCTCAGGGCCACGCCCATCTATTCACCAGCTGTGCCAGGAGTCTCTGACCTGAGCCTCTCCCCACCCTCCACCCTGCAGCCAGCCAGTGTATAACGCTTGGAGCATCACTGCTGTGACTGCTGTGAGGTACAAATCAGTGAGGCGAGAGAACCTGCATAGATGGCAGGCAAAGAGGGACCAGTCTGGACATATTAATGAACTAATTCATGCGCAGTAAAATACCTTTTGTCAAAATTACAGACTGTGCGAGCCTCGGTGGCAGGATCAGGATCACCTCACTCAAGGAAATCTATGTGCTGTTGACTTCACAACAACTTCATTTGTTTGTCCAAATTACAGAAGTAAACCCCAATTGCAAAGATCAACGATGCCGCCGAGAGGGCCATTTCAGTGCTAAACCCAGATGTACGTTTGCTGGTCTCAGAGGGCCAGGAAGCATCCTCGCTGTCCAGCCTGCACCTGACGTTAAACTCCTGCTGGGAATACTGTTGGTTGGAGAGGGCTCTCACACCTCTGCTTGGCCTCAGCCATCAACGGGATTGTTAAAAAAAAAAAAAAAGTATGAACGAAGCTGGGTCTTCCCTTCATTCAAGCGAGGCCCATGGAAACAATTCCCGCTAACCACCATGGAGAGTAAAATCTTGAGAGATAAACTCATCATCCACCAGCTTTCTTTAAAACTACTCTTTTCATGTGAAGGGGAAGCAAAGGAAACAAGAAGAGGGAGGAGGAGGAGGAGAACGCGTGCGTACGTCTTTTCCATCTTTCTAAATGCTAAAACGTAACGCTTGAAGATCAGAACCAGAGTTTTCGAGACTTTCAGCAAGCAATGCTAAGCACATGCAAACTTCCAGCTCGGCAAAGCTCTTCTAGGGGGCCAGTGGTCCCTTCCTAGGCAAGCCACAGCCAAAGGACAGGCAGCACAGGGTGAGAAGAGGGCGCAACAAAGACTCCGTCTGTGCAGGCACTAATTACAGCTCAGGGTACGGAAGCCAGTAGACGTGTGTGTGTGTGTGTGTGTGTGTGTGCGCGTGCGTGCGTGTGTGTGCGTGTGTGTGTGTGAGAGAGAGAAACTATGCAGATCCTCACGTTGAGCTACTCCACCGCTGTGGGCAAACTGCTTGACCTCTCTGACCTCAGCAGCCCGAGAAGTAGGGTAATGGTGCTGATGCCGCCGGACAGTAAGGATGGAGAGTAACGGAAGGAAATCAAGGCATTCCCTACCATCAGCAGACGGTAGCTATTAAAGCAACCAAAATGACAATGTGGGGGTTGACTTTGTCCTTGCTTCTTATTTCCGGTGTCAGAGTTATGTCTGATGTATAATGCTCCAAATTCTGAGCAGTAAAGTGGCGTTGTCAGTGGAGTGTGTGTGTGTGTGGGATGCTTGGCCTGTTCCTAGAAAGATACATATGTTTCAAATGCTGCAAAGTCTAATATGGGACATGTGACCTTAGACACACAATGTTGTCACTGTCTCTATGGCAACTGGAGCGTCTACAGCAAAGGCCATCATTCCACTGTACACTGATTCATGGCTTCACATGTGTGGTTGAAGGGACAATTCCTCTATGTGAAGACTGTTCTGAAGGGCATTCCTGCTGCTGGTCTCCTGTTATAGACTAAAGTGTCCCCTCAAACTCCCACACTGAAATCTTAACACCTCCTGACACCCCGGAATGTGGTGGAATGAGGTGGAGGCTTTGAGGGTGCTGGTCGGGGTACGGCCACTGTGAATGAGGCTAGTCCTTGGGAAAAGGGCAGCCTGTGAGAACACAGCCAAGTGTTTGGGAGTGGCCCTCGGGTGCCCAACCTATTGCTGACTTTGGTCTCGGATATTTCAGCCTCCAGAACAGTGAGCAAGAAATTTTTGCTTTTATAAGCCACCTAGGCTACGGTATTCTGTTGTAGCTGTCCGAGCTGAGCTAAAAATTATTTCCAAAATATTCTATTATTTTTAAGAATCTAAACCGTCAAAATTGTTTTAACTTTATATAAAATGACAAAATTTCAACTATATCATTCATAATACACTTTCTATAATAATCATTTCTATTTCTATAATAATATAAATAGTAATAGTCTACTATGGCAAGACAGTGTCAGGAAGATGTTCAGACTATAACAGTAAGAGAGCTTGCAGTATAAGCGAGATAGTTCTTGACAATAAAATTATAGATTTTGGCATAATTTTGATATAATAAAAAAAC
This sequence comes from Arvicola amphibius, assembly GCF_903992535.2. Lineage (NCBI taxonomy): Eukaryota > Metazoa > Chordata > Mammalia > Rodentia > Cricetidae > Arvicola > Arvicola amphibius. The sequence goes on along the minus strand of NC_052060.1, from coordinate 38,992,546 downwards.
TAGAGCATGATAATCCCTACTCTGTCTTTATTCAAAGGACATAGAAGATGTCAGGGCACATTAATACGAGATTTAAATAATCACGTAGTTCTAATTCTGTATAAAAACAGTCACCAAGGGCTGGAGAGATGGCTCAGAGGTTAAGAGCATTGCCTGCTCTTCCAAAGGTCCTGAGTTCAATTCCCAGCAATCACATGGTGGCTCACAACCATCTGTAATGGGGTCTGGTGCCCTCTTCTGGCCTGCAGGCATACACACAGACAGAACACTGTATACATAATAAATAAATAAATATTTTTTTTAAAAAAACAGTCACCAAAACATGGTGTAACATTTGTAAGACAATCACCATCTGGAAGGAAATCTGACACCATGTGTCAAGAACTTGAAAATGTTTATATACACCTGGGCAGTGGTGGTACACACCTTTAATCCCAGCACTCGGGAGGCAGAGGCAGGCAGATCTCTGTGAGTTCAAGGCCAGCCTGATTTACAGAGCTAGTTCCAGGACATCTAGGTCTGTTACACAGAGAAACCCTGTCTTGAAAAACAAAAATCAAAAAACAGACAAACAAAATTTTTATATCCTCTTTCTCAAAACCCTGCTACTATGAATCTAGCCTGTAGAAATAATGGTCCTGTGCACAGAAAAAACACTCTACTGTGCACAGACATATCCACATCAGGGGGTTATATATCACTCTAAACGGGGAGAGAGAGGGAGAGAGAAGGAGAGAGGGGGGAGGGAGGGAAAATCTAAAATCAGGAAAAAACAGGAAACAGACATTCACTTAACAGAATATTGACATAAACTTGATTTTCATAAAAGAAAAATGCATTTTTCTATAAGAACAGGAAACGTCATAAAATATATGTACATACACACACATCTCACCTATATGCGAAACTAAAGACCCACAGAAAACATACAAGAAGGAAATATAGTTAGCACTAATCTTGCTTTTACGTGGTGAAATTATAGGGCTTTTGTTTTACATCTTTTCCTGGTATTTTAATGATAAGGGGTTTTATGTTTTGATCTTTAAAAGAGCTTTATTTAACAAATAAATTAGTACTCACAGCAACAAAACAAAAGCTTAAAGTTGTCAGAACCCAACGTACTCATGAAATCTTTATTACACAGTTCGTTAATTTCCCAAAACAAGAAACAGTGCCAACACCGTGCATCCTCCAGACATCCCCCTTGAGAGAGAGAGAGCAAGGCAGGGTGGGGGCGGGGGTGGAAAGCCACAGGGATAGACAAAGGCCTTACATAATTGTCTCTTGCTGACCAGCCTGGATAAAGCTGCATATGTAGCTGTCTTTCTTTCCGTGCTAATTCATAATATTTGGCCTGCTCTTCCCGGGAGAGGGCGTGCCACTAAAAGCAAAAAGGAAAAGGGAAGAGAGAAGGTCAGTGAGGCAGCAACAGTCCAGCTCGTGTTTCAAACTCTGACCCATGGAGTTAATGTACGCATTTAAACTCCGGTTCACTTCTAAAGGGGAGCAGTGTTGGTACTAGAGAAGCCCTCCTTGGAGTCTGGGGGCTGGAGAAAAACTCACACTTTGGTTTCTCTGCCCTGTGGTCCTGTATCACATGCAACACATCAAAGCATTCACAGTGTAAGATCTGTCGCCCACCCGTTCTTTATGCCAATACTCTTGTGCATGAACCCACATACCCAGCTTTGTCGTTTCTTCGTCTGGAGCTTACACTGGCGACTGAACCCAAGCAGCACTTATTTATGAAAAATGTGATAATTTCCAGATGCCTTTAGGACAAGCACATCCCCCTTCCCAACTCTGTCTTCTAAAGCCATGTGATAGCATCAGGCAAGTCTACCGAATCCTGACACCGCCACTGCACAGCACACTTCTGGCTGGGGCTGGCTCCTGGCCAGTGGGAAAGCAAGAAGACATGTCGAAACTTTGTCATCTACGAGCCTGGGACTGATACAGAAGGCACAATGGCTGACAAGCTTGCGCTTATGAAGGCAAGGGGTCCATTTGCGATTTTGAGGATTCCACATGCATACTTCCTTACAAGTAAGTGTTTGTGGCCCACTTCTCTGGGTCCCCAGCAGACAGGTTTCTAGTACTTTCCCCACTTCTCCCGTGCCAGGATCTGCCAGAAACACCTTACACGGAGCAGTGGGGTACCCACTAACTGTGAGGAGGAAGGGTCCCTCCCTGAAAATGTCACCGAGGGAGCTGAGAGCCTCTGCTTCTCCCATTCTGGACCAGGCAGTCTTGCACGTGGATTCTAATTCCCTTACCTTGGTTTCTGGTTTCTTTTTAGCTTTTTTTTCTTTTTTCTTTTTTTTTTTAATGACTTAAAAAGAAAAAGGAAGGTGTGGTTGGTTGGGGAGGGGAAGGGAAGGAGAAAGCAGGAGAGAAGCTCATGAGAGAACAGGCTCTCACCAGCGTGGCCTTGGGCTTGAAGGTTTGGCTTGTTCCCTCAGAAAGCAGGACTGCCTGCTGCTCTACTCTGACAGGAGAACAAGGGAGCCATCTCACAAGGCTCCTGGCACCTTCTCGCCGTGCCAGCAAGGCAGCCACAGCCGAGCCCACAGGCCAGACAGCCACTTCTATGCCTTTTGAAATCCCCTTTAAAGCCAGCCCACTGTGGTGGATCAGGCAGATGGTTTATTTTTTATTTTTAAAATTGTATTAGAAGTGCAGAATGTAAAGTTGAAAAGCATGGCACACAGGTGACTTGATGTGCGCATAAAGGCACATCACGTGCCACACTTTCAAAAACGCTTTTATTATATTTGTGTACATGCGTGTGCGCATGTGTGTATGTATGTGTGTGCAGGCACACATGTAGCAACTTAAACACAATTTATGCGAATTCATTCTCTTCCTCCATCATGTAGGCCCCAGGGATCAAACTGAGGTCACTGGCCCTGGGTGCCAAACACCTCTACCTGCTAAGCCAGTTTGCTGGCCCATAGTAATATACTCATCTATCTATCTATCTATCTATCTATCTATCTATCTATCTATCTATCTACCTATTTTTGGTTTTTCAAGACAGGGTTTCTCTGTGTAACAGCCCTGGCTGTCCTGGAACTAGTTCTTGTAGACCAGGCTGGCCTCAATCTCACAGAGATCCTCCTGCCTCTGCCTCCCGAGTGCTGGGATTAAAGGCGTGGATCACCACTGCCCGGCAGTAATATACTTTTGTTACAAAACAGTAATAACAAAAAGTGGGGAAAGGTAGCAGAAAACAAAAGAAGTTACATGGACCATAGTTCTCTGTGCCAGCAGAATCAATAAAATGGGACAAGCGGAACCAAAGGAGAAAGCGTGTATGGACACCCATGGCTATTCTGTCCAGAAAGCTGCACTGTTTTCACCCAGGGATGCAGCCAAGTATAAGAAGTCTCAAGAAGCTGGACACTACATACATGTATATATGCATATGTATGCATGCATAACGAAACACTGATCGCTGATAATCACTACCTCTCATGATGAGTGAATGTGACTGCAAAAGGCAAAAATGTCACCAAGCTGGGTGAAGAGAAGAAGTGGTCAAAAGACAAGCAGCTTGCCACTTGTGAACCTGTCTCCTAACCCATCTGACACGTCCTGTGTCCTGCGTCACATTTTAAGACAGGAGGATATTAGCATAACTAAGAACTTTGCAACCTGAGAAAAATCTAGAATGGTAAATTAAAATTAACACCCCTTCCAAATGCAAACCAAAGTTGGATCTTCTACCAGGTACTTGTTGTTCAGGGAAAAATGGTAAGAGAAGATGTGGGCTGGTAGTGCTCATGTGATTTGATATCCCTGATAATTCTAGCACAGGGCATCCACACATGATCAAGAGTCAAAGGTCATTTCACGGACTCGAGGGCAGTAGGTTCCACAACAGTACTGAAATTTTGCATTAAAGAAAAAAAAATGTAAGAACTAGATAAATAGTTTTCCTTTCAGGGGTTTCTAAAACACAACTAAGAAAACATTTTTCTAACTCATTAATTACTGGAAAGATATGTATTTTTTAAAAAATCAAATTTATTCTTAAAACATTGCCAAGTCATCCGGGGACACATTTGTTTAATTTTAAGAAACTGCTAAGACATTCTAACAGCCAAGTTGCTGTAAATCTGTAGTGAGCAGACTTCGAGCAACAGCTGGGCAAGTCCGTCTATTTTAAATAAGATTTGGACCATTGCTATTTATGATATAGATTAAGAAAACTTTGATTCATTCATATGAATGGGCATTTCTGTCTTAGAAACAGTAAAGACAATTTTTAAAAAAATCCAAAGATAAAATGTTCCAGGATGGATTTAAGATCCACTTTCAAGCACTACAATCAGGCTAGTGTAGGACTTCATGATTTTAAAAGCCAGAACTTTGAAGAGGCGGCAAGCGCAGCCCGCCGGAGGGAGTGCTCAAAGGGCAGAAAACCTGATCTTAATCAAAGAGCCAGAGGCCTATAAATAGAAACAGGTGTCCAAATCAAAGACAGAGAGAGACCCCAAATGAGAACCATCCTTAAGACACACAGGCTTGGGTCTGGGGACCATTCAGGGAGCCGAGAAAGTAGCAATGGTTGCAAACGTGCATTAAAAAGAGGAAACATACCTCAAAGATCATATCCTCACCCTCTTGAGCAGGAAAATAATTCCTGCTGCAGGGCCAGGGGGCATGTGACTCAAAGACGAGAAGAGGAAAAGAGCTAAGAGAGGTATGTGAGCTGAAATAAGAACCGTCAACCCCTCTTTGCCTCTGCTCCCTTGTTTAGAAGCTTGGAGAAAGTGGTTACTGGCCTTTTGGCTTTTAAGGTGGAGCCCTTCGAAGCAGATGGAATCACTCCTCTGCTGAGATCTGGCTTGGGAATCACCGTAATTATTGTTATTAAGTGTTTAAGAGTCCATAGGGAGATAGGACACTGCACTCGGAACACCAAAGACTATAATCTGCCGTGGTGCCCAGCCTCGAGAGCTCTGGGTCTCACAGACTGGAGCTGGCAATGGCTTGAGGCTCTCCAGTGAGACTCCATAACTCAAGGCCTGCTTCCATATTCTGTGTTGGCTGCCAGCCTCCTGAATGTCTTTAGGAGTGTTCCAATGGATTGAGTTGGGAGCATGGTAAGGAAGTATCATAACAGCCAACCCTCTCTATGCTTCCCAGGTGAGGTTAGAGCCTCTGTCACCTTGCCTGAACTTTAAAAAAAAAAAACACTAAAACACATATACAGGAGACATAAACTAAAAAGCTGCCGCACACAATGGTGAGCCCTGGAGCATAAAAATGAAGCGATCCTAATAAATCGTAATGCAGTGTTAATGAAACTGTAACTTTTGAATTAGGTGAGTTTGAGTTTGCCCTACTGCTTTAATTTCAAGATAAGACCTTCTCCATCCTGTGGGAAAGCACTTGGAACAGCTGTTGAAGGAATTTGAAGCGTTCCCATAACTTGGCTATCGTCTAGGACCCCTGTCTACGCCAAGGGCTAAGAAAATAGAACAGCATGGACTAGCGGAACAAGGCACGGGAGAAAGGCGGCCCAGAAACACAGCCCATGTGGGTTTAGCCGTAGACCGCATCTCTAGGAGCATCTCCTGGCCCTACGGCCTTAGCATCTCAGCACAGCAGCTCTGCCTCTGTGTGGAAGGTGCGGCTTCCTCTCGCCTCTGGGCTGCTCTCCCAGAGCCCTACTACGGCCCCTTCTGTGGGTTTAGAGACCCGGCTGGCAACCCTTACCCCTCCCCAAGGACTGTTTCAGCTAGGGAAGCTCACTCCTAAAGACTTTGTCCCTCAAGTCTCACTGGAAGCGCTGTGCCCTCAGGAGGACCTTTGCTGGCCCCTGCTCTTCTCTTATATAACCTTGCTAATTACATCCACAGTATTCACTACAAATTTAGTTTCATTAATTTTTTTTTTTTTGGGGGGGACTATCTTTATCTGGTCACAAAACACTATGTTCCAAGAAGGCAAGGGCTGTGACTGTTTGGTTCAATGACTGTTAGCAAGCATCATTCCAGACAAACACAGGCACCTGGTAAATACTGTTTAAAGAAGAGTCGTAGAAAGCAGCTGTCAGTTCCGGGAAGTTTCCCAAGTTCCAGGTATAGTCAAATTTGGTTATAACACACCACGTTACTGTACCTCGTACCCTACTTCCCAGAAACACAAGTGCACACGCACACACACACACATATCTTGTGGCAGGTAACCCAATCTCAGCACATTCTAAGGAGGCCATGCTATGGTGGCCATAAACATCCCCCGCATCCTGCGACTCACCCTTCTGCCCAGGATCTGGTTGATGGCCGCGCTCTCCTTTAGCGTGCACTCGGCTACGACGTTCGCTCTCATTTCTTTCATGTATAACATGAAAGCGTTCAGAGGTTTCTTAATGTGAGGTCTTTTGGGCTCCTGCTCCTTTCTCTGTTCATGCTGAGGCTTCCTGAAAGGTGGCGGTGGTTAGGGAAGGGGGCAGGAGGAGTTGGGAAGAGACCGGAGAAAACATCTGTTCACATTGCCAAGTTCGGTGGGAGGATGACCCTCCCAGCTCTCGGCCAGCCCCTGGGACACCATCAGTGCGGAAGAACCACGTGTGGCTCGTATGATGAAAAACCAAGTTGCAAACAACCAAACCACAGGATTTCTTCATTTACACAGTGACACTGAGTAGGGCTCCTTCACTCTGAGAAAGCGCCAACGAGGGCCCCAGAGCTGAGGCCCTTCGTCACCTCCAAAGAAACTGGGCACAAACTACGGGTGGATCACTACTCTTCGGCTGTAATGAATGTTCACTTTGTGGGGTGGGGGATTAAACGACACTTTGAAAACTGTTTCCCTGCCTCACCCCGCCCCATGCACGTGTGTGTGTGTGTGTGTGTGTGTGTGTTGTGTGTTGATCCTCTTAGAAAGGGTCTTTCACTAGCCTGGAGCCACCCACACTCAGCCCCAGGGTTTTTCTTGCCTCTACCTCCCCGGTGCTGGGATTACAGGCATGTTTCCCCACACCTGCCTTTTTCACATGGCTCGTAGGGATCACACAGGTCCTCATTCATGCAAGACAAGCTCTTTAGAACTGACCTGGCTTCCTAAGCCCAGGGAGATTTGAACCCTTCTCACCAAACAAATATATCTTTCCTTTGAATATATTTTCAGGGTCTTTATGGGCTGCTACACATTGCTTGCCCTACCCTTCTCACCCACAGACCAGAGAGGCATCATTTCTTACTCCTCTGAGACAAGGTAAGTAGCCTGGCTCTAAAAGTGTGAGCCAACGCCGGCCCAAGAGGGAATTTGATGCTGATGACCACGTGTTCTTGAATGCTGTGCTGCCGAAGACTCCAGCCTGGGTAACTGCACTTCCAGAGTGGTGCGCACTAAGCCTGCCCTCTGTCTCACTTCACAAAAGGAAAGTCCGCTGTGCTAAGTGGCCTACAGCTCACGTTCCCTCGCAACTACATCCAGAACACTGTGCCATCCTGGCGAGTGTCCGTAAACTGTGAATCCCGTGGTCCTTTCCCATGTCAGACTCAATGTTCTCAGACAGAGCCTTCCAGGCTGAGCTACACGGAATTTCACAGTGGCAGAGGAGGCTCAGGAACCTGACTTGGGGGGAGGTCTACTTACACGTGCATTAGGTCGCTGTCAGTGTGGGGGTGCTCCTGCTTGACCTGAGGCGTTACAATAGCTGGATGAGGGATGCCAGTTGTGTGGGGACCAGGAGGACCAGGAATCATATGATGGGAAAACCTATATAGAGAGAGGAAAAGAGTATACACCGCCGGCTGTTATGAGCAAACCTAGGCAGAATTAGAAGAGCACTTATGGACTGCCACTGACTATGAGTCACGTATGTGTGGACACCTGAGTATTAACTACAGACTGGAATCACAGTTTTTTCCCTGTATTCAGCTGGAAAATGTTAAGTATTCCCTGGAGTTTTTCAAGCTGGCATTCTTCCTCAGGAGGGCGACAGGCACAAGATAAGGGGAAGCTGAATCTGTTTTCTTGCAAGGCAACTTTCCAACAAAAATTTTCAATAAGAGAAATTACTGGGAACACGACACTTCATTCAGATTCAACCAAAGACGTCACATTTCAACATTACACAGGAAGAGTGTTGTGTTAACGTCAGAAGGTAACAACTGAGGGATGGGGCAGGAAGAGCCCTCTCAGGCCCTCATTTATAAGGGTTTTATTAGCATCTTCCAAAATGACCTTCTATACAGAGATGGGGTTTAGGGGACAGGGCCTTAGGAAGAACTGGTTCCGGTGTTAAGGGCAAGGGCTAAGTTACTGGAAGGTCCATGATTCTGTATCCAGGCAGAATCACCAACTGCTAATGCCTTTCTCATGGGCAAGGATATGTGTAGCATTCAAAACATTAATCTGTCCACCACCAGCCATTGCAAAGGAAGGAACCTTCCCAGTTAGAACAAAAATAATATTCCAGATGTTCGTTGACATATCTCAGCAAACACTGGGTAAGTTTGGATATGCCTTAGAACTTCTTTTCTTTCTGGTCAGCTCTGAGTAAAAAGCTAAATTTCACAAGAAAAACATTCTTTGGCTTCACCAAAGCCTGTACAATCAACCCCTCATTGGGAAAGGAGAAAAGGATGTCCGCTAGGGTGTCCAGTATTTCAGGAACAAACTCCTTAATTGCTAAGGAGACAAAATTACAAATATGTGACCAAGTAATGATGCCCTGCTAAGTGTAAAGATACACGATGCTTGATGCTGGTTATATCCTGTGAGGAGATCTTCGTCTTCAGTTCTCAGTGTTAAAGCTAAAACTGCAGACTGTGAACCAACCTAGCTTCTAGATCTATACTTCACTGAAGGAAGAATATACATACATATTGAAACTGAAATTTACCACACAAACCATAAACATCAAACTCACACTGGAAAAAAAAAAGAAGACAGATTCACAACCAATTAAGAGCTGACCATTTGACTCCCAGCACAGTGACACCAGCTTCCTCGAGAAAGCCGTGTGGGACACAGAGATGACAGCACGAAGCTGTGTGGACACCGAGTACATCAAGCACAGGGCACAGGAGCATCCCTTCCAGAAGCAAAGCACCACACAGAGCAGCCCCAGAGGGCTTCCCTTGCAGAAACATGTCCACACAGGGCCTGTTCCACACACTAGGATGTACGTCCTGCCACCACAGCCAGGCAGCTTGTGTGTACTGTTCTCGCTCCCCCACAAGAGCCAAGGGCCCGTTGAGGGGATCGGGGCTGCTGGGCCTTCTCAAGGACTGCGCATTCATCTGGTTTACGTTTCCACAAAGGATGTGGCTGTGGAGTTCAAGCCCTTAGGTCACCAATCCTCCCTCAGCCCACCTGCCCCCAGCATGGTCCAAATCAAACAGCCTCTTCTAACCTCCACTTTGGGGATTGCCGTCATCCCACAGGCAGGCAGGCGGCAGGGAGTTCTGGAGCTGCAATGGTTCCTAGTGTGGCTAGTGCCTCTGAGTCACCGTGACACCTAGTGTGGGAACCAGGCACACTGCGCAGACACACGCGGGGCTGGGTTAGGCGCTCCTAGCCGGCCAGCCCAGAGGCAAGCGGGGCGGGGTGCGCACGATGCAAGCAGAGGAGCAACCTGGCCGGTCCACCTCCACCTACCTGGACATGGAAGTGTCGCCTGACAGTGAGGATGGGTATGGTTGCCTGAATCCACCCGTGATGGGATATACAGGCTGACCTTGCCTGAGGTCACAGAAGAGAGGAACCCATCAATGACACAACACGAGTTACCAACCAGCACCAAGAGTTTGGTGACAGGAGAGAGGGGGCATCAGAAGGCGGCGGCCCCCAACATTTTTACATGGGGCCGTCTTCCTTCCTCACCCTCCCATGCTTCACCCATCAAAGCATGGTGTGCCTTGAAGAAAACCCTCCCTCCCTCAGACCTGAACACAAGTTAGCCCATCGATGGTTCTTTGATCCCTTTCCCTCACCCAATACCTTTAATGCTTAAAGTGGGGCTTAAAGATGCTTATTGAATATAATGCAGCCCACAGAACAGTAAACTGTGCCTTCAGAAAGCAGCATAGCCAACTCTTTATCCAAACCTTTCAGAACTGAGAAATAGAAAGTGCACCAACTGCTCTATTTACATAAAAATAAGTAAACATTTCAGAGACACCGTCCCCCACGTTATATACCCCTGTTGAGGTTAGGAAATCAAAGACTGGGCCAGTGCAATTGCTTTCCTCCTCCCTAAGGGGTCCTATTCTCCTCTCTTCTCTCAAGTCCCACTTCTCTTTTCCAGTCTTTATTTCCATCTGCCAGGATGGCATGGGCATATTGCTCCTAAGTGACTGAGTTCAGGCAGAAAAACTGAGCAAAGACTGGACGTATATGCACAGCTAATTAAACTAGCGGACTGAGGGACTTAAAGCTAAAGGGAGAGGGAGTGGAGATGTCAGAATGTCTGGGTGTGCAGATGTGGCCTTGACATGGGGGTGGTGGGGAGAGCAGGCTGTCCAGGGAACAGGGAGAGGCGTCTGCTTAGCTGCGGCACCATTTCAATGAGGGAGAATTGTGGAGGGAAAGAGGGACAGGCACTGAGCTGGAGGAGAAAGTTCTGTGATATCAGCCACACTGCAAAAATTATTCTTATCATTTATTTCTTTTTTTTTCAAATATTTATTTATTATGTATACAATAGTCTGTCTGTGTATATGCCTGCAGGGCAGAAGAGGGCACCAGACCCCATTATAGATGGTTGTGAGCCACCATGTGGTTGCTGGGAATTGAACTCAGGACCTTCAGAAGAGCAGCCGGTGCTCTTAACCTCTGAGCCATCTCTCCAGCCCTCATTTATTTCTTTTATCTTCATAATTAAAAAGGGGGGATGGGCAGCAGCATTTGGAATGTTTCTGGAAATAACCACCCCAACGGAAAACATTGGTATTTGAAGTCTGAAGGAAACCAAAGCTCCTAAATCCTTTCTTGCTCCCCTGAAGTGAGCTTGGGTGCTTACTAACACTTAAAAGATGCTAGTGTCCTGTTAATTTCTCTTTAGTTCTGTGTCATTTGCCTCACTTGCCCACTTGGAAGCAAAAGTAGACATCTAACGAGTCTAAGTCCACGTTTCAAAACTATGAGTTGTTAAAGAGAAACTGGACGAGAAAAGCCACCGAGCCTCAGCTTCATATGGCATAACAAATGCCCAAAGCCACACATTGAATCCATAAAACTATAAGCTTCAAAGCAAAAGCTATGCAGTCATTTTCTGCACAAATTAGGGGATGGATTCAATCCATTTCAAAGTCTCTCTCTTTTTTTAATCTTTCAAATTGAAATGAAATAAAGTTAGCACCTTGCTCGTTGGTGTAAAATCTCCTCCATTCCACAAGTGCAGCCATGCACAGAGCTGATTTCCATGAATGGAAAGAGGGAGGACGCGTGCCCAAACACTCAGCCCAAGGTTGCAGGAATGCTCTTACCAGCCGAGGGGTGGAGTGATCTGCCCGACAGCACCCGGAGACAGGGGGTAAAAGGTGGGGATTTCAGGAGCCGGAGGGTGTCTGGACATGCCTGTTAAAAAGAAAAGAAAGGCATGGTGTTTACACTCAGGGGACAATCATGTAGAAGAGCCAGAGAAAAGCAGTAAAATGCTTCATGCCATTTAGTAATTCTAGTATAGAAACTGCCCATCAGAGCTGGTGAACCTTTCTTAAGATTTCAACACCTGGGAATCAGGGTCTTCAGACAGACCGCTGTAGCTGAAGACATCCGGGCAGGGATGCATACACTGCCAGGGAAACAGGCATCCGAGCAGCCTTTTGACGATCTGTTCTGCCCTCATTATTTCGCTGGAAGAAAATGGTAGCCCGGGGTTTCTGTGTAGAATGGAAAATGACATCTTTCTATGAAGATGGCCTGTCATGGGGCTCGAAGATTAGGTAAATTGCCATTTCCATTGGTCCTCTTGTGGACACACAGATTTGGGAAAGGCGATACCTCAGAGGATCAAAGATTAATTAGGAATCCTCTTCAGCCTCGTAGTGGCCACCCTTGATAATGACTCATTTGTTCTCTGCTGCCACCGCAGCTGCCTGTGAGCTCCTCAGCAGCTCAGTCCTCCGGGCTCCAAGGTCACACTGCTCTGGATTAGTGTAGTCTCCATCAAAGGAGAACACCACCAAATTGTCTCTCGTGCTTGGGCTCTCCGGGGAGCGGAGTGTCCTGCAACTGTGAAACCCACCGAATCCTAGTCTCAGCTGACATCCCTGTTTAGACTTTACCTTAAGGTAGAGGGGTAAACACTCAATAGGGCTCCTACCTCAGGTCAATGTACATTTTGCTCTTTTCAGAATCACTTCAAATCTCCTTTAATTTCCCCCCAGTTTTGCTGGACATACTAATTTCCTGTGATCCCATCCCAGTGACTCCCCAAATTTGTTCCCTAGGATGTTTTTCTTGTTTCTCAAAAAGGGTAGGGGTGGTCGGAAGTTAATGCAAGTTTTTCATTGCTTGCAAGTTGTTCCTTGCTCCCTTATTCTAAGATCCCCAGATCCTCAAATCTCAGGGTCTTCTGGGTTGTTCAAGTTAAAAATACCAACCTCCCCCACCCCCGACAAAGACAGCCAGACCAACTTACAACATTAGAAATGTGGATTTTACTACTTATAAGTGAGAATGGTTTCCAAAGACAGTTTCTAGTTTCTGAATATTTCTGCCTTGGGGCTACTGTATGGACATAGTATTGTTATCCCCTCCACCACCCCCCAGATAAAGCTGACCAGCCTATGGGAGCACAGACATCAGTGATTCTAGTCTCTAGCTGAGCTCCATGATACACACTGAGGAAAGCAAAAGAATAAAGCATGTGTTAGTTCAGGTTTGGGGGGCAAAGTATGCAAATGGCTTTATATAAACTCAATATTATGTAAATGAGCACCTTCAAACCCCAGTTTACATATCCCCTGAGGCACATGAAGTACATGAAGCCCAGGAAAAACATGTAATTAAAGCCAGGATATCCACATCGAAAAAACTAGAAAGGGCGTATGGACTAAACCATAATAATCACAAAACTTTGAAAGGAAAACAAAGACTAATGACAGCAGAGAAATGCTCACACCACTCGCCCCTCCCTAAACAAGCCTGGAAGTCATCAAATAGATTAGGGTCGTGCAAAGCAAGGGGTAAACGATAGGGGAGCTGCTCAAAACTGACCTGTCCTAGAATTTTTCAGAGAAAAACCACTCACAAACGTGTTGGGTTTGTTTTCGTTTGGTTTGGTTTTTTCGAGACAGGGTTTCTCTGTCTAACAGCCCCAGCCGTCCTAAAATTTGTTCTGTAGACCAGGCTGGCCTTGAACTCACAGAGATCCACCTGCCTCTGCCTCCCAAGTGCTGGGATTAAAGGCCTGCGCCATCACCACCTGGCTCTAATGTGTTGTTTTTTTTTTTTTTTTTTTTTTTTTTTTTTTTAGCAGTGACCTTTTCAAAATGATCGAGTAGGGCCGAAAACATGTTTTCATCATAAAATTAAACAAATAAAACTAACACATTTGGTAGATAATTGTTTTTGATAGTTGGGACTTCTAAATCTCCAGTCTTTTTGCACCCATGTTGGCACAGTCTGCCCACGTGTATTCCAGTTCAGACCTGCTCTGAAACTGTGAGCCACACTAGCCAGCTTCCACGACGGCTCCCTGGAGAGAACCCAAAGATACTCAGACTCCACGTGGAGAACACCATACTGGCTTTGTGTCTGTGCTTTGCACCACCCCCAGCACTAACAACAAATAGAGAAGAAAACCAAAACAGAAACCTAGCTAGGATCTCACAGCTTAGGCAGATGCTCCGTCACCCAGCTGCAGGCCCAGTCTCCAGGCCAGCCTTCTTACCTTGCCTACACGAGGACTCTTGAGCTCTGCTCAGGTCCAAGGCCAACAGCAAGTGTTCAGCTAAGTGTTCTGTTTAAACCTCCAAGGGCCTGAGATCGCTAGAGATTGATCGCTAAGTGGTAGATAGAGGGAAAGAACACATGGGATCAGAATGCCACCCCTTTCACGCCTTCGAGGGATGTCGTCCACTGCAGCTCAGGGGTGACATGCAAGCACCGGCGATGCCCTGGCCTCTGTGATGGGCTTTCTTGTGTTTTATTGTATTTTATTGTGATTTATTTATTTATTTATTTATTTATTTATTTATTTATTTATTTATTGTGTTTTATTGGGCCTTCTATTTTTGGACTTTCCAAAGCCCTTCTGAATGCCAAGGTTGCACGTGCAGGGCAAGACAGACAGACAGACCTCCAGACTGGCTGGGAGGATGGGTGCAGGGCGAGAGACTCGGAGAGCTCTTGGCCCAGACCCTCCATTCACCACAGGCAGAATTCGAGTTCCCCAGTGTTATTCAGACTTCACAAGAATGAGTTTTTCTGCAAATGGAGAGCAAGCAGAGCTGTGTCGTTAAGGCGGAGAAGCCAAACTGAAATTGAGTTGTTTTGAGTCTAAACAGAGATGGTTTTGTACTTTATTTATAATACCTAAGCTGGTGATGTGACCTTAAAGAGGGCAAAATAACAGGAATACAATGGAATAAAGGAATCTCCAGAGGCTGAAAAGAGTAACTCTGGAAGCTTCTGCTTCATTCATTTTGTATTTAAATGTGTGTGTGTGTGTGTGTGTGTGTGTGTGTGTGTGTGTGTGTGTGTGTGTGTTACTATCTACAGCGGCTGGAGATGTAGATCAGTGTAGAAGTGCTTGCCTAATATGTACAAGGCCCAGAGTTTGATCCCCAGGACTGCAAAAATTTAATTAATTATTAAAGAATAGAAAACCGCCGGGCGGTGGTGGCGCACGCCTTTAATCCCAGCACTCGGGAGGCAGAGGCAGGCGGATCTGAGTTCGAGGCCAGCCTGGTCTACAAGAGCTAGTTCCGGGACAGGCTCTAGAAACTACAGGGAAACCCTGTCTCGAAAAACCAAAAAAAAAAAAAAAAAAAAGAAAGAAAACCACCACCATCTTCTAGGGCAGTCGCCAACCCAACCCCAGCCGTGGTTTCTTTCTTCCATGGTCTTAGTTCTCCTTGGCTTACTGAGGTCTAAAATACTAAATGGCAAATTCCAGAAACGCGTTATTTTATACATTTTAAACTGAGTGCATGATGAGATTTTTGACTTCTTGTTCACTGCCTAGGACACGGACACCATCCCTAGACCTCTCGTCCACTCTGAGTACTCCACACCATTCACGTGTGTACTGCTGGAGTACTCATGTCAACTGGTCTACTGTCCCTAGCATTACAGTGCCCCAAGGGCACAAGCTGGGGAGCAGGATTTGCTAAGACGAATCTATGCAGTTTCTCCTTTCATTGGAAAGGGAGAAAGAAATCATGTTTTGATTTCTATGACCTGGGATAAAATCACTTTCCTACCTGTGAAGTAGGAAAGAGGAATCTTTGCTAGCCGATGTGTTCCTTCTCCAATTACAGGGGTCATGGCCATAGTTGGAGCCCCCATCTCTTCAGTGGGCATGGGAGTGGGGCTTGAGAAATATTCCCTGTAAATAACTCAGTGAGTGAAGGGCAGAGAATGGAGCCTTTAGTCTGTTTGTATGACCTACTGGCTTGTATTGAGGGTCAAAGGCTTTTTCAGATCTGTCATACAACGGTATTATACTTTTCTTCTGTTTTGTTTTTTGTCGTTGTTTTTGGTTGTTTTGGGTTTTTTTGTGAAAAATTAAAGCACCAACAAATTTTTACGGATTTCTGAGGAATTGCTAGCCAATTGTACACATCTTCAAGTGCATTTTGACTCACACGGGGCAAAGACACCTGCATACCTGGAATGGCACCAGGGCTCACGGACATGGCCGCTTGACTGGCAGCAGGGGCCTGGGCAGGCCGGAAGCGCTTACCTTGCTTGGAGTTGACGTCGGATGGGATGTGCGACGGGTGTGATCCTGGGGAAAAGTGCTCGTCGCTGTAAGTGATGAGGGGGGTGAGAGGGTGGACGGCGTGAGACGGCTGCACCACAGGGACTTTATTTGACTGCAAAGTAACCACAGGGTCGGTCGTTAATATGGCCTCCTGACGACTCTCCTCTCCTCCCCAAGAAAAAAAGAGTCACACGGGAGCAGTAGGCAGTCATTGTGGGAACACAAGAGCCATGTCGTCCTGGCCAGTTGCCAGCATTTCTACGGCAAATAATCTTAAGTACAAGAATATCCCACCAAGAGGCTGTTGGTGGTTTCACCAGTGGCCTGAAGAGGTTGTCTGGCCACTGTGCGTCACATGACCCGACCCTCTGGACACACATGCTTCCTTCCTTCTCATCCCCTCCTTACTTTCTGTTTGATAAAGAGCTGCTAGCACAAAAGTCATGATCTAAAAAGCTCTCCACTCATATATATGTCTAGCTATAAAAGAAAACTCAATGAGAAACTGTTGTTATGATACACAAGACAGACCTGGGCAGGTGGGGTATTTCAATTGTACCCCACCTTTATTTATTTATTAAAATAAATAAAGACTGCCTGAAGATCTGAGAGTAAATAAAACAGCTCCACTGGTCAGCCTTACAGACCAGGTTATGATAACACACACCTTTAATCCCAGGAGCCACACTATTTGATGTAGAAATTGGGTGGTGCATGCCTTTAATCCCAGCCCTACAGGGGAATATAAGACGGGGTGAGACAGTTATCAGATACAATCTCATTCTGAGATTCCTAGGGGCAGGATCGCCATTTCAGACTGAGGTCGAGGTAAGAGCTAGTGGCTGACTATTTTGCTTTTCAGATCTTCAGGTTGAACACCAATTTCTAGTTTTTATTACTTGTGCTTCATTTGGCACCCATGTGGATCCTGACTCCATGCCCACCAGAACCGGCTCAAAAGGTCCCCAGTCAAAGGCCTCCCACCTCCACCTGCCTGGCTTGATTTCACCTACTGAATGTTTTTTTGTTTTTGTTTGTTTGTTTGTTTTTGCCAAAACCCTGCTTCAGGGTAACTACCCCTTTGGTGGACCTGCCTGTGACTTGGCAATTTCCTGGGCACACACACGCTTTTCCCCAACTGCCACTTTCAGCAACTTGTGCAGCTTCCGGTTTGTGTTCCCAATTTCTGGTTTGTGTTCCCAGCTCGCGAGCTCTGGGTTCCTTGGTATTCTGGCCACCAAAAAACTCTCTCTGTGTTCGGAATTGATTTAATTGTTCTCAATTTGTCACGCATATTTGTCAGTATTTAATCAGGCGCCAACACGGAACTGACCAGGGCTGTTCACGCTGCTGCAGGTCGCATCTCTCCACAATGCGCCTGCAACTGCAACATCTACTGGCCAATAAAGATACCTACAACAATTTACCGAAATCTCATAATGCAGGCAAGTTCATTTGATTAATAAATAAATCAATAAATATGAAAGTTATATAATGGCAGATCATATCACCATCTAGGAATTTAATAACCTTTTTGCTTATTCTATGGATGATATTCTGCAAGGCTTATTGGTTTTTCTGATGCATCCATTTATTTGATATTGGGACTTAGCTTTGTTTTTTATATTATATCCTTAAAAATAGTTTGATAACAGAGCCAAGGATAAGGCACTTTTGGAAATGATACCGTCTTTATGGACTAATAATGAACAGCTAGCTGAAAGGATTTATACAATTGAAAATCAAAAGTTAGCTGAAAAAATTAATACCATTGAAAAAGATAACATTAACTTGACAGACAAAATTAAATCCATGTCAAGGGTGCTGAAAAACTATCTGAAAGAACTCATACTGTCAAATTTGACAATCAAAATAATTGTTAATGATAAGTTAGCAGATAGAGTATCTCTCCAGGAAGGTACTCTGCACGCCATCCAAATAATATCCAAAGATGAGAAATTATCATTAATGAAAATTTTTCATACCTTGGAATCATGTGCAAAATGATGAATAGAGGTTATGTTAGTGGATGAAATCTTTAGAAACATTTATGGGTTAAGAGATTCAGGCTTTCCAAAAGATAGTTGTAAAAAGATTTGAAATTATTGAGAAAATTATCAGAACTGGTTAACAGTGGGTGGTGGTACAAGGACAGGATTTAGCATCGCCAGTACGTGTCAGAGTCAGAGATGACTTACCAAGGGTTTTAGTTATTTACCCTGCAATCACCTCTGACATTCCATCCAGTACTAAATCCCCAAAGGATTCAGAGAATGTAAATGGAAACCTATAGTGTAGGTATGAACACTCCAAAGGAAATTAAGCAATCAGTAGTATCTTATGGCTTTCATTCACCATTTGTTAGGGAGATGGTGAAAACATGGGCTTCAAGCAGTAAGACTACCCCACACGACTGCCTTCAATTTAGTTTCAGTGGTCCTGGAAGACAGGCCACAATTACCACAGAAATCCTCATGGTGAGAAGAGGAACAGGGAAGAGCAAAAGGATCGGAGGCTTCCTAAGATCAAATTCTTGGTGAGGGCACTTATGCTGATCCACAGGCTTACAAACCAACCAACCAACTATACTGTGCATATTGTATGTGTGTGTGTGTGTGTGTGTGTGTGTGTGTGTGTACACACGTGATTTGTAAGGAAACTTTCTTTTGTACTGGGGATCTGACTAGGTCTTTTGACGTGCAACAGCTATTTAAATTCTGAGACAGGCTTCAGAAAGTTACCCCATCTGGGCTTGAACTCACTACAGTCTTCCTGTCTTAGTCTCCCAGGTAGCTTGCATCACCAGGTCTAACTTACAAGCAAATTTTATTAAATTTGGAAGCCCCAAACTATGTAACAGTACATTTTTTAAAAAAGGATTCAGATTTGCATGGCATTTATTTAAAATCTGTGATCATTTTGATTGTGGCAAAGTTAAAAGTCCTCTTTTCACTCTAGCCAGGTGTGGTGGCTCATGTCTTTAGCCCCAGCTTTGGGAGGCAGGGGCAGGTGGGTTCAAGGCCGGTGTATTATGCATCACAATTTCCAACCCAGCCAGGGTTACATAGTAAGATGCACCTCAACTAGATAGATTGATAGGTAAAAGTTCTCTGTGTTCAAGAAAGTGCTTACTAAATAAATCAGTAGGGCAATAACTTGAGACAGGCTCAACATTAAGATAACCATTTTAAAAGAAACTCTAGCTAGTGACAATATAATATATTTGCATGCATGCATGTGTGTGTGTCTGTGTATACAGAGAAGAGGAGGTTAGGGCAGACAGAGGAGGAGGGAGGAGGAGGGACAGATCGTGTAGATTCTCTTGCATCAGGTTCCTCAGTCCAGGCTTAGCACTGTTTGCCACCCTGTCCCATCCCTTACATACTATCTTGTTGGAAACCTGGTGCGTGGACGTTAACCTTCGTAAAGTAAATCATATGCTAATTAACTGGCTTTAACCATTCCACTTCAAACCTGGTTCCACATGGTACGTGCATACAATTTTACTCACAAATAATAACAACAGAATAAAAATAGAAAGAACCCGCCCCACTCCCCCAGAGGAAGGGAACATTGACACAATTACACTCATGTAAAAGGCGACTCTGATTTTCCAGCCATCTCCTAATTAAAGCATCCTCAGGGGGAATGTGCGTTTAGAAACTGTACAGAGATGAGCAGCTCGGGTTACAGGGGAACAGAGTGTAGCAAACTCACTAGTCCAGGCAGGCCTGCACCGTAATTAGTTTGAATTAGTGACAATTTTACTGTGCTATGCCAGGCTGAGATGAATGTGAAATGAGTTTCTCAAGAAGTAAATCATCTTATTAAAAAGAAATCGAGGAAGTGGGCTGACGTGTGTCCCGATGTGAACTGGTCAGACGTATGAACATATCTCGATGACTAAGGGACTCCAGAGTACACTTCCGTGTGGGGCTGCACCTATGGCACACACTCTGAATTTGATGCTTTTTCTTTTTTTACCAATTAAGTGCCAGAAGTATCTTATTCAGTAAGAAGGCCACCCTAAGGAAAATTAAGAACAATAATCCTGGTGATGCTTATTGTTCTTTATACCTAATATTACAACTACCACCCAAAAGAAACTCATGTGCCCAAGAACAGCAGAAGCAGAAATTCACACTACTTTTGGACAATGATAGGATTTCTATAGTGCTTACTATAACAACTCTTAAAAAAAAAAGTATCTTTGTAGATTGTTGGGCAATTATACTTCTGCTTGATAATTATTAGGTCCTCTCTAATGGCAGCCTTTGCATGGCTCATCCACCCCTTGGCATTTATTAAATAGAGCACCATTATCAAAGCCACACGATTTTTCTCTACATATATTAACACAAATATCTATGCACATAAATGTGCAAAAGGCTTAAAAGTACTTTAACGCTTTTCAAATGTTAATGATGTCATTTACTACCTATGTAAGAGGGGCCTCTGAGATACAAGGAATTCAGAATGCTAGACAAGGTGGGCCAGGTAGGGACAAAAATCATAAATTATTTTTTAAAGTAGAATAACAAAAAAACCCTCTTGTTTCCCAAATTTGAAAACGAAATACATTTTAACTCTAGTTTATAATGACTACTCCAACTCTCATATTAAAAGTCTCAAGCGTAATTGCCAAGTAATCAGCAAAGATATTTTCTTAGGGTTGTTATCAACGGCACTGCAGAGATCTTCCGCAAGGATCTCTCTATTTTGCATGCCTTTCTTGTCTCCCCAGCTCCACCCTTAGGAACTCGCCTTGGCAGGCAGCGCTCCTTAATGTCTGACCTGTCCCTCCAGCCACACAGCTCAGACTCTGGTGCCATGAATTTTTGCTAAATTATGCTATCCTTGCTCTCCTCTTAATTTTACGGCTTTCAACACAGATTTGCTTTCCTGTGGGAAGGAGATAAGAGGCTAAGGATTTTAATTTAAGCCCTGGCCTTGTCTTATATTTTGCAAGATGGATTGCACAAGCAGCATTGGTAGGTGTGTTAAAAGGCAACGTGGATTACGGCCATTTTTATGGCCAAAAATAAAAGTCGCACAAAATCTCAAGACGACGTGTGGGCAGAATTCCGAGGTCGCCTAAAGACCACTCCACGGTGTGTGTGAACGAAGCTCCGTGCACTGAAGCTACACGGAAGCTGCCTGCCACAGCGCTCCTACGGCCTGCTGCCCTCGGTATGCTGGCGGCACGGTGAAGACAAACGCTGTCGGAACCTGGGCCCTGACGCTCAAAACAAACACAGCCATTCTGAATTCTACTCGTCTCAACCCCAGACGGTACGATGTATTTTTCTGGGAAAAATCACAAAACCACTCCCTAAATCTGTCTCACAGCAACATTACAGGCAGCGGCACATGGATGTGGGTGCAGGTGTGTCCACTTAAGTGGCTGAAAGTTTCCCAAGCACCATTACAGCACTGATAACACAGATGCAGGCTCTATTATCACACGACTTATCTTCCAGGGGCCTGGAGGAGACAGCCAGCATTGTGGGGAGTGTGTGCTGGAGATGGATAGTACATTTGAAAAGACAGAAACGAGCTCGATCTGACATGTAAGCATCACGTGATATGGAGCGGACGATGGGGAAGGTGGCATGGGTCTAGTCCTGTGCCTTCGCATCATGGTAAAATTGCAAGAAACCTAAAGAACAATTACAGTCCTGGTCTCTTAAAAGGCAGGAAATAGAAGCAGACATCATCACGGGGTGGCCAGTGAAGCCAGTACTATTGGCAATACTGCTACAGCCCAGCCCACCACTTAGCTCCAGCAAACACAGTGGCAGTGGGGACAGGGGTGGTGGACCGAGGGCTGCCCTACACATTGGCTCCAAGCTGCAGGAAAATCGAATGATCCTTTGGCACTCTCTCTTTGCTGAGTACTGTGCATACAGTACTTTATTCCATGTAACCCACAGTTTTCTCCACTCTGCTGAAAGAGGGGGGGGGGGGAGAGAGAGAGGGAGAGAGGGCAAGGATGGCGTTTGCTTCTTCTTCATCCATGGACACAGTTAGGTATACTGATTCCCAGTATAGAATCAGCAGATATTCCCATACATGTTCCTAAGTTCGTTATCCCTGATGGCTGGGATACATAATCACTCTATCTTTCTGAACACTCTGGAAGCTCCAAGGTCACCCCAATCTATTGCTTCAAGATGTTTAGTAACCTCCTTAAGCCCACAAGGTAAAAAGTGGCAGAGTGAGACCAAGAACTGATTCTACACCCAGTGGGCGAGCAAAGGAGCCATAATGGAGATGGGACAGCAGGTACTAGAGGAAGGACAGACAGCTTAGAGGAGAGAGGCTGCAGAACAGCTGAAATACCCGTGCTCAGTGCTCATACATGGCTGTTGATAATGGCAGGCAGCATTCTCCCAAGCCTGAAAGACCCACCACTGGGCAATCCTACCATGTCAAACATAACAGTAGTGGCAGCTAATACTGACCAAGTGCTTACTGTACACTGGCACTGTGTCCACAAGCCCTTCTGAGGCAGGTGTGGTTATCACCCTCTTACAGATTAGGCAGCTACGTGGAGGCACTCGATAACTCTCCCAAGGACATGGAGCTAGCCTGGCAAAGTGCATGAAGCCTGGCTCTGGAAGCCAAGTATATTTCCAGCATATGACGTGGTCTTAGACTTGGAGCTGACCATCCTGGTCATAGCTGATGGCGTGTGACATCTATGTGATGACTCTGTGGTCTCTGTCCCTGGGCCCAGGAACTGCCTCAGACAAAGAGGCACCTCAGCAGAGGTGGTCAGAGCAGCAGAGGCTCAACAGCCACCTTTCTCCCCACAGCTGGAAAACATCCCAAGGCAGGTTGGCTGGCTGCCGCCCAGGCGGGACCCTGCAGCTAGGAACTGCTTTGGCATCACAGCCAATAAAACCCACACCTCCTGTGGACATGAAGTGGGTGCCACTTAGGGATCTGAGAGGCATCTCCAAAGCCAGGTTCCCAGAAATGACCCACTCACCACTGGCTGGCACTAGGTGTCCCGAAAGTCGTCATTCCCTGATGATGTGGTTCTGGGAAGGACTGAACGTGGTTCACCTCCCTCCCAGCTGAGGCCTTGGGCCTGCTGGGAAGTGAGGGAACTGGGTGAGAGGTCGGTCAACCTGGTAGTCTATTTCCAGATGCCAGCTAAACCCACAGCTTGGGGTCTAGCTGGGCACAAAGCTAGTGCATGTCATTACCACAGCCTTTGCATCTTATCAGTGGCATTCTCTCTCTGTGTGTCTCTCTGTCTCTCTCTCTCTGTCTCTCTCTCTGTGTGTGTCTGTCTCTCTGAGACAGGGTTTCTCTGAATCTTTGGAACCTGTCCTGGAACTAGCTCTCATAGACCAGGCTGGCCTCGAACTCACAGAGATCCGCCAGCCTCTGCCTCTTGAATGTTGGGATTAAAAGTGTGCGCCACCACTGCCTGGCCAGTGGCATTCTTGGTGGTAACTCAAGTATGGGGATAACCTGAATAAACATACTACCAGCTCACCAAGGTGAGAAGTGTCCCCTGGCCTCAACCCTCACGCTGGGATTTGACTTTTGAAGTCTCGAGCACCCTAAATGCAGTAGTGTGACTTCACCATGTCTTCCCCTCTCTTCTGAGAACCACAGTCCCAGCCTTTTCCAGAGGGATGAATTAACCTGTGAACAGGGTGCACTGAGTCCCTCGTCACCTAGATAGTATTCTGTCCGAAACACTCTTGGCCATCCTCCAAGGCTGAATGTTGGCCTCAGGTCCAGCGTGGCTTTCACATCTGAGCATCATTCCTGCGAGACAGCAACCTCTTCTAAGTGAGGAATGAGTCCCAGATGTTCTCCATCTCTCACACCAAGGTCTGGAGTAAAGGGGTAGCCTAGAGGCCTGCACCATCAAGATACGCAGGCTTTTGCTGAGAGGGGGCAATGCAGACGGACTCGATGCCCTGAGCATGCCTGTCACTACAGGCATGCTTTCGGCTGTGCTCTGGCATGTCTCCACCCAAGTGGCTATCATTACCACGAGTTTACAGATGAAGGGGCTGAGTCCTTTTGAACACAGAGCTAAGTAGTAATTAGTGGACAGATGAACTGTACTGGTGTTCAGTTCCTACGCCAGACTTCCACCTCTGTTGCAAGGCACCAGCCAGGTGAGTGCAGTCTGCCATGCGTCAGGCATGTCTCTGATTTTAACGAAAACATTCAACAGGGACAATGATGGCTTGGAGAAGGCGGGTGCAACCAGCAGATCTCTGACAGACTAGCTGACGAGTAGCTTTAAGACACCCCCCCAAAAGCATGGCGTACCCATATTTCCTTCAAGGCATCAGGTGGTGATGGCACGCATGTAGTCTATTACTTGATCCCAAGCCAGCCTCGTACTAGATGCTAAGATGCTGTTTCACAGAACATACTGAAGATCTGAGAGGACAACTTATGTAAGATCACACTGGAAGTTAAGTCACACGACAGAATTTGAGCCCAGATCCGTGTGACTCCAGAGTCTGCACCTTGTAAACTAGAGACTCAAAGCCAAGCAGTCCTTTCACCTTCTGGTTGCCAAGTGTTAGCCACCAGTACCAAAACAGTTCAATATTCAGGCATGCAGGCACTGGGGCGGAGTTGAAATCCTGGTGTGCAAGTGTGAGTCAGTTCTGATACTTGGTAATCTGTTTAGTTTTCCAGAATCTGTTTCCTCGTTTGCAAGATTGGAGGATGCTAGCTCACAGGGTTACACTGAGAATTAAACAGGGAACACAAATGAAGCAATGAACTCAAGTCCTGCCACATCTGTTCAGTAAGTGCTCTATGGAGTGGATATTTGAAAAGAGGGCTGTGGTGGTGCACGCCTTTAATCCTAGCACTCAGGAGGCAGAGGCAAGTGGATCTCTGTGAGTTCGAGGCCAGTATGGTCTACAGAGTGAGTTTCAGGGCAGGCTCCTAAGCTACAGAGAAACCCTGTCTCAGAAAAAAAGAAAAGAAAAAGAAAAGAGGGCTGTAGAATCTATATGCTCCAAACTTAAAGCCACAAATCTCTTGAGACACCCTGTCCTGGCCTATGCTATTTTTTTTCCTTTCAGGTGAATTACCATAACAGACTCTCCTTTCCTGCTCTAAAATACTTTTAATTTGTACCCAAGTTTCAAGAATTTTCCTTGAAAAATTCTTGCTTGCTGAAGTACTTCCCCCCATCCTTCAGGACCAATGGTGCCCTGTGCCTGTACCCTGAAACAGACCTACCATTCTGGTCTGGATGTCACTGCTGCATGCAAGTACACACAGTTGCATGCAGGTACACATAGCTGGTTACAGCCACATGCAGGCACACACAACTGCATGCAGGCACACACAGCTGATCACTGCATTTGCTTTATTTCTCTATCAGCAGCAGCTAACACAGTAGAACCCATCTATGGTTCTTTCAAACTGTTTAACACTCGGGTAAGCTTTATATTCTTAAAGACCACAAGATGCTGACAAATCTTTGTTCATGAAGGTTTATCAAGATACAGTCAACATATTTAAAATTACAATAAAAATCTAAAAATATTTAACACATCTTAAACTGGTAAATCTATCAGGTAAAATGTTTTATATAAAACATTTTTTTAAATAAAAGTGAGAAAAGTGGCATCATTTACATTATTTGTCCCTCTCTTTAATGTCTGCCTTAATAAGACAAATGGATTTTCATTGTAGGTTTTTACATTCAAATCTCCACTGCGCTATGTCATAGGTCCAACTTCAGACACACTGTTGCAACTTCAGACACACTGTTGCAACTTCAGACACACTGTTGCAACTTCAGATACAATGTTGCAACTCCAGACACAATGTCGCGACTTAGAAACAATGTTGCGGCTTCCGATACACTGTTGCAGCCCCAGACACACTGTTGCGGCTTTGGATACACTGTTGCAGCTTCAGATACACGGTTGCGACTTCAGATACAATGTTGCGGTTTCTGATGCGCTGTTGCGACTTCGGATACACTGTTGTGGCTTCTGATACACTGTTGCAATAGGGAGTATTCAAGAAGCTTTTTCAGACAAGGTGGTGTGGGTCTTCTCTGACATTAGAGCAAAACCTGGCAGTTGTCAAAGACTTTCTTGGTGGTTAGTCACAGTGTACATCCTAATCTGTGACATTGTAGCCTCCTCCTCTTACAGACACTTCTAAATTTACCCACATGTGTGACTTTGTAACATGGTGCAAGGGTCATTTGGAAAGTGAAAACATTAGAAGAGTTTACTGGGCTGACACATTTCTCAACATAGTGTTGTGGAATATTACTTTAACTATGTAAAGATGTGCTGCATTTGTTTATGCTGTATTCATTTAATTAT
The DNA here is from genome assembly GCF_903992535.2 of Arvicola amphibius. Classification (NCBI taxonomy): domain Eukaryota; kingdom Metazoa; phylum Chordata; class Mammalia; order Rodentia; family Cricetidae; genus Arvicola; species Arvicola amphibius. Next base: position 38,966,302 of record NC_052060.1, on the reverse strand, counting down.
GTAAAGATGTTGCTGTTTGACCTTGCCTGCTCAAGGCACCCGATTGGTTTAATAAGAAGCTGAATGGCCAATAGCAAGACAGTAGAGCGACAGGCAGGGCTGGCAGGGAGAGAGAGAAGAGAGAGGGAGATGCCCAGGGCCAGCCAGCTGCCAGTCAGTCAGACATGGAGTAAGACGTACAGAATGAAGGAAAGGTAAAAAGCCTGGAGGCCAAATGTAGATGAAGAGAAACAGGTTAAATAAGTTACGAGAGCCGGGCGGTGGCGCACGCCTTTAATCCCAGCACTCGGGAGGCAGACGCAGGCGGATCTCTGTGAGTTCGAGACCAGCCTGGTCTACAAGAGCTAGTTCCAGGACAGGCTCCAAAGCTACAGAGAAACCCTGTCTCGAAAAACCAAATAAAATAAAATAAAATAAAATAAGTTACGAGAGCTAGCAGAAGATAAGACCAAGCATTTGTAACTAATAGTAAATCTCCACATCATGATTTGGAGCAGATTGGTGGCCCAATAGAAAGTGTGAAAACCCCATTCACTTATGGTCTCATTGAGAAAGCTTTGAGGACTGAGAAGAGACACCAAGCTCATGGTAGGGTGCACCAATTTTCAAAATTCTAGTTTTTGTTTGAAAGTTTAATTTTTCCCCTTAATCACTGGCAGTAAATTATGCCAACTGTTTTCACATTTCATGACAGATGCGTTCTACTCATTTGTGAGAAAATAATCTGCCAGACACCAAGGTTGGTGTCTGTCTGTCAATTACATGCTTGAAAGTGAAAGGTTAATAAAGTTGGTCATTTTTACTGACTTATTAAGAATATCAGAGACGTTTGACCTTTCTGGCAAGACAGTGCAGGATGCTGTGACTACACATGTGATTACTAGCTGTTTTACCCAACTTTGCTTGTGCACCACCCGTGCAAATGCCCACACAGTAATAAAGACAAGGATGGGTTTCCTGTTGCCCCGAGAGCCCTTTCGACTCATGGATCCTTAAGTTTAGAACACACTTTGGGAACTGACATCTGTGGTGAAGTAACGGTATGGGACTAACTGTTGTGTGCAGGTGACACAGACCAGCTGGGTGAAAGGCATCATCATCATCATCATCATCATCATCATTATTCAGGTGACTTCAGGAAGCAACTGTTTCATGGCTTATATATTTGGGATGGTTTGGGATAGGGGAAAGACTATATCTTTACCAACTTGTACTGTTGCTATGTGTATATGGAGATGTTGCTCTCACTAGTAAGAGGTTTTAACTAAGTGATTTATTTTTAGCTCAGGTCCTGGTAAACCCAAGACCATTAATATCTAGGTCATATGACTGTATGAATGGACTTTCAACACTGTTAAGCCAGCTCCTTTTAAGGAAGAATTAATTCATACCTTTACATGACAAACAGGACTTCTGTCTTTCCTGTTGTGACATGAAAAATCACAACACCATTATCTGTCTGCAGTTTCCAAGGAGCAGGGCTTCGGACCAGTTTGATCAGGTTCTCTGCTCAGTGTATGACAAGGCTAACTTTTGGTACTGGCCTGGTGAAGTTCTGTCATTAGTAGAACTCAGTTCCCTGTTTATGTTCCCATTTCTTTATAGGATGTTTTCGAGGAAACACCCACACTTCTTGACAAGTGGTACTCTCCATCATAAAGCCAGCATCGGTGTGTCAAAATCACTCATAATTTTCAATCTCTTAACTTCCTTTTCCATGACCAGCAGAGAAACTGTCATGCTTTTCTAAAGGGCTCATGTGACTCTAGTAACTTGTTCTCTGGGGTTGGGTAGAGGGGGATGAAGGAAAGGGCAGCAACACTAACCGGTAAAGAGCAGGCTCAGTGGGTATAGCACCTGCCACTCAAACTTGGGGACTACAGTTCAGATCCCGACTACAAGCAAGCATGTAAATGCTAGTGGGTGTGGTGGCTCACCTGTAATCCAGCAAGCAGAAGAAAGGCTCCAGGGAGCAAGCCAGCTAGCTAGCTAGATCTAGGGGCTCTGCCTCAATACATCAAGTGGAGAGCAATCAAGGAAAACGCATGCATACATGTGCACCCACACCTGCACACATATATACCCGCACACATGCAAAACACACAGAGAGGAAACATCAGTGGCCCATTTTTCCCTGGGATCATCCTTTGCAGATAAAAACTAAATGCCATCACACACCATTTGGTGCTGTGATTACTCCGATTATAAAGTTCTGAAGTCACCTCGGTTTTGTGTTTCTTTGTTCACACAGAGGCTGTGGCTTAAGTGTGTGCTACTTGTCCTCACTGGAGCCACACTTCAGAAAGAAGGGACAGAAGGTAGGATGTGTGTGCTGTGCCCTTCCATCCTCCCACATCCAGAAAAGCAGACAGAGCTGCTGTGTGGCGGGGAGGCTTCCACATGAACTTCGAGGTCAGAGGTGAAGGGCATGAGGGGAGGAAGGTATATTTGCATGTGCACATGAGCATGTGTGTGCAACACACACACACACACTCATTAAAGACAGTTGAAAGTAAATAACATAAAACCTTCTGTTTAATAGTTTTTTGCCTTGCTTTCAACATCACCAGTCATACGGGCCAACCTTTCAAGATGGTTACGTCATAGCTTAACTTTTCATTTAAATGATCTGACTCCTTGGCATGGCTGGAAAGACACAGAGATGAGGGGATGTAGGCAAGAAGTTAAAGCCTGCTGGATGGGAGAGACGAGAGGAGGCTTAAATACTTTTCCTTAGAGAGTATTGTATCCAGTGAGAACAACCTCACATCCTCAGTTCTACCATTAGATTCTGCCTTAAACCTGTTCTTTATTGCATCTTGCTTTAAATAACTATACAGCAGTCTAAGGCCTTACCCTCTCCCTACAGACTACCCAGGGCTGGCTTTCCTGGACCAAGCACGGTCGTAGTTTTCCTGACCTCTTCTAATTTGAGCTCATTGGTTGATGTAATCATGTTACTCTTGCTTAGGCCTTGCATTTTCAACATTGTAAAACTCTTGTCTTCAAGGATGTGTAAAGATTTCAAACCAAACTCCTCATGGTGCTGCCAAATCCCGTGGTGCTGCCAAATCCCATTACAGGTAATCCAAAGCCAAGGACTCTTCTCTAACCAATGAAGTAGGGAAGGGGTCTCGTGGTCCCTCTCAGGCAGGGAGTATGTTGTCACCACCATGAAAGGGAGGCTTCAGCTTCCCTGAGGGATTTCTGTGAGTTGGGGTCTCAGGACGATTAGTGGCAGGGGCTCAGTGATGCACAGAAAGGGGCGACAAGATCAACACAGGAGGGAGGTCAGCTGACGGAGAAAGACTGGAAACCCCGCCTCGGCGGGGCTACAGACAACAGAGTGTGTGTGAGAAAAGCCCATGACGTAAACTCTGGAGAAGACGGGCTATGCACATAACCTGGAAAGGATCAGACTGACATGGTAAGGTATTCCTCTGAGTGTCTGTCTTCCCAGCTCACAAGCACACTTCCACTCTTGGGAGTGCATTTATTGATTTTTTTTTTTTTTGTCTTAGCAAATGGTCCCTATCTCTAATCTAAAGCCTCCCATAGCCCCCCAACAAATAAAAAGTTGAAGGCCATTTACCCTGGTCATTAATTATCTCTACAAACCCAAGCATGCATCCCACCTGCCCACAGATAAGGAAGCCATGGCTCAGAAGGACGAAGCCTTGCTGAGATCACCTCTGCTCTAGTCCACTCCCGTGAACGGGTTACTGGGGAGAGTCGTGCTCATGAAGGGGAGACACTTACACTGCAAGCCCCAAAGGGACCCACTGTTCTCAGTAACTGGAGTCTGTAAACAAAGAGACTGGGGTGAAGCCCAGAGAGAGAGAGAAGACCAGGGAGGCATGAGAATGACATTTAATGCTATGCCATTGTGACATCCGTCAACTGACTGATTTCACAGTCTTGGACACACCGCTCATGCACTGTCTTTCATGAAGGGAAGAGAAGGGACCCAGAGTCAGTCAAGGTAAATAGTCAAAGACAACCAAACAGACCTGAGACTTTCGGTGCTGGACACCAAAAGAAAGGGGATACAGTGGCTAATTCTAAGACAGAAAAGGGAGGCCCTCCTGCAGACCTGTGCTCCTCTTAAATGACTGGCCGGGGCTTGCGACCTGCGGCCAGGGCAAGTTGAGAGGCACTGTTTGCGGAGAACGCATGCTAGATATCAAACAGTGTTGAGGTCACTTTTTTGAGGGGTGGTAGTGCTGAGATAGAACAGAGACCCACCTTGCCGGACAAGTGCTCTCTGACTGTCGGCACTCGGCTCCACTTTTTAACACACTGCGTTAAATAAACTCATGGCTAAGATCAGCTTTCCCTCATTTGTAGTTACACTTTCGGCGTAGCTGTGGGACAATTAAAAATCACAAATACACTGTGCGTTTGTGACTCGTGTTTTCTTTCCATAAGTCGTTCCCCCGGGGTCTAAGTGTGTGAGGAGGAGTGCCCCCTTTGCCTCACCATCTCCAATTAGGTTCTGGCTGTGTGTCTTGGTGTTCTTCTGGGACTCCTAACGGTGGGTGTGGGGGCTGGCTCTTGTTAAGCCATGTTTGATTGATATCCCTGGGAGGGCCGCTCTTTTCTGAAGGGAAGCGGAGGAGTGGGTCTGGGGGAGAAGGGAGGTGGAGGGAAGACCTGGGAGGAGAGGAGGGAGGGGAAACTGCGGTTGGAATGTAATATATGAGAGAAGGATAAATACAAAATAATAATAAAGTGATTGTGTATGGGACTCGAGAGATGGCACCGTGGGTAAGAGCACTTGCTGCTCTGACAGGAGACCAGGATGCACTTCTCGGCACCCCGTAGCAGCTCACAACCACGGAATGTTCCAGACTCTCCACCTCTTCTGGCTTCTGTGGGCACTACATGCACACGGTGAACATACATACATGCAGGCAAAGTGCTCGTACACATGAAATAAATAAGTTAATAACGTTTAAAGCAGTTACCCAACTATTGTCTAGGTTCCTCTTTTTTGGAAAAGGAAAATTATGAGTAAAATCATGAAAATCAATAGGACATGGCATCATACGCCTGCGACCCAAACCCTCGAGGGCTGAGGAGGAAGATCTGAGAATCTGAGGCCGAGCTGGGCCTCACAACGTGGTTCTCCCTGCAAAATAAACACAGAAACAGCAAAAGAAAAATCTGCAAAAATTAAAAAAAAATAAGGAATGAAAGGTTGCAGGAGAGGGTGGAGAGAAGGGGAGAGAAAGAGGAAGCTACATCAATCTAAACTTGGATTTAGAGTCCTCTTTTAAGGACCAGTTAAAAAAATAAAGTTAATTATGTAACAAGAAGCGTCAAGCTACATGACATTCACCATGTGTTATGAAAAAGAAGATACTACAGGGAGCCAGTCTTGTATGGTTCTGAATGAGCCCCAGGAATGAACGGTATACACTGTGGTGTGTCCTCAGCGAGGCTGAAATGTGCAGGCTCCGTCCCGTTCACACCACCCACTCTGCCTGGGAAGGAAAGGCAGTTTACCTTGAATGAAGACGATGCTGTGACGTTGCCACTCTCAGGGGCTGCTTATGAGTCAAGGGAAAAGCACCTTTGGTTTTGGATTTAAAAAAACAAAACCCTGAAATGACTTAGAAATGGAGGCTGAGCACTTAAAACGAGCAAAGCAGACTCCAATACTGGGGTCCTACACAATTCTGCACATTCTGAGTCAAAGTGCCCAAAGAAGTCAAGCCAAAACACGCTCCTCAAAAAAGTACATGTGCACACATATATGATATATACACCTTTTTAAAGACTTTCAATTCTATTTCTACATTTTCAGGAAACAGAATCTTTCTATTTTTACACACACACACACACACACACACACACAAACCTACAGCAGCAAAGATGACAACAGCTACTAACTGAGCTAGTAAAAGAGGCCACACTTCTGTGACTACAGAATCAGAGTCAAGCTCCTTGTATTACTCAGCGCCAATAGGAAATGTCCTCCTTGGCCCCTTTTCGGAGTTTCCGTCATTTTTAGGTGCTCATGTGAAGAACTCAGAGCAACGCTGAAGGCCTGGTCGGTGGACCTTTCCTCAGGGCAATCTGCACAGCCCTGAATGTATAGCGGTGTCCTCGGGACACTGGTGGCTTGTTCTAGAGCCAGGGAACTGGCTCCTAGGCTTCCAGGATGTAGGCGTCTGTTATTGTGTAGAATTATCTGCATTCTGGGAATTGGAGAACACGAACACGTGAAATGCCCTTCCCAGGGTCTGATCAGCGGGCAAACACTAAATTGCTCACTACGGTATTTACATAACACACTTGCTCTACTTGTGTCTCTTTGTGACCAGTGGAAACAAAATCCTGATTTCTGTCTAAACTATTCAAAAACAGAAAATCACACACACAAAAACAATCATTTGCCGAGACCCAGGATGTCCACCCCCAGCTGCTGGGGGTGTGGTCTCCTGTCACTTGTGTCTCTGCCAGGTTCACCCTTGCTACTGGGACTAACAGCACTGAGCCGGAGTTGCCGGACAGGGAGACGTTCCCACGCAGCACAGTGAGAAGCGTGTAGACCAAGCGGGAAGCACTTGATTGACCACAGAAGACGAGGAAGACAGCAGTTGAAAGAGCCTGTGCTGGATAAGCCTAACTATCCAAGGAAGATCCCCAGAACCGTGGAAGAAGAATAGACTCCTGAAGGTTGCCCTTTGATCTTCATGAGCACGCTGTGCCATGTCCATGCCCTCCTCCCTTATACACATGCACATACCCCACCACCAACATACACATGTATGTGCCCTACCATAGCACCATACATATATGTATGTGCGTCCCCCCATACCATATACATATGAATGTGTGCACACACATGGGTATTTTGTCTATGTGTCTATCTGTGTACCAAATGGATGCCTGGTGCCCACAGAGGCCAGAAGGGGGTGTCATATACCCTGGAACTTGAGTTACAGACAAGTGTGACCTGCCATGTAGGTGTTGAAACAGAACCTGGGTCCTCTGGGAGAGTGGCCAGTGCTCTTGACCATTGAGCAAGAGCCGAGCCTGCTCTCCAGCACATATATTCTACAGTTATCCATAGAAATAAAGCTTTGGAGATTAATCAGTTGGTAAAGCGCTTGTTATGGTATCAGGAGAGCCCTGAGTGCAATTCGTAGCATGCGTGAAGAATTGTAGGCATGAAAGCCCATTATCTGTAATGCTGGAGGGATGGAAACAGAAGGGTTGGCTCGTTGGCCAGCCAGCCTGATGCCCTGGCTGCTACTGTGAGTAATCTCCAGCAAATGATTTCCCACTCTCCCGGGCTTCAGCTTCTCTGCTGGGTGAGGAAGGCCTTTCCCTGCGCTGGGTTTGTGTTAGGATTGGGTGAGATCACAAACAGAAAGCACTTTGCAAGAATGGGACAGTGCCGTGTCAATATGGTATCCATCTCATGTGGGCCTACCGGAAGCCATTAAGGTCCTTCCCACGTTGAGAACATTTTACTACAGTCAACATGCATGGCTTCAGTGAGTACCAAGTACATACATCTAACTTTGAATTTTGCTGAAACAGTTATGATAGCCTCACAGACTCCTGGCAAGTCACCAGGCCTTACGACAGTACACTGCCCGCCTACAGCGTACGACAGTACACCGCCAGCCTACAGGAAGTCTCTGCTTTCTTCTTAAGGTTACTTTGTAGGAGACTCTGTTTTCTATGGCACAATTTGGTCTATCCACATACCCCTAGTTATGCCATTGAACATGTCAGTGGGTCCTTCTGCATGTCAATATCTTAAAGGCAGTTGAATGACTAGCTAGCCATTTAATCAGAAGTTTAATCAGAAAGCGGGTACATTGTAAATACCAGGGGAGCAACAAGCACGGAGATACCCATGCGCATGGCATCTTGCAGAAGAGAAATGTGCTTGAGGAAAAGCGGTTAGGGCAAGACCTTGAGTGCCAATGTAATGCTGTGGCCACAGCTGGTGACAGCTGAGTTCTGGGGGTCACAAAGTTCTGGGGGTTACAAAGAGTAACACATACACACCTGTCCTATCCCCCACACGGGTCCTAGCTCCAGAGGCCTTGTGATCATCAGTTAAAGCTGTCAGTTCCAGTCCTTTAATGTTCTGCACTTTGTCTCTACGCCCAGGAGTGACCCCGAAAGGGAGACAACATGCTTTTGGTGAGGAATGACTTCAAAACTGGGAATATTAAAAACTGCTTTTAAGAGATAACTCCCACGAGGTGGGCCATGACCTGATGGCAGCCAGTATAGGTAACCTAAAGGAGCCTAATGGAGTTTACAAAACAATATATGACATTGGGGTGGCGTGTTTCAACTGCCATTATTTCCATTGTAACTAAAATAAAAAAAAAAACAAAAAACAATTCTTGGGTGGTGGTGGCGCACGCCTTTAATCCCAGCACTCGGGAGGCAGAGGCAGGCGGATCTCTGTGAGTTTGAGACCAGCCTGGTCTACAAGAGCTAGCTCCAGGTCAGGCTCTAATGCCGCAGAGAAACCCTGTCTCGAAAAACCAAAAAAAAAAAAAAAAAAAAAAAAACCAATTCTTTCCAATAGAAAAACCAGTGAGGTTGTGTTTATTTTAAATGCTGAGGGACAGAGAGATGAGATGCTATGCGTCCATTTTTCCAGAATTCCAACAAGGGCCACACCTCAAACAGGACTCCCTAAGCACTCCTGTACCCTGGCTCTACTCAGATCACCCCCACCCCCTCCCATAAGCCTAACCTCCCACAAACCCAGTTGCACTGCCCAGACCCAGGGGAGGAGGGGCTGGGAGTTTGCACTCCTCAGGTGCAGGTTACAAACTCCATGACTTGAATGCTTGCAGAACATGGGGCTTCCAGAAGAAAATGCAGAGGAAAATCTAGCCTGGAGGTCTTATCTGAGCCCTTCATTTTCAAGGTCTATGCGTGAGATCCTGTCTCCGAAATCTGAAACCCCAATCAACCAAGTAGTCATTCCAAGGAAAGGCTGCACAAAGACTTGAACCAAAAACTAGAAGGGAACCACAACCCCTCCAGATGTGCAACACTTCAGAGATATGCGCATGCCTGTTCCGTAGCAGTTTTCTCAGAATGAAACATTCCATCCCGAAGCAGACAACACTAAGACTCAGGGAATAAACAATTTACAGGTCTCAGAAATCCCTGCGATTACAAGACTCACAAACCCCTCCTTTCCCAATTTTATATAAACAATAAAGACAATTTCTGAATAGAGACTCCTATCCCCTTTGTTGATTCCAAGTTGCGCAGAGAGCTGCAGGGAGTAGGGATGCTGCTTTTGTGACCACTTTTGGCAATGCAGCTGCCTTTCAGGAACCGAAGTTCCTGTAAGTGACCTCTCACCCACACCCCTGTAAGTAGCCCCAACACACTCTGGTTCGGCAAGTTCTACTTTGTGGGGGATCATTACTTTGGTCTGTCACTGGTTCCCTGTCTGGGGTAAAAAGGGCATCTGTCCAGATCTCTCCAGAAAAAGTCACCAACACAGTCTCATTTGGATTTCACAATCTCTCGGTAAAGGTGTTAGCAGCTCCATGTCTCAGAAGAGAAAGCTCTGAATCCAAAATCCCACACAAAGTACAGGGCTAGACTAACCGTAACACAGCCTGCGGTCTGCCATCCAGGGGCAGTAGACCCTCTCAAATACAAGGGTCTCCCTAGGGCAGCTGCAGGGGCACAGGGGGGCCCAGAGGCACAAACGGAAGTCATAGCACCTTCTTTCTTTCCTCTTGCGTGCCCCTGTCATCTGTGTTTATGCCCCAGAAACAGTCATGCAAGGTCATCTGAACACACTAACCACCAGGGTCACTGTTTAATAAATCACTCACAAGTCCCATGCTTGAAGCCAAGCTCGCCAGTGAACATCAAGAAGGGTTGTTCTGTTTAGAAAATTCCTACCCATCAAACAAAGCTGCACCATTAAGGAACTCTCTGCCTTCCCTGAATTGTCCAGCTCAGGCTAAGAATGACCGTTCTTCAGGCTTTCAACTGAAGGTTGAAAGGCTCAATGTTCCTGGTCAACTTTGTAACTGACAGTTTTTAAAATAATCCAACCTTAACGTCACCAGAATTGGAATGTGTCTTATGTCACCAGAACTGAAATATATCTTCAAAGGAACCTGTGAGGATGCATTCACCCCACACTTAACTCTAGTCTTAGTCTTTAAATGTGAACACGCCACAAGCCAATGGTAAAAATTCTCCTGTTTAACATGACTTATTTTTTTCTCCTGCTAATGGTTTCTTTAATTGTGCTTTCTCTAAAGAAATGTGCTTGTACCAGGAGGTGGTGGTGCACGCCTTTAATCCCAGCTCTTGGGAGGCAGAGGCAGGCAGATCTCCAGATCCTTGAGTTCAAGGCCAGTTATAGTGGTTACACAGAGAAACCCTGTCTTGAGAAACTTAAAAAAAGAAAGAAAGAAAGAAAGAAAGAAAGAAAGAAAGAAAGAAAGAAAGAAAAAAGAAAGGAATGTGATTGTTCAATCCCTCCATGACTTTATTTTTTAATTGGCTCATGTTTAAAACTTTATTAAGAAGGATCCAATACAGAGAGCAAACTGTTTCACAGTTCCTCAAAAAGTTAACCATGAATTACATTACCCAACAATTTTATTCCTGACCAAGAGAGAGGAAAGCATTTATTCACACAAATAGTTACATATAAATATTCATATGCAGCACTACGTATAATATCCCAAATGTGGAAACAACCCCACAGACCCACAGACTGACACAGAAGCCAACTGTGAGCTCTACACGCAAAGGGATAGCATTCAGCCATAAAAGACAAAGAAGCACTGACATGCAGCTGACGAGGTTGAAAACATGTTCAGTGGAAAAGATCAGACTCTCATACAGCTTCCTTTACATAAATGCACAGGTTTAGCAAACCCACGGAAGAGTGGAATAGATCAGACTCTCGTACAGCTTCCTCTACATAAATGCACAGGCTTAGCAAACCCACGGAAGAAGAATGAAAGGCTCCCACTGCCTGAGAGGAGGAGAAAGTGCAGCTGGCTGATGGAAATGCTCTGAAATTAGACGGGTTTTGACAAATGCCCAACCATACACGCTGTAAGACACCCACCTAATTGTATACTTCAAGTGCATCTTAAGTGTCTATAAATTAAGATGAATCCGAAACGCTGAAAGGATGAAAATGGAGTTGGACTAAGGAGAAGGCTTATTTTCTTATATTCGTAGGTAGAAATCCAAGATTATGTACACATATTGACTCCCGGAGCCTTGTAATTTTACAAGCCTTGATAACAAGGGACTCCGAGTAGGCTGCAATTGGAATTATATATAACCAGAACACAACCCACAGACGGCAGACCATGTGTCAGGGGCACAGTGGCCCCTACGTTACCATTCAGAGGACATGCCTACGAGTCCTTTCCCCAGTCTTCCTTCCTTGGCCTGTGTCTCAGGGATGCCATGAAAGTTCTCGGCTCCTCTTACAGCCCGACTACCTGGTTGCTGACACAGACAAGTGGGAAGGGCAAGGGTGTCACCTCAGACACCTTCTCACCCACTGCAGCACAGCATGTTGCAAACCTCTTGGGACCCAGAGAGTCCTTGTCCTCAGCTGCCAGGTGGATAGATGAGCACACACAACGGTAGCTCAAGGGAGCACAGTTTACAGATCCTAATACCCAGACTACATGACGGTCAAACTCATGGGTCACATGTATGTAGCCTCCATCAGTACTCTGAAACCATCCCGTTCAGCTGAGGGCTTTAGAATCACAATTTACCTTCCCCACATTTAGTAATAGGAGCACTTTTTAAAATGGAAAAGAACACAGACTCTCCACCCCTCTAAGACAACTACAGATTTAGCGTCAAGAAGTGAGATGGCTCAGTGGGTCAAGGCAGAAGGGGGAGAGCTGTTCTCTGACCTTCACACACGCCTGCTGCACACACCTCCCCGACTGTTACACACAAATAACAAAACAAAATGAAAATTTTGCTGGGTGTGGTGGCACACTTCTTTAGTTCCTGTACTTGAGAGGCAGAGCAGGCAGATCCCTGAGTTTGAAGCCAGCCTGGTCTACAGAGTAAGTTCCAGGATAGCCAGGGTCACACAGAGAAACCCTATCTAGGAAAAAAAAAAAAGTTGCTCTTTAGGAATTTTAAATGAATTATTGTGACTATTTATGCTTTCCCTAATAGCTTCAAAATAAACTTCAATACTGTTTCAAATCATGCTTTCTGTCCTCTTGGACATGAATGAAATTTAAAATCTCCATTTCATTTTTCTAGAGGCCCTGGCCAAGTTCTTCTGAGCAAGCCATGACTCAGATAGAATCTGGCCTGATCTGAAATCTCTTAAGGCCCTCCTGAGCTACCTGTCAGGATATAGGTAAAGTGACCTGTCAGCTTGGGATAAGCCATCCAAGCATCTACTATGAAAGGCCCCCACACTGCCACTTCAGAAGGAAGAATAAGGCCGTTTGTTGATGGAGGGTTCTAAAGCTTGAGAGAGCTGGAGCTTCCATGGCGCCGTCCTCCCTCAACCAAAGAACAGAAGAGGGATGCTCACATGAGCAGGGCAACTGAGTCCACAGCTGGAATTCAGGGCTGCAGCTGGGACTCCAAGCTACGGTCTGGCTCTGTTGGAACTGTGCAAATGTGAGCCCACCCCTGTCAACACAGCTCGGCTCTACCCAATTCGAGGAACGTTGAATCAAACAGCTTCCGTGTTAAAGGAAGCCAGGGAAGCAGAGAACGGATGAAGATGAACACAGTCTCACCACTATCCCCAGGAACTGAGTCTCTACTTGGAGAGGGTGGATATATTTGCAAATAAAGCCAATCTGGGATGTGGAAAGCAAAGGCAGGTAGCCAGGAAACAAGTGTCCAGGCAGGAAGGCGCAGTGACTGTAGAAATGCACATAAGCACGAGCGTTGTTCAGGGTTCGGAGAAGGAATGGTTAGAATGCTAATGGACCTATACAGGCTGGCAGAGGTAAGGGGAGAAGGGGGAACCCGGCTCCAGTACTCATCGACATCCATGTACTGAGTATCAGAGTTTTCATCAACGCTTCCTGCAACCAAATGAACAAAGCGACTTGCATGAGTCACTAGGCTGGCTACCAAGTAGCAGAAGCGACAGCCCGATGCCCACCGGGCCACCCCAAGTCTCTCTGATGCTGTCTATCCTAGATACGTTTCAAAGAGCAGTTGCAGAAATGCAGATTAGGTTTCTAAACACCGGCGGAACTGATAAAAATGTGTGAGACCGAGTAACAGTGACGGCCTGATACCGCGGGCCTGTAATCCCAGCGATTCTGGAGACTGAGGCCGGAGGATCACACATTCAAGGTTGGCCTGAACAACCCAGCCAGACTCTATCTCAGAGGAAGACGGTGTGTGGATGTATCTCAGTGGCAGAGCCTTAGCAGGGCGTAGAGCCATTGAAACGTTTATGAAGAGTAAGCGAGACTGCACGATCCGTTTAGTTCCTCACTGTGCTGATGAAGGCGTGTTCACATCTACACCTGTTTCTTTCTGTTCTCTGTGAGCACCGAGAAAAGAGCCCCCACAGTCAGGCCAAACAGGAATGCTCTCAGAACCCAACAGATCCGACCGGAAGATGCAGAGAGTCTTTCCCTTCCCAAGAGCCCACTGACCTTAGCGGGACCCTGATGCATCTCTGGCAGCCCCGTGGCTGCTGTTCATTGTGGTCGCCCTCATCTGGGCTCCACAGGAAGGCAGAGCCATGCCTGGGGCGGGAGGCAGTATCCTCTACAGCAAACGCAATGGAAAGTGTGCACACGGGGAGGGGTTGGGGCTTTCTAGCAGACCATACAGCTTTATCAGACTTGGCTGTGGGGAAACAATTTCTGGATGAAGGCGCAGAGAGGCAAAGGCCTAGAAATAAACGCACTGAAAAGCTCAGCTACTGTCGGCTTGTTAGGCTATAGGTGAAGCTTGTCACCTACAACTTGATGTGTTATTCTTGTAATCGAAGATTTATTTATTAGAAACAAACAAAAACTGTTGTCCTGTGTAAGCTGCCTTGTTAGAAAAGGACACTTATCATTGAATCGTGGTCGTACTATTGTCATAGCAAAGAGAACCTGTTTACAGCCACAGGTGCACAGTGAGATTGGGGTGGGGCGGGGCTATGTGTATATCTGTGTTTTAAGAGAGGTCTTACAACCTAGCTCTTGAACTAGCCTTGAACTTGCAATCCTCCTGCCTCCGGCTGCTGAGATTACCAGCAAGTGCCACCATACCGAGCTATGACATATTTTAGGCTCAGCGAATAGAAAAGGCTGACTAGCATTGACTCTGACCATCCGGCTCCACTCAGCTCCCAACCTTGGTGCCTTCTGCGGCCACAGCGTCCTTGGCTGAGACAGAAGCCAGCGCGAGCACACAGCTGTGGGGATGACTGCCACATAGAGTTTCTAGGAGCTTCGAAGAAGCAACGCAGAGACAGATGCCACAGAGTTACAGCTGGTGAGACACTGACAGGTGCCTGGAAAGGAAAGCAGTGGATGGGGAGAGGACACCCATCAAGAGAGAGAAGGTCCCACCTCCAGGTGCCTCCACCCACCCTGGCTTTGGAAAGAGCAGTGGCATTGGCTGCTGGCTTCCACACAGGCTGGTGGGCCAACGGCCTGGTCATCGTCTCCATTGTTCAGGTTATCCATGTCAGCCGTAGGGAGCTTTGGAAGAAATGGCAGCACGGAGCATAGCATGTCACCCCAGCTGCAATCTGCTTGTCACAGTGCCTCTTGCCCTCAGAGTCTTCCGGGTTTGATTTTTTTCACTGTGAACCCTTGCAGCCCGACCCTGGTTAAAAGGCATAGCACTAAGGACATGTTTCTTGATTCAGTTTCTTCTACCCAAACGAAAGCAGGAGATAAGACTTTGGCTTCCCCTCCTGTGTGTGTATAATGAGTTGTGTAAAAACAGCCTCGGAGCTGTGGGTGCTTGCATCAGGGCAAGATCAAGCACACTCAAGAGGAAGCCCTGGGCTGCAAGGCAGATGCACCAGCTGGCCCATGTGACAGATCTTTCCCACGTGGCAGACAGGATGACTAGCAACACTAATAGGAAGGCCAACCTTCTAGGGTCCCTTGTTTGTAAGAACACCCACCTTGGCTTAGGATGAACAGTTAAACCTGAGACTTTAAAAACAAACCCCAAACAAGCAAACGCCAACCCCCACCCTGCCCGGCACTTCGGGTTCCACATCCCTTCTTCCACTCCCACTACTATTAACCCTCTTAATTACACTAAAAAGAATCTGCAGCGAGATCTTACACATAATTAGGGTTGACTGGTGTGTGTTTTCCATTTTCTATCTGCAACCAAGAGCACAGGATGGGAACCAGGCCAGCCGTGGAATTTGGTAGGCCTCTCCCGGTCCCAAGTTTAGCAGGCGGACTTGGATGTCCAAAGTCTTGACATTTCCATCGGGGCCATTTATGTTAACAGAGGCACTTGGCAGATGGGGGGCAACTTCCTAAATCTGTTTATCTCCAACTAAGCAGTCTGTAGGTGTATCGGCACCTGCACCTGTGTGGATGAACCAATTAAATAAAGAGCAGGAGGAGGGCCTTGCTCTGAATGAGACCATGCAGGAGGCACTGAAGCCTTGGGCAGCTCTTCCGGCTCCAATTGTCTCCATTGTCAACAGACAGAGTGGTGATTGCCAAGGGCTGCATCCTCTAGAAAGGCTCCTGAGACTCTAAGGGACAGCTTGTCTCCCCAGATGGGACGCTGGGACTCCGCGGCCACCGCTTCCCAGCAGTGGCCTCTGGCAGGCCATTCCGTTATCATTTCCTCTCATTTGGAATCTAGGAGTGAGGACTGGGGCGCCCCTGACATCTGTGTGGAGGGCACAACTTACAACCCTGCTGTCGATGGTCCACCTTAAAGTAAAGGTACGTGAAATGTCAAGACCAGGGCCAGCAGGCATCAGATGTCCCAACCATGCTGGACTGACACACACTTTAATCTGGAAAGTGAAGCTCAAACATTCAGGGCTTGAAGACACTCTCTGAGGTTCCAACCATGGCTTCCAGTTGTTACTGACGTCTTTGCAAACCAGGGAAGTCATTTTCCCCTCATGGGGTCCCAGGCTCTTGGCTGGTTTTGGGGGGGGGCAGCTGCCACAGTCCTCACACCCCCATAATTAAACAGAAGCCACCAGTGGACCACACCACTCCGCTGAGATTCACCAGGGCTTTACCAATCCAAATTACTTTCTGCTGGCTTTCAAGCAATTAACACTTTTAAAGGCTGGAGGGGGAGGGGTGTGAAAGGGAATGTAATGAGGATTCCCATGGAAAAGGTTCTTCCTTCCCAATGCTTCTCCTCAGCAGGGTCCAGCAGCCCCCATTCTGGGGGTGGGGGAGTGGGGAGACTGTGGCTTTGCTGGCTAAAGTTGTCCAGGTAGGAAATTAACAGCTGCCCATGGATACCTAAGTGCTAAGTTTGCATTCGTGTGTGTGTGGTTGTTGTTGTTGCTGCTGCTGCTGCTGCTGCTGCTGCTGCTGCTGCTGCGGCTGCGGCTGCTCGTAGTATAATGACAGAAGCCACTCAGCAGCAGAACCCTAAACCTGCACACTTTCACTTTCTAAAAGTAATGCCCTTCATGATTTTGTTCTGGTCCCTCTGCAGCTGGAACCTGCTTTAAGCACCATACACACTACAGACACTCACTGGCTTCAGAATGTGACAGCATTCCTTGGTCCCCAGTGGTACAGCTGCCGAGCTAACAGGATAGAACTTTTGTTATAGAAAAGAACAGCACAAACACTATTTTTTTAACCCTCCTAAAATTGCTTTTCGGCCTTTGGCGACTGTCACCCCCTCTCCTTCCGTGCCCTTCCCCAGATTGGGTGTGTCTGCGATGGCATTTTCTTGATTAATAACTGATGTAGGAGGGCCCAGCCCACTGTGGCTGCTGCCATCCCTGAGCAGGCAGTGGTTCTGGGTTATATAAGAAAGTCGGCTGAGCAAACCATGGAGCGCAAGCCAGCATGTGGTGTTCCTCCATGGTTTCTGCTCTGGCTTCTTCCTTGAGCTCCTGCTTCCCCTCGACGGTGGGCTCTCCTGGTAAAATGTAATAACCCTTCTCTCTCCACGCCAGGTTTGGTCATGGTTTGATCATAGCAGCAGAGAGGTAAACGGACTAGCCTTTGTATTATTGCCAACTTGGGTGGGTCCAATCCCCATCGTTCTGATTCAGGGCAGCAATTTGTTTTGGGACATTTCAATGAATTTGAAAGGTGATTAACTTCATGAGAAAGATAGCAGTTCTTCATGGAGAAAAAGTGGCCTAGCAGCTAACTAGGTCAAATTAGAAACGGCAAGCTCCTCAAAGCACCTCAAAATCTACGGGATAAGCCGGGCGGTGGTGGCGCACGCCTTTAATCCCAGCACTCGGGAGGCAGAGGCAGGCGGATCTCTGTGAGTTCGAGACCAGCCTGGTCTACAAGAGCTAGTTCCAGGACAGGCTCTAAAGCTGCAGAGAAACCCTGTCTCGGAAAAAAAAAAAAAATCTACGGGATAATCAACTCCCCTCCCCCACCCAGAGGGTCCAACAGAACTTAAGAACTAACGTGACGGTGACCTGAACAGACCCCTGTAAGAGCCAACAAGGAACTTCCGTCTGACATGTGCCCAGGTGGATGAAATGTCCCACCTCTGAAAAGCTGGGTAACTTCCTAAGGGTTGCCTTTGTCGTCTGGATTCCCACAGGCTGATATCTGAGGGCAGCACTTGCTAATAAGTATTCAGAGACCCAGCCATAGACTTCTCATAAGGCTCAGTCCGCAAGCACCAAGCAGACAGTTGCAATCTTCATAGCGGTGATGGGAGGAAAGGAGAGGAGACCTGGGATGGGAGGGTGGAGGGGTGAGAGGTGAGAGGTGTCTGCAGCAAAGGTTGATTCTCCTACTTCCTCACATAGACTCAGCCCTGACCGTTCTTTCTTCTTGACTAGTAAGATTGGGAAAGGAAGAAAGATGGTAGGGAGGAACACACACAGGGCAAGCAAGAAGGATGCTGGCACACAAAGAAAAGTAGGCTTAGGCCTGTGCCTCGCTAAGTTTTCAAAATGCGGCAATCTGCAGGCTCATGTTTTGACAGAGACAGACAGGACCCACGTGGAGGTGGCAAGAGGTGTGGCCACTGAGCATTTGTTGGAGAGAAATGCCGCCGCACAGGTCCCAGTGTATCTGTCAAGCCCATACACAAAGAAAACGGATTGGTGTGAAGTTGAGGGAACTGAGGAGCCAACTCGGGGCACCCATCCTGCCACAACCCCACAGCCTGCAGGCAGGCTCAACCCAAACATCCTGTTTTGCTGCACATCACAAGCGCCCCAGACCCGAGACGGCTTCCAGGGCTGTC
The DNA here is from genome assembly GCF_903992535.2 of Arvicola amphibius. Taxonomy (NCBI): domain Eukaryota; kingdom Metazoa; phylum Chordata; class Mammalia; order Rodentia; family Cricetidae; genus Arvicola; species Arvicola amphibius. The sequence goes on along the minus strand of NC_052060.1, from coordinate 38,947,906 downwards.
AAAATACCAAACACCCTCAAGTAGGCTCTTGAGAATTTTCTGGTACTCTTTCAAAGCAAAGGGCTGGTGTGGCTGTGAGTTTGTTGGCAGGTCAGGGCAGGGTCGGGGTAAGGGCAGGAGGCTTGTCGGCAGGACGCTCTCCACGACCACACATGACCACCGAATGTCACCAGGCTCAGAACAACCAGAGGCAAATAAACAAAGATCCAAGATGAACGTCCATTTGTTTTATTTTCCTTCGTTTGTTTGTTTCTTTCTTTGTCTTATTTTTTGAGACAGGGTTTTGCTGTAGCTTTGGAGACTGTCCTGGAACTAGCTCTTGTAGACCAGGCTGGCCTGGAACTCACAGAGATCTGCCTGCCTCTGCCTCCTAAGTGCTGGGATTAAAGGCATGCACTGCCACCCTGGACACCAAACTCATTTTTTAAAAACTCACTCAGAAGAAGAAGAATAAAAGCAATCTGAAGTTCTTTCTTTTCTTTAAAGAAAAGTAAAACGAGAAGCTAGCAACAGAGGGGGCTGTGGGGAGTGGGTTGGGACCTGAGAAGTAACGTTGACAGGGGGACCCAGGAAAGAGACCCAGCTGACAGAACCCAGAAAAAGTCAAAAGGGCCCAAAGAGGTGCACGTCGGCATATAACCATATTTAAACTTGGTTCCCTAATTAATCTTCACCACGGCTGCACATTCAAAAACGAAAAAAAAAAATTAACTTGAAAACTTCTGCTGTTTGTTACTAGAGTCTCAGTGTGTGCTGTGGAACCTGGGGAAGCAGTGTAGACTCCGGGGTCAGATTAGCCTGGGTCTGCGCCCTGGGCTTTGTTCCTTGCAGGTTGTGTCACCCTGAGCTATGGTCACTGCCTCCCTGTGGCTCAGTTTCTGAAGTGAGGACAGCCGCCTCATCACCCAAAGGAGATCTTGGAGCTAAGCACAGAGGCCGCTGGGTTTCACAGGGGAAGGGAGGGGCTACATACCACAGCTCCGAGCCCGCAAACCCTCAAGGTACACGCCTGTGTGCAAGGTGCCCTCAATCTGAGAGACACCCCTGCACAGCTCACCATCCTGCATCCTCTCTTCTCCGAAGTGAAAATTTCCACCTGAGACAATTTGGTTTCTTTAAAAATGAAAATTCAGCTGTTTCTCCTTAACTTGTGTAAAACACATTAAAAACCCAATTTTTTTTTTTAAAAAAAATCTTGGCACTGCACTGAGGAAAATAGCTTCAGTAGAGACAAATGCCTTTCTGAGCTTGTCTTTGTTACAACTTCGTACATGCAATCAAAATAACAAACCTGGGAGGCTGGGTAGGGTGTGCATTTGTACACTTGTAATCTGGGCCACCTGAGAGATTGAAGCTGAAGACCCCAGCAAGTCCTGACTGCAAAAGCAAAATAAAATAATTCACTACTAGTTTGCAATCTGGTATTGTATTATACATGGTTTCCCTTGTCTACGTATTTTGTTATCTATTTCTGATGGTTACATTGTTTGACAGACTGCAAGATGTACTTTTTTTAAAAAAAAAATCATCTTTACAGTAAGATTTGATGGGCTTCTTTCCGCCCTTTGTAAATCCCACAAGAAAACAAAAGCATAGCAGAGCTTTTGATGGAGACCCCAAGCAGGTCCCTCTAGCTCAATTTTCTCCCCTGCTCAGCTCTGCCACAGTGTCTTTTCCTCAGAGTTGGAGGGGTGGCACAGAAGGAGGTGAGGGAGGGGCAAACCTAGCTCCAGCCCAGGGTCACTCCAGGAACCCCAGGAAGGCCTGACCATTCCCAAGGCTTTGATCTAACAACCTCCCGCAGAGCAGTAACTGGTGGGGGAAGCTGCTCAGACAAGGGGAGGAAGTGCAGGGAGGGGACCACAGTCCTGTGAAGGACACTCTCTTCTAGGTAGCCACACAAGGGCCTGAGAGGTTGACTCAGTCTTGACCAGCAGGGAAGAAAAAAAAAACCATTTAGCCCTCACCTACCAATTCCCCATTTTAGAGATCAGGGAACCAAGGCTTGGGAAGACAGCAAGACCTAATCAGCCCTTGTGAAACACAACTTCATATCAGTGGATGATAAGACCTACAGTTACTGCCATTTGGAGTACCATGAGCCAAACACAGAGCAAGAAATGTTTAATCCTAGTGACAACCTGGTGAGACTGGCTATTAATGATATCTTCCTGTTTTTAGGAAGGGGCAGCAATGAGCCCTACGATAATGAAATAGGTTCCCTTCAAACCCCAAAGTGAGTGAAAAGAAGGAATTAGAGCCAATCCGACTCTCACCGGAGCCCATGCTCTGATCAAGCGTAAGAATGAATGGTTATTCTTACGGGACAAACTCGGTAGGTGTTACTGCTGATGTAGGTGGCGAGGAACCCATGCTTTCCTCTCTAGCAATCACCTCAGCTCTCTGGTTTGTGTGTTTGTTTTCACCTGCTCAAGAGTAGCATCAAAATGCTCAACACTAACGGCCCGCCCTGTAGTCAGCCTCCTTGGGCTTGACAGAGTGCTGGGAACAGCCAGGGTGCCAACCGAAAAGGGAATCGTCCCGTCCAGAGCCCACAGCTGAGCCAACTAGCACAAAGACACAGCAACCGTCTGGTGGGTGACCATCCCTGGGAGGCCACCTCAGGTCTGCAGAGGCCTGGGGGACTCCGTGAGTGTATATAATTATAACGCTGCTTCTAGGTGATTAGCAGGTAGACTACGAAGATTTCGAGTCGTTTGTTTACGTCTTTTTTTAAAGGCTCTTTCTCAGAATGACTCATGGGCACAGTCGAGGCAAACAGCTGTGACCGGCAAGAGGCAGCCACGGCCACCTGCTCTGCGGGTAGGATGCACTCAATCTGTGCAGTTAATTAGATCAATCTCGACTCATTTTCTTTAATGAGACCCTGCAAAGCACAACACCCACTAGACCTGTTTTCTGGGTTCTGCTTCACCTGTTTGCTGTTCCGTCTCATCCACTCTTGAGCTCTGGTTTGGGCGGAAGCAAAAATCTGTAATTATTTTCTTATTTTTTTTTCCAAACCCAGATTTTCTGCAGACTCCTGACAGCTGTGCATCTTTGTGCGCGAGCGAGCCAGTGGGCTTCAGCACTGGTTTGCCCATCCATTATACCTCCAGGAGTCCACACCAAAGGTGGGGGCGGCAGACACTTACAGTGGGGGATTGCGTGAGTTTCTTTGCCTTTCCAGCATGTTATCTACATCAAGTTTGCTTGAAAGAGGCTGAATATTAGCGGCTTCTTTTCTCTTCCTCTCTGGAGCGTAAGAGTATGTGGTAAAATGTTTTGTCTCTAGTTCACCCGAACCTCTGTCACTGTGTTCTGTAGGACCCTGGGGTCTGGTGGCCAAGAGGAAGGGTGTGATGGAAGGCTTGTCTAGCAGCAGGCTGCTCTCACACACGGCACAGGGGCCCAAATGTCAGGCCACAGAGCGCCATACACTGCACAGTCTTTGTGTTAGAAGTCATGTGCCAAATCTGTGCTTTGTAGCCAGGATTTTATTCTCAGTGATAACTGCATCCTTTAAAGCGACAGGCTCCTTTGGTTTAGTTTTGATAAGAAAGTCTACCAAACAGCCAAACGCCCATAGTCGACCTGTCAGTCCCTTTACAAACCACAAAGCCAGGCCCAGGCCTGTGTTTTCCCTGGGACGACGGCTCTTTCCTACCTGCAATGGTACTTCACATGTGCTTCCAATTCCATCACCAAGACAATCCAAGGACATGTGTTCAGGGCCTGGAAACTTTCACTGCTTTGGTAAGTGACGCTAACATTTTTTTTTTTTTTAAAAAGTTGGGAGTTCATAGTGATAAAGAATTCACTAAAATTCACTAGCGTTCTCACAGTTCCATCCACAGACACCAGCAGTTTGGCCAAATATTGCTGCTTCTTTCTTTGTTTCTTTCTTTTTTCCTTCCTTCCTTTCTTTTTTTTTGTTTCTTTCCCTCCCTCCTTTCTCCTTCCTTCCTTCCTTCCTTCCTTCCTTCCTTCCTTCCTTCCTTCCTTCCTTCCAAGACAGACTTTCTCTGTATAACTATAGCTATCCTAGAACTTGCTTTGTAGACCAAGCTGGCCTCAAACTCACAGAGATTCGCCTGCCTCTGCCTGGGATTAATGTAGAAGGAACGGCGGGCTGTGTCCCGCCAACCGGCTAGCTTTACCCAAAATAATTACACGGAAACTGTATTTTTTAAAATACTGTCTGGCCCCTGGCCCGTTATCTGTAGCTTTTTATTGGTTGATTCTCATATCTTGTTTTAACCCATATTTAGTAATTTATATAAAGTGCTGGGTTTAAAGACATGAGCCAACACCACCTGGCTTCCTTGCTTTCCAACACCAGCACAAACATCAACACTGAAGATGGAAGGAGAAAAGATGACATCTGATTTTTGTGAAGCTAGCTTTGATCTCACGGACCCTCTGAAACTGTCCCAGGGAATTGCAGAATTTCAGAGAGCAGACTTAGAGACTCTGTGTCCCAGATTGAACCTGCTCAAACTGGTCAGGCTGAGGCCTGAGGGACCATGATTTGATTCCTGGCAACAGACACACACCACACACACACCACATATATACACCACACACACCACATACACACACTACACCAAACACCCGCACCACTTACACACCACATACACCACACACACACACTATACAAACACACATATCACATACACACACACCACAAGTACACCACCCATACCACACACACACACACAACATATACACCACATATACCACACAAACACAAACTACACAAACACACCACATACACACCACCCACAAACACACGCACACCACATGCACACCACATGCACACCACACACACACCCCAAAAGCGGGTTTTCCCCCCTCCTGACAATAAGGACAGAGATAGCAAAGCAGAACCAACTGTGCTATGGGCTCAGGGCAGAGTTCGTCCGTCCTTTCTCTCATCTTCTAGACCACTTGCTCCCATGAACATGGATAACGTTTTCTGGCTAAGATCTTGAAAGTCCTCCAGTTTCAAGGGGAACAGGGGAAAGGATGCCTGCAGCGAGCTGCGTCCCCTCCTGTGACCTCAACCACTCCCTTCCATCTCCCAGACTTGCACTCTTCAGTTGTTCTTGTTTGCCATTAAAACACAGAAGATGTCCTCTTGATTACCACTGGTTCTGATTCATACATTTCTTATTGTCATTCAGACCTGAATATTTTCTTCGACTTTCTGGACCCTCAGAAAGACTTTTCTCTGTTGAGAAAAGATCTCTCTGGCTGCTTTCTCCTAAATCAATGACTGTGTAATTGGAACATGATTTGTTACATTTGATACGTAACATTACAGGTTCTTTGACGTTTGTTAACCCTTGACTTGCCGCCCAGTGTTTTATGTTCTGAACTGCTGGGATACAACAATCCATATAATGTATGTGATTAGGCACACTAATGTTGACATATTTATTTCACTAGAAAAAGTTAAAATTCCGCCGGGCGGTGGTGGCGCACGCCTTTAATCCCAGCACTCGGGAGGCAGAGGCAGGCGGATCTCTGAGTTCGAGGCCAGCCTGGTCTACAAGAGCTAGTTCCAGGACAGGCTCTAGAAACTACAGGGAAACCCTGTCTCGAAAAACCAAAAAAAAAAAAAAAAAAAAAAAAAAAAGTTAAAATTCCTTACTAGAAAGTAGATCTCTCTGTATTTCCTTGTGGTTCTATCACTTACACTGAATTCTTGTTCTCATTGTAACAGTTCAGAACCACGTGTTCTTTTGTATGATACTGTGACTCTATTATGATTGCTTATCCTGGTTGCTAATACTTTCCATACTGTTGCTTTCATAATTTTCCTTTTCGTCTCCCTTTAGGCTGTGACCCTTTGTCTCTATTTCATTTCATGAATTCACCTAAATCTAATCTGCTATGATACCTATCCATGAGTAGCTTTACTTAATTTTTTCCTCTAAAATTGACTCTTTCATCAAAATTAGGTGGCCATTTTTATAAGTCCATACTGTCCAACACACAGACATTTAAATCTCACCCAGGATCTGTGTGCATGATCACTTCCACACTGAGAGATAGGCCTGAGTTAAGATTTTGGTGTCTGACCCAGCCCCATGGGCCAATCACAGCTCTTGTTTGCTGTGATTTTCCCCATTTCTTGGCTATTCATGTCTACTTCTGATGACTTGATTGGCAGGTACTCTGAGGCCCCCACTGAAGGTAAGTACTTCTAGCAAGGACTTGTTTTTTCCATGTGCTAGCAACCACCATCAAACTGGATCCTCCTTATAGCCAATCCCCAGGCTGAACTCTTCCACTGTGCCTTAGTTAGAGGTATGAACTCAGAGGGTGAATCTCACCGAGTTACGACTCTCGGGAACATGCTTGTTCCCTGAACATCTGCAGATGTATGGCACGGGAGTCTTTTTTATCTTATACCTATATCTAGTTCACCCCTACCTAATGGCTGCTTGAAGATCCCCGATCTCTGCCAGAGTTCATTTCTCATCTTCCCCATTAAGTGTCTACTCTATCCCTGGGCTGTGCAAGGTGCAAAATGAAGCTTGGCTCATCACATTCAACTGACACCAGTGTCAGTGGTCTGGCTACACCACCGGGTTCCCACTTCCCTCGTTCGCTGATCTCTCAGGGTCAGCTCTGAAACACTCGAAATGTATATTTTGAGAAAAAAGTTGTCTTTTGGCTTCCATACATGAGCAGTGGTACACACACACACACACACAGTGAGTGCACACATACAAACATACACACACCATACACACAAATCTATTTCTGTGTGTAGATTTAAAAAAAAATTGAAGAAAATTCCATCAGCAGAACGGTCACCTAGGACCGTCACTCTAAGCTCTGCAGGTAGCTGATCTATTCAGTGTGTTAGAAGAACCTCGGGGACAGAGACTCACACTTCCTAAGAGTCACGCACGTGAGAACAACAGGCTGAACACCACACATTGTTCAACACGTCAGCAGAGTCTACATGGTCACCTCTCATCCAGATACCTCACTTTTTCTTAGTGAGACTCAATAAAATCACACTCAGTGGGACCAATAAAGGACACACACACACACACACACACACACACACACACCTCACATCTGTTCTTGGTCCGATTTTTACCACAAAATACTTTTGAGGACAAGTTTAGATGTCAGAGTTTTGTGGATTTGACATTTTTTTTTTTTTTTTATCCTTAAGCTGTCTGTCCACAGTCAAACCCGAAACTTGGCTTTCAACTTCCCTCTCCAAGACGTGGCTTTATAGATGAACCAGACTTGACCAACATACTTGAATGGCACAATGATGGCACTGACCTGTGGGAGGCACTGTCCTTGACCTGTTAAATTGGATGTGAGTTGTCTACACAGAAGATTTAGTTCCTTCTGACTGGGAACGTTAACACATCAACACAGCAGAGACTAATTCTCTGTGCCAATGCATCGAATTTATTGGTGTTCATGGCAGCTATAAGTTCAGTATAATCCAGCCAACGAAGTCTCAGTATCCCTGACGGTGAGAGGATAACAGTTGTTTGGAACGTCTTTCTTTGCGTGCTACTGTCCCCTCCCCCACAGTTAAATGTGTGTTAACTGTTTGAGAACTCACTGTGTAAGCTAGCAGGCAGTTATGGAAGATCAGACGGGATGTGGCAATTACATTGAGAGTTTATATATTAGTATGTGAATGACTTTGAGATCTCACAAAAAAAAATATTTGCTGACTAACATAATATCACCACATAAAGTTTTTGAGGACATTTTTAAATGGTTTATTAGTAAAATATATGACGCAAGTGCAATATCTGGCTGTATGGTCTCACGTCATCAGGAGTTAGAGGCCGCAGTTTATCTATGAACTGAAGTCAATAATGGAACTAGCCTATTAAAGATGGTTACTGTAATCTATGTATGAGATAATCTGAAATGAATCAGAGTCTACTTAAAAGTCTAACTGCAAAAGGTTGCTAACCATAACTGTATTAACACTCATCAAAGTTTTCACCACCAAAGCTTACAAGGAAGAGCCGCGCTTTCCAGTCAGGAACACGCAAGCGCTCAGACTGCAAGGGGAAGATGGAGCTACTACTGTTGCCTGCTCCAGTGCACGGTCCAACTCCTTAGTTAGGTTCAGATATGTGCTTCTGTTTCCTCTAAGGACTTAGAGATCAATTTTCATAAACTGTAAGCATTTGATATACACGGGCTGTAAGAAGCCAATTCCAGATGTTTTTTTTTTTTTTTTTTTTTTTTTTTTTATAATGAAAATGAGCTAACAGAGGTACCTGTAGTCGTGTTGGAAAGCATTTCAGCCAACTGTGTCAGCCTCAGTAATCAAACATTTTCCTGTCAGTTGCTAACCAGGACCTAAACCGCTGGGTTACAATATGAACTTTCGGGATGTAACTCAGTGACAGTGTCTTGTGTGGCCGATACCACAGAGACAAAGTGACAGCGTTGAGATGCAGCAACCATATTTATTGAAAGGATAGTCATTGCTATCCTGTTAATTATTATAATCTTAATACAGTAAGAGGACAAAATATGTAGAACTGATGCTCACTGGCAAAGACTAAGAAAAGTCTGAACGTTGATGTTCGGCCAGTTTATTGGCTTGGAGAGGCTGAGAGCATGAAAGGCCCGTTTTATTTTCTTTGTTGTTGCTTTAGCACAGATTGAAAAAGAAAAAGAGGAAATGAAACACAAAAAGTCTATCATGAAAGATTATAGCAATCAGATGAATATCATGACATAAAGTAAAAGAGTATTTCCCAAGTCACAGGCCATTCTGCTTCTGAAAATAGGGCCAAATAAATGCCCAGCATGCCCACTGGGTGCCAGCGCCACACTCTGCCTTCCCCTAACATATAATTCTGACAGCAAACCTTCCTTTTGGGGATGCCCTCCCCACACCAGCTTCCTCACAGGGCCTGCTACTTCAGAGGATGGAGAAGATACACCGACAAGTTGTCTCCTTCACCCATCTTTCTGTGATAGTTCTGGTTAGTTCCAGACATTTCTACTGTAAATTGGAGCAGTCAGTCTAGTGCAGAGTCTGGATAAAATCTATGTGACAGTCAACCAATTAGCCAGGAGGCAGAAATCACAGACCTTTTCCATTCTCAAGATACAGAGGTCAGTTCCCATGCTCTCCTTACCTCTAGTGCTCCAAGAAAACTGCAATTCCAAAGAAAATTATAATTTTAGGAGGAAAAACATTGCTACATCGCCGGGCAGTGGTGGCACATGCCTTTAATTCCAGCACTTAGGGAAGCAGAGGCAGGCAGATCTCTGTGAGTTCGAGGCCAGCCTGGTCTACAAAGTGAGTTCCAGGACAGTCAGAAATACACAGAGAAACCCTGTCTCGAAAAACAAAAACACAAAACAAAACAAAACCAAATCACCACATCATAGTTTCTCTGAACCTGGAAGCTTTACCATTTCTAGTAAAGAGCAGTTACAAGCTCACATAACCTATGGATTGCATGGATTTTGTATGCTTTTCCCTAACAAAAAGTTTTAAAAAATAAAAAACATAGCCGGGCGGTGGTGGCGCACGCCTTTAATCCCAGCACTCGGGAGGCAGAGGCAGACGGATCTCTGTGAGTTCGAGGCCAGCCTGGTCTACAAGAGCTAGTTCCAGGACAGGCTCCAAAGCCACAGAGAAACTCTGTCTCGAAAAAAAAAAAAAAACCCCAAAAAATAAATAAAAATAAAAAACATAGTAGTTCATCAATAATAGAAAAGTAGGAGACAACTCCAAGTCAAACATTTTTTTTTTTTTTGACAAACACTCACCAGGACATTCCACTTACCAAATCAACCAACAAACATCCTGTGATTGTTTCTTTTATTTTAAATTTTTGACAACAAAATCCTTCTCATTAACAAGGTCAGACCTTGTCCTCGTAATTGTAAAATGAGAATATGCTTATAGTATCTGTTAGCAAAAGCTGTCTAGACAGACAAAAACGCGACACATCTGTTGGCTCACTAGTGGACAGTAACATATGTTCACTCTGTGTTCTTTGAAAAATTTACCTCGTGCACCTGGAGCGCCAATGCCAGCTGATATTTAGGAAAGAAACGTGACCCTCTCGCGCCACATTATGGGTATGTGCTGTTTACAGAGTGAACCATTTTCATTCCTTTTCATCCATAACATCTTCAGTTCTGATTACATCTCAAAAATATTGCTTCATAATACTTCTCTTTGAATTTCAGAATGAGCCAACGTAACCCATATAATTTCTCCCTTCTAATGAGGACTTTTAGAAGAACCCCTTTATCAAGCTTATAGAAAAGAGGAAAGGGAGGGTGGGTACATGCTTGTTATCCCAGTACTGACGAGGCTGTGACGGGAACATTCATAGGGCTTGCCAGTCAGCTAGTGTGGCTTAGTTAAGGGACCTGCTCAAAGGAGGTGGACACAAAAATTGTCCTCTGACAACAACATGCAGCACAAGTACACACACATACACACACACACACACACACACACAGAGAGAGAGAGAGAGAGAGAGAGAGAGAGAGAGTCGGCTGATCACTACCTGCCCTAATAACTCTGACATCAAGCCTGAAGTTTGTATATGCTGTCAATGCTCCCGCAGCACAGACAGTAATAAGCCTGTAATCAAGTTATCAAGTCTCTGCAGCACACTACGACAAGACTCTCCCATCAGCTGGCTAAGTGAAAACAAGTCCCCGGATTCTTCCCTAGAACATAAAGCTTTCTTAAATTAGGGAAGAGTGAAGATTGAAGTCTATGTATGAGAAATATAAAATAGAGTAAGTCTATTTGTCTTGATCAATATTAAACTCTTCCTGGATCGTGTGAGGTGCTTTCTAGACATGTGTTCATTTATACCACTCAAGAATGCCTACACGATGTCTGCAAGAAATCACCAGAAACCAGGCAGAGGTGGCACACGCCTTTAATCCCAGCACTCGGGAGGCAGAAACAGGTAGGTCTCTGTGAGTTTGAGGCCAGCCTGGTCTACAAGAGCTAGTTCCAGGACAGCCAGGACAATTATCTATGATGCATGGGCTCTTCAGGAATAAAGATTTCAAAAAGTCCTTACAGGTTAAAATCTTCGACAGAATCATGCCTTTCTGTTACTAGGATATAAAACAGACCCATTCCTAACTGGGCTAGAATGTAAAATAGAAAGCCCCAGTAATAAATTCAGAGGCAGTTTTCATATAAACCAGTGTTTACCAACCATACGAGAGAGAGAAACTAGGACTGTATCTAGGCCAGGAGAGAAGTTGATTCACGTGCACAAAGCCTTGGGTTTGCTGGTGCATGCCTATAATCCTGTATCAAGAACGTAGAGGCAGGAGGTCAGATCAGGGCTTGTTTAGTGGATGCACTGAAACAGGGCTTGGATTTAGATCGACCTGGAAGGAAATTTCAAACATGAGTTCAAGGTTCTTGCTGTTGGTCTGCATCACGATCTAATCAGACAACATAAGGTAGGTGTACAGTTAAGAATTTAAAGCAAAAGGTAAAAAAATTAAAAATGTAAAAAAAATGCAAAAATACAAAAATGCAAAAATAAAAAAGAATTTACAGCAAAATGTGCCTTAGTGTAGAAATAGGAGAAATAGGGGAAGGTTCTTGGGTCCCAAGAGAACTGACCCTGTCCCCACCTCATGTGAAATGGAGTCATCCGGCCAATAGGATCTACCGCTGTACCAGGGATGTCATTCTGTGTCGGATCCCTCAAATCCAATCTGTACCCACTGCTCAGAGCGCAAACTTCCCCAAAGCCCTTGCCTCAACTATACTTTTTCCTTTTCGTTCTCCCATGCACTTGGAGGGCCGCTGGCCGTCACCACCTTCACCCCATGGACATGCAGTAGCTTAGACCTGTCTCCCAGACTTCCCTCCAATACCCATGGATTCCTCCAGGTTTCTTCAGAAGGAGTAACTTCAGAAGGAGTGCTTACAAAATCAGGCTGCATAAGGATGGCCGGCCGGGGCAGAAACACCACTTCCAGTCCTCAGCCTACAGAGTTCTCAGAAGACCCAAGACGGAGCTTCGGAAGCAGCTTCCAGGCACTCAAAGACCACACTTGGAGGACCACAGCAAGTAAGACGGGACTTTGGGTGGAAGCTCATCAGACTTCCATTTAAGTTTTCCCAAGACCATGTAATCATGGGACTGAAGTAACAAATGTCCAGCAGGGGTGGGTTCCTCTGCGGGGAACCATTTCCTGCAGCAGGGTGTCTGTGCTTAGCTTACCCTCTAATTCACACAAAGGCTTGGTGCTTTGGGTCACTCTTCCGGAGTAACCTTCCTTGCAGCCTTACCGCCCTACCAAACAAATTGTTTGTCAGATTAATAGTGCTGGCCTGGAAGGGAACTTGGAGGTCTAGTTTCTTCTTACACAATAAGCTCTTCTAGGACCCTCCTTAAGGAAGTTTCATAGGACTCCCAACCCCGCTTCCCATGAATGATCCATGCCTAGACACCACCCCCTTGGGAAATCTTCTTCTTTTGTCAACCACGTAGGGAGAGTCTTCCTTAAAGATACTGATATTTTGTCTGGTCAAGATGTCCATCTACCCAGTGTGGGCCCATAACCTCTTAAATTCAAAATCGTCTCATTTGATTGTCAAGTGTGTCCGGGGAGCCTTCCCTCAAGCTGTCAGTATGTGTCTTGTTAAGATGTCTATCTGGCAGGTGCAGACCCACAGCCTCTAAGCTGATACCCTCAGGGGACTTTCACCCCATAATTTACAATTTCAGGTTTTAGAGAAGTCACGTGACAAGCATACTCTCTGTTACCTACTGCCCCTAGTGGGGCTCAGGGCACCACTCTGTTATCAAATGCATTTACATCTTTGGAGTGACGTGTATGGGTCCTCACAATTGGTGTGAAAAACATATAAATAACTTCAGGTTGATCAGCACAGGATTTTATCACTAAATCTAAAATCTTCAATTTCCAGATGTCTGCCAAGTGCAAAACCACACGTAAAGGACCATGACCGCTACCGTCTTGTCCTCAGTGGAAACACCAATCAGCCTACCTCCTTCTCCACATTAGAGGGGTCCTACACTTAGCTGGGATGGCTGTCATACTGCCCCCTACCCCATACCGCCATTCTTCTGATTTTATCAACTGCTAAATTAATCCATTGCAATGAAGGAGAGCTAGGAAGACACCCTGTGACTCATCCAAATCAGCCTGGGGTCTTTAAAGTTCAAATGTGCAGTGTGGACAGGACAGCCATCCAAAGAGCTAGTCTTCCATTTAGAAAAGGGAAGCCCTGTGACTCTGATGGGCAGATACTGATTTAAATACCCCTTGACATGTGCACAGATAGCTTTATGTTATTACAAAATAAGAAAAGCAAAAGACAGTAATTGGCTACTGCGATGCTAGACAGCTGGATGACTGACATACATACGTCTCGTCTTTACGCTGCTCTACAACGAAGATGGGGACACTGCTCTTCCCACGAGAGAGCTGGAGCCTGGGCGGTGAAGTTACTCAAACTCATAGCGAAAGCCAAAGGCGGGTCCAGGATTCTGGAGCTGAACTAGGACTCTGCTGCTTCGTCGTCCCTGTGGCCGCTTTTAGCCTTGCTGTTACACACGCTTTAACCAATGGCGGCAGCGGATGCAGATGTTCCGTATGACGGGGGAGGAGAATCACTGGATGCCAAAGGGCCCAAATTGGCTAAAAATGACCAAGTGACATAGAGAAGTGGGGAGCTTTAACATGTGACACTTTGCAGGGTGATGTGTTCAAATGCCGGGGTGTCAGGATGCCCAGTTGTCATGAGACCCCTAAGATTCTAAAACTGCAGCATCTCTAAATTCCAGATGAAGGACACGCTACACTTGCCCTACCCTGGAAGGACTCAGATCTACTCTCAGGGGGCTCAGCATAGCCATAAGTGAGCCGAAACAGGGGGTGCGGTAAGGAGGCTGGCCAGAGCAGCAAAGGGATCAGAACAACAGTGTTGAAAGACCTAGGTCTGTCCTGTCCAAACAGCAAAGGACAACAGCCTCCAAATCACATGGACGGCAACTCTGAGTGTTTTCAGTGATGGCTCCAAAAGAAGCAGACCGCTGCCAGTCTGGGTTCTGGTGGCAGAGTTGGCTTCCTTCGCTGTGGGAAATGCTGCCGACCAGGTAGGATGTTAGGCGAGATTGTGTCTGTCTTGCAGGCTTGAGCAGGGGCCTGTAGGCAACCTTCCTACCCCAAGCCACTCTGTGTAGAGCCTGGACCCCTTGGAAAGGAACCTGAGGGAGAGGGGCGCAAAGGAGCCAGCTGGGTGACAGGCCAATGGACTGCCAGCAGGAGGGTAGTTTGAAGGCAAGTGGAGTCTTGCAGGCCTCCTCCAGCCATCTAGTGCTGGTAATTATCCACTCCTTCAGTCCTTCAAGGGCTGACCTGCTTGGATTCTTGGAGGGTTGTTTCTTCCTCTGCTCTCCTCCCCTACCCCCGTGGGCTGGCTCCAAGGAACCTTTCCATTTTGGCTCCACTCCCTCCTTGAACCCTGCCCAGATGGGAACAGTACATCAAACGGGGTAATTAAAAATCCTCGAAGCTGACTTCTTTTTACTTAGCCTAAAGAAAATCGTTCACTAAACGGCCAAACTGGTCAAATGAACACAAATGCTCAGAGCAAGGTCAGGATGCCGGGTGGAAGGAGGCAAGTCCTTCAGAGGTCAGATTTCAAGTCGGAAGAGAAAGCCAAGCCTGGCAAACAAGAGGGTGGGGGAAGACTCCAAACTTAAATGCAGAATTTTTAGATTATCATATTAAAAGTTTTAAGTTATAAATCATGGCTCTTTTATTTTTTCTGATGCGGAAGCTAATACTTGTTTCCACGGAAAAATCTCACCTCTTAAATTTCTACTTGATATTGGCTTTTTTATATCCAATTTTCTGATTAATTTCTACTTTGTCCTTCTACTGAATAGTCTCCCATACCTTTAAAATGGTATTCTAAAAACCAAAGACGGCTTTGTTTTGTTTTGAGAACAAGGTATGTTCTGCATAGCATGATGCCAGCTCAAACGCTTCCAGGGAAACCACATCTGCCTCCAGAAATTTCCTTTCCAGAAAACAACACTAGGACCTTCGCTGGAGCGCAGCAATTCCAGATTTGAAGGCCCCGCCCCCATCTGGAAAAGTCTGCGGACACGTGATCCAGTGCTGGAGGTCATCTTCCCGGAGTGCAGCAGTAATAAGTCCATGGTTGTGGGTTCACATGTATAAAGAAAGCAACTTTATCTGTGAGTGACAGATTTTAAAAAAAATCTAAGATCATTTTCCCCTCATAAAACTTGAATTTTTTGTTTAGAAAACATCAGTATTTGTGATCGTTTATTATCAATTTATAATAAAATTTATTATCAACCATTCTATGTTTGTAAAAATTTAAAAATAATGATGTAACTTCAAACATGCATGTGCAAAGGGATTAATTTCAATAATTTCTCTGAAGTTATTGAAAAAAATTAAAATGATGGGTTTTTCTGGTACAACATTTGCTATGAATAAAGATGCTTAATTTATACTAAGCTTATTTTGATAATAAAAAATAACCTCAGTCTTTTCCTTATTTTAAATACTTCAGAGTTGACTTCAGCACTAGTCAAACTACATGCTGGTGCCCCTCCCCTAAATAATTATGATTATTCTCCAATCAGGGCAGAATTTGCTGCTAAAAAGGGGAAAAGTTTTTCAGAATTGTTATTTTTTAACAACACGCATCATCAAGGCTGGTGACCTCCTCATTAAAACAGAGGGTCCAAATCCTAACTTAAATGTCACCAGACTATATTTATACTACAAGAGTTTGATTTCGGAGTCTGTTGTGGCAAGAGAAAAAAAAAGAAAGGAAAAGTGAGGTCAGCAGCGAGGCCCAAGGGTAGTGAGGGCTGCAGCTCCCAGCAGCCCCGCAGCTGACCCACAGGGCAGAGCTTGTGCGGTGTGAGGGGAGCCTTCCACAGGCAAGGAGGGGGTACAGCTTACAGGGTTTCCTCTCAGAGGACTGTGAAAATCTACTGACCTCCCTTCTGCTTGTGACATCTGCCGGATCCCTGAGAAGGGGATGTGTTTTGGACCCTAAGCTCATATTTTATCTGTGATTTAAAAATCTGAAGACAGTGTCCCTTTTAACTGCGCCAGATGCCAGTCAACCACACCTGTGTAGACTCTGCATGAAAACTTAACCTCTGTGGGGTGGCCTTTAATCCCAGCACTGGAAAGGCAGAGGCGGGAGAATCTCTTTGAGTTTGAGGCCAGCCTGGTCTACAGAGTGGGTTCCAGGGCAGCCAGGGCTACACAGAGAAACCCCATCTCAAAAAACCAAAACCAACCAACCAAAAAAAAAAAAAAACAAAAAAAAAAAACAAAAAAAAAAACCAAAAAAAAACCCCAAAAAACAAAAAACCCAAACAAACAGAAAAACAAATCAAACAAAAAAACCGAACTTTGTCCTATATAATGTATCTCACTACACATAACACACAAAGTATAATACTTGCATAGTTTTAAAACTATTATCTCCTAAAATATATGGCTAACTCCCCTTGGTGTATTAAAAGAGCCAGAAGAAAATATAAAGGATGGTTATGCCTCCCTAAATCCAAATTACTGAGCCTTAAGATTTTAACACATTCTGGAGTCCACATTTTCTCCCATGACTGTGCAAACCCTAAGAATACAAAGACAAAATCTGATCTTCTTCAATAGAAATACAGGCGTAGATGGCACAGGTTGGACCCCACACCTACCTCCTCACTCTGGGCTCTACTCTGGGAACAGGTCAAATGTGGAAATCCAAGTATCAAGCATGCATGATAATATATTTCAAGAAAGAAAAAAAGAAAGCAAAGAAAAGAAAAAGGCCAGTAATGGGGTTGGAAAGTACAATACCTCATTAGTTAAGAGCTCTTAATGCTCTTGCAGAGGACCCTGGCTTAGCTCCCAGCACCCACCCTGAGTGGCTCCCAAACACCAGTGCCCTCTTCTGGTCCCTGTGGGCACTGAAAGTACATGGTGCACATAATGACAAGCAGGCACACATCTACATACACGTAAGTAATTTTCTTTAAAGTAATGATATTTTAAAAAGCACAAACTAAAACCCAGGCACATAACACAAAGCAACATATTTTTAATTGCATGGCAAACAGGTTTGTGTTTTCCAACAAGGATAACCAGCACCTGTACCAAGAAAATTTGCATTTTTCTCACCTTAATCTATACCTTACTGGTCTGTGGGCAGCTACTACTATTATTCCCATTATTCAGATAAGGAAACAGGAGCCGAAATAGTTTATGCAAGCTTCTGAGGCTGCTTAGGAGCAGTGCTGGGATCTGAGTGCTGGAGTCTGGCTCACGAGCTTTAAGTGCTGCATTTCTAAATGAAAGCACACACATACCCAGAGGTGAGCATGTATGACCGTATACCTATCCTACACATGTAAGGGGGCTTAAGAACAGCAATCTGGTTGGTAAGGAGTTGGGGGCTGCATCTTGAGACGTCTTTTAGATAGCAGTCATTGGAGGTGGTTTCAGGACCTCTCTGGGATTGTGGAAGCTATCCACTCCCCTCCCAACCCCTCTCAAGATGCCACTGAATATTTAGAGCTGAAAATGTGGGGGCTGTGAGGAGGCTTCTGAGCAAGGCCGGCGGGAGCTTGCCTCCCCACAGCACCTAGGCACCAGACACACCACCTTGCCTCACTTCCTTCCTTGCATGTCAACATGAAGCCACTTGTAACAACATCCTGTAAGCAGCCTGGAAGGATAACAAGAAGGGATTAAGGATAGGAAATGGTACAGAGACTGGCGTGGAAATGCTGACCCGAGCCAACCTGAAGGAGAGTCAGAGGACAAAGACCTAAAAATACAGCCTGGGATTGCCCTAACCCTGCTTCATTTGAAGAACCCAGAAACCATCGCGCCTCTTCTCCCGAGGACTGCGGCACACACAGCTAAGCGTCAATGTTTACTGTGAAGTACATTCATCCATGCCTATTCCCCCCCCCCCTCCAGCCTTAGATGCAGGGAAATGGCGCTGTCACTTTTCTGCTCGCTCGTTAACTCCACGGTAGGAAATAAAAGTCGCTGCAGACAGCGTGTGGTTGTTTTCCATTTGAGTTTATTTAGTTCTCAAAACAGTGAGTCATCTGAGCTATGCAAATGAAAGTTATGATGGCTTTACTCAAATGATTAACTATAGTTATATATAGAGCACGGTTCCTTAAATAGCAGCCGCGAGCTCCACGGTGCCAAGCTGACTTCCTTTTGTCCTGTAAAACCTGAAACCAAATTCCTGAACGGCTGTGACATGCCACCACTTCCCTCGGCTCACACGGGGGGTGGGCTGGACAGTAGCTGACTAGATGGATGTGGGGCCAGAGCCCCAGCCTGCTTGTGCCCATGGTAACTCAGATCACTGCTCTTCACTAAGGAGAATGAAGCCTGGGGACCATCTGTGACCCTTTAGGGAGGCAAATCAATGCACTGTATCTTAGCTAAGAAGCTATTAGGTAAAATGGTTGCTATTTTAGAAAACTATACTCAAAATGTGCGCCTTTTTTTGCGTGGTGTGTGTGTGTGTGTGTGTGTGTGTGTGTTGGACTCATCAAAATATATACTGGCTCATGTATCAAAATGCTGGCCAAAGTGCTTCAGATGGTTACTTTCCAGATATATCTGATATTAGCCACAAGAAACAGGGTAAACACAGATGTCTTACCTCCAAAAGAATGTCTGGGGCTTTCCAGTATTAGAAACGTGGCCACAGAAAGAACACACACTACTGAGATTTGCCCAACTTTTCATGTAAACCTCAGCTTTCAACACACACACACACACAGAGAGAGAGAGAGAGAGAGAGAGAGAGAGAGAGAGAGAGAGAGAGAGAGAGAGAGAGAGAGGTACTCCTTTCAATTTATATTCAAAATACCAAGGAATTATCAAAACCTCTAATTTGCTGCTGAAGTCAGTGGCAAGTTTATACACTGGGTGAACTGCAATCTAATTGTGAGCTGATTATATTTAAGGTGGGGAAAGCCACTTTATTGAAACCGCTGCTCCGGGCAGCCTGGGATCGGACTGCATCCAGTTTGAAGGGAACTGGCAACCAACCCTCAAACTGGGTGATAAGATAAAAATCCATTGATGTCGGCTCGGAGGAGGCCCACTTCAACTCCGACTTGTCCTCCACGCTTCTCCGCCATATCTGTGCTCCCTCTTGTATCTGGTCTAACATATAACTCTACTTTTCTCTTTTATCTTTCCATAGCTGCACCCAGGGACTGGAGGGGATTGATTTTTTCTTTCTTTTTTTCTTTTTTTTTTTTTGTTTTGACTTATTGTTTGAAGATCTGTAACTCAAAGCAGCTCTCGCGCCTCTGATGTCTAAGCTGGAGCAGCATAAAAGGTAAACCCAGGGCCTGGGTATCAAACTGCGCAGCAGCCACACTGGGTGTGATAATCAGCCATCTAGGTTCTCATCCTATTCTGTGCTGCTTGCCCCCCACCCCCATCCCCCCACCCTCCCAGCTAGCTAGCAAAGTGTGAGGTGACTCCTACGCCTTTGTTAGGTGTCAAGAACAAGTTAAAATAAAAATAAATACCTCGACGGCTTTGCGTGCCAGGGCTGTGAGATTAAATACACCTCTACGGAAGGCAAAAAGTTATTTCCTAAGTAGAAAACCGGCCTTGTTTTTGTTCCTAAGGAAAGGAAATTTGGGGCTTTTCATAAGGTTGTTTTATAAAAACAAGACTTGAAAACAAGAGAGGATGGTACAACCAACAAAAGTCACTTTCCCAAAGGGCTCAGGCTGAGGAGCAAACGTAAGGTCTTTGTGAGACAGATTAGCAGATTCAAAAAAAAATGTTATTAGTCTAGAACCAGATGTCTGAAGACGGAGCCACGTACTAGGTTAGAAATTCTGCTTTCAGAGTTCTGCCTCGGCACAGTGCACTCCAAATTAGCAACCATAACAACCCCCAGTTAAAGTTCCTTCCTTCTCATCCGGTGCGATCCTAAATTATCTGGATTATTGCGATCTTTAATTTGGCTGATATTGAGGTCCCATGCTAGTATACATTATAGACACACAGATATTCTCTCGAGCTTTTAAGGGTCTATTCCCTTCAGTCGTTCAGCTTGCCGGAATATGGTTACATATGCAAACATTATCTCCCAATTGTAACCTCATTTTCTGCTCTGCTGGGCAGCGTGACCAGCATTTGTCATCGTGCCTCCCCCGCCCGCCACATCATTCATATGTCTATAATTGTCATCGAGATGTGGCATGTCAGCAGGACTCCAGTGTTCTCTGCTCCCCATCTCCACACAGTCACTCAGGTAACAAACCCGTAATCTCGTCCTGTTTTCATGATGGTTGAATTACACATAATTGTTTCTGCACAGTGATTGATTTCTGCCTGAATAGAGACCTCTGCCTTTTTTCAATGTAAGCGAGTGGCAGCCAAGTCTCTCCATCTAGGAGGAGGCAGCAGCCTTTGAAGAGATCAAAGCCAAGGCCGCGAGCAGTTGTGCGCCCTGGGAATATGGAAAGCCTTTATGCTCTCAACCCCATTTCCAGCATCATGTTGGACTGCAGCTGCAGTGCATTCTGCCAGCATTCTTAATGCTTTTAGTATTGACTCTGACATCACCGATAGCTGTTTTAAAGTAACAAAAGCCCAAAGATGACTTATTTTCACAACTCAGTAATTGGAACATGCAAAGGTGGGGGGTGGGGAAGCCACAATGAAGGGGAGGGAAATACATTTGCTTTTAATTTAAAGCAGCACAAAAGAGAGACCAGGAGGAAAAAAAAATTATATAAGTTTCCACAAATGAAAAACATGTTTTTCATATGGAAAAAGCAGCAGGGGCATTTTATAACTCAGACCACACAAAATGAACTGATGGCTAAATACACACTTTTTCAAGCCAGAATGAAAATGATGGGGGTAAGTGATGCCAATTGAGAAAGGGACCCTAAGATGCACTGGGGTTGAAGACTCTGCAGACACTGATGCGAGGTGGACCCCCCCCCAAGTGCTTGGGATCCGCCCCTCCCCCTAACCTGTTCCCTATTCAATCAAAGACCCGCATTCTGAATACATCAGGAGGAGGCTTCTCTGGGAAATTGCAAACGCATGATTCCTGATTAACAGGAGGAGGAATCAAGTAAAAAGTTGTTCCTGGTTCCAGATGCACAGACACTAATCAGTTGGCCAGAATCACACCTACCCATTACAGCTGGAAGCGGACGAATGCCATGGAACCTCTTAAGATCATAGACAAAAGTATGTCAACACTAATGTTCCACTGTCTCTTGAAGGAGAAAACAATGATGAACTTATTTCTTACTTTTAAATGCATTACGGACTCTTATTATAAATACATATCCTACTACATACTTCACCCGTTATTATATTAAAAATCAACACAGACAAGCAGGTCAAACACTTTATTTCCAGTGTTATATGTAACACTGTTCACATGTCCAAAAATTACCATTCTCTAGGAAAACATCTATCTTTTTTATGTTTTTAATTTTTTTTGAGAATTTCATACGCTATGTTTTGTTCATATTCTCTCCTCTCCCCTTACAGAATCCTTTCAGATCCACCCCATCCCTACTCTCCCAAATTCATGGTTTTTCCCCCTCTTAAAAAAAGATGCTCCCCCCCAAAAAGGAGCACACATACATAAAAAAAGAGAAACACATGGAGTCTGTTTATGTTGGCCAATCATAAGACAACCTATTGCTACTGCAATTCCAACATTTAAATTGCTGCTTTGGGAAACACCTTCCCTAATTAGCACATGTACCCCGATTAGGAAAGTTCAAATGTAAGGACATGACAAGCCTTTCCTATAAACAGAGTGGGAGAGCAGGATCCAGATCATTTTTTATCTCGTTCACTAAGTCCTCTCTTAACACTGTGCGTGTAGACAGTAGCCCATGGACCATCCATGTTTGAACCTCTCCAAGTGTGCGGAGTTCTCGAACTCACTGACATTGAAGAAACGGCTGCAATAAGCGCCCCCTTTCATTCCGCGTGAAACCTCTTAGTTCTGAAACACCGAGTAATTGGCGAACAAAAGCTGCCTTTGTGTGGCAAGATTCTGAAGCAGACAACCTGCTTGTAAGGTAACCAACTGTAAATTTTCTTTGACAGCTTTGCCTGAAATTGGGC
Organism: Arvicola amphibius; assembly: GCF_903992535.2. Taxonomy (NCBI): domain Eukaryota; kingdom Metazoa; phylum Chordata; class Mammalia; order Rodentia; family Cricetidae; genus Arvicola; species Arvicola amphibius. The sequence continues at coordinate 38,925,700 of NC_052060.1, read as the reverse complement.
TGAGCCAGTGTGAATGCCTGAGATGAATGCCTGCTTACGTCAGTTCAGTACTGGGCTCTCGTATTTTGTTTTGCTTTAGACACTAACTCTAAATTCTAGAGGAAAGGGACAGGTTGCATGAACCGAGACTTGAGAAAGCAAAGTTCAGCAAGAATCACGATATCTCCAAGTCTACATCTTCTTTCTTTTGGAAAAGATGACATTATTTCTTAATTTATTCTCAGCCAAAATGCTGGAAGTAAGGCCCAGTGTTCTTAACTATTTTTTTCTCTACGTTGTATTCCTCATAATCTTATTAGATTTTCAGCAACCCAGAACCCTAATCTAACTTCAGGTTGTCAGCCAAAAAAAATTACCTATTTTATGGCTCTTTTATTAGCCTCACGCAGCAAAGGACCAACCAGAACAGCCAGTGCGGTCACCCCAGGCTTCTCATTGACACCCGAGGAAAAGTCATAACCTGGCTGCTGACAGACATGCATTTGGCTTCCCCTAAATTCCTTCCTGTGTACTTAACACTCTTCAGGGCTCACCTCTGGGAAGTCTGCAGTTAGGGTGTTTGTCACCTAACCATGTGGCGGAAGGCAGAACCATTTGCTCGGTTACCAATCTTGAGATCCCACAGGGCTAGGCAGAGACAGTGAAAACATACAGGACCGTTCGCCTCGATGACTGTGGGCACCACACACTCCTACCATGGCCCCTCAGCAGAAATTGCCGTAACTGAGAACGGGGCGAAAGCTCTCTATTAATGCACGGGAGGCTCGTTAGATGGCACAATCTCTACACCGGCCTTGCTATTTCCCCTTCAGGAAGGCATATAATCTCTTCGAGGACCTGGAGGGGCAGAGTGCTGCTCACATAGGTGAGAGGGGAGAAGGAAGGGTTGGGGGCACCAGCAGCAGATCCATCCCAAGTCCCAGGTCCCTCCAGGGAGACATTTCAATAGCTTCAGACAAACATTGAGTCTTCAGACCTTCAGATGATCAGGTTCTATGCTTGCCTTTCATAACCCACTCCAATATCAACCCTGCCCTCTGAAGTACTTCTCCCAACCTAAATTCCTGAAACAACAGAAGCCCCATTTCCCCTGGCTATTTCTCCGTGAAGAGGGAACCTGCGCCCAGACTGCAGTTATGGAGACAGTCTTTCTGTCTGAGGGTGGTTTTCTCCTGCCTTCCTACCTTCTCCAGGGCAGGTGGGAGCTGCTCGCTAAGGCAGATACACCTGGGGGCTCGCTTTTGCCATTGGGACCCACAGACTGGCTCTGACATTGAGAAGCTAAAAACAGAAGTAGCATATAGTCCAGCTATGCCACGTCTGGGTGTGTTCCTGAAGGAATCAAAGGCAGAGCACAGTCATGTCAGGAAGAGATTCGCAGGGGCTACATTGTGGAATTAAGACAGGTGCTACCAACGGCTAAAGAAAATGGGAGTATTATTCAGCCATAAAGAATGAAATCGCACCATTTGCAGGAAGATTGGAGGCAAACAGAGATCATCTTAAGTAATGAAATGAACCAGACTCTGAAAGACAAATAGCACAGTCTCTCTTACACATGGAACATACATGTTCTTTTGAAAGATATGTAAATAGAAGGTGAAATATGTGGAGGGAGTGAGGGAGTGATGGGGTGAGCATGTTTGAAGTATATAGTATACATGCATGAAAATGTCAAAATGAGACAATGTTTTATATGTGTAATGAACTTTAATATAAAGTATATAGGTCTGGGGTTTAAAACAGGGTCCTATAGGCATAGAAAATAAGTAGTTAGCTCCCAACTCTTCAACCAGCTCGTGAAAGCCCGAGGACTGGCTCCTTCTCAGAGGCTTCGTCACCTGCACAGAGCATCTCTGGTTTAAAATGAGAAGCACCCTAGAGCTGCTATCTAATTCAGAGGGAAGGCGGGCAGCAGAGTTTCCCACAGAGCTGCTGCGGGGAGGACCATGGGAAGGGCAAACTGCAGACACCCTGAGGTCAGTGGGAAGCAGACTCTCAAGTGATGGAACTCAGCTGGACTCTACCAGCATGGACAGCTATTGTCCACAGGCAGCCAGAACCAACCCACATGACCCTGGCTGAGACAGAGTTTCTCTGTGTAGCCCTGGCTGTCCTGGAACTCACTCTATAGACCAGGCTGGCCTCACACTCACAGAGATCCACCTGCTTCTGCCTCCCGAGTGCTGGGATTAAAGACATGCGCCACCACCACCCAGTTATGACCCTAGACAATTTTTTTTTTGTTTGTTTGTTTTTTTTCAGGACAAGGTTTCTCTGTAGCTTTGGAGCCTGTCCTGGAACTAGCTCTTATAGACCAGGCTGGCCTCAAACTCACAGAGATCCGCCTGCCTCTGTCCTCCCTGCCCCCACCAACTGCTGGGATTAAAGGCATTTGGGCTACTACTGCCCAGCTGACCCCAGAGAATCTTAGAACAAACAAACAAAAACCTGAGCAGGCTGAAGCAGTGACCCAACCAGACGAAGGAAGAGAAGAACAGTCTCCTGACGACTATAGTTTGCTGGACTCAAAAAGTTCCTTCACCTGAAACACAAAGCTCCAAGACTGCCAGAGGCTTCTCACTTGAACAAGCGTTCGCATGGTTCTCTAGCCATTGATCCGGAGCGGGGTGAAGACAGCATGGCACTGTCCACTGAGTCATGGGAAGAAAATGTTATCATTCCAGTCTTCCATAAAAAAACAAGCTTTGAGCCGGGCGGTGGTGACGCACGCCTTTAATCCCAGCACTCGGGAGGCAGAGGCAGGCGGATCTCTGTGAGTTCGAGGCCAGCCTGGTCTACAAGAGCTAGGTCCAGGACAGGCTCTAAAAAAGCTGCAGAGAAACCCTGTCTTCAAAAAAAAAAAAAAAAAAAAAAAAAAAAAAAAAAAAAAAAAAAAAAAAAAAAAAAAACAAGCTTTGTTAAGTATGTAATATGTCTATTATCACTGCCCCCCCCCCCCCGTTTTGCTTTGTCTCAGAGACCAAGCAAGGACTGAACAGAACATGAACAGCAGAAGCCAAGCATCGGGAAAGGCAGAGCTGCCGGTCCTTCCACTATCAACGCCAAAGGCTTGCATTCGCACTAAAATAATGAGACTTGACAAGGAGGCGAAGCGAAGGGGAAATGATCAAGCTATGGAAAGCAGGAATTTTCACCTTCCATCACTAATGCGTCCAGTGTGTACTGTAATCTGAGCTAAAAGATGATTATACAGTCAAGGTGCATTCATCATAGATAAGAATACAGTATCCAGCTTTTTATATTGATAAAGGTCTGCCATCAAAAATACCCACCCTCCCGGTTTAGGCATTTGAAATAGCAACTAGCTTTGGGGTTTTTTTTCTCCCATTCAGTCTGAATGAGCTCTCCTCAGGGCACACTAATGCACAATCTATCCCTGTCTCACAGGGCACCTCACCTTCAGGAGTGAGGCACAGCCCTCAGAAGCCAGACCAGAAAGAAAGTGCAGGCTATGGGAACAACACCCAGCCTCAATAAAACATGCTAAGTGACCAGTGTCAGTCACAGCCTAGAATTCACCTGCTTGGGGGCATTGAGGCAGGAGGATTGAAAGTTTAAAAGCAGCCTGGACTACCTAACAAGGCCCTGGTTTGCGGGGAGAAAAAAAGAAAAAAAAATGAAAGAAGAAAGGAAGAAAATCACAAAAGACCCACACGCTATGTGCGTTCATGATTCTATTTTGCGAATGTCCCATGCAGGACCGTCTTTTGATCCAAAAAAAGAGATCAGAGCTCAGGCCAGGGGTGGGTGCTGAGGGAAGCAGAACTGGGGAGGTCACAGGTTACTTTCTGAGGTGACGAAAATGTTCTGGAACTGACTAAGTCAGTGACTTTGAAACCCTGAGTACATTAAACTCCAACAAATTGTGTACTTTACTTGGGTAACACCTTTGTTATGTGAGCAATTCAGCAAACGTAAAGCTAGTAAACACACACAGATAGAGATAGATAGATTGAGAGAGAGAGAGAGAGAGAGAGAGAGAGAGAGAGAGAGAGAGAGAGAGAGAGAGAGAGAGAAACTACTGATCCAACTACCTAAGGAAAGAAACTCTTCCTCTTCCCACGAAGAAGAGAAAAGGCCACAAGGGAAAGTCCTCCTGGATGTTTCTCCCAAGGGGAAAACGACCATGTGGCGCGCTCCTGTGATGGAAATACCCAGGACAACACTACACCACAGCGTTTTCTCAAGAAGACGAAGCCAGGCACAGGAACTCCAGCACTTGCCTGAGACAGGCAGGAAGAGCACACAGCGGGTCTTTCCATCGAGCAGTTAGACAGAACCGAGTCAGAGGCAGGTGTCTTGCCTGGTGTGCTTGGCTGCATTTCTCTTCTAAGACTGCCACCAATGCAGGTGGCCTGTGTCCCTGCCATGCACCCTGCTTCACTCCTCCCAGCAGAGTCTGGGTTTCCCCTCTATGACACAGAAAACCTCCATCTCTCAAAGCAAGGACGAAATCACTTGCGGCGGAAAAAAAAAAAAAAAAAAAAGAAAAGATGAACCAACCGTGAGTTGGTTCAAATGTCTAGGACCCAAGAGGCCAAGGGACTTTTAAACAAAAAGCATGCAGGCTTGACTGTGCCTCCCTTAGTCCATGTAACAGTCCCTTGCTGTGACCCTCTTCCAGCTAAGAAAACAGCTCAGAGGAAGCAGTGGTCAAAGACACAAAGGGAGCCAGTATCCTGCCCTGCTCTACCCCAGTCTTTCTCTCCCACCATGAGCTAGTAGAACTCTAAAACATTTAAGGACCCTTTGAAAGGACTTTCTCAATCAGCCGTGTATTTTCAATTTTCACACTGCATCACCGAGTTCATTTAAGGACCATTAAAATAACAAACGAGCACAAACAAACAGTCCATATATGTCCATATGATGACTCATGTCCCCGTCAACAACCTGAATGTCACAGTTCCTCCAGCGCTCCAGGGGCGTCTTTTATTTCCAGATTTCCCAAACAGGTTAGCAGAGAAGATTTATTCTTGAAACACAGAATCCCTAATGAGCAGAACTGGATATAGAAGTCCCTTATCAAGCCTAATTAGTTTAAACTTACATTATTCAACTTTGCTGTTAGCTTTATGTTCTTCTCTTAAGTTTATTAATTTTCATTTTATGGGTGGTTTGCCTGTGTGTATGTCTGTGCACCATATGCATGCCTTGTGCCCTAGGGGCCAGAAGAGGGTATCCGATTGCCTAGAACTGTAGTTATAGAGTGCTGTGAGCTGCATGAGGCGCTAGAAACCAAACCAGGTCCTTAGCAAGAGCAGCAAGTGCTCCAACCCGTCAATCCATCTCTACATCCCAACTCCATATTATTCATTAAACAGTAGGGAAGACACAAAATCAAACATCTTCAGACTCTAGTTCACGGACCACAGCTGACAATTTCTTTCCAGAATTATCATGATTCCTTGTCATAGATCCCAATGACGTTTTCGTTGTTTTGATCAACAGTAACTGAGCCATACCATTTTTCAAGCAGTCATTGCTTCCTGTATTTCTATCTTTAGGCTATCAGACATTCTAGCCAAGTATTCCCGAGCAAGAAATGGAAGCAAACAGCTTATGTGCTCACACAACTGCCACGTGGCTTGAGCTGGTTTGGGATCAGGCACCCAAGATGCATCGTGAGTCCCCAGGCATGTCACAATATAAGGAAGTGACACCTGTTTTCCCTCCTGAGTTGCTGAATGACCAGCTCTAACGGTCAGTCAGGTTGGACACCACATCGTAAAATGTGGTTAAAAAATACACACAGCAAAGCTTACGTGCGAAGGTTTCTGAAACAGGAATAAGCAAGACAGGGACATGGCGCCGTGGAAAGAAAATGGGGGTGGGGGCTCCCAGTTAACCTGCAGCAATAAATGTATTCAAAGGCTCTATTAAATATCTCTGAGTTATTTTCTTAAATCATTACAAGTTACTTAAGATGCATGTCCTTGTTTCTTAAAGAATTATTTTATGTTCAGGGGTGCTTTGCATACATACATACATACATATATCTGTTTGCCACAGGTATACTTGGTGCCCAGAGGCCAGAAGAGGACACTGGATATTTTGGAAGTGGAGTTACAGTGGTATGAAGTAACAAGTGGGGACTGAGAATTTAATCCAGGTCCTTCGGATAAGCAGCAAAGCTTGTAACTGCTGAGCTATGTCTCCAGTCCCATGCATGTCCTAATAATAATGATAACAATAACAACAATAATAACAATGTCAATCTGCTTCACTAGCCTCACATTCATTATCTACGAAACCATTTCAGCAAGTAAATCAAGTGCTTTTGACCATGCTTCCAATTAACCACGCTGACCTGAAATCAGTAAAGGCACAACACACACAAAGCTATAGTCCTATAAGCCTGTGGCACCAGGCTGCCACATCCTGGGGCCATGGTTATGTCTCTGTTCCTTGCTGCCTCTCCCAATCCATCTGTGATGAACTGTACATAGTTCCTGTCTGCTTTGTACCAAACTGTGAGCCCTTGAGGGTCCATGAAGGGACTCATTCCACGTCCGCCCCCCCAAAAAAAGCACCATCAATGGACATCACGGGGTGAAAGACAAGAGCAACTTTGGTACCCATCCTCACTCTGCCAGGAGACCTGCCTAACCCTAAATGGTTGGGGAGATTCAGACATCACTGGTGAATTCGAGTTAAGATGTGTTTCTTTTTGTTTGTTTTTGTTTTTTGACACAGGGTTTCTCTGTGTAACAGCACTGGCTGTCCTGGAACTTACTTTGTAGACCAGGATGGCATCAAACTCACAGAGATCCGCCTGCTTCTGCCTCCTGAGTGCTGGGATTAAAGGTGTGCGCCAACCACCACCTGAAGATGTGTTTCCAGTTACTGTCCCATCTTAGGAGGGCAAAAGACCTGTTCTCCTGAGAAAATGTAAATATGACCAAGCTAATGATGGGAAGCTGCAAAGCAGTAAAGAAATGGAGAAATATCATACATTTTGTGTGAAGTAGCTTTGAATCATTTATTAAGACTACCTGAGGGAACCAGATACGGGAACCCATGCCTATAATCCCAGTATCTCAAGAGCTGAGGTAGAAGGATTATTAGTCTGGGCCAGCCTAGGTTATGCACATAAGAAGACGCTGCCTTGAAATAAAAACAAACAACTAAAACGAGTAATTAATTTAAATTAATAGTTACTAAATCAAGAAAAAATAGGAAACAGAAAGTGACATGCACAAAAACAGGTACTAAATTCATTTTAACGTGGCTTCCTTGAGGTATTAGTTAAAACAAATCCCTTGACAGCCAAAACTGGAGATGAGAATATTCACAACGAGGTGTCATTTGACATCTGGAGCTGAAGATACAGGTCTATATTTATTCACAGAGAAAAATAAGTCCATGGGATTTCTTTCTTTCTTTTTCTTTTTCTTTTTTCTTTTTTTTTTTTTTTTTTTTTTTTGTTTTTTTGATTCAGGGTTTCAGGGTTTCTCTTTACAACAGCCCTGGCTGTCCTGGAACCTGCTCTGTAGACCAGGCTAGCCTCAAACTCACAGAGATCTGCCTGCCTCTACCTCCCTAGTGCTGGAATTAAAGGCGTGCGCCACCACCATCCAGAGCTCATGGAATTTTTGAATGAGAATAAGATGATTGCCAGAGAATAATTTTATGAGTTTCTGAGTATCTGCTACGGCACAGAGACACATAACTGAAACTGTTATGTCTGAACGACAGAAATCTAGGTACTTTTTCTTTATTTTTCTGCTCTTTCACGGGTTTCCCCCGACTTATATTTATATTATAATATATATATATATATATTCCTATATATATGACAAATAAGAAAGAGGGTGAGGGGATGAGAGGAGAAGGGAGGGTAGAGTGGGGGGAGAAGAAAGGGAGGAAAAGGAAGAGGAGGAGGAGACGATTTCCTCCTGGGGGAGAAGAGACCGACCCTGATGAACACGTCCCTTCAGAAGTTTTTTAAAGAAACCTCACTGCTGCAACACCCCAGGAATGACCAGAATTCTCGATATCATTAAACCAATTCCTATGATTTAGCTTAACATGAAGCTGCTGAAAAATCAGCACTAACCACTACAAGGGACGCCCATCCTACACCATAACCACTTGTTGGATGAAGAACACCCTTTGGAAGAGTTTCGTGTGTAAATGCCTGGCTCCTGTAGAAAATACAAGCTACGCTGCTTGCCAGAGTCCAAGAACCGCAAAGTCTTGGCGCACAGCTATCTGATTAGCCTACTCAATACTGGTAGAGAATAAATGGGGCCACTGAGTCCCTTAGGAGGGAACAATAAAGAGCCCCTTAAAAGCACATGTAAAAAATAATGTGTGATACCTTGAAGCAATAAATATGCCCTGGGAATTTTCAAAACCATGTTGAGCAATGACACAGCTACGTGTTGGAGGAACCAGCTGGTAACTTGCAAATGTCCTTAGCATCTACTACTTAAGTCGTCCCTGAAGCCCAGTTATTAACATCACTCCAAAGTGTTAACAGTCACTCTCGGTCCTCAAAGTAGTTTACTGGCTGTGGGAATTACTCCCAGGGCCTTTCGTGTGGGGTTTTCGCTGTGGATTGGGACCTATGTCCTGAAGCAGAGACTCAAGTCCCCGAATCCAAGGTGTCCCAGCTGCTGAACTTCAGCTCTCCCTGTCACAGGTCTCATGGGAAACAAGAGAGTCAGTACAAGCTCCATAGCTTTGTAGTGAGGACTGACACACAGCAGGTGTAAAGCACATGCATTAACTAATGTGTGCGCTGTTTTACTAATCCTGCTTCTTCCTTCATCCGTGGGCAGCGTGTTTAGTTCTCATGATCACACAGAAGGAGCTGGCCAAGGACCACAGGCAAGGGAGGTGACTTTGGGACACATCACCTGGTTTATTTTTAAGGATGGACCAAAAGGATGCTCAGAACACGATGACTTGGTTCTAGATCTCAGCTTTTTGTTTGCTTGGCATAAGAAGGAAGACAGAAAAATGCCTAAGCAGAACTCATGAATGTGTGCCCTAAAACCTACTCCTCACTCTAAATCCACGAGCTAGAACTCTCAAAGCACCTGCGGGCACCTCCCACCCCCTTCCCTCCACTGCTTGCCCACTCACGCCCAGTGTCACAGCCCTCACCACCAAAGACAGCGTGGGAAAGTTCACACTTTCACATGGGATCTCGTGTGCCACCGCATCCTTCTATGAATCACTCCTAGTGATGAATCCACCGACTGAAAACCCCTCCAACGTCTTCTGGGTGACAGCAGACAGGCCGATGTTACAGAAAGCAGCCTGCACGAAGAGTCAAGACCTGGGTCCTATCCACAGTTCGTCTACAGGCCATCTCTGTGACCAAACGACCTCCTGCATGTGATCTTCCAGGTCTCCACTGTTTTCGCCCTCTGTGCCTCGGTTCCCTCATCCATTGCCTGGCCGGGGAGAGGGGCGGGGGAGTGCTAGGGCCAGTACTGAGTTGCCTTGAGCACTAAATGACTTCATTTATGATCATGGAGTATAGAAAGCTTCTGGCATGGACCCCATGCTCAAAACTGATGGTGTAACATCAAGCTCAGGGACACTGTCTCATGGATGAAAATTTCTGAGCTCAGTCTTAGCAAAAATCTACACATCTTTAAGAGTCCTCATTTAAATACGGACTGGTTTTGGGCATTGTCACCTCTGACCCTTGACATTTGAAGGGTCAAACCTATTTCACTACCCATCTGGTGAATGATCTGGATCAGGACATGCAGTATAAAAACTTGTAGGTAACAGAAGATTAAAAGTCTATCCCTATCCTCAAAGGAATTGACAGTAAGAAATTGACAGGACGATACCTAACTCGCATAAAACATATACACAGGGCTGGAGAGATGGCTCAGAGGTTAAGAGCGTTTATGGCATTTGCAGAGGACCTGAGTTCAGTTCCCAGCCCCCATGTTGGGTGGCTCACTATCGCCTGTAATGTCACCTCTAGGAGGTTCCAACACCTCTGGCCTCTTTATGTACCAACGCATACACACACTTGGACATATCAACAAATACGCACCTACCCCTCCCCCACATGCACACATGCACATACCCATACACACAGACAAGCATGCATAACATTTTAAAAAATAAATCTATTTTAAAACATATAAAGATCCAACAGAAATGCACAGGAGAGCAAGGGCACTCCCAGCTGGAGAAGAAACTGTCAAACGCCTCATGGGGGTGGCACCTTCTATCCTGGACCTTTAAGTGTGGACAAGATGATGAGAGGGGGTATTTCAGGGACACTGAGCCACAGGAACCCAGACAGGGATTTGGAGCAAGGTTCGAGACACACGTCTGGGATGGTAGCTGTAGGAGAAGTGAGGAGGCACGGTGAGATCTGCTAAGCAATTGTTCCAGATTGTGGGAAGATTCGCTCTTGGGTCAGCAGGGTGAGGCACTAGGAGAGAACTCGATACAGCCTGACTGCAGGTGAACAGAACTCAGCCAGGGCTCAGCCAGGGCTGAGTGACGGGAACTCGAGTTTGCAGGCCAAAGACCTGATATGGAGTCCAAGCCCCGCTGCTTTAACAGGAGCGCACAGAAAGAAGTCTCGAAGCCTGCCTTTGTAGTTAAAAATTTTCTTTTAGCTTCATAAAAAAATAGAAAAGAATTTTGAAAAGAAATTTCTAACCAAATCTTGCTTGCTTTACATGCTTATCAGTATTAGAATTGATTTACTGACTTTTTTTTCTATTTGTCAAGGCAAATGTGAATATTTTTAGTGAAATAAACAAGTCTATACCTAAGGCAGGACCCTGACTGCACAGTCTAGTAACTTGGGATAGGTTCCTGCCATCCTTGGGACGGGCTTGACTATAACACAGTGGTTTTGTTTGTTTATTTGTTTCCAAGACAAGATTTCTCTCTGTAGCTTTGGAGCCTGTCCTGGAATTTGTAGATCAGGCTGGCCTCGAACTCAGAGATCCGCCTGCCTCTGCTGCCCTAGTGCTGGGATTAAAGGCGTGCGCCACCACTGCTTGGCTAATATGATGATTTTAACCCATACCAGCTTCACGTGGATGCTAAACTAAGGTAGGAGGCAATAATTTTTTTTAAATATTTCATTTTTTTCATTTTTGCTTCAAAGTAAAAAAAGAAACAGTGATACTACTAATCTAAGAATTTTAGCATATTCCTAAAAATGAGCAAGTGAAGCACATGGAGCGGTATTTGAGAGAGCCGGCAGTGAGTGGAAAACATGCTGTTCTTTGTCTCAGACTTCAATAGCCTACATCTGAAGTCCGACACACTTGCAATAAGAAGCAATGACAGGGGCTTTCCTTTCCTTCCCTTCCCCCTTTTGTATTACTGGTTGGAAATCAGGCGCCGACCTTGCTGTGTGCAACATCAAGCCAAGCCCTCATCCCTTATAGTGTCTCTTCCTTTACCTTTATCCAAGTTATTGGAACGAGTCTACAAAGTATGTTATTGGAGGAGATCTTAGAGAAACTGGAATTTTCCACAGACTGATTTTTTTTCCCCTCAATGCCCAGCTGACACGTCCCTCGGACCTGATTTTTTTTTTTTTTTTTTTTTTTTTTTTTTTTTTTTTTTTTTTTTTTTTTTTTTTTGGTGCCAAGAGAGAAAGATTTAAGCCAGAAGAAAATATAAAGTGAAGAAATGTAATCAGCCCTTTGTTCTCACATGCCTACGGCCTCAAGCTCCTCCCCAAGTAATTTTGCAATAGAGGAAGGAATCCAGAACCTAAAAGGTCAAGGGGAGAACCCCTCCTAATCCCAATATACTTACTCCTATGCTGGGCAGAGAACATAGGTTAGCTGCTGACTTAAGGATATGAGACTTTAGCGAGGATCTGGAAGCTATTTCCTGACACGTCTCACTTCCTTAGAGGAGAGGCAGGTGTTAAAGGTGAGAGAATGAGGTTCTCCTGACATCCAGGAGAAAAAAGGAGCCCAAGAAAAACACTACAGAGGGGCAAGGATGCTGCTGACTCCCCTAGAACTTAGATATGTAAACAGGCTAGGATGAGGGCCTTCAGCTTCGTGGTCCAGCCACACACCAGTCACAGTTGCTGGAACCCTAGCGGGAGGAAGTCCGGCTACTGGTTCACAGCATTCTAGACTACTATTCTACCATCATGGCTAGGAAACAGCACGTTCATGGGTTTGGTGCCACCAGAACCCCATGGTGGCACAGCAAGGCAGGCCAGCCACGTAGGAGGGTGCCATTTGGTGGTTAGGGGTGGTCTCTGCACACTTGCGGGAAACAAATCACCACATCTCAACCATCTGCGTTTGTCCTGGGTGTCTAGGGTCTATGTGAGAGACGAGAATCCCCCTGGGCCTCTGGTCCCTTTCTCCTCTTCCAAAAAGCTACTTTCAGAAACTACCTGGACAGAGAAATCCATGATACCGACTTTCACTAAGCACAGGAGTCGAGTGGCCCTTTACAACAAATCAGAGAATAAAGGAAAGAGTAAAAAGACAGGCTTATTTAGCAGATACTTTCAGGTCTTGCATTTCATACGAATTTTGGCTTGACAGAAAAAGCAAGCATATTAGAAAATCTAAGAATAGACACAAGGATGTATACAGTTCCTGTTGGAGCTTTATTGGTCTGGCAAGATGATGGGGGGGAGAGGTTGGGGGGGGAGAAAAAGGGAACTGGTGACGGATGGCCCTCCCTTCTGCTCTTGGCTGATGTGACTATCTCAATCCCGGATGAACTCATGACTAAGGGATCAACTACCATCATTGCTGGCGGTGTTTACGCAGAGCGATCAGATCAGGGGATGGAGAGATGGCTGAGCAGTTAATACTGTTCTAGAGAAGCCAAGTTCTGTTCCTAGCATCTGTACATCAGGGGCTCAAAATAATCCGTGACTGCAGTTCTGGGGGTGAGGGGTGTATGCCTTTGGATAGTCTCACATGCCCATCCCTGCATGCAGACACACAACACACGCCTGCACACAATACCAAACTTATTCTTTAAAGGGTTATCAGGATTAAAGTTTTTAAAAATTAAAAAAAAAATGGGCAGACTTAGAATATGTAGGTAGATGACTGTTGAGAGGCTGGCAATACCCATTTCCAAGTGAAGCTTCCCCAAAGGCCTCCCTGCTTTGCCTCTTCAGCCCATCTTTCTCAGTGCTGAGGAGCAACAGGCTCATTCATTCACTCATATTGCCATAGTGGGTACTGAGCCAAGCATTGACCATGGAGCTATATTCCCAGCCATCTTTTCCCTTCTTTTCGAGACATCTTTTTTTGTTTGTTTGTTTGTTTTCGAGGCAGTTTTCTCTGTAGCTTTGGAGCCTGTCCTGGAACCAGCTCTTGTAGACCAGGCTGGTCTCGAACTCACAGAGATCCGCCCGCCTCTGCCTCCTAAGTGCTGGGATTTAAGGCGTGCGCCACCACCGCCCGGCTTCAAGACAGGATCTTACCAATTGTTCCAGGCCATCCTGAAACTTGCAATGTGTCTGCCTCAACCTCCTGAGTAGCTGGGATTACAGGCCTCTGCCCTGGGCCCGGCTGATCATCTTTAATAAAGTGAACTTTCTATCTTCTCAATAGTAAATGACTCTGATGAAGATCAAAATGTGATTTCTGCAAAACTGCCATCAGGGGCCATACAGGATTATTGATTGGTGGGTATAAGAAGTCACCATGATCAATAATAGAGGTTTGAAAGATTCACTGCCCGTAGACAACACCAAAAATGACAACGTCCATTTCTAGACCTTCTTCTATGGCATGACTTCTCTGTCGCTAACTGGGGAAGTGAGAGAAGCAACCTCGAAGCTTCCCACTTTGTGCTGCCAGGGAGAGCATCTCACACAGACTCATTCCCTGGCGAGCTCTGGTTCATGACTTCAGTGAGCTGAGTTAGAGCTGAGCTGACAGCACGCAGCACATAGCACATAAATGCCGCCTTTCAAGAGAGTCCGTGCACCTCGCTCTCACCTCTGCTGAGTGTGAAACACATGCAGCCAGGTTGCCAGAGTTTCTGAGTTAGCAGCTCCCCCCCTCCCCCTGCTGCCCAGCTCTCTGATTAAGAGCCCTGGTTCTTCACCTATTCATTCGCAGTCTTCACTGTTGGGCTTTAGGGCCCTAAGCTTTAGAGATTGGATCATTTACATCTTTAAAATGACTTACGGGGTTATAAGGAAAGTCTACAATTACTACAATTGTGATGTTATTTAAAAAAGAAAATCACAATAGGGCCATTCTGAGATGGCTCAGCAGGTAAAGGAACTTGCTCGTGCAGGCCTGAAGACCTGAGTTCTAATCCTGCATCCACAGTGGAAGGAGAGAACACCTTCCAAAGCTGCCCTCTGACGTCTACACACATGCCTGTCTTGGCATGTTTACAACAGCATTCGATGGAATGCACACCGTAGAGCATATACAAATGAATAAAATTAAATTAAAAAAATTTTAAGGGTGGTGGTGGTCCACGCCTTTAATTCCAGCACTTGGGAGGCAGCAGGCAGATCTCTGTGAGTTAAAGACCAGCCTGGTCTACAGAGCGAGTGCCAGGACATGTTCCAAAGCTACACAGAGAAACCCTGTCTTGAAAAATAAAACAAAAAATTAAGTTGCAGTATTTTAAGTTGCAGTGTTTAAAGGAATCATGAGCTTATGTACACACACACACACACACACACACACACACGCACGCACGCACGCACGCACGCACGCACGCACGCACGCAAGTACGTCTTGCTATGCTGACTCAGGCTGGCCTTGAACTCCTAAACTCAATTTTCCAGTTTCAGCCTTCCAAGCAGCTATGACTAGTACAGTGTGTGTCACCAAATTTGGTCCTAAAAGGGTATTTTTAACAATTATTCCAGAAAAGCCTATGGTTCTATTTGTTGTCCTTGTCTCCCACTTTTTCATTCTTATTTTATTTTTTAATATGGGATTTCTTGTAGCCCAGGCTGTCCCCGAACAGCCTGAGGATTAGCTTGAATTCCCGGTCCTCCTGCCTCTACCTCCCAAGTCCTGGGTTAACAGAGTGTGTGCTACCGCATCCAGTGTGCGCAGCACTGAGGACCGAACCCAGCATGTCCTGCAAGCCAGGCAAATGTCAACAAATGAGCTCCCCCCCCCCCCAGCCTTTTCTAAAGAGAGCACGCTTGCTGGGGTGGCGAGAGCAGCTCTGATTCTCTGCCATCACAGTGCTGGCTTCCTCCAGACAGGACCAGCTTGTCACAGGTGCTTACACAAAGCACAACTCTAAAGTGAACAGCTCCTTCTAAACACCAACCTTCAGTCCTATGTCACCAACTCCTGTGGAATGGTAGCTGCTGAGTGGGACAGGTACCTGGGGATAATGCACACACGCTTTTTTGTGCTGGCCACAGACGGCACTGGCATGTTTTAATTTTAGACACCAAGTCTTTCTCCAAAATCAAAGGGTAACCAGTCCATAAAAATCGCAATCAGTTTTAGACCCTCAACAGCTGCAGGTTCTTAGCTGCCTGCTCGTTAGGCTCCAAGTTCAAGGCCAGGTGGGCTTCCTTGTGAAACTAGCTCTGCCAGTCATTCCAAAGTGTGTGGCTGGGGTGAAGACTGAGTTATACAAGGAAGCTTGTGAGAATACGGCAAAGGTCGGTACCAGGCTGTACGGATGCTTCACCACAGTACGGTTTGGTGCCCGTTATGCCTTTAAACTTAGTATTTGGGAAGCAGAGGTCCTTGTATTTCAGAGAGTTCGAGGCCCTAAGTAGTCAACACCCCATCTTAAAAAAATCAAAATCAACTACAAATGATTTGTTCACGGTTTGATTTAGTGATCCTGAGTTAGCAAAGTTACTCTATTTTGGGTTGTTCTCATGTCTTTCTGACAAACAAATAAACAAACAAAACTATTAGGGTCATTTAAAAAGGCATATGTGGGGGCTGAAGAGATGGCTCAGCAGTTAAGAGCACTGACTGCTCTTCCAGAGGACCCAGGTTCAATTCCCAGCACCCACATGGGCAGCTCACAACTGTCTGTAACTCCTGTTCCAGGGGATCTGACAACCTCACACCAATGCACATAAAATAAAGTTAAATAAATCATTAAAAAATAAAAAGGCATATGCGAATGAGGATCAGTGATCAGTAAATACAGTATTGACTACTAAAGGACCACATGGTGCATGGCTCCCTGGGACACCAGAGTAAGCAGTGCCATTAGAGATCTGGCCTGTCTGGGGGAGCAACAGAAATGGCTCCAAATTCTTCACAATTATGAGTCTTTCCCAACTTTGTAGCAGCGTAGTGAGGAAGGATCAAACAGGGACTCTGAAGAGGAAATGTCCCACACCTTCTGACAGCCACATACAAATATTATACAGAATTCACTCTGAAAATGTATTCTATGATTGAGCTTACTTAGCTGTGAGAAACCAGACAGTTGGAATCAGAATATGAAAATTAATTCATCAGGAAGTCAAATTGGTAGCCCCTTGCAGGACAAAGAACCTCCTCTGCTAAAAGCCTCACGTATGTACAAGCCACAGCCCCCCACCCCCCCCCCCCCCCAGTTTCTATAGCTTCCAGTTTGTTTCAAAGCCATACAACACTGGCACTGTGGCATTCAGGGGCTTCATGGTTAGTCAAGTCAATGCTGTTTGTAAACTAGTACAAAATCAGGGATACAGACAGATCTGTTCATCTGAAACACAAACGTGGATTCCTTGAAGGAAAAGTCATCCAACAGAATCGAATTATTCTAAATAATTGAAAATGAATCCCCATAACCTTTCCATAGCAATTTCTACTTTAAAACTGAGGTTGTAAAAGACGGCTGAAAAGAGGCCATAAACATCTTCCCTTTTCCTACCTAAAAGGCTGCTGCTCTAGGGAAGATCACAGAGAACCAGAAAGTTGGAAGCTCTCATGACTCAGAGCTACTGTGGTCAGGGGTCATGGGCAGCTTCCTGGCTCTCTTGATACCACTCCCTCCCCAGGCATCAGTGAAAGGCTTCTCTGGTAAAGTGTTGACCATTTGGGCTGCAGGAGGGACAAAGGGAAGGTTGACTTCCAAGATGAATAACCACAGCTAATCTTACTCCAGCAGGGAACTTTCAAATGTTAAAGACACTGAGCTCAGGTTCACCCACACTCATTGTGCTCCACACTCAGCTCTACCACCATGCCTGGGACTCAAAGAACTGGTTTTGTTGTTGTTTGAATGCCCCGACATTGGCCTTATCTTCCTAAGTAAGAAAGGTTTGGAAATAATGCTTTGAATAAACTCTCTGGGAGGTCCTGTCTCTGAAATATTAACAGGCTAGCACACCTTCTCATCCTCTGCGCTTGAAGAGCCTACACCTACACCAAGTTGCCATGGCTGCTTTCTCCTTGATGGCTCAATTCAGCTGAACTAAAAATGTGTACTTAAAATTCTAGAAGAGACTCATTCATAAGATGTCAGATATAGATACACTCCCTTAAAAGTTCCAGTTTTAGAAGGAGGGCCCAACTAAAACATCCTAGCAGAAGGAGAAAAGATGGATGGGCCAAGGCAGTGCTGACTAGGTGCCATGATGCCTGGCCAGGCTTAAAACAGGAGCATATGGTTATGGTGAGATTTCCGAAGGGGATCCCTGTGTGTGCCACTTGGCCACAGCTGGAGTTCTCAGGACTGCAGTTAGAGGCAGAAAGGAGAGGGGGCCAGTCCATACCTCGCCCACCCACAGATGATTCTCTCCAGTTCTCACAGGCAGCAGATGCCATGAAGCAGGAGTGGTTTGTAATGCAAATCCAAGCCACAGGGATGCCCCTAACCTAAAACTCCAAGGCAAAGGGTCCCCCAGCTGCTGACCCTCTAAGAAAGTCGACCAGACCAGCGCTGCTGTCAGTGACACAGACAATCCTGCTGGGGACAGAGGGGAAGGAGGAAGAGAGCTCTAGTGTGGTTAGGGCGAAGAAGAGAGGCTGCCTTCCGGTGGAAGTGTTTTTGATCTCAGAAACACTACAAACAGCTGTTAGGTATTAAAAACCAAAGATTGTAACTCACTTCAGTCGAACTCTAAAAAAACTGGCAGGCTTGTGGTTAAAACTGAAAGGCTTCTGGAATTGTGTAAACTGCAGGGTCTCTCAATAAAACATACCTAACATAAATGCATTTTAACGTGTGAGAGGATTCAGTACAAGCATCAGAAAAACAGAGCAACGGTCCTCTGAACACAGTCTACGCCTGGTGACATTTACTCAGCCCACAAATCTTTCCTAAGCAATGAATGACTGATTCATGAATGTCAACATTTTAATACACACATAACAATAAATACCTTCAAACCTACTGACATTTCAAAATGGTGCTGGGATGAGACGGTAGGTAGGCAGGTGTGCATGTGCGGTAGGTAGACATGCATGTGTGTGTGCACATACACACACCAGAAAGAGTACTCTGGGGAAATCTGGAGAAAAGGTTCCAGAAACCTAAGACAGAATAACAGCTTAAAGGGGAAAAGATAACTGTCAATATCTGTAGGGGCTGTGTATAAATACCAGGAAGTTTATTACACTAATTTCCCCCAGATTTCTTGTCTGGAGAGAGAAGCCGCTGTTCTCTCTATGGAATAAACCACAATTCAGCACACACAACTGTACTCATGGGTAAAGCAATAGAAATTCTGGAAGTGAGTTTCTATTATCAAACTCTACCTTGATTTGAAAAGATTATTTGTTGACCTTTTAGCCTTTCTACCAAATCTTCAACTGCTCCTTATCCAAAATGACCCTCCTATTAAAAACAAAACAACAACAAAAAAACACTGCTAAATTATTTTTTTAAATCACATATATTTGTCTTTCTGGCTCAACAAGTCCTCTACAAATTGTAAAACCCAGAAGCCTCTTCAGTGCATCTTGGGGGGTAATCTCTCAATAACAGACTATGATTGCTTTATTAGTTCATCTACATTTGAGGAACTGCACAAACATTAAATCTCATTACATATTCGAGATGTTTTGAAATGATGGGAAGGAACAGTTCTTGTAACACGGACCTCACAAAATCTCCAAGATTTGTTCCCCATGGGCCCTATTTCAGCTGCTTTATAAAAGAGAGAAAAACCATGCTCCCTGCCTGAGTTTAACTATCCAGACGTAATTTGTAGGAAAACGATCACTTTAAGTCTGAAATCACACGGCCCACAAACTTTACATAGCTATCATTTTAACCATGCAGGGTTTAGACCATTAAGAGAGCCACAAGTGCTACAGTTAAGATTACCAGCCACTTCCTCTCCGCTTCTTCAGTGAACCTCCCAGCTCTCAGGTTCTGTCACTAGTGCATTAGTGACACCCCTTCCCCCAAGTGTTTCTGACTTCTCAGTTCCTACAGTGAACCAGTGGAGACTGTAGGTTCACTGGGTTTGAGTGGCAAAGGAGTGGGGCTGGGAACAGGGAACTAAGGACCACCTCAGCAGCTTCCCAGGACAATCACGTGCACAATCACGTGCAGGACAATCCTCAAGTGACCATTCAGATGTTTTCTGGAGACACAGGCACAGTCCCCCCCCCCTCCCCCGCTAAAGGGGAATAGCTACCAAATAACGTGAAATCCCTCATAAGCTGAGCACGCCAGCATAAAGCAGGTGTGTGATGCTGCACTTTCACAACTTGAAGTTAACTGAACTAAAAGGTTAAAAATAGCAACAACTTTCATTGCACGATCTTCAGATAATATTTTCCTAGCTGGTAATGAAGCGAAAAGAGCTCATCCGCCTTCCTTATCAACAGATAGCAAATATAATATAAAACAAGACATTTTCAGAAGCCAAAATAACAGTCTGAACGTCTAGATTCAAATGAGCCTCTAACCAGTTTCGGGTTTTGAAAGCTCCCTGGTCCTTAGTTAAGTGAAAGACTAAATCCATTTTCCTCCCAGCATCAGCATAGAAACACAGTACACATAAAAATCATAGACTCGTTGACTGAGCTCCATTTGGTTTCAAAATTTGTGATCCTCTACTAATTCATCTTAGCACGCCAGCCTAAATCTAAAAGTTCGAATGGAAGACATAAAGACAGTACTGTTCCCCTCGTATGCTCTCTCACCAGTGACGATGACTCACATACAATGGAGGCATTGCCAAATGTGTCTGAAGAAGCAAGCATTCTGTCGAAACACAAATCAATTTGCACGTCTGAAAATAATTTTCAACATCAGCATGTTACTCACTGTCCTCGGGATGGGTGGAGAAAGAGATCCATTCGACATGTATGGGTCGCTATTCATATTTGGCATCATTATGTAGCCAGAGTAACCAGGGTAGGAGGAGGGCCCCTTGTTGTACAGGCCTCCATCTGGATGCTTTCCTGGGAGAATCCAAAAAACAATCAAAGATGCATTGAATTTCCTTTTATACCAAATGATTTTCATCAGAAAAATCTCTTGCTCCTAAGACAAGGCAGACTTTACGTAAAATATTTGCTTATAAAATACTATAACTGAATTATTATGCTCTATTTTAGATTGACAGTATTTATGCTCTCCAATGGCTCAACAGCAAACCAGATGTTTAAAAAACATGTGGTTCAATTTACTTCCACTACTGACTGATGTTTTTACAAAAATAAGTGTTATTCTTCTAACTTAATTTGTTCTAATGCTAACAAACTAGACTGAGAAACACAATAACACCAGGGAACACACACACACACACAAACACTTAAAATTGAACTGTTAATACACGAGATCATCTACCCCCCCAAGATACATACACATTTATATATTGGAAGTCTCCTTCTTGCAGACAAACTCAAAAATTCCACCTGTGCCTCTGGATTTTTACTAAATGTTAGATTTTACTGAAGGAGATATGGATCTAGTGTACGGTTAAACCCCAAATTTGTAGTAAATTAACCTTTGGAAGACCCAATTTCATGGCTAAACTTACGTCAGTCTGCCAAAGAAATGTTCCTTTTACTTTTAATCTGTATAGCTACTTGTTGCCAAGAAGGAAGGCTTATATACGGCTCTCTCCCTGCCCCCTTGGTCGACACACTGATTGTACAAACATTCCATTCTAGACAGGCCAATTGTTAAGTAATTAAAGGAGACCAGAAATGTCAACTGATTGACAACTGAACCCTATGGTGATCTGATTAAATTTAGAATGAGCAAAGAAGAACTGTGTGTGTGTGTGTGTGTGTGTGAGAGAGAGAGAGAGAGAGAGAGAGAGAGAGAGAGAGAGAGAGAGAGAGAGAGAGAGAGAGAGAGAGAGAGAGAGTTATTTAAGTATTGGGGGAAATGTATATTATTTGATAGGTGTAGCTTCTAATACTGTTTATATTTTAGAAACTAGGTTCAGTTTTAGTGAGCCCTGACCCATCTGTCCACATGCTCCCTTCCTTCTTTTTCTGTATGGAGGGCCTACACACAGCAGTTTTGCAAATGAAAAATTCTAATTGATCACTGCTGACAAACACTCCCCAGAAACATCCCTTCTCTAAAACTCTGGAAGTCAAAGTATATCCCAAAGCCCAGACTCATTTAAGGGCTGGTTCTACATACACAATGATAGAGAACTGAGTTTCAGGTCTTTCTTTCCTAGTCTGTCAAAAGAATACCTATGTGGGCACAGTCTTGCATATCTGGTCCCAGCCGCCTGAATTAAATGGAAGTATCAAAACCAGGTAGTCAGATTGCACATGTCCTCTGGGAAAGTGGGAAAAAAGGGAATCTGGCTTCTTACCGTCATCCGGGTGTTCTCTGGCCTTGTCGTGGTAGGACTCCTGAGAGGGCTGTGCTTGTCTGACCACCTAAAGACATGGAGAGCCACCCCCAAAAGAAAGAAGATCATCTTAGAATTTGTAGCAGTTATGGTATGTCGGCTGGTAATTCAAAGGAAGGCATTTAGGTAAAACTCGGTCTAACCATTTAATTAAAATTAAAGACAGGCTAGGCTTGAGTACTGGAAAATCTTTTCAATGCGTCTTTTTGAGTGATTATTAGGTACTCTGAATCAAAAGGTAAGAAAGGTGGCAAAAAAAAAAAAACCCAAAACAAAACTGAATTTGGGGATGACGTGTCCTGCTCTAACAACCCATCAGTGCTTCCTGGGTGCCCCATCTTCTAGGATGTGTTAGCCTCTTCAGCCTTGGTTTACTCTATCAAGATCTGATTAAGTGCCACCAGAATATTGTAACTGAAAATGAGATCTGGAAACCTAAACACAACAACCACTTTGCTGAGGTCTGGGGGAAACTGCTTAAGAGCTTCTTTTACAACTTAAAGTCTGAATGCTAGCAGGCTAGCAGAGTAAACCTGGTGTGTGGTTAAAGGGAGGAAAAACTGTGAGTCGGGTAATAGACATCAGAAAGGTAGCCCAGTTAATATCAGTTTTTGGTAAGTGCCACCAACCCGACGCCACCACGTGCAAATCAGTGGTATCACCCCTTCACCATCTTCTGCTTGCTCCACTTCCACCGCGGAAAGATGGGTAGTTCAAGCTCCCAACCCCAGGGGTTCTCGATTTCCAAAGGGCTGCTTTTCTCCTTCGACTAGTAAACCGTGGAAATGGGAGGGGGATGGAAATCTGTAGGCCACTCTAGTAGAAAGAGGCCCTCTAGGGTCTGGCAGAAACCCCGGAGTTTAGGTGGTATTTGATTCTTTGAACCTGTGTCCTCCAGGCGACCTCATCCTTCAGGCACACAGAAACCTTTTTTTATTTTATTTTTTAAATCTGATTTTAACTGCACCCTAGCCGCCCTCCACTACTTTTTGCTGGACTTTGGGAACAGAGAGCCCCCTTATATTCTAGGAACCAGGCCCCCAAGCCTTCTCAAGAGTGTACTCACCCCTGCCATCGGGAGAGAGAAGGTAACTCGGAGGTGTTCTTAAAACTACTCTTTAAACCCAAAATGTCTCCGCCCCCGAAACCACCCTTCCTTTGGGGTGGGGGCAGAAGGCTGCCATTTAAGGAAAAGGGTATAGTCTACAAGTTTCTCTGGAAGGGGAATAAAAAAACGTTGGGGACATCATTTGGCTATCAGAACTTTTCTACTGGATGTCCCCGTGAGGTTTCCCCAGCTGCTGAGCCAGATCGGCCGCTGAGGTGTGGGCTTTGGGGATCTACGCCCATCCGATGCTCGCGCGCGGCCCGGCTCTCTGCTCTCTCGCGCCGGCACCCACGTGTCTCTATTTACTCTACTCGGGTTACCAGCGCCGTCGCCTGCAGCTGGCCCCGAGATCTGATAAGCGTGTCCCTCCTCCCCAGCCTAGGCCCGGCTTCCGCTGCTGCCGCCCCGCTCTCGGGCTCGCCTTTCTTCTGCAAAGATCCAAGGCCTGCCTAACCCCCAAATAAACGCCTTTCTTTCCACTTTAAATGCCGGAGTTGCGGGCGGAAAGACTGCGGTGGCTATGCTGTTGGGTGGCTCGGATCGGCTCGCCCACGGCTCCCCGCAGCAGCTTCGCCAGCCTAGGGGACCCAGCCCCCGCAACGCCCCCGAGCGCGCCCTACTCCACGGCGGTTGGGACGGCCCCTCCTGGCCAGCC
Organism: Arvicola amphibius; assembly: GCF_903992535.2. Lineage (NCBI taxonomy): Eukaryota > Metazoa > Chordata > Mammalia > Rodentia > Cricetidae > Arvicola > Arvicola amphibius. The sequence goes on along the minus strand of NC_052060.1, from coordinate 38,902,195 downwards.
CACGCCCGCCTCTCCTTCCTCCCGCCTGGGGCTCAGCTCCTTGGAGCCTCGGTGGTTTAACGCACTTTTGCATGCTGTATGGAGAGAGCTAGCTGATGCATTTTGTGTTCTGCCCCAGGACGGACTTCGCAATTGTGTTTAGAAATCCCTGCTTTTAATGCTTCGTGACCCTCAGCCCCGCCAAAACTTCCGAGGACGAAACGGGGTCGGGTAAAGGCCAGCGTTTCCTGCTTATTCACCACGGTTTAGCCACAGACCCCACTTGGAAAAAATTTCCTTGCCCGCCGCTCACACACGTGCGCGCCGTGGAACAGGGGCCGTTATTCCCCGCCCAGCCCGCGAGGGACCAGGGCGCAGCGGCCACAGTGGCCGCGCGCTCGGCTTGCTTCCTCCATGCGTCCCAGGGACCCGCCACGCCTCTCGGGACAGTGGCCCACTCACCTCATGCCCATTGCTGGCCGGAATGATTTCGGACTCGTTAACCAAGGATGACTTGATATCGGCTAAGTCGCCCTCCTCTTCGGGGTGACTGATCTCGGCGAAGATCTTCTCCTTCTGGGGATCGCCCTCATCCTTGAAGGGGATCATCTCATCGGTGGCGCAGAGTTCCGGGTCCCCCCCGCCGCCTCCTCCGGAGAGTTGGGGCATCCCGGCGGCTCTGTAATCTCCGCTCCGCTGCGGGAGCACTCGGCGACGGCAGGAGAGGGGGTTCGATGTGAGGTGGCAGGGGTGGGGGAGATGAGAGTTGGAAGACTGCGTGTGGGAGGACGACTAATGGAAGCGGGGTGGGCAAACGGGGGGGGGGGGGGGGGCCGAGGTCCGAGCAGCTGCGGGAGCCGCTGCGATCGAGTCGCTTTCCCACTTCACTTAGAAGGACGCCGGCGCCCGGCCCCCAGGCGAAGGGCACCAGACTGCGAGGGCGGCAGCCGCCGGCGCCTCTGAGAGCGTCTGCGGCGCTCCGCGTGCGCTAGGCTAGGCTGCCAGGGCCGGGTGGCCACTCCGCCTTGCTGGGGTCTGTGGGCCGAGGACACCAGTTTCGGAGGGGACACGACTTTCCAAAGTGCAGAGGAAGATCCCGTGGCGCTTCACTGTACAAAACTTCTACACCGTGGATTCCTCCGATGCCGATTTCGAAGTTTTTTTTTTTTCGAGAAGAGGAGAGCTGGGCCAAAAGGCTCCGTTTGCCCCAGCAGAGGTGCGAGGAGAATCAGAAAATACTGAAAGTCCACTTCCTGAAGAGTAAACAATAAAGAGCCACCCGGGCTGCAGACGTCCGACTTAGAGCTTCTTTCCTTCCCTTTCGCTTCGGTTTTCCTTCTGGAGGAGCATTTAATCTCCTGGGGGGAGGGGGGAGGGAGCGGAGGAGGAGGGGAGAAAAAGAGAAGTTTGCCAAGAATAAAGTTTGTGCTGATGAGCGCCGGGAATCGGCAGTGGCTGGCACGGCAGAGTCTTGGGGAGTCACAGCAGGAGCCTCGGGCCCAAATGTTCCAGCCTGCAGCTCGGGACGGCACACACACACACACACACACACACACACACACACACACACACACACACCACGAGCCCGAACCCTCTTTGTTCCCGGCTCGAGTTTCTGCCTGGCTCGCTGGCTCTGTTACTCGCCTCTTTCCCCGCCTCCCCTCTGTCAAAGCAAAGAGCTGCCGGTGGCCCCACGGGCTCCTCCAGGCCGCCGGGAGGAGAACACCCGGAGCGTAGCCGCTTGCAAGGCTCCGGGTGAGTCCGGATGCCAGGGCCCTTGGGAGCGCAGCCGGGTCCCTCCGGTGAGCGCTGCCCAGCAGGTGAGCGGTTGTGCCTTCCCACCGCTTCTCCCCGCCGCGCCTAGCCGGCGCTGCAAAGCTATTCACTTGCGTCGCTTCTCCTCCCCCGCCCCTCCCCCGCCCCCTGCTCTCCTTGGCTGCTGGTTGGAGGGGTGGGGAGAAGGGAGTCAGCTAGGAGGAGGAGATCCAGGTTCTCTCCCAGCTCTAGTTCATTTCCCAGCACCTAGGGGACAAGTCATAGTTTGGGGGGCGCCGTGGGGGTGCATGTGTGTGTGTGTGTGTGTGTGTGTGTGCGTGCACGCGCGCGTTCATGTCTTGAGAAGGGAAAACAAAAAGCGTAACCTGAAGAAGGAACGGGTGCTGCTTGTAACCCACTCCAAAGCACGCTGTTGCCGGGGTGAAAATGACAAGAAACTCTACCTGAAAGGCTTAACTTCATCTAAGCGTCTCTTCTTCTCTTGCCCCCATTCACTCCCGTCCTTTGCCAGTCTCTCTCTCCCACCTCCTTTCCGCCGCCCACTCTAGCCCCCTCACTCAGGCAAGGGGAGGAAGATGAAAGAGAAAGCCGCCGGCGCTGTGGTCGACACCACGTTGATAGATGCTCTGACAGAGGGAATGAAGCGAGAATTAGGGACTAGGAAAAGGAAAAACAGAAAATGTAACACATTGCTCACCTAAGCAGAGAGAAGAGACCCAGCAAGCACAAGGAAAAAGAGTTGTGGCTGTACTAAACCTGTATCACACGCTCTTCGGAGACAAGGGAAAATAAAATCTCCAGGCTTGCCAGGGGAAAATGGACCCGGAAAGAAGGGGAGCAAATGAAGATTGGACCTTAATTATCGCTTTAAAAACACTATTGCTTTCATTGTGTCCTTACCACCGAATACACGTGGGTTTTCGGATATGCAAAGACTCCGTGTGTAGAAGATGAAAACGCATCCCAAACGAGGGAGAAGAAAGACCTAAGAGAGGGAGGCATGACTGCGCAGTTGCTGACATCCTGGACAACAACGTTGAAAGGGACCCTTGAGGACGTAAATCCGAATCCAACCTCAAAAATTCCCCAGTTCCCACTCTCTCTTTGATGCATTTTTTGTAAAAGGATAGGACATTTTTTTAAAGGGGGTCGCTTTGTGAAAGTTACTGTGTAAGGCTTAAGTTTGGAAACACATTACATTTTGTCCCTTAGCTCTCAACCCCTCCCCTCAGTCAAATAATCAGGCAATATTACTGCACCAATGCAGTAGCCATCTGTAAAACCTGGGAACAGTAAACAGGCGACGGGAAGAATTGTATCTCCATCTTCCTTAAATTGAAAATAGCACAGAGAATTATGTGTTAGTGTCATTACATAAGAACGATTAGGCAAAGATTTCTCTTTGAAAGGTGAAATTGTGGGCATTGTAGACTTTAACAGTTCTTTAAGTAGGCATTTAAAACTTTGCTTACGGATAACTGCCAGTTTAAGAGCATGCTAGGAAGTAGTTTTCAAAGCTATATGTCAGTTCAGTTGGACCCATAGGTAATATGTAATTAATAGATAATATGTCCCTGACGGTCATATGTAAACTAATAGATTTAGAAACAATTAAGACGCTGGCGAAAGAAGTCAGAAAAACGAAAACTTTTTTTAAATTAAATAATCGACAAAGCTATTCCTTCCAGAAGAAAACTAAAAAATGGCATTTTACTTCAGGGTGTCAAGGAGAATAATGAGGAGGGTTGGGAATAAATCCATTTTTATAGTGATGGTATGTAACCTCCATTGCTGTTAATGTGGTAGGCGAGGAGAGGGGGCACAGTTTTAGACATTTATAGCTCCTGATAACATAAATTTAACAAAGTCAGAATTCCTCCTCCGAGAGCACCAATTTGTGCAAAAGAACCCTGGAAGATGCAGTTTCATCAAAGCAGCCCGAGTAGATCCGTCCTTTTCATCAAACCCAGAGGGGGGAGGGGGCAAGAAGAATGGCCAGAGGGTATTTTTTGAAAGCCAAGAGGAGATTAAATGACGACTCTACATCTTCCCTGTTTAAGTGTTGCAACTAATTCGAATTCCCATTTTCTCCTTCGCGTTAATTATCTGAACTCTGTGAGTCATAGGGAGCTCAGCTCCAGGTGTCCCGGAGATTAGGAGCTCAAGAAGATGGGGAATTTTGGCGCAATACCTAGCGAGAATGGTTTGCAAAAAGGCTGGGATAGGTGGCTGCGTTTGGTACCTTGCGGTAACCCTCCTTGAAAACATTGGCTCTAACGAAATCACCTAATGGCCTCGCTCTGTGTACGTGGCGGTGAGTGGTCTCCTCAGTGTGCTGTCTTTAGCAGTGTTCCAAATCTTAAATAAGGGTACCCTTAAAACCACGCGCCCACATGTTTTAGAGCTTTGTCGGTAAAGGAGGGTGACTTTTCCCTGTGAAGTCTGCCCCTCTTAAGAGAGAAAAGCAAGGAGATGCAGGAGGGGCCAAGTAACCCCAGGAAGTGGTGTCTCTGGACTTTGCTTTCCTGGCAAAGGCATTCCAGCCGCCTGGCAGTCTCTCCTAATTCCTGTGGGGCTGTTATTAGCATAAGCAGCCGCTTCTTCGCTTCTTGGGGTAGAGAGAGTGGGAGCCTAGGTCTGGGATGTGATGGGTGAGGTACAATAGCAGCCCCGCCGCCCCCTTTCCTCGGATGTAGAGGCAGGTTATTCGTGTGAACTCTAGTGAACCACTGGAGGTTGGCTGTAGTAGGTTTACTCCTTCAGGATGTGGGTTTCAGGGGGCGTTTTGATGTGATTTAATTCCGACCGTGAAACAATTGCTAGGGGCTGGCTCCGTTGCTGTTGGTTTCTCCCCTCCTGGTGGTTTTGGGTTTAGTTTGGGAGCGAACTTGTTTTATATCAACACTTCCTTTTGCATAAGGCGCTGTCGCCGGTGCTGTGCCTCTGGGTAGGGGTGGGGATGGGGAGGGGGAGTATAGAGGGAGCCAGGCGCCCAACCTCACCCGAAACCCAGGCTACAGGGGAGCAGAGTTGGCCGTGCTGACCCGAGGTGCGCTTAGCCCAATGAGCCATGGGGGGTGGGGGGCGACAGGAAGAATGACCCAGACCCACACAAGACCCTCCCCCACTTAGCGATTTTGTAGTTAAGTGAAGTCCGCTGCAGACGGTCCAGCGTCCTTAATTACAGGGATGAGAAGCGCAGTCCGTCCCCCACCCCAACCCCCCCGCACAGCCCTCTCCGCCCCCTAGGTCCTAACCCCAGCCCAGGCTCCGGGTCTTCTTTTTGTGTGGCCTAGACTCTCTGCCAGCTGCAACCTAGGTGGGATCCCAAAGGAAGGAGGTGGCGGGGCCTACGGAAAAGATGCTCTGAAAGACAGCCGAGAAGGGACTAGAAAAACGAATTCATGTGATTCCAGGGGCGGAACCGAGACCCCGGTTTCCCACCCCAGCTTCGGCAGGAGGCTCAATCTGTGGGCACCTTCAGTTTAACCGACGTCGCCGAGAAGGGGGACGAGGGAAGTGGCAGTTTGTGTCCCAGGGGCTCTTCCGCCTTAGACAAACAAACCCAAAGCCCCTTCCTCCAGGGCCAGGGAACTCGTAGGACCGTGAAAACCTGCAGACACCGGGTTTCCGCGCGACCGGCGCCCGTTGGCGTCTTTCATGGCCTCTCCGGCGGGAGGGCAACTTGAGCGCGGGACCCGCGGCGGTCAGCACTGTATACCCTCCTCGAGGGAGCCCCATCCACTCTGCTCCGTGGGATGTCAACCCCAGGCCGGAGGACTGCCAGCCTCAACCCCTGGACGGCGTGGAGCTGAGGCTGGCTAAGGACAGACGGTGGAGTGGACAAGCGGGGTGGACACGGGGGAACAGAATGAATCAGAAGGGATGCAGAGGTTCGGCTCTGCCCGGGTAAATGGAAATCCCGCACCGAGGAGCCTGCGTGACATGGGAACAAGGGGACGCCGCACATGGACTTCGGCTCTGGAACACACGTGCCAGCCGGGGAACCGCTAGTCTAGGAGGCTGAAACATCACATTCTTTTCCTCCGTTTCTCAAAACTTTTCTCACTCGCCTTAATGTGGCGTGGGCACCGGCTTTTAGAAAGCACGCCCCTCGGTCCCTCTCCGCCGTCCCTCGGCCCCCTCCATCCGCCCTGGAGCCGGGATGCGCGCGGAAGGGCCGCCCGCGCGCGCGGGGCTCGCCTTATATCGGCGGAGGGCGGCGCCTGCGCAGGGCCCGGCGCGGCGGCGCGGCCTTTGAAGTCGCGGCGGCTGCAGCTTTCATCCTTTCTTTTTTCCCTCTCAGGCCCCTTTGTGTGACTAAATTTGGCAAGAATATGGATCCCAGCCAGTCTTTCCACGTGTGCTCCCAGCTCCCAGCTGAGAAGGCCAAGGGTTCTCTTCCGGGTAAGGAGACAGGGAGAAAGATCAAAGAGTTTGGGGAGCTGGATCTGAAATGTGAATTGAAAATAAAAATCAAGCCTGGACACATTCCAGTTTCTAAAGCAAAACCAACCCTCTGCAGAGGCCATCTCGCTACAGCGCGCTTTCTCTCTGCTCCCTTTGCTCCTTTTTTTTTTTTCTTCTCCTTCTCAAAATCACTCGAGCACATGGGATAAAATAAAGACAACATAGGGAAGCACTTAGATTCTCCAGATTTTGTTTTGCAGTAATTTTATTAGGGAAAATATCTTGTTCATAATTACCGTTATGTGAGGCCAAATTTCTTCAGCCATAAATATTGTCTTCTTCCAGCATGCTTCACACTTTCTTCTGTGGCCACATTTTTTGAGAGCGAGCGCTGACACGGCACGTGGGTCAGCCCTGTTCCTGCGTCCTGCTATGTTAACCCCTCTGCACACGGGTCCGGTGCCCTGCAGATTTCGTCCACAGAAGTCAGATTCTGGAAAACTGATGTTAATACCATTTTTAATCGCTTTCCCAGTCGGCCTCTATGATTAGAACCTGTCTCATCGGTGGGTCTGCCCACATGTTTCAAACGCGAGACTCCGCAGAAACGCTTGAGTCTATGGCGGAAGGCCTGTAAGTTTTCTTCTCTGACACGCTGCCTGCGTGACATCTGTACAGACACATTTTCCCGATAGTGTGATGCGGAAGCGGACATCCCAGGTCCAAGACAGGCTAAGCGCCTGCCTCCCTAGCAGTGGGTGAAGTTAGGTAGGGCATCTGACCTCTTGTAACCTCATTTTCTCTGCAAATGGCTGTGTAGTAGCCTACCTTTCAGGGAGATAATGCTTGTGAAACTGTGCAATAATGTAAGGCATTGGACCATGATGCAAGAGGCTTTTTTAAGGGGAACATCTGTTCATTGCAGAACCAAAGTTAATAAGGCCCTGGGAACTCTTACAACGGAGGAGATAGCGTGTTTGTGGGGGTAATGAGTACGTGGGGAAAGTGCTTGAAGGATCAGCAGGAGGAACTCCGACACGCTGGCCCGAGAATGAAGAGTAGTGAAGTCATGTTTTGAGAAGCACGGAGACTCTCCCCAGAGTCTGTAGTTTAGAATATGGTGTCCCGGGCTGCAGTGTCCCAAGCTCATAGTGCTGTGATGACGGTGACTAGGACTTCCTGTGAAATGACAGGAGGAGCAAAGTGGAGGACATCGAACAGTTAGCTCACGGGTGATATTAACTAACCCAAAGTAACCCCACGGATGGAGTCGCTTTCTGGGCTGTCTCTCGGCACAAACTCTTCAAAGCAGCCTGTGTAAAGATGGATAGCACTGTAGCATGAGCATGTCCAGTGCGGCATGGTCCCCGACTGGGGACTTCCGGGGCAAAGGGAACAGAATCCTGAGACGCTCACTCAGCCTTCTGCTGCCTCCTACTAACACCAACACCCAGCTTCCTGATTTGAAGGACTCCACAGCCTTTTGGCTTGATTGACACTTAGGAGGCACCTTCTATTTGTATATCTTACCTTTCCCCAAAAGTCACAGGTTAGAAGTGGTGCCAGTCGAGGTCAACAGCAATCCTTCCTTCCTCCCTCCCTCCCTCCCTCCCTCCCTTCCTCTCTCCCTCCCTCCCTTATTTTATTTTTATTTTGTTTTGGTTTTCGAGACAGGGTTTCTCTGTGTAACAGTCCTGGCTGTCCTGGAATTTGCTTTGTAGACCAGCCTGGCCTCTGCCTCCCAGGTGCCCCCCCACCCCCCCCCCCCACCCCCGCACCCCCATCTCCAGCTCCCCCCCCCCTCTCCTTTTGGTTTTTCAAGACAGGGTTTCTCTGTGTAGCCTTTGCTGTCTTGGAACTCACTCTGTAGGCCAGGCTGGTCTTGAACTCATAGAGATCCGCCTGCCTCTGCCTCTCAAACACTGGGATTAAAGGTGTGCGCCTGCTGGTCTCCTTTCATATTTATTTTTATTTTGTGTTCATTGGTGTTTCGCCTGCATGTGTGTCAGTGTGAAGGTATTGGGTCCCCTGGAACAGGAGTCACAGACATTAGTGAGCTGTCATGTGGCTGCTGGGAACTGAACCCAGGTCCTCTGGAAGAGCATTCAGGGCTCTTAATTGCTGAGTCACTTTTCCAGCCCCCCCCCCCCATTTTCTGTTTGTTTTGTTTTGTTTTGTTTGTTTGTTTTTCAAGATAGGGTTACTTTCTTTTTTAAAAATTTATTTTTTATTGAGCTATATATTTTTCTCAGTTCTCCTCCCTTTCTTTCCCCTCCCCTTCTATCCTCTTCCATCATCCCCATGCTCCCAATTTATTTAGGAGATCTTGTCAAGACAGGATTTCTTTGCGTAGCCTTGGCTGTCCTAGAACTTGCTCTGTAGACCAGGCTGACATCAACCTCACAGAGATCCCCCTGCCTCTTACTCTTGAGTTCTAGTATTAAAGGCATGTGCCACCACTCCCTGGTCTCAGGCACAAACTTTTTAAAATTCAGTTTTGGCCAGAGGGGGAGTTTCAGCAAAGCTTTGAGGGCTGTTTAGCGCTATCTTATTTGAGTGGGCAATGAGGAGGCCACGGAAACACTAAAAACAACAACAAAACAGGGTCTCTCTTTAAGAAACTCTGAAGAAGGCTGCCTAGCTAAGGGATTTACTTTGTATTGTAAGTCTGTGTCCTCAGTGGACAAGGCAAAGGAGGGGCCTCTTGAATGTTGGTAAACATGCCTTATAAGACCTTCATTCCTGGTTTGTATTCTGGGGCTTCCAGGGCTCCGTCAGCATTGGGCAAGCCCCTAATCCTGGTTTGAGGCTAGAAGCCAAAGCCACAGCCTTCTTTCTTGCCTAAGGGCAGCAGTGGAACCAACTGGACCAGAGGGAGATTAATGCAGAACAAGGTCATTAGCCTCACTGTCCACCCCGTTACTCCCAGCACACATTGATAGGAATCTCACCTGCAGGGACTGCAGGCTGCCTTTGATGTATACAATCTATACAGGTTAGTGTTCTGGGAAAGTGCCCAACCGACAGGCTTTCCATCCAACGTCTGGAAAACTCATCTCACGGGCACAGGTTTTCAGTGTGGGTTTCATCAAAGTCAATAAACTAACCTGGATGCCTGGGGCAGAGCTTCCTGTTTTTTTTATAACATGACTTTTGTTGGGGGGGGGTATCCTTATACTTAATTTGTGCTCTTTCCATTAGAAATTGGGTAACTTTTCCAAATTTTCATTTATTTCCCAAAGGAGAGAGTCAGCTACCCAACACTCAACCTGGAGAAAGCTTTCATTTTAAAAGTGTTGCTGTCCATAAAGCAGGCTCCCTGGATGAAATGATCTCTATTAATGTGTGTGTGCACACGTGTGCACTTGTGCGTGTGTGCATGAGCACAAAATCTTGTTTCTAGCTCTGAACTGTGTCTTGCTTGCACAGCTCCACGTAAACTCAGAATATTCAATTAGGGCAGAGAATTTAGAAGGTTGAAGGTGCCAATACAAATAGTTTAGATTACAACATTGTCAATTGGCTCAAGCAAACAGTTATTTGGCAGAATAAGTCTAATTGCCTTATCTGAATGTGGCTTAAAAGGTCCCGTGGTCCCACTCTGCCAACTGCAGCTCTCAAGCCTATTTCCCTTAGGTTGAATTGGCAGAAAGCAAAGCGGAGAGATGAATTACTTTCCTATCAAGTTAGACATGTTGACTGCCAGCTCTGATAGCTCTCCAGACTCCTAAATGCATTTTAGGGCTTGACTTGAACAGATACGTGGTCTTTGTTCTTCAGTGTCTCATGGTTGCCTTCAGACAGCCTTCCTCTGCAGCACAAGAGCAGATAGTTGACCATGAAGAAGCTCCTGCTCCTCTGGTGAACTCGATCTTCTGCACGTGCCATAGACAACCGACTAGTCTTCAGCCTCCACTCTGTGGGGTCCCTGCAGGTCCCTCCACGCTTCACAATAAAGCCCTTTGTTTCCTGTCTACCATGCAAGACTCCCCAAGTGTTGTGTTAACTTGTTGGTTGCTGCAGAGCACGTGTGCCCTTGTCCCAGTCCTTGGTCTTGCAGTCTCTGTACAGACACTCACAACTGGGTAGACACTGCCAGGCCTTACTCCCCAGCTTTATTTAGTCTCCTGCTAAGAAGACATCGTCTCAGACCTCACCTGAAAAAATAGCCACATGAACCCTGCCTTCACCCAGATTGCAGTTCTGGTTACTTTATACTCTTTTATGAACTGTATCGCTCTGCTCCCCGTCACTACCAAGCATCTTTTTCATGCTCACTTATTAGATTCCTCTCCCCTTGGAACCTGTGTCTCATGAGGTGGGCACTTGGCTTTGCTGTGTCTTCAACAGCACAGAAAATAAACTAGAGACAATATAAAATTACCCAGCATGCACTCAGTAGTAATCATAATTAACTTGGTCCTTACCATGAATAGAAACACAATGAAAGATGCATATGTAATCTTAAGTTAAAAGTCTAGAAAGCAGCACATTAGATTAATTTTAATAATTTGCTTAAATCAAATATCCAAAATTTAGCTATCCCTCCGTTTCCAGGAGAGATTGGTTCTGGGGCCCCCGAGGACCTGAAAACCCAAAGATGCTCCCGGCTCATATAAAATGCTGCTTGCTCGGGGGCTAGAGAGATGGCTCAGAGGTTAAGAGCACTGGCTGCTCTTCCGTAGGTCCTGAGTTCAATTCCCAGCAACCACATGGTGGCTCACAGCCATCTGTACTGAGATCTGGCGCCCTCCTCTGGCGTGTGGGCATACATCGAGGCAGAATGTTGTATACATAATAAATAAATCTTTAAAAAAATGCTGCTTGCTGTGTTTACATACAACCTATGCATCCTCCAATACTACTTTATATTTAAAAGTCTATTAGCAGATATTCATTGTACAAAGTAGATGGGCTTCATCATGGCATAGTCTCTAAAGAATATCATGGGCTTTTAGGTGTGTGTGCCCTCATTCTGTCCCCCTTCTCCTGCTACTCCTCTTCTTCTTCCCCAATAGTCTGCTTCTCTAGGCTCCACATTTGACCTTTTCCAAAGGTCCTTGACTATGCCTAAATCTTAACGTATCTTCTCTGTTTTCCTCCAGGATTTGTATTAGGGGCCCTCATCTATTTTGAGTTGGTTTTTGTATGGCTTGAGAAATATGGGCGTAGTTTGTTTTGTCTATATGTGAATATCCAGCTTCCTAGCACCATTTATTGAAGAGGCCATCTTTTCTCTCGGTGGCACCTTTGTAAAGAAATTAGGGACCGTAGCTGTGTGAGCTTTTCCATGGGTCTCCTATGGCATTGCTCCATGCGTCTGCTTTATGGTGTCAGCACTATGGCATTTATACTATGGCTCTGCGGGATGATTTCTGAGTCAGGTATTATCACACTCCCGGTACTGCTCTTTCCGCTCATGATCGCTTTGGTATTCAGGGTCTTTGGTGCTTTCACATCAGTTTTGCAATTATTTTTCTGTTTCTGTGAAGAATATCGTTAGAATGTTGGTGGGAATTGTACTGAACCATAGATTACTTTCGGTAATACAGCATTGCCCTCCCACATATGACATTAATCTGCATCACCTTCAGTCTCTCTGTCCCATGTTTATAAAGATTTTTTTTAAACCTTCTTTGTCAGATTTATTCCTAAGTAGTTTTTTGTTGTTGTTTTGAATGAAATTGCCTTCATGATTTCTTTCTCAGTATGTCTGTATTTAGAAAAGCTACTCATTTTTACATATTGGCTCTGTCTTCTACTCCTCTGTGGAAAGGGCTCAGTAGATCTTCTCCTGCTGGGGTCTTGACAGTCTTCTAAGAATAGAGTCAGGTGGACTGCAATCAGAATAACTTAGCTTCTTGCCATTTTCCCTTTATTTTCTTCTCTTTCCTTATTGACGTGGCTCAGACTTCAAGCACTATTTTAAATGGGGGAGGCTGTGCACACTTTTGTCTCTTTCCTGGTTTTAGAGGGATTACTTTCAAATTTTCCTCATCTAGCACAATGCTGGTCAGAGATTTGTTATGTATAGCCTATATCATGTTGGGTGTTTCCTTTCTTTTCTCACCTTCTTTAGGGCTTTTATTATGAAGGGATGTTGAACTTTACCAAAGGGTTTTTCTGCATCTATTCAGAGGACCCTGTGATTTCTGTCCACATATCTGTATTTGTGTTGTCTTACCATTTATTGCTTTAGCATATTACACTATCCTTGCATCCTGAAATGAAGTCAACTTGGTTGTTCCCATGTACTTTAAATATCTCTAGATTATATAAATAGTTGATATAGGGAATTCACTGGCTGGTTTTGTGTGTCAACTTTGACACAAGCTAGAGTCTTCAGAGAGGAAGGAGCTGGTGGTCCTTGGTTCCATAAGAAAGCTGGCTGAGCAAGTCAGTAAGCAGCTCCCCTTCCCCATGACGTCTGCATCAGCTCCTGCCTCCAGGTTCCTACCCTGGTTGAGTTCTTATCCTGACTTCTTTCAATATGAATAGTGCTGTGTGAGTCAAATGAACTCTTTCCTCCCCAACTTGCTTTTTGGCCATGGTTTTTGGTCATAGCAATAGAAACCTTGACTAAGACAGAAAATAATAAGAAAATAAGTTTTCTGTATATTCAATACAGACATAAAATATTTCCACCTATAGTTATATTTCATTAGAAGGCAAAATAAGTTTTGTGAATAGCTCAAAATTTTAACAACCAACATACCCATCAATGTAATCCACCATATAAACAAACTGAAAAATAAAAACCACACGATCATCTCATTAGATTCTGAAAAAGCCTTCAACAAAATACAACATCCCTTCATGATAAAGGTCTTGGAGAGAGCAGGGATACAAGGAACATACCTAAACATAATAAAGGTAATATACAACAATCCAACACCAACATCACACTAAATGGAGAGAAACTCACAGCGATTGCACTGAAATGAGGAACAAGACAAGGTTGTCCACTCGCTCCTTATCTATTCAATATAGTTCTTGAGGTCCTAGCTAGAGCAATAAGAGCAAAAGGAGATCAAGGGGAAACAAATCGGAAAAGAAGAAGTCAAACTCTCACTATTTGCTGATGATATGATATATTGCATAAGCGACCCCAAAAATTCGACCAAGAAACTTTCAGTAATGTAGCAGGATACAAGATTAACTAAAAAAAAAAAAAAATCAGTATCCCTCCTTTACACAAATGATAAATGGGCTAAGAAAGAAATCAGAGAAACATTACCCTTCACAATAGCCACAAATAGCATAAATATCTCAGAGTAACTCTAACCAAACAAGTGGAAGACCTGTATGACAAGAACTTTAAATCTTTGAAGAAAGAAATTGAAGAAGACACCAGAAAATGGAAAGATCTCTCATGCTCTTGGGTAGGTAGAATTAATATAGTAAAAATGACAATCTTACAAAAGCAATCTACAGATTCAATGCTATGACCATCAAAATCCCAGCAAAAGTCTTCACAGACCTTGAAAACACAGTATTCAACTTTATATGGAAAAGGAAAGCAAAGCAAAGCAAACAAACAAAAAACCAGAATACCCAAAACAATCCTGTACAATAAAAGAACTTCTGGAGGCATCACACTCCCTGACTTCAAACTCTATTACAGAGCTACATTACTGAAAACAGCCTGGTATTGGCATAAAAACAGACAAGAGGACCAATGGAACAGAATCGAAGACCCAGATATTAATCCACACACTTACAAACACCTGATTTTTGACAAAGAAGCAAAAAATATAAAATGGAAAAAAGAAAGCCTATTTAACAAGTGGTTCTGGCATAAATGGATATCAACATGTAGAAGAATGAAAATAGATCCATATCTATCACCATGCATAAAACTCAAGTCCAAATGGATCAAAGACCTCAACTTAAAGCCAACCACACTGAACCTCATAGCAGATAAAGTGGGAAGTACACTTGAACACATTGGCACAGGAGACCACTTCCTAAACATAACCCCAGCAGCACAGACACTGAGAGAAACAATTAATAAATGGGGCCTCCTGAAACTGAAAAGCTTCTGTAAAGCCAAGGACATGGTCAACAAGACAAAATGACAACCTACAGAATGGGAAAAGATCTTCACCAACCCCACCTCGAACAGGGGTCTGATCTCCAAAAATATACAAAGAACTCAAGAAATTGGTCACCAAAAGAACAAATAATCCAATTTAAAAAATGGAGTACAGATCTAAACAGAGAACTCTCAACAGAGGAATCTAAAATGGCTGAAAGACACTTAAGGAAATGTTCAACATCCTTAGTTATCAGAGAAATACAAATCAAAATAACTCTGAGATTCCATCTTATACCTGTAAGAATGGCCAAGATCAAAAACACTGATGACAACTTATGCTGGAGAGGTTGTAGGGTAAAGGGAACACTCCTGCATTGCTAGTGGAAATGCAAACTAGTACAGCTCCTTTGGATATCAGTATGGTGATTTCTCAGAAAATTAGGAAACAACCTTTCTCAAGACCCAGCAACACTACTTTGGGGTATATTCCCAAAGGATGCTCAATTGTGCCACAAGGACATGTGCTCAAATATGTTCATAGCAGCATTGTTTGTCATAATCAGAACCTGTAAACAACCTAAATGCCTCTTGACCAAAAAATGGATAAGGAAAATGTGGTATATTTACATAATGGAGTACAACACAGCAGAAAAAGTAATGACATCTTGAAATTTGCAGCAAATGGATGGATCTAGAAAACATCATATTGAGTGAGGTAACCCAGACCCAGAAAGACAAATATCACATGTACTCACTCATAAGTGGTTTTTAGACATAAAGCAAAGAAAACCAGCCTACAATTCTCAATCCCAGAGAACCTAGACAACAATGAGGACCCTAAAAGAGACAAACATAGATCCAATCTACATGGGAAGTAGAAAAAGACAAGATCTCCTGAGTAAATCGGGAGCATGGGGAGCATGGGGACCATGGGAGAGGGTTAAAGGGGAGGGGAGAGGAACGGTTCGGGGGAGTAGAGAAAAATCTATAGCTCAATGAAATCAATAAAAAAATTTAAAAAATGAAAAAAATAAGAAAAGAAATTGTAAAAACTTTTTATGGGTGTTTTTGGTTCTGCTTTTGTTTTGAGGTAGGGTCTCACTATGTAACCTAGGCTGGCCTTGAGCTCCTGATCTTCCTGTGCCAGCCTCCCATTGGGATTAAACGTATGCACCGCCGTGCCCAGCTTTTGTGATAACCATTTAGAGATGTGATAACAGGACTGTACCCTCCAATACATGCACAATGAGTATTTGCGCTTCAGTGTGTTGTTGGATTGTATGAGTATTTCTTCCACACTCTAAATAATGCATTTGCCCTGGAATGAGAGGCAGCATAGAACCCAAAGATGTTCTGCATTATATATTCTAGCATAGTTTTCTCTGGCCTGTAAAACTGCCAAACTCTCAGCTCTCTGAGTCCCGTGGGATCGAAGTTTTCTCAGGAAATCTATAACATTGCACGGTGTCTGTTCCCTTCACAGAGTTCGTATTCGGCTATGCTTCCTCAACTGTGTCTTGGTGTGTGTGGATAAGGCAGTAAGTCTCCTTTGGTCTGGGCCTGGAGTTCTAACCAGAATACCTTCCTAAACCATCTTCCTTAGAATTAGGCTAATGCTTCATGGGCATGAAACTCCTATCCCCCATTTCAGAGCTGTAAACTCAGTGGAATGGGGAGGTGAAGGCAAAGCAAAAGGAGGCAGGGCTATTTCCGGGAGAAATAGAAAGAGCAGCTGATATGCCAGGCCTGGTGGTGTAGGAATGTAACTCAAGCACTTGGCAACCAAGGAAGTGGGATAGTGAGTTGGAAGGCAACATAGGCTGCAGTGTGAGGCCATGCCTGGAAAAGTTGGAGAAAAAGGAGGAGGAGGAGTTGTCGTCAGCTCCTCGGTCTTTGTTGTGCCTTTACAGTAAAGAACGATATGTGTGTTGTTCCTCACTAGGACTTTAAATGTGACTTAAGAGGGGTCAGTGAGATGGCCTGCCAAATAAAAGTGCTTGCTGTACAGATAAGTGTTGTTGGTTGTTATGTCCTCTTTGGCTAGCTTGGGGGACCCACCACCCAGCTCCCAAATAAATCCACACACAGAGACTTATTCTTACTTATGAATGCCCTGCTTTAGTAAGACTTGTTTCTAGCCAGCTTATCTTAAATTATCCCATCTATCTTTTGCCTCTGGGCATTTATATTTCCCTATTTCTGTATACCTTTCTTTACTTTTTTCTCTGTGGCTTGTTGTGTAGCTGGGTGGCTACCCCCCTGGAGTCTTCCTCTCCTCTCCTTTTCTTGCTTCTTGATCTTCTTTTTCTCCTATTTATTCTCTCTGCCTGACAGTCATACCCATCCTTTCTCCTTCCTTGCTATTGGCCATTCAGCTCTTTATTAAACCAATCAGATGCTTTAGACAGGCAAAGTAACACAGCTTCACAGAGTTAAAACAAATGCAACATAAAAGAATACAACACATCTTCGAATCATTAAACAAATGTTCCACAGCATAAATAAGTGTAACACATCTTAGAATAATATTCTACAACAGACAAATCTGATATCCTGAGTTCAGTCCCTGGAATGCTCATAAGGGTGATATTACACACAAAGTATTGGTTGGTTTCCTGTTGCTTGGATAAAACACCAAGGCAACATAGGGAAGACAGAGTTTACTTCGGCTTGTGGTGCCAGACTGCAGGAACAACGTGGCAGCAGGCAGCAGGTGTGGCTGCCAGAACAGCAAGCTGAAAGCTCACACCTTCAACTATAATAACAAAACTGAGAGTAGGGAGAGACCTTAAGAGTGAAAAGCCCTCCCTAAGTGACACACTTCCCTCAGCAAGGCCACACCTCCTAAGCACCACCAACTGGTGACCAAGTATTCAAACACATGAGCCTATGGGGGACATTCTCACTCAAACCACCATTGACTAATAATAATAAATAGAATTTTAAAACAACCTATAGATTCTTTCATAAGAAATGATAGACCAGGCTGTGGACAATGTGGTCTACAGAGCAAGTTCCAGGACAGGCAGGGCCACACAGAGAAATACTGTCTCAGGGGAAAAAATATTTTTATATATTATGAAAATGTAATATATATATATATACATATATGAGTATGTATATATATAGCCTCAGTGCCCACATAAAAACTAGGCATGGTAGCCAGGTGGTGGTGGCACACACCTTTAATCCCAGCACTTGGAAGGCAGAGGCAGGCGGATCTCTGTGAGTTCGAGGCCAGCCTGCTCTACAGAGTGAGTTCCAGGACAGCCAGGGCTGTTAACACAGAGAAACCCTGTCTTCAAAAGCAAAAACAACAACAAAGACATCTAGGCATGGTGGCTCATGTCTTTAACACCAGCGATGAATCAAGTGGAGCTTGCTGGCCAGCCATTCTCGTCATTCAGTGAGCTCGAGGTTCCATGAGAGACCCTGCTTCAAAACTAAAATGGAGAACTGATTGAGGAAGACAACCCTGATGCCCTCCTCTGGCTGCTTTGTAGAGATTCCTTCAGTTCTGTCATTTCTCATCTCCATCTAAAAAGCTTGTCACAGATAAGCCCACCTTTCTAAAAGTATGTTAATCACACATTATATAGAGAAGATAGAAATGGAAATCAGTTTATTGGCATGACTGCCGAAGTGTTAAAACACCAGCCAAGTAAACTCAGTGAGATAATATGTATTACAAAGTGTTTCCAGTTTAATAGATAAAAAAAGGTGTCAATGGGCCCACAATACCTAGCAGTAAGGTCTTGGACACTCCAGGCATGGGCATTTGGGGAAGGAGGCTCTGGGAGCAAATGGTGAGGTCATTTGCAGAGGCAATAGCATCTCAGAGACAGGGACTCTGGTGGACGCAGAACCAGGGGGCGATAGAGTGTGCTGCTGTGCACTGCAGCACACCTACGCTTGGCTGTCTTCTGCTGTAGCCCACACATACAGCCATTACACACAGCGACAGCAAAAGTCTTTGGGCTGCAGCACAAAGTTACACTCGTGAAAAACAAAGGGCATTTTCTGAATCTGCTTTATAGGAAGTGTTCAAAAATACAGCCAAGATGTAGTCTTGCTTCTGCCCCTTTCAAAATATCTCAAGTTCCTTCCCATCTCTCATCCTCCTCTCCCATCAGTCCTCCAGGTGGAAAGTCAATCATCTTAACTATTGAATAGGGACTCAAAGAGCCTTGCCCAAATGTTCTGATCAATGCAGATATCAGAATTGTTCAGAAGGGGACTGTGAAGGGAACGGAAGCATGGGCAAGGTCAGAAAAAACTTGAAGGGTCAGGATTTCTTGGGTTGCTCTCTTGGGTCCGGAAGATCATTGCGATCAGCCTGGAGGATTGACTCCAGGTGTGGCCTTCAGTGCCGACTGACACTGTGTGTCTTGCTATCTGCCTTTCACCAGCCCTGCTTCTCTCTGGGTCCTGCAGCATGCTAGGTGCGAAATCACTCGGTAAGCTGTTTCCACTGCTGGGCTATGAGATTTTTCGTAGTTTGGTTCCTGATAACGGAGAGAAGTAGAACTGATGGATGGGAAGGATGATTTGGTACCCAAAGAGGTGAATTGGTAGCCCAGACACCCCCCACCAAGTGAGATGCAGATGCGTGGCTCTTCCGGTTTCTAGGGAAATCAACAATAAGGGAGCTGAAAGTTAGGATGAAAATGATTGATTTCATGCAAAGCCCAACAGGACAGAGATGAACAATATGTCCTATTATAATCTGAGAGGGGAAGCAGGAGAGAGAAGTTATGTAACTAAATATTGTCTGTTGTTTCTCTCCTCTTAAATAAGATGGGTGTCTGCTTTCCACGCAGAAGTGGGGCTCCGTAATTAGCTACACTCTTTATTCTAGCATCAGCAGCAGAAACGATCTTTAAATGGATATCACTGCTATATTTTATTCATTGGTTATTAAAATTAGGAAACACCAAAAATCAAGTAGACATTGAATATTAGTTACTGTGAATATCTCACCTACTATGGATGATTTAAAATAAGAATAACCCTCTATTCTGTTTCAGTTAATGCTTCAAGTAAATTACATTTTCTGCCTCTCCTATTTGAATACAAGGCTGTTATCTTAGGGTTTCCAGCACTGTGGAAGAAACATTTCATGAAAAAAACTCTGCTTCAGCCTTAAATTCTCTTCCTTCTCCTTTCTTTCTTTATTATTATTAAAGAAGAGGGAAAAGGAAGAAAAAAATAAGAATTTCTCTGTAGCTTGGGACCACGAGGCTGTGAAGAACACTCTGCCCTCACTCCCATTAATCAGGGGATGGCTGGTGTTGCATTTCCTTACAGCTTCTTCCGGTTCAAGATGAAAGCGAAGTCCGTAATCAAATAAAAGTTGCACTGCAAACATTACGGCTAATTTATATACTTAAAACCCAGGGTTGTATTCAAATCTGGCTGGGAACATGACACAAGATTTAATTTACAAGGAAAGAGGGGCAATTTCTCCTTTCATATTGGTAACTCAATTTACATTGTGCCATGACTTAGTAATTACGCTGCCAGCACCACTGTGAACACTGACGAGGAGACTCCACTTCATGTCTCTCCGTTCTGTGGATACTGAATTCAGACAGAATGGACAGCCTCACTCAGGTGGCATAGAACGTCGGCAGGCTCCTCCCTTTCTTCCTGTGGTCTCCTTTTATGCTGCCTTCCTCGTTGCTGGTGCCTTCCAGGCACAAAGAGGCTACCGGCACTACACATGCTGTAGGATGCAGACAGTATTTCATTCGTGTTAAAGGTGAAACAGAAGGCTGGGGTTGTAGCTCAGTGATAGAGGATCTGTTTTGCATGCACCAGCAGGAGGTTCAATCTCCAGCGCCCCACCCCATCCCCAAACGAGCAATGTCTGAAAACCAGTAACAGTTGCTTGCAAAATCCTGTTTGTTTGTTTATTCGTTTGTTTTTTAAAGCAAGGCCAATCTAGGTGTGGTGGCTGGCACACGTCTTTAATCCCAGCACTCAGGATGTAGAGGCAGACGAATCTCTGTGAGTTTGAGGCCAGCCTGGTCTACAGAATAAATTCCAGGGCAGCCAGGGCTACACAGAAAAACTTTGTGGTACAGGTCTATAATCTCTGCATGGCTAAGGCCTGCTTGAGCTGGGAGGTGAGTCCAAGACCATTCTGAGAATTTTTAAAAAGGAAAGAAAAACTGGATATAACTAAGTGATAGACACTTGCCCAACATCCAGGAGGTCCTAGGTTCAAACCCTTCCCCCCAGTACCACAAAATGAAAGAAGTGCATATAGAAATCACATAATTCACACAGAGATGGCGGTATAATGCAGTGGCATGTATGCTAGCTCTTATAATCCATCCCCAGCCTCAGCACTTAACTAACTAAATATCTTGAATACAGTATCATTCCATTGAAAGGAGGGATGAAAGAAGTCAGTTAGGTAGAGTTCTGTGAAATCAGGTTTATTTTTTTTTATCCCAAATAACTAGACATTTCTCCAGGTCTTAAGCAGAATGGAAATCAGTAGCAAAGGACGAAGACAGCAAAGGCATCTACATTTCTCCTATTTTTCCCTAGTACTATGCCAATGTGCTTGAGGCTCACACTGCTAGGCTGACAGTCAGCAACGATCCCACCATCCAACCATCACTAGCCTGTGACACAGCTGATCATTAAATGCTTTCTGCCCTTGATCCTGGGATAAGACAGCTTCGGGCTGTTCCCAGCTCTTTTGGGCCCCTCTTCTGTCCCCTTGTTCCTCGCCTTTCTTCTGAACTCTGGTACGCAAAGCCCCTTCAGCTCAGCCCTTTCTCGTTCTAGCTCATTCTCCTGAAGGCTTCATCCACTCTCATGCCTCTGTCTGCTAACAGCTCGCTGAGTTCTCTCCAGTTAATCACCACCTCCGCATCAGAGTGTCCGTTGACTATCTGAAACTTCACATGTCCAAACTCCAACCTCTGAAACACAGTATGACCCAAACCTGTAATCCTAGCTCCTAGGTTGCAGGGGTAGGAGTATGACGAGCTTCAGGCCAGCCTGGGATGTATAGCAAGACCCTGTCTGAAGAAAACATCTCTCTCTGTGTCCAAACCCAGCTTCTAGTCTCCTCCTCAGGCAGCTCATGCTTAGTCTTCTCTATCTCAAGAAACGGGAGGTCTGTTTTCCATTTGCCCAGGCCAGAAGCCTTCCCATGTCACTCTCTCCCCACACACAATCTATCAACAAGTACTTCACCTGCAAGACGAGACAGTTACTCTCTTCTGACCTGGTGCAAGCTCCCGTCAGCTTCCTTCTGGATTTTACAGTCAGCCAGTTTCGGCGTAGCCCACTTGCCTCTTGTCTGGGAAGCTACTGGGGACTGTTTCAAGTCTAAGTCAGTTCAGGACTTGATTCAGCTCAGAACTCTCTAGAAGTCTGCCATTTCCCAGTGGCTTACCAGACTCTGTGTGTTCTGTGGCTCTTTTATTCCTCTGCCCATCCAAGCGAGCTTGTTTGTTGCATCCCTCACTTGGGAATGCCCCTGCATCAGATCTCCGCTCTCTCCCCATCCATCTTTTCTGAGACCTTCCCTGGGCTTACTCCTTTACCTCCTCCTCCCACCAAGGCCATCTCTGTTCACACTCTTTGAAAGGAACGCCCCTATCCCCACCACCCAGCCCCTGGTACTTCTTATCCTCTGTCCCTGCTTTCAATCCATGTTATCACCAGCAGGCATCACATATATATTATTATTGCGTTTATTGGCTACCTCACCCTCTTGATCGCAGTTCTCTGGAGGTGAGAGTTTTGCTCTTTCCTTCATAACTGTAGAGTTGGGTACTCTCAACGGCTCCTGAAATGTAAATAGAGTCTAATAAATGTTTGTTGAATGAAAGGGTACAGCTGCAAAAATGTATGCATCCAAATATAGTAGCCGGTGATGCCAATCCTCTTGGTCCTTTGTGAATCCTAAAATGGGTATATCCAAAAATTAGGGATACTGTTACTAGGAGAAACCTGATGGCCCTTTGAGAAGAATAAAGGTTCTTTTTAAAAAGTGCCATTGCTACAGGCAACTATGACAGTAGGTCATATTTAGGAATATGGATATATGTATATATGTACACACATATATGCATGCAGTAACAATGAATAAAACCAAGGTCATGAATTTGAAAGAAAGAAAGGAGGGGTATACAGGTGGGCTGGCAGGGGGAGGAAAGGGAGAGATGCTGTAATTGAATTATATCTCAAAAAATTTCAAAAAGGGGTGCTGGGGTGGTGGCTCAACAGTTAAGAGCAGTTGCTGCTTTTCCAAAGGACCTGGTTTTGGTTCCCAGCACCCATACTGTGTGACTCACAACTGCCCGTAACTCCAGCTCCAGTGAATCCAACGGCCTCTTTTGGCACACACGCACACAGACAGACATGCAGACAGACATAAGTAATTTTTAAAATCCTACAATATTTGCTTAAGGGCTATGAGCACGTAGGTGGACAAGAAGGCTCAGTGGTAAGAGGTGCCGGCCAAGCACTCAGTCCCGAGGTCTGAGATTGATTTCCAGATCCCACAGTGGAAGGAGAGAATTGTCACAGGGGCAGCCACATTTACACACACACACCATGCACACACACACATCATACATACACATTAGTGAATAATAACAACAACAATAATAAAGTGCAACTGTATGATCACTTGTCTGTATTGTCAATAGTAACATTTCATCTTCATGACCTGCTTCCATAGAGTGCAATCTTTTAGAAACTCTACTGAGGGCTGGAGAAGTAGCTCAGTTGGTAAAGTGCTTGCCTTGCAGACATAAAAACCCCAAGCCAAATCCCCAGATTAAAAAAACAAAAGAAAAGTCAGTTGTGGTGGCATGCTCTTGTAATCCCAGTGCTTGGGGAACAGAGAGATGGATGCTGGGGCTCTCTGCCCAGCCAGGGCCTGGAAAGGAAAAAGAAAAGGTAGATGGCACACTGTACTTACAAAATGATTCCCCGCCCCACACACATACACACATGAACATGCATGCACACACAACAATGAAAAAGAAAGAAAAGAAACACTCTGGAGTAGACATTTTTGATGAGTCTCCTAAACCCGCAGTCTGGCCTTGAGCTTGCTATGTATCCCATAGCTGTCTTCAAACTTTCAAAGCAAAATCCCCTTGCGTTTAGCCTTCCAGGGCTGGGATCAGAGACATTTGCCACCACGCTAGCTTGATGGGTCTGTTCCTTACTGATATTGTAAAAGGTTTGTCTTTCAGGAGCCTGGTGTGGTTGAAGTAAGCCAGGAGCGCTGGCACAAGGGTGGTTTCTGCTGAGCTGCTTCAGGCAGGGCGCCCCGCATCTGCAAGGGTCTGGGGTCAGGGATCCCTAGCTCGGTAGGACGGAAGATGCTACTGAGAGGTTTACAGACCTGGCAATAAATTCCTTTGACTTGGATAATGAGAAAGCCATTTCCTTGTGTCTTTGAGACGCAGTCTAGCCCTAGAGTTAAGCCTGTTTTGGAGCCCTGGCCCACATTTCTCCATCTTTGTTAAGCCTGTGAGTGGCTGCTGACTCTTGCATCTGAGGCCTGTTTTTCTAACACAAAGGAGCCCAGGTGCAATGAGTAGTCAATGTTGCAGAGATGAACCTCCGACTTACAGCTGGCAGCAGTTGGTGAGTCTGCTGACTTTGAGCTGCCTTTGATATTGGCTCCAGCAGTCTGTACAGGAATTGCTCGTGTTGCCTAGAGGGCTAGCAGGCTTCCTAGCACGTCAATCACCGACATCTTGCCTCTCCCCACCTCTTTTCCCAGATCTCCTATTACTTTTGCTAAGTAGAATACTGGCACAAAAGTTCTTAGCTCAGAGTTCAGGTCTGGGAAGATCCCAACTAAGCAAACCTGTGACTCTTTAGCTACTCCTACTGCTTGTTCATAGCCACATTCACCAGACCAGCCATATCCAACCCCCAACCAAGAACCCCTGAGCTGTCGAGGGCCATCTTGCTAGAATTATGGTTCCCTTTTCTTCACTATACTTACTTGGTGGCCTTCCTTTATATATTATATATAATTTTCTATGTAGTAATTTGCTTCAAAACTGAGTTGGCTTAAACAAGACATTTGTTAAACAGCAGATCACTGAATTGATGGTTTGCATTTGGAGAACATGCTGCCATTGCATTTGGAGGTTGGGGCTTGGGGAGGGAGTGAGGGGGGCGCGACTTACACACCATGTTACATGTGATGTCTTTTCCAAATACGAGCAGTAATGGTAGTAGCTGTATTGATATTTTATGCCCCATCCTCGTGAAGCTGGTATCTCCCTCAGGAATTTTCAGTTCTCGAGCATGTTGAACTAATGCTTTGTCTTTCCTCCAATGTTTCCTCTTGAACCAGTGCACTTTCTTCCTCTGTTATCCCACTGTTTTAGAGGAAAAGGAGGAAATGGCAACCACCCATAGCCCCACCAGTCCGAAATAATTATGCTGGCGTTGTATTATGTCACCTTCCTGTTTTGTGCAATAATATACACGAATGATATATACAAATGACACATGGAACTCATCCTGACGTAGCTCTCTATTTGACGACTGCCACCAACAAAGCCTGTTTCCTTGAGTAAGGGTCCCTCTAATGAGCACAGCGTCTAAGACATTTTTCCTTCTGCTGTGTTCTCTGTGCCTGGCTGGTCTTATCCAGTCCCAGTCCACCCCAGGATGCCCCTCCATCATACCAGGAAGCTGTCTTAGCCCTTCACACTGCTCTCCATATCTACTTCTGTAAGTAGCCTCTCTCTCTCCTCAACTCTAGACTCTGGAAGTCCATGCCCAAAATTGTGTTCATCGTTCCCTCCCATAAACTTGTGGTGCTCTTTAATATCTGGTGTCATGAACATAAGCTCAACTCATATCATCATTTTGGTACAATATTGCATACCTGTGTGCCAAGTTTCTTGACTATATCTACCTCTCGTCTCCACCTTTTCCTTCACCCCACATGTCCTCCCCTCAATTTCCTAGCCTCTTCTTTTAAAAAACAAATAACTTGCATTTTCACAACTGATTCTAATTAGTGTTTCCAGTAGGTGTATGGGTGTGGGCCATCCAGCAGACCATAAGGAATCTGCCAGTGGCTATACCCCCTAAAGAAAAGTGATTCTTCCTCCCTTCAGCAGCCACCCACTGCCAGGGGCGTGGCCTTTTGTGTGAGAAACCACAGCTGCTATGAGTTGGTGAGTGTAGTGGTCATCACATCTGTCCAGAAGGCAGCATCTCACAGCACTCCTGCCCCATAGCATAAGCAATCCCACTCCTTCGCTCTTATTGATTCCCTCCCCCATTATCAGAACTGAAGGCCAGTGGGTCTCAGTTCAGACCTCTGTCCTCTGTCTGAAAGATTCATCCTCATCACCCTGGGAGGCTGCCTGACTTTAGTCGTCCTACCTGATACCCAAAATGATAATTTTTAATACAAAATCTGATCATGACATTATCTTATTCAAAACACCACTCAATGAAGCATTAAGAAACATGAGCACTAAACTGCTAACTTGAGGGGATGGAGCAGGGAAGTTTGCTTTTTATTCTCTGTCCATCTATACTACCCGATTTTCTAGTGAATATGTGTTATTGTTACAATTAAAGGATATAGGTAATGATTATAATGTATCTACAAAAATGTCACATAGTGCCCTGTACATATGCACAAATGTTACTTGTCAATTAAAATTTGAAAATGTATTTTAAAGTCATGTTAGTCAAGGCTGGGGAGACAGCTCAGAGTTTAAGCACCCTGTCTGCTCTTCTAGAGAACCAAAGTTGGATTCTCAGCACTCATATGGCAGCACACAACCATCTGTAACGCCAGTCCCAGGGGATCAAATGCTCTCTTCTGGCCTTTCTTGGACATCAGGCACACATGTAGTGCACAGACACACACACAGGCAAAACATCTGTAAAACCAAACAAAATACATTTAAAGCTTGTTGGTCAGAGAGGAAGTGTATTCAATGACATCACCCCAAATGGCTTAGCAGTTCTTTGCCTTTTTCTCCTGCAGCTGCTTCTCCTGTTGGTGGTCCAGGCTTTTAGGGAATGCTGTGCTCACTTGCTGTGCCCCTTCCTCTCCATCTGGAAGGCACTTGTCTCATGTTTGGGCAACTTTTGCAGCTTGGTCTGTGTCATCTCTTCTCCATGCAGGGAGAGCTGGCCATGAGTTCCTTTGCCTGGCACTCCAGAACCTCACCCTCAGGAGAAGCTTCTACCCTTAAGCCTACATGAGCCTTTCCATGCTTGTTTCTTTTTCTCACGCTCCAGGGTCTCTTGAACGTATAGACCACGAATACCACTAGGCATGCAAAAAAAAAAAAAAAAAAAAAAAAAAAAAAAAAAAAAAAAAAAAAAAACCAAACAAAACAGAATCCCAAATGTTATTACTTATTGAGCTTTGGGTATGAGGTGTGGAATCTTGGAAGCAATATGCAGGGTAGCTCCATCTCAAAGAATAGAAACTGAGGTGCAGAGCAAAACCAGGGGTCATGAAGATGCTTGTGACCAAGCTGGGGTTTAGAATTCGTACCCTATGATGTTATTGAAGGCAGGGTGTGACATAGCTATTTCTTTCTCACCAGCCAACAGTGGTCTAAAACTGGGAGCTGTGTGTAGGGGTGTGTGTATGTAGGTGTGTGTGTGTATGTCTGTGTGTATGTGTGTGTAGGGGTTTGTGTGTATGTCTGTGTGTATGTGTGTTTGTGTGTGTAGGTGTGTGTGTATGTAGGTGTATATGTGTGTAGGTGTGTGTGTGTATGTGTGTTTGTATGTGTGTTTGTATGTGTGTAGGTGTGTGTGTGTATATAGGTGTGTACGTGTGTGTGTGTGTGTTGTCTGGCACAGTCTGAATGATGGTAAGGAAAAGGAGCAATGTGGTGGGGAAATGAAGGAGCTAATCCCTTCTTGCTGGGGAATAATGGTCAGGACACAGTAGCAGGTTTGTGAGTTCTTATAACTGAAATTAACCCGTTTATATTCATCTACATTCTGCTATGTGGCTTGTTTCCTCCCCTTGGAATTGTACATCCAACTGCCTCTGTGTCAGACTAGCAAATTCCCTGCCTCTCAGATTTTTCCCAGAGTTCCTATCTCTGCCCAGAAGTCCCGCCCATCCTCTCCTGTCTAGCTATTGGCCATTCAGCTCTTTATTAAATCAATCAGAAGGTGCCTTAGGCAAGTGAGATAAACATAGTCACATATTTATATGGTGTGATCAAATACCTGCAACACCTGGAAAACCAGAACACGGAGGAGGCAGGAGCATGCAGAAGAGGGGATCCTCACGATATGACCCCCAATGCGTCCCTTCCTGTGACTACCTCTGTGCAGTGAGGCCCCACAGCCTAATTGTCCTACAACCTCTTATAATAGCTCTATTTGCATGGTCCTGTAGGGCCATAGCTCAGCTCAGCACCCTTGAACTCCCATGAAGTAGACACTTCTTTTTCATGCCCAAGACTGAACTGAATTGTAGCTACCTAAAAGCAGCTGACCATTGGTGACAGCACCTCAATTCAAATCCAGGTCGGCTGGCTGCCAACTGTGTCCCATTTTAGCACATCTGCCATCCACGGGGTGAATGAATGACCCATTGTGAAGTGTGCTGCTCACATGTGCAGGGTTCGGCACACTCTTATGTCTATACCCAGCCTTGCCAGTGTGTACAGAGAAGTGGAAACCAAATTTGGTCAGGTTGCTGTCGGGAAGTGGACGGCTTCCTGTTGCCAAATCCTGTTCAGGATTTGGGCCGCACAGTGCTTTGATCTAAAAATTTTAGTAGACAAAGAATGAATATTTATTGTTTTTATGATCATTGTTTTATATAAAACAAATTTGGGGGAGTGGGAAGGAATAAATATTTGGGACAGCAAGCATTTAAATGCCAGCGGCTGATTTACTTGGGCTACCTTGATTTACAATGGTAACATTTGGGTGGAGAGCTAAAAAGGAGTACTCTTTTGTTCTTGTTTTATTTAGAATTTCTAAAGTCTAAAGGAATGTTTTTATAGCAAGTACACACAGTAATGGGAGAAGAAAAAAAGAGAGAGCGAAAAGAAAAAGCCACCAAGGATTTTGATACCATTATGGAAGCTTAGACTTTGGGCATTAAATGAGGGAAGGCTAACTTGGGAAATTTCTTTTCAATCTTTTTTTTTTTCTTACTAATTTTCTTTTTTGGTTTTTCGACTAATTTTCTTTTCTTCTTAAAATAATTTCCCACATCCAAAGTTCTCATACAAGAAAATAGGGAGAAAGGAGAGTTTGAAAGGGTTGGAAGGGCAGGAGGTGGGGGGTGGTGGTAAAAGGGAGTTAGCTGTAGGTGACATCACTGAGAAAGAGCGACTTGTGGCAGGCATGGGGGTGGGGGGTGGTGGAGATGGCAGGTGACCGCTCTCTGGAGGGCTTTGTTAGGATGACGCAGAGTTCATCTGGCTCGGTCCCTTGCCTGTAGATCCCGCCGGATGACTAAGCAGTTACCGGCTTCAGAGTCTTAGGAACCTAAAACCCTAAAATCACATTAAGAGCTGATAGGAGGTTGAGCAGGGGTCACGGGGGAGGGAAATCATCTGATAGGCTTAGGCGGGTCAGAGCCTGGCTCTCTAGTCTCAGACAAACCGGTCGCTGGGGTCTGATGTTATTTTCGGGAAAGATTTCACTCGCCGAAATCTTAACAGGCTCCCAAATCATCACCTACACGTGTTCAGAGGAAAAGGCCGAACAGCACGGCCTGTGTTTTCCAGGATCCACCGTATCATTTCCAATTTGGTTTTCCTTAGGTCTTATTTGGTTGACATTATTCTCTCATGCAGAATGGTGTAGCCATGGCAAGGCTTACAGACTGTGTGTCCCACCGGGAGCAGTCAGGCAGTGAGTCCCGGCCGCCCAGCACTCCGACAGGGAGGACAAGGACATCAAAGGACCTGAAGACTGAACACGTTTACTTTTCTGATTCAAATTACTTTGTTTGGAAAACAGTAAACACAATTACCTTAACGACAGAGCTGGGAGGTTTTGAGGGTTTAGCACACAGTTTTCCTAGCAAGCGGCAGAGACTGCAGCAGGATCACTGCTGCCAGCCGGCCTACAGGACTCAGGTGGCTCTATTTGCTTCCACTCTTTCTCGGTTCAGAAATAAATTTGGGTGGTTACAGGGCTTTGATCGAGTTCCTTAAAATTAGCTTTGTTTATTTTCTTCGTTTCAAATGAAGTTAATGTTCATTTCTCTACATAAATAAGACCCAGTGGGGAAACGTACACATTCCATCACCCAGTCTGACTTTGTGCCTCTCTCCCCAGGAAGTGTACCATACACAGATTTTATATCCAGTTATAAACACATAACACACACACACACCACACACATACACATAGGCATAAATAGACACACACAGACACACACACACCACACACATACACACAGGCATAAATAGACACACAGAGACATAAACAGATACAAACACACATACACATAGACACACACCACACACACAGACAGAAACAAACGCAAACACACATACACAGAGACACACAAAGACACACACACACCACACACAGACACAAACAGACAAAGACCCACATATACATAGACACTCAAAGACACATATCACACACACAGACAGACACACACAGAGACAGACACAAATGGTGATACTCATTCACTGTCTTGTCTTTAAATTTTTTTGTGTTTGTGTGTGTGTGTGTGTGTGTGTGTGTGCACATGCAAAGAACTTCAGAAGCCAGAAAGAGCACTGGGCTGTCATCAAAAGGGGTGAGCCATTGGACATGGGTGTTGAGAACTAAACTCAGGTTCTCTGCAAGAACAGCACCTTTCTTAATAGTTGAGCCCTCTCTCCAGCCCCATTCTTTGTCTTTTTATTTTACATGGTCTAGAGGCCTTCTACTCTTGATTAGTAGAGTGGAGTCACTGTTTTGTGTGTTTGTAGCAGAGTTCCCTACCGTCTTTACCTACCGTCTTGATAGCTATTTTGATAATTTTTTTTTTACCATTTTGCTCTGCCTAAGAATGTGGCAATTAATATTCTGTTTATGTGATTTTTATAATTATGAGAATGTGCTTGAAGGGTGAATAATGATTTAAACTACTTGATCAGATGGGAGGAGCGTGTGTGCTTTGTATTGAAATTACATTGCCAAATTGCTCTCCATACAGATAATAATTACGTTTCTACCATCCTTCGAGGGCTTGTTTCCTTATATTCTTGATAACACAATATATCAAACTGAAAAATCTTTGCTAGTCTGAAACATCACCTTAACGTTCTCATTGCATTCTTTTATAGTAAGAAGGTGTATCTTTGCAGAAGTATTAAATGCCCTGTGTATTCCCAATTCTGTGACCTGTTTAGGGACTTACCTGTTTTAAAAATTGGATTGCTAGTTGGATGTGATGTGATGCATGCCTTTAATTCCAGCACTAAGGAGACAGAGGGCAAATTGCTGTGAGTTCAAGGCCGACCTGGTCTACAGAGTGAGTTCCAGGACAGCCAGGGCTACACAGAGAAACCCTGTCTTAAAAAACAAGCAAACAAAAAAAATAACAAAAATTGTATTACTATTCTTTTTCTTATTGGTTTGTCCAAGCTCTTTCTATATTAAAAAGCTATTTTTTCTTGAGTTATAATCTTAAGCATACTTATCAGCTTGCCGTTTGTTTTGTTTAGATTTTTTCCACACAGAAACCGTTTTTTTAATCTCTTATAGACTTAAAGATTTCTCATTCTACAAAAGAAATCTGAATTTTTGAAAACAAGATTTTTTAAAATTTCCATATTTTTATCTACTTTGTTTATAAAAATTTTAATGTATTTGAGCTTTATTCTGATGGAAGGTTAGGTAAAACACCAGTCTTCGTGATTGATTCCCAGTTGCCTCAGTACGAAATTGAATAACACATCTTTTGATTAATGCTTTGATAACTAGGCATTATATATTAAATTACCTGGCAAATTTAGGTTTTATCCTGGGCACAGTAATTTTCAGGCATCAGCCAGGTTTCATTAGTGTCTCCATCCAAGCCCCTTTCCTGTTCCAGGATTGAGTCAGGCTGCCATGTCACTATCGGTCATTAGCTCATGCAGAGAGGCAGCTCCTTGCAGCCACTGGGTTAACTGCACATGTCCCCATCCACGTGGTCAGCAGTATCCATGACTACTGCAAAATCCCTCCATCGGGTTGCAGAGGGTGAGTGCCACTACCTGTGCCCTCTTGTGCTTGTACTGTCCCATGAACTTACCCTAAATGATGTGCGTTTTGTGTGTGTGTGTGTGTGTGTGTGTGTGTGTGTGTATGTGTGTGTTGGAGGAAGTACTTACAGAGAGTGTCCATGAACAGCAACTGCATTTTTCTGGATACCACTTCTAGGTTCTGTTGCCAAGGGGAAACTTTTTAGTCTACCTGGGGACATTTGGCAAGGGCACTAGAAGGGTTCCTAAGGTGAAGTCTTTGGGCTGTTCTAGACCAAGGTGTTTCTGTGAGATGTACTGTAATTGACATTTTTTTAGTCAATACCATTATCTTTACAAAACTTGATACATTTTACAATATGGAAATACTTGTTTCTGGCTTTACACAGAGAAACATTTCATCTCAGCTCACGTATTTCTTTACTTGGGGGTGATACTGATGACAGCTTTTATAATCTTTTCCTATCACAGTTATAAAACCTATACTATATTATCTCTATAGAAAGATATGCAAGGGTTTTCTTTAAAAAATATTCCTTTATTTTTAATATTATGTGTTTTTTTGGATTGTGCCTGCATGTAATGGGGACATTTTGGTGCCCTTGTAGCTCGCAGAGACCAGAGAAGGTGCTAGATTCCGCTGGAACTAACGTCACAGAAGGCTGTGAGCCATGGTAATCAGCACTGGGGATTGATTCTGATTCCTCTACAGAAGCAGCCAGTGTTCGAAACACTGAGCCAACTGTCAGCTACCCTAATTCCCAATTCTTTCTTTTCTCTTCTTTCTTCTTTCTTCTTTCTTTTTTTCTTGGGGGGAGGGAGGAGAGGAGGCAGAAGTGCGAGAGCAGAGAGGGAGCGCTCGATTAGTCTCTTTCTTCTTCTTCTTTCCTTCCTCCTTCCCTCCCTCCCTCCCTCCCTTCCTCCTCCGTTCTTTTCTTACCTCCTCTCTTCCTGTCTATCTTTTTCTTTGTGTGTGTATGGGTATTTGCCTGCACGTCTGTCTGTGCATTACACACATGCTTTGGTGCCCATGAAGGTCAAAAGAGGGTGTCACATTCCCTGGAACAGGAGTTACAGGTCGTTGTGAGCTGCCTTGTAGGTGCTGGGGACTGAACTCAGGTCCTCTTTAAGAGCAGTGAGTGTTTTTAGTAGCAGAGCCATCTTTCCAGCCCATATAGACATTTTTCTTAAAGCTGTTATGTTATTTCAAGTCACAAGTAGAAAATTCCCAGCAAGAAAAAACGTACTGGGTGCTTGAAAGTTTGTTTTCCCTAATGATGATTCTCTTAATGGTGTGCAAAAACATCTGGGAGAAACATGCAGCCTCACAAGCCTGTTCATCAGCAAAACCATCCCTAAGTTCAGTCTTGCATAATCTCTGTGCTACCACAATCTTCAAGATGCAGGCACTATGGTGTTACAGGGTCAGCCGCACTGGTGTTGGAGACTCAGGTGTCGGTACATGCCTTCTTACACGACAGTGGGATGATTTCTTTCCTTTGATGTGACCCATTGATATGATGCTCTTTTACCTTTTTAATTAATCTATTCATTGACAGATTCATACACATATAAGATACATTATTTAACATTTTCACCGCTTCTCTACAAAGCCAGTACGTGGCTCTTTACATCTTCCAATGTGAATATAAATTACCTTTCCAGTATTATGGAGGAGAAAGGAGACTAATACACACATTTCCTGCAATGCTTTCTCTTCTTCTTCTTTTTTCCCCCCAGGAAAACCAGTTCAGCTATTAAGAGAACCACTCAGTGCAGCGGAGCAAGATCAGGCAATGTTTCCCGGAGAAGAGCTGTTTACCATCAAAGAGACTGCTTCCAACAGACATGAGATATTATATACAAAGATGGAGGTAAATGCGCCGTGGTTTTCAAGAGCAATTTACTCTGCTTAAAGAAAGGAGCTAGGCTGTCTGCAGTTCCCACTGATCCTATATCTTGTTTCTTTTTTTGTTAAAAAATAAAATAGCTAACTAAGCAAACGTAATTAAAAAATCAGCTGTCCGAAGACCCTTCCCCTGCAGTTGCCTGATGCTCCTATGTTATCAGTACCTGCCTGTCACGCAGGAATGAGTCGTTCTGTGTGACAAATGCCAGCCAGCCTGGCAACACTACACAAATGGAAATTTACTGGACTTTCATTTTTTTAAAGTGCTTTCCTCCTCTCGGTTTCTAAAAGCAAGAATTTTACTTGGAGTTATATATTTCCCGGGCTAATTCATATTTTATAAACACATGGAATTATTAATTCATTCTATCTGTAGCATGTATGGACCCTGAAGCTTGTAGCAGAGCTGTTATCTGTTGTAGGGATGCAAACACGCTCTTTGATGTGTTACTCTTAGGGACTTGGGGGATAAAGATGAAACACTCATTTGGCCAGCCTCTGCAGATGGGCTGAAAATGCACTGGTGGTTTTTGTGCCTTTGCACCACACTCCTCCTCCGTATCAAGGCACCGGTGACCGACACATCAGGGCGGCAGCCTCAGCCCTTCCCACCATAGCCCCCGCCCCCCAGGCCAAGGGATGGGAATCCCAGCTCACAGGTGTCCCTTCCAGCACGTGGCGGGCACAGCAGGTTACCTTCGATGGAGTAGCATGGTATTACACTACCCAGAAAAGCAGCCAAAGCGAGTGACCACAGTACTTACACGGTGCCATCCTCTGCTAGGTGCCATTCCAGTGCTTTCTTTACCCTGGCACGCACAGCACCCTGTCACATGGGTTTTCCAGCAAGCCTGATTTGCAGATGAGCAACTGGAGGCACGTGGTTCTTACCTGCTTACCTGCGGGTTTCTTCCCCTCTGGCCCCAAAGTCATATTATTTTAGTAAATGAGGAAGATTCTTGCTATTGAGATGTAGTGTTTGAATTTTGTCATTATGTTAATCAGCTTCCTCTTATAATGACAATGCTTAGGATAATTCACACAGGTGTTACTTTAGCTTACAGGTTGGGAGGTTTCACATTTCGCAACCATTTGACCCTGTTACTGTGGTTTTAAGGAGAGGCCACACATCATGGTGGGAGTATGTGACTATTACATAATTAGCCAGAAAGTAAAGATTGGAGGAGGTGGGGGCAAGGGTTGGAAGTCCCTGCTAAAGATTCCCTTTAAGGCACAGTCCCCGAAGCCTCTTTTCCACCCTCTCCCACAGCACCACGCTCCAGACTCAAGCTTCCAAAGACCTTACACCCTCCATAAGCTCCCCTTGTCTCCCAACAGCAACACCATGGAGGCTACACCGACCTCTGGGGGACATTTATCATCCAAACTATATTACCTCTTCTTCTTCTTCTTCTTCTTCTTCTTCTTCTTCTTCTTCTTCTTCTTCTTCTTCTTCTTCTTCTTCTTCTTCTTCTTCTTCTCCTTCTCCTTCTCCTCCTCCTCCTCCTCCTCCTCCTCCTCCTCCTCCTCCTCCTCTTCTTGTTCTTGTTCTTCTCTATGTTACTTCTTTTTTAAAAAAATATTTGTTTATTTATTATGTATATAATATTCTGTCAGTGTGTGTGCCTGCAGGCCAGAAGAGGGCATCAGAACTCATTACAGATGGTTGTGAGCTACCATGTGGTTGCCGGGAATTGAACTCAGGACCTCTGGAAGAGCAGGCAGTGCTCTTAACCGCTGAGCCATTTCTCCAGCCCCTCTATGTTACTTCTTTTGAGACTTTAACCTTGAGTTTAATAACCATTTTTTAAGTCAGAGGGATTTTTTTTTTCCGAGACAGGGTTTCCCTGTAGTTTCTAGAGCCTGTCCTGGAACTAGCTCTTGTAGACCAGCCTGGCTTCGAACTCAGAGATCCGCCTGCCTCTGCCTCCTGAGTGCTGGGATTAAAGGCGTGCGCCACCACCACCCGGCTCCAGAGGGAATTTTTTTAAGAGATCCTATGAGAGAAGCACTGTGGTCTCTGCTAAGAATACCTTTATGCGCTAAACAGACATGGTGGAGACCACATTGTGCTTGTACTCTATAGGAAGGACAGATGTTAAACCAATCATTACAGTGTACTCAGTGGAGGGTTCTATGGGAAAGCAAAGCAAGAAGATCTGATCTGGGAGGCAGGGAGAGGTCAAAGTCACTTAGCAGGAAGAGTGGGAACTCATCACGAAAAGCTAAGACCATTGCCCTGGGAAGCTAGGAACGAGAACCTGCTGCTGCCGGAGATGAGGAGGAAGCTTGAGTCTGGAGCGTGGTGCTGTGGGAGAGGGTGGGAAAGAGGCTTCGGGGACTGTGCCTTAAAGGGAATCTTTAGCAGGGTAATCAGAGGAGTAATGCCACCTAACACACCTTTTAGAAGCCTGCCCCTACCCTTATTCTGAAGAATGTCCTGAAGGGATACAGGAGGGTCTGGGAAGACCAGTTTTTTGGGTTCTGCAGTGACTGGAGAAGCTTAACTTGTTACTCAGCGTGTAAGGATAACTGGTGGTTTGAATAGGAATGGCCCCCACGGACTCATGAGTTTGAATGCTTGGCCCATAGGGAGTGGCATTATTAGGAGGTGTGGCCTTGGTGGAGGAAGTCACTATGCAGGGGGTGGTGAGCTTTGAGCCCTCATATGCTCCAACTATGCCCAGTATGGGTCACAGATCTCTTCTGCTGCCTGTGGATCAAGATGTAGAACTCTCCTTCTCCAGCACCATATCTGCCTGCATGCCGACATACTCCCTGCCATGATGATAATGGACTAAACCTTTGAAACTGTAAGCCAGCCCCAATTAAAATGTTTTCCTTTATAAGAGATGCCTTGCTCATGGTGTCTCTTCACAACAATAGTAATTTTAAGACAGATGCCAAAAAGTGTTTTTCCCAGTCAGCATAGGTCAAAGGTCAACAGGACACACAGGACTGTGCTCTTTAAAACAAGAGAGCAAGAAAGTGTGGGATCTGTATGGCCAGGTTAGACAGATAAGGAGCCAGCAATTTGTGTGCTCAATTGGGGAGCGCTGGGGAGACTAGCAGTCAGCAGTAAAGTCTTTGGATGTTTGCCCCTTGTCGGTTCATTTAATCTTCATGTTAACCCAATAGACACATCGGCTCTCTAATTTTCATCCAGTTGCTAGTAATGATAGCTATTATTTCTTAAATCTTCAACACCCATTGTCCCAGGTCTCAGTACTGATTATCTTTTATGCCTCATCACTGACTCTGATAAAAAGGATAGAGATAGGGAGGGCGGCCAACAGACCCAAGGTCTGTGCCTGCCGACTCAGTGCCATAGTCCACAGCCTGGGATGCATCAAGCTGTGTCTCAGCAAACAGAAAAAAACAAGAGATTTTGTAGCAGAAAAATGAGCCAGTCAGTGAGAGAACTGTGTGTTTGTACCCAGAGGTGTCAGAACTCACCTGCAGGAACCAACTATCGGAGTACACTGGAACCGATAGTTCCTCCTGGTCGCGAGTTCGGTGGTCACCAGAAGCTTGGAGGAACTCTTTTTAAAAATGGTTTATTCTTATTTTATGTGCCTTGGTGTTTTGCTTTCATATGTGCCTGTGTGAGAGTGTCAGGAGTTACAGACAGTTGTGAACTACCATGCCGGTGCTGGGATTTGAACCTAGGTCCTTTGGAAGAGCAGTCAGTGCTCTTAATCGCTGAACCATAACTCCAGCCTCCAGCTTGGGGGAACTTAACCCATGCTTCTCTTCAAAGCAGCAGCTTGGCGCTTACATAGCTACTGTGACCACATATCAGATGCATTTTTTTTTGACACCATCATACATGTATATAATATACCTTGATCTTACCCACCTCAAACTTGTGTTCCAACACCCACAGGACCCTCCTCTAACAAGTCCCCTTGCCACACTCATGGCCCCTCCCTCATTTTATTTTATTTTATTTTATTTTTTATAACTTGCTGTAACCATTGAGTGCTGCCTTCTAGAACACTGACTCATCCCGGCAGCTTGATCACCAAAGGTCTTGTGTAGATAACCAGAGCTGTAGTGAATTCACGAGTGCAATGACCACACCTCCCTTATCTCTAGCCCTGGCTTATTTTCCTTCCTTTTTAAATCTTATTTTTTGCACCTGGATGCTTTGCTTGCATATATGTCTGTGTACCATGTGCAAGCCTGGTGCTCACTGAAGGCAGAAGAAGGCACCAGATTCCCCTGGAACTGGAGTTACAGATCACTGTGGACTGCCTTGTGGGTGCTGGGAATGGACTCAGGCCTTCTGGAATAGGAACCAGTGTTCTTAGCTGCGAGTTATCTCTTCAACCCCCGAGCCTTATGGTCTTTCTGGCTCCTTCATTCATGATGGTCTTTGAGCCTTGTGTGTGTGTGTGTGTGTGTGTGTGTGTGTGTGTGTATGTGTGTAGGTGTTGTTTAGATTTCCTATTAAAGCCTGAGACTTAATGATTAAGGAATCTCATGTGCTTTCTTAATGAATAGTTAAGAGTTTTTTGGTTTACTTTCTATTTCTAAAATGACATTGAAGTCATATTTATATATTTGCTGGGGGACAGGGCATCTTCATTAGGGTTTCTATTGCTGTGATAAACTCAATGACCAAAAATTAACTTGGGGAAGAAAGGGTTTATTTCATCTTATACTTCCAGGTAACAGTGCATCACTGAGGGAAGTCAGGACAAGAAGTCAAGTAGGGCAGAAACCTGGAGACAGGAGCTGAAGCAGAGGCCTTGGCGGATTGCTGCTTACTAGCTTGACCCTCACAGCTTGCTCAGCTTTCTTTCTTTCTTTTTATTGTTTTTATTGAGCTATATATTTTTCTCTTCTCCCCTCCCCTTCTCCCCTCTCCCATGGTTCCCATGCTCCCAATTTACTCAGGAGATCTTATCTTTTTCTACTTCCCATGTACATTAGATCCATGTATATCTCTCTTAGGTCCTCATTGTTGTCTAGGTTTTCTGAGATTGTGACTTGTAGGTTGTTATTTTTTATTTATTATTATTTTGCTTTATGTCTAAAAACCACTTATGAGTAAGTGCATATGATATTTGTCTTTCTGGGTCTGGGTTACCTCACTCAATATGATGTTTTCTAGATCCATCCATTTGCCTGCAAATTTCAAGATGTTGTTATTTTTTTCTGCTGTGTAATACTACATTGTACAAATGTACCACATTTTCCTTATCCATTCTTCAATTGAGGGGCATTTAGGTTGTTTCCAGGTCCTGGCTGTGACAAACAATGCTGCTGTGAACATAGCTGAGCACATGTCTTTGTGGCATGATTAAACATCCTTTGGGTATATACCCCAAAGTGGTATTGCTAGGTGTTGAGGTAGGTTGTTTCATAATTTTCTGAGAAATTGCCATACTGAAATCCAAAGAGGCTGTATCAGTTTTCACTCCCACCAGCAATGGAGGAGTGTTCATTTTACCCCATATCTTCTCCAGCATAAGTTGTCATCAGTGTTTTTGATCTTGACCATTCTTACAGGTGTAAGATGAAATCTCAGAGTTGTTTGGATTTGCATTTCTCTGATGACCAAGGATATTGAGCATTTCTATAAATGTCTTTCAGCCATTTTAGATTCCTCTGTTGAGAGTTCTCTGTTTAGTTCTATACCCCATTTTTAAAATTGGATTATTTGTTCTTTTGATGTCTAGTTTCTTGAGTTCTTTGTATATTTTGGAGATCAGACCTCTGATGTGGGTTGATGAAGATCTTTTCCCATTCTGTAGGCCGCCATTTTGTCTAGTTGACCATGTCCTTGGCTTTACAGAAGCTTTTCAGTTTCAGGAGGTTCCATTTATTAGTTATTTCTCTCACTGTCTGTGCTGCTGGGGTTATATTTAGGAAGTGGTCTCCTGTGCCAATGCATTCAAGTGTACTTCCCACTTTCTCTTCTATAATGTTCAGTGTGGCTTGATTTATGTTGAGGTCTTTGATCCATTTGGACTTGAGTTTTGTGCATGGCGATAGATATGGATCTATTTTCATTCTTCTACATGTTGATATGCAGTTATACCAGCACCATTTGTTGAATAGGCTTTCTTTTTCCCATTTTATATTTTCTTGCTTCTTTGTCAAAAATCAGGTATTTGTGGGTGTGTGGATTGATATCTGGGTCTTCGATTCAGTTCCATTGGTCAGCCTGCTTTCTTACAGAAGCCAGCATCACCATTCTGGGTCTGACACCACCAAAAATGTGTTAGGCTCTCCAACATCAATTATCAATCAAGAAAATGCACCACGGGCTTGCTCATAGGTGGATCTTGTAGAGGTATTATGTTAATTGAGAGTCCCTCTTCCTAAATGCCAAAAGGGTGTCAAGCTGATATGAACCCAACCAGCACAAGGGCATAGACATGTCTTGTTGTGCATGTGGAGGTCAGAGGACAACTTGCTGAAGTCAGTTCCCTCCTTCTACCATGTGTAGACGGAGGCTGCCTGTATTCTGGGTATCAAATCAGGTCAGCATGTGTCAGTACCTGCTGAGCCTGGCTACTCTCCATTCTGATTGCAAATATTTAGCCAAGAGTGAACCCATGCTACCTCTCACCGCCCACAGAAAGGGTCTTTTGTGTCATATCTGAACCCCAAAGAAGGAGCATGTGAGCATATATGACACCCCCTAATGCCGTCTCCCTCTTCAGGGTCTGTGGACCCTGTAGTTTAGGTAGTAGTGAAAAAAATGCTTTGTCTCGTTACAGTCTTCAACTCGTGGGCTGGTGTTTTCCCTGCCTCTGCTTCAAATTCCTGAGTAGCTGGAAGTACAGACTTGAGATGTTTTATTCTTTGTAAAAAAAAAAAAAAAAAAAAAAAAGATTTATTTTTTATTTATCTGCGTAAATTGTGTGCTTGTGTGGATGTCTGCCACACATGTGCAGGTGCTGGTGGAGGGCTGTGGAAGGCACTGGATTCCCTACTGCTGGAGTTACAGACGGTCGTAAGTCTCTGAGTGGGTCCTGGGAACCAAACTGGCATCCTCTGGAAGAACAGGGCGTGCTCTCAGTGGCTGAGCCATCATCTCTCCAGCCTCACGTTTTATGTAATAC
The DNA here is from genome assembly GCF_903992535.2 of Arvicola amphibius. Classification (NCBI taxonomy): domain Eukaryota; kingdom Metazoa; phylum Chordata; class Mammalia; order Rodentia; family Cricetidae; genus Arvicola; species Arvicola amphibius. Next base: position 38,861,794 of record NC_052060.1, on the reverse strand, counting down.
ATTCAGTTTCTTTGTTCGGAAAGCATTGGCGTGTATGAAGAAGTACCGAGAAAAAGTTTTAGGGAAAGAAGACGGCCTGATTGATGGTGGTGTAGATGGTGGTTACCGGGAAGTGTTCTCTAAATGGTGGAATACTACTTTCCATTAAATTGTGTCGCAATTCCAGTACCGCAGGCATCCGCAGTTTGCAGACCTCGGTGGATTACACCCCCATAACCATACGCTCAAGGTCATTTTTTTTTCTCTTCCTAAATGAGTTCCTTCAGACAAGAGTGTCTGAGAGCTAGCTTTAAATCCACATATTTTATCCTTGATGTCCAGATTTTTCTACTGGAGCAGGCATGCTGTTTTGACCCATAAAAGTGTATTAGGAGAACAAGGATCAAGTGAGTATAAAATATCACATTGCCACCGTCTTCCCTCACAGCAAAGACTGAAAAGAGCAGACAGCATAAGCCTGCTCTGGAGTTGGTGACCTGAACCAAGAGAGAAAAATGCACAGGAGGAAAAAAAAGACATGTACCATCATCTATGTTATGGCATTTTAATGACTAATAAATAAGGATCATATTTGCATAATAGCTACAAGTTCTTGCTCCAAAAAGCACAATGTTCCAGAAATGGCACCTTCACCTCCACCAGGATGACCGAACCAGTCATGGCAGTGTCCGACACACAGATAGAGTTTCGTGCCGAAACTCTTGGGGTAGTGGTAATTAAACACGGTTTTTTGGTTACTCCTGTCCTATATCCTGCACTAAGTTGATTAACCTGTTTAATGAGTATACAAGAATGGCCAAAGCTGCCCTCACATCAAAGAGCCCCATTGTTGCTGTGTGCTGACCTGAATTTTAATTGCCTACCAGGTTCGTTAATTGCACCAGAGATGTGCGAGAGAATGGAGTCGCTTTTTCAAGCTGCATTCCCAGCTGTGTTCAGTTCAGTTACGGTATCCTGCTGAATAGCTAGACGCTGGTTTGCACACCCAGGCTGAGAGCACCTCCCCCATCCCCCACCCAACCCTTTCTCCCCCCCCCCCATCCACCCTAGATTCACAGTTTAGCAACTACCTTTGATAAGGATGGCAGTGGTGACTGGTTTAATTTACATGATAAAACTTATAAATTATTAAATATCACAAAGGGGCTGGGGTGTGTGTAAGGTCTGTAAATAAGTCAATAGTGAATACATTAGGATCCAAATAGTCTTTGGGATTCCCTTAAGGCCTCGGCTGCCCTGAGAATCGTTAGAGGCAGCTATGGCTTCCTTATTGAGTACAGACATCAAAGATCAACTGTTAATCCAAGCTACAGGTACCCACAATAGTAAATAGGCAGCTACTTCTTAAGTGATAATATTGATTTTTTTTTTTCAAAGACAGGGTCTCACTCTGTAACTCAAACTCAGGCAATCTTCCTACCTCAGCCTTCCAGCTGCTGGAATTACAGTGGAATTACAGCCATAAACCACGGTACCTATGAAAACCAAACCAGACACTCTCCCCCAACCCAAGACTCTATAAAAACAAAAACAATCCCCCTAACTCAATTTTGTTGACTGCCATCTTTCCAATTTCTCTTTATTTTTGCAAACAACTTGCAGAGTTGCTTTCAGCTATTTACTTTCTGTTGAAGACTGGTGGGTACGGCCGACAGTTTCACCACTGACCTGAGTGCCCCAGCCAGAAGGTTGAAGATACTCCCAACAAAGATTTGATCATGGAACTTAAACAAACAAAAAACAAAGAGCATCAACAACCATATATTTCTATTTAAGCTTTATGAAAATAAGTTTCAACTCTGTTTGCAATGTGTGTATGCATACTTACACACGGATAATAAACCACTGCTCTTGGCTGTTTCTTGCCATACAGATTATGTCCATTCAAAGTGTGAGGCTAGTCCGTTGAGAGTGGTAGGGGCTTCAGAGGACCAGTCTTCTCACCCTCTCTGGTAGCATCATCTTTGGTCCACACAAAGGTACTTTTTCCAGGACGGGTTGGAGAGGCCTGGCGATTGGGAACTTGGGAACGGCAGTTGGGAGTCCTTAGGAGTCAGAGGCCCGCAAACCCGGTCTGCGACTCATTTGTATAATTCCAGCACTCTCCGATTCTTCAAGCTGCTTCCTTTTCTCGACTTTCTGTTGCCCGCTTTGCTCGGTCTCTTGACAGAACACTAGCTACTATGAATTTCAGATTCTCACTGAATTTCTTGGGCCTTGCTGTCTCTATTGGCAAAATGAAGGTTTGGACGTCACAAAAGCTTGCTCCAGGAAATGAGTTGTCTGCCCTTCTGTGACAGTTTTGTCAACGTTTTCCACTAGAAGACAACTGAATATGTCTCAAAAAAAAGGTCTTTGCTTTCTATAGGTATTTATTTCTCTGCTTTTCTTCCTGATCCTCCACAAGCCACACCCCTCCCCCATCTATTGGTTGTAGATGGTTTAACAGCCAAGTAGCTGGACCCACATAGTCTCCAAATGATGTTGGGGTTTTCTTTCTTCCTTCTAGAATTGTGATTAGGTTTCTAAAGGGAAGTGTCTTTGTTTGTGCATATTGGTACATTATCACAGCCAGAAAAAGGCCGCATTGCGAAGGTCAGAAAAGGCTTTTGCATTTGTGTTTGTGGCACTGGCAAAATCCCATTAGTGGTGATTCTGTCTCCAAATAGAAAATGCTAGATTATTGCATTGTTCGAGGAAGATTGCTAGCGCATCTGCTGGACTTCTCCCTCACACAATAAGCCAGCAGGAGGCCAAGGAATGTCTGTTCCTTAGTGTGTCTGGTGAACACTAATCCCACATCTGAGTTGATGGCATTATGTTTCCTCCCAGTGTTGACCGGAGTCCCGCAGCGGAGCTTTCTGTGGCTGCTGACAATGTCAGGGAGGTTCAGAAGCGTACTTCTAGAAGGCAGTGTCTGCATGGCCTTCCTTAGGGCTGTTCCTGTGGGGTACAGCCCTGAGGCAGAGAGTGGTGGCAATGGGATTAATGGGGACGGCTGCTGAAACTGGAGCGGGATGGAAAGGGGCAGGGGTCAGAGTTCATTGTAGCCAGTAACACACACACCACACACACACACACACACACACGCACACACACACGCACGCACGCACGCACACACACAACATGCATGCACGCACACACACATACACACTTGAGACCGGCAAACCGACTCAGAAATCACCTGTCTGTGAATTCTCTTTCCTTCTCACTAGAAATCCCTCTGACTTGCCTCTTGCATTTTTCAGGTGCCCATTTCTGAAGCCTCTTGATCCACATAGCGGTCCCAATATAACGAGGAGTGGTAGTGCTTGAGTTATGGACTTGGGGACATTATTCTACATATTTCCTCTTGTCCCAGTCAGAGATCTGCCCAGTCTGCTCAGGGATCACACCCTTGCCCCCAACCATCCTCCCAAGTGGCACCGGTATGTGAATGTGAAGTAAGTTTCTGATCGTAACCCCAAAACCCTGAAAGCTGGTCTCTAGTGCCGAACTATGAAGAGGATGAGAGAATATAATATTTATGTCTAGCTGATATGCCAGCAATTTTCCCTGGAATGTAGGCCGATGACTGTGAGTTCCCCTACATACCAGTTCTAGATTCAAACTCAGCTCTCACAAAGCTCTAGGACTTCTATTATATTTAACTGTAGATTAAAGGAACATGTGAGCGCTTGACCATAGGTGGTTCTATCTATTTGGGAGAGATGACTTAGGTATGGTATGGTTGAATCATGAGGCCGGTCAGGCAACAGACTGTAACACTGGCTCCAGTCCCAGGAGAGGTCAGCTTCAGTTTCAGCCACACTGGCTACCGGGTTAGGACAATCAAGCTTCTTGAAAGCCCTGAGATAGAACCTGGACATCAAACATTAGCTGCAGACATGATCATGCTGGCCCATCCTTGCCGATGTACATGGGAAATTATGGACACGATAATTCTGTTGGTTGTCTTTGCAGCTGCACATGGTAAAGTCATGCATATACACACTTTGCTTCATCCATAGCCAAACACAGAACGTCAGGTTTCACGATGTAGGTTTCACACTCGTTCTAAAGTTCTTTTTCTTTCTTTATGTCATATTTATAAATGTGTTGAATGTCTGAATATTTGGGGGGGGGGAGATAGAGTTTATTATTTTACTAGTGGAGGGTTTAAAGAATTGAGTTATGAGCTGGGCGGTGGTGGCACACGCCTTTAATCCCAGCACTCGGGAGGCAGAGGCAGGCGGATCTCTGTGAGTACGAGACCAGCCTGGTCTACAAGAGCTAGCTCCAGGACAGGCTCTAAAGCTGCAGAGAAACCCTGTCTCGAAAAACCAAAAAAAAAAAAAAAAAAAAAAAAGAATTGAGTTATGTGGTATCACCCTTCCTCTCTTACCAGTAGCTCAGGGGCAACTCTGTTAGTTTAACCAACCTCGGTTCTTAAGTGTGGTGTGTCACACATTGCCCTGACCCCCTCCTGACCACTATTTTCTGAGGACGGTTATATTTGGCCTTTGTTTACCTGGCTGCCAAGATCAACTATGTCATCCACTTTACTCAGCTCAGGAGTGGACAGCTCCAGCCTTTTGTTCACATACAGTCCAGAACCACCAGCTTTGCAGGCCTTCACCTGGAGGTAACCACAGGCCACCCGCTTGCAGGACACATCTCTCAAGTCACATGGGACACGGGAGAGAAACACAAGGCACAATCTGTTTGTTCATTCCATAAGTGCTTAGTGATCACCTTACCGTCACTGTGGCAGGCTCTCTAGGTGAAACAGGGCAGATAAGATGTGGCCCCTCTGTCACACGGCAGTGACCGCTGTGTAAGTGACTGAACAGCATGACGCAGCTGGAAGGATGGCAGTGCTTGTGTGCACGTTCCCCGGTGCTGGCCTGCTGTCACTCTTCAGCTGAGGGAGCTTAGAATCCAACCTTTCCCGACCTCTGTCTGATTTTCCTGCCAAGTGAAAATGGTCATGGTTCTCACTGTACTGCTTGTGACGGGGGCTTATGAGTGCAGAAACATCTAGAGTATAGGAGCAGCATCTGCTCCAGGGAAGACCCTTAAGGGAGGCTCTCTGGGGTGGTGGTTAGAGGTACCCCTGGGTGGGAGGCAGAGGAAGGTGTGCCAGCGGCGTTAGGAGGTGGGGCTGGCACTGCAGAACTGGCCCGGGCAGAGGAGCGGGAGCACCCTCAGGTACACCGGCATGCAGGTGCGGGAGGGTGGAGAGAAGGATGCTCTGCAGGCTCCCGAGCAAGGTGCCCTGTGTCTCAACAGCTCACCTCAGAGATCCAGAGTGGAAGCAATGGAGTCTCTCAGCAGCTCACCTCAGAGCTTCAAAGTGGAAGCAACCAAGTCTCTCGAGCAAGGTGCCATGTGTCTCAACAGCTCACCTTAGAGCTCCAGAGTGGGAGCAACCGAGTTTCTTTCTGCTTCTAGTACATTCTGTCTGTTAGCATGAGAGAAAATTGTCTGGACTGGGGAAAAACCCAAGTTCTCAAGCGAGTGCTTTTGTCAAGTAGACATAGTGAGTGCCTGAAGTATAGGGGGACTGGTAACAAAAATCCCTTCTCCTTCTCCGGGTAACTCCAGGTTGAGGAAGATGATTGCTAAGGACATAGAAGTCTAGACAGACTTGAATGAGCTATACAGCATGGTAATGAGTTCCGAGTTAAGCAAAAAAAAAAAAAAAAAAAAAAAAAATTAACTTTGAACTTTCTTAACACCCAAGCTAAACCAACTGAAAACCCAAAATCTGTCAAGTTCCAAGAAGACCGACAGATTACTGATGGTGTCCATATTAGGACACACCAGGCCATTCCTGACCTTTCTCTCATCAGTCTTCAAAAACCAGTCCTGGGAAAAAAAGAGCTTGGGAGATGGCTCACTCTGTAAAGTGCTCCTGTGTACCAATGAAGACTGAGTTCAGTCCCCCAGAACCAACGTAAAAAGCCTGCATGGCAAGAGCATGTACCTGGAATTCTAACACTGGTGAGGGTCAAAAACAAGGGTTCCTAAGACTCCAGGACCATCCAGTCTAGCCAGCATATTGACTCAGATTCAGTGAGGGACAAAGGAGGGAGAGAGAAAGATGTCTTGTTGACCTTGGCCTCACACACACACACACACACACACACACACACACACACACAAACCAAGTAATTCAATGCCTAGGGTTTTCAGAATGACAGAAATAACTAAACTTAAAATGAAACAACTGGTAGGTTAAAAAAAAAAAACCTCACAAAGCTTTAGCCTTTACATAAATAAGTTTATACATACAATTCAGGACATTCTGTTTGAAAACAGTGAATTCCCAAACAGAATAATCATTTTAAAATTAATGTGGTTTATTAACAATTAAAAGTGATAACCAGAGCCGAAGGAGATTGGAGGTGAAATGCAGGGTTTCCTTTGATAGGTAGAGTAATTACGAAGTGTGCTTTTGAAGTTCAAGAAGACAGCCTTAGGACACAACATTTTTAAAGTAAAAATTGGCTTGCACTCGGCTCAAGTGATTTATTTTGCACTGAGAAATGGGTGTGAGACATGATGTGACTTAAAATGTCATCCCTTTGCTGGAGCTGCTGGAGGGCTACATGATTTTTTTTTTTCCTTCACCTCAGCCTGCTGAAGCCTATGAAGTTTCCTATCTAAAAGTTAATCTTCTGAAATTCCCAAGGAATCGAAGGGAAGCTGATCTTCGGGTGTGTGGATGAAAGACAAAGTTTACCTAGGTCCACGGCTCTCCCTCTGATGCTCAGAGGGAGGAACGGCCGAGGAGCCGCTGGAGGATCTGGGGCTCTCCCTGCCAGAGCTGAGCTTTGTTACCTATTAAGTAATTAGTTGTAGAAAGCCCTCGCCTTTCCCATTAAAGAGGCTTGAAAGGCGTAGGGCACCGAAGTGGCTGGAGGCAGAACATACCTGCAAGAGGGAAGTTAAAAGGTATTAGGATTCAGTTACAATGGAGGACCAGAGTATCAGGCATCACGGGAAAAGACGAATGGCGGCTGGAAAAAGCAGTTGACAGTGAAGGGTCTTCCCTGTTTCAGTGGCTTCTCTTGCTCTGTCACCCAGGGAAACAGAAAGCAGACTTGAAAAACATGTTCCACCATCGATTTATGTTTTAAAAATAATCCGATGATTTGAGAACACTTAGGAACTGACTAATGTGAGGAGAGGGGAGGCCTTGCCTTGATTTGTAGTTTTTGTTATTGCTTTTAACTTCTGTGGTGTCAGTGTTCCCACTCCGCAGATTTATCACAAGACATCATAGAATGTTGAGTAAGGAAGAGCTGCACGGTGCCACACCCGAGGGATGCAGCAGCCACACAGAACCCCAAGAACACAGGAACACAGGGAACAATGAGCTGTGGCTAAAGGGGAAGGGATGACGATTTCTGGGTACTCATCACCTTTTTAAATTTTTCCCTTCTTCCAAGAGCTTTATATATATAATATATTACAATATATATATATATTACAAAAACCCTTAGTTTGTTTATTATTATTATTATTATTATTATTATTATTATTATTATTATTATTATTTGTGTGTGGAGGCATAGGATGTGCATCAACCACAGCACATGGGGAGGTCTGAGCACAGTTTTGTAGACCTGGTTCTCTTCTTCCACTTTACATGAATTCTGGTCACTGAACTCAGTTGTTGTACTTAATCAGCAAGCCTCTCTACTGACAGAAACACCTTACTGGTCCACTTTTGTGGGAGCCAAGGAAGCCCGGAATGAATGTGTAAGGAACTGATGAAGTCCTGAATAAATGCATACTATTGACATGGCCACAGCCATGTTGAGGACAGCAATGCTTGAGACCCTCAAGAATAGCAAAGCCTTCCTCTGGTCCAAATAGGAGCTGATCAGTGTGAGCAAAGGACTAACAGCTGCAGCTTCCTCCTCTGGGACGACTGCAGCCCGAGTCTAGTCACCTGTGGAGACCTCCCATGCAGACCAGCAGACCAGCTGACTCACTCATCTCCCCATGCTGCACACAATAAATGCACGAGGACCCAATTTCTCTGTAGTTGATGCTGCAGCAGCAGAGTGAACAAGGTCCACCCAGATCCAGCTTTTCGGTGTCTGTTCTTCCTTCATTTCTTCAAAGCCTGAGTCAGGTCAAGGGCAAGCCGTGTAGGATGTGGTACTTTGGCTTTTACTATAATTTCTTTTTTTAAAAAAAATCTACTTTATTTTATGTGCATTGGTGGTCTGCCTGGATGTATGTCTGTGTGAGGATGTTGGATCACCTGGAACTGGAGTTACAGACAATTGTGAGGTGCCATGTGGGTGCAGGGAATTGAACCCTGGTCCTCCAGAAGAGCAACCAGTGTTCTTAGCTGCTGAGCCATTTCTCCAGCCACCTACTATAATTTCCTTACAGAGTTGCCAGCCTGCCTGCCTTTCCTACCTTCCTTCCCATGACCCCTCCTTCTTCAGACTCCCTAGAGCTGGAATTACAGATATGTGTACCCAGCTGTAATTTAAAAATGGTGTGTGTGTGTGTGTGTGTGTGTGCATGCGCGCGCGCGTGCGTGTGCGCGCGTGCACGCACATGCATGTTATTGTTTTTGAGGCAGGTTCTTCTTGTGTGGTTGGATTGGTTATGTAG